>NC_137427.1:26777500-27977500 GCF_964374335.1 Astatotilapia calliptera | reverse complement strand
GCAGTTCATTCAAGCGCTTGTGGACCTCCTTCAGCTTCCTGCAGGAAGTGAATGAAATGTGAGTATATGCTAGGTTTAATCATTAAAAATTAAGTGACAGGCCAGGAAAATATTTTCACATTTCTCTTCCTTTTCAAAGGCTAAAGTATAGAAAAAAGAAAATAAAGACTGCCATAAACGAGGAGGTCTAGTGTCTTGTTCAAGAGCACTTTAGAAAAGGATGAAACTTGTCAACAGGAGGCCGTGTGGAAGGTTTTGTGACGTCAATGTTATACTATATCCCCACTCCCTGTACAGCAACCTGCTGTTGATATTTGACCTGCCTATTCAAGCTGTGTCTTTGTTTGCGTACGCACCTGAGCTTATCTGCTGAGTTGGAGCTGTCCTGCTGTTGTGTAATTGAAGGATGAAAGGAAGTTGAGGCTGAGGCCCCAGAGGTCAGAGTGGATGGAAACTCTGAAGATCCCCCCATACTCAGACTGTACTGTGCTGACAAGCCGCGACCTAAGTGAATCCACACGCAATTCATCAACAACTTTAGAAGAATAAAAGCCATGTAATGGTTGAAAAGAATGCCTTAAAAATACTCATACGTGAGTTATTATTGAGTGTCTGGTCTCTGAGTGAATGCAGCTCCTGCAGGATCTTGTCCATGGTCTGCTTTTTGTCTTGAAGTTCCTGGAGTTTGGTGAGTTTGGCGCTGGCAGCTGTTGCTCCAGTGTCTAGACCAGTGTGTGGGCCAGAGGCAGAGTGGAGGAGCGGCCTGTGTTGAGGGGGACCAACAGGCTGCGGAGTCCTAGACCAGCACACCTCTCTGGAGAGGGAAAGACTCTCTGCCTGACGCCGGTTATCTGGCACCGCTTTAGTCTACAGGGAGGATTTTTCAAGATTTGACATGGGTTGTCAAATGAGTGGCAGACTAACGCCATTCACACCAGCATTACAGATTTACTCCCAGACCGTACTAAACAAATAGTCTGACATGACTGGCTCTGATGGAACTGATATGAATCTAATGTAAATCTAAAGTCTGTAGACTGATGGCTCAAACAGAGGGGATAAAATTATATGATTTATGGACATGAGAGAGTAAATTTACAGTTTCTACCATACCTGAGAGTCATGAAGCTGGTTGTGGAACCGCTGGATCAAATCGTTTAACTCATCATTGAGTTCTGAGGTGATGCTCAGACCAGAAACGCTGCCTGTGGTTTCTGTGACAACTAATAACAACAAAGAAATTAAGAAAAAAAAAAAAAAGAAAAAAAAAAAAAAACAGATTTATTTGTGTCAGTCACTGAATATAAATTTCAACTCTTAACACCTTTACCAGAGAATACTGATTAATGTTTGTAAATACATTAGCTCTGCTGAATAAATATTTCCTGAGAATATTCCATCTAAGATGTCAGGAATGCATAACCGACCGTTTGTGAGACAAATCGTTTTAAATTTTTCCTCTAAGACCAATTTACACAACGATGTGATGTGAATGATCATTCTAACCCTACACACTAATAGTCTGTACACAGTGATTATGCCTGTCACTTTTTACTGTATATCTCACCAGTGTCTTCAATCACAGCGAGTGCCTGCTCTGCACTGTACTGCATGGCCATTAGAGCTTCCTGTCGGCCCTGCAGGGCCCTGAGCTGCTCCTGCTGCTCCAGCATCTTCTTCAGCAACTCGTGCTGCTTACGCAGATTCTCCAATTCTTCTTTCTGGTCAGCACGCATGGCTTCTGGCCTTCCTCCCTAACAATGCAAACCCACAGACAGTCAGCATTATTTTACCAAAAGCCATGTTAACAATACTGTACTGCTACTGAACAAGAAGGTTAGAAGAAATAAATAAGACAAGATAAAAGCCAGAGGAGGGACAAAATGTTTAGTTTCCATTTTCTCATCACAGAACTCAAAGACAAAACAGAGTGTGTACGTACTGCACATATGTATATAACAGCTGTACATACTGTTGCATTTGAAGCATCTGAAGATCGAACTTCTGTGTTAAGAGAAGTGCTCTCTGCCACTGAACCTGAGCCAACTGCAGAGTCCAGCGTCCCCACATCATCTTCCTCATTCTCCTGTGCCTATAAAAGCAGCAGAGAGAACAATCAGTGATTGTAAAAAAGGATAAAATCAAGAACTGGCATGCCTATATACTCCCTCTCGACTGCAATAGATGGTGATGATAATTAATTGGTAGACTACAAGGCTTAAGACTAAAATGTATCTTTCTAGAAATTTTAATTTCTCAGAGAAAATATTAAATAAAACTACACAAAAAATTAATAATAAAAAAAAAAAATCACAGAACAATAAAAAATGGTAGTTACAGTTTTTATAGCATATTATAGCTTAAAATATGATTAAACTATTTATTAAATAGCGTGTGGAATAGCCCAAAGACAACAAACTACTGTAGTTATGAAGAAGCCAAATTTGTAAAAGAAAATAAATAAATAAATAAATAAAAATAATAATTTCCAAATGATGTTAAAAGCATGAAGCAGATTCTAAAAGATATTCGGGTGGAGCTGGAGAAACAAATATCAAATTTACCAGCATTTTCTGCAGGAACCGTAAATAGGACTTCTCCTGCTCCTTGAGGTGGTCGATGAGATGAGAAAGACGCTCCACGTTGGCCGGCACGTCATTTTTTTCCACCAGGTCATCCCGCATGGAGCTGGCCTTACTGATATACTCGCGGATCTGTACCAATTTGCTCACCACCTGAGACCAAAGAAAAAGAGGAGGGTGGTGTAAGGGTGTGGGTTTCAGATTGAAAATAAAGAGTAGACTGAGAAAGACCGTAGGATAGGTGAGCAAGCATCTGTAAGGAAGGCTCAGACTGGGCTAAACAAGGGCAAGAAAGGGGGTTGGGCGGAAACACTGGGCACAGAGGGTGGCATATTTATAAAGTGCCCTAAATACAGCCTCGTTTCAGCTGCACTGGCTCTCCCTCACTTTCATCCTAGTTCTCGTTTCTCAGAGTTGAGTGCAGTAACACACGGACGACGACACATATATGTATGGATAGGTTATTTCACTTGCATAAAATATAAATATCAAGAAAAGATCAAAGATTTTCATTGCATCTCAGTCAAATTAACTATAAACATAAATGTGTGTGTTTTTGGTAAGTGCCATTTACCTGCAACACTTCAACAGTCCACACTCTGTCTTTGCTGGAGGTCTTGTACCTGCCCCATAAACTAACTATAATTGCTATTCACCACGTGTAGCTGGTTTTAGACCTTGTTCCTTGCTTGCAAACATTTCTTTGCAGCATCTGAATGTTAATATTATATACCACAGATAACAATATAACCCCTTTTTTGCAATTTTACATTGAGTAACATTCTTAAACTTTTAAAGTAGGCATTCATAGCAACTAAGCATCCACTCAGCCACTGCAAACTGATATTAACTTATTTTTAGATGTTCCAAAGTTTTTTTTGCTGAAGTTTTTCCAACTTATGAATTATTCAAATGATATTGGTTGCATCCACTTCAAACATAGTGTTGCATTTAAAAATAACAAGCAAGTTAGCAGTTTCAATACTTCACATGTCATTTTTGTCCTGTTTTGATCAATACAAGGTTTCAATGATGTGCAAACATGTTTAACACACTGTTAAAGATTCAAGTTCCCAAATAGATCTCCTCTAACTGCTTTAAAAAGTCTTATTTTCCTCATAGCACCATAGGCTGGTCAGAGTTTTCAATCATTAAAATTCCTATCTACTTAATGGATTGATATGTCTGCAAACTGCTCTCCACTCAATCATCAAAACTCCAAGACATCAAGCGGACATCAAACAACAGATCAAATTAGTAACAACAAAACATTACCTGGCTGCTGTCTATTCTCGGCTCTCCTCTGCCATGTTCCCTGTGCGACGAGGGCAATCTGTCTGTGCTGCCATGACCGAGCCTCGGAGGTTCCTTCGTAGGAACGACAGGAGTTAATGTGTCTCTGAGTCCTTGGCTCTGCTTCTTAGTTTCCTTGGTGATCACTGGAGTAGCCGGGGCAGAGGAGGAGGGGGGGAGCAGCTCCTTGCTTTTGTTAGTGTTTACATGCAGAGGTAGGAAGTTATAGGGCTTCTTGTTCTCGACAGCTAACTGGCGCTGGTTGTTGGCAGCTGTGACGCGCCCCTGGGAGTCACTGCCGATGCTCCTCTGAGTAAGAAAAGTCATCACAAATCAGACAAATCACCACTCAAAGTTTTGGGTATTTTTTATTTTTTTATTTCACAAACTGCAAGTGAAGTAAATGTTCAGAATTTTGTTTCTTTAAAGCAAACATCTGACAAAGGATAAATGAATATTGTAAAGGTATGTAATTTTATTTATATATTTATCTAACTGCCTTTTTTTTTTTTTTTTTTTTTTTTTTTTAAACACTCTCCTCAACTTCTAGCTTTCTCCACTAATGAAGAGCCAAACAAATAGTTATATATTAACAATCTTCTCTTTTGCTTTCTCCATTTATAATCCCCAAATTCATCTCCCACGCTTGTGTGCCGCTCTGTCATTCTGCCACCCACACTGGTGCAACAGAACAAGGTCAGTCAAACAACTCTGTATCAAACTATGAAAAATATTCTGCTATCACTTCCCGCAGCGACTGCTGAAGTGCCACAGCAGATTTAATCACTAACTTTTTAGTTTGACGGTATGATAAGTGTAGCCTGACAGATACTGGGACTTCTGAGATCATTACCATATAAATTAGTTAATAAACCTGATGTTTTAATGAATCTGACTACTGAATATTTTTGTTCCCAACCGGCAACAAAAGCAACCAAATTTTTTAAGTGAAACAAAGAAATGCGAAGGCTGGGACACCCGAAGCTGAAAAATAAACTGTCCCTGACTCTGGTAGCCAAGCTATAACATTTTTTTGTGTCATTTCCCAGTTGAAATTTATACCAATGATATGTCTGCAACCTGCTCTCATGAGCCAGTATGACTTGTAAGCCTTACTCGATTCCTGTGGCATGCATGTGCATTCCTGTAATTGTTTTTCCTAAAAGACAGCAGCCATATTCATCCAGTCACAGGAAACACTGTCAGATTATAAATTCTGTATTGTGTTACTGCACAACAGCTCTTTGAACAGAAATCAAAAGCAACAAATGAAGCCAGTCAACATTTTTATACAACACCACCACCTGAGACGGGACATAGGTGTCATATCACTAACAGTAAGTCATGCAAGCCACTTTTTAGTAATCTATCTGTTACAGGAAAAATGTTTCTATGTTTCTTTACCTTCTTTTAAATGTGCAAGCATGCCCTTTTGTCTATGGTTAGATTAGTTTAGAATTATCTTTTTAGACTTTCTCAGCAAAGACATACTGTTTTGGGACATATTGTTTTAGATTGTTTTATCTCTCACAGCCTTCTCCCAGCTCTCTGCTGACGAGACTAGCGCCACATATGGAGTTGTTTATTTTATTTGTTTTGTATTTTCTTATCCTGTTCTCACTGTCTCACAGTAATACCCATTAACAAAAAGCAAAGCATTTTACCTCATCCAGGTCTGTAAAATTGATCCTCTGCCGGAGTTTGTCTAGTTCAGCCTGGTCCGGTACAGACATTTGGGTCGTGTACTTCATATGGGGGAAGGAATGAGGAGTGCGTGCTCTCCTGCGACCTGCCCCAGGAGTGGACTCTGGCGAAATATCATTAGTGAGGCGGCTTTCCACCACCGCAGCTGACAGCTTTTTCTTGTTTTTCTCTGATGATCGGTTGGCTTTCTTCTGCTGTACACCCCAATCCTTAGGAAAGCACACACAAAAAACAACATTTGAGGTTAATTATTATTCAAGGTAAAATCAATGAAATGTATTTATTTTAAAGGAGAGTGCAGTTTAACATAGTTCCAAAATGGACATGAAACTGATCAGAATCAGAATGAGAGAAGCTTTATTAATCCCGTAGGGAAATTGATTGACAATTAATTACATAATACTATCAAAACTAAACTAAAATACACAGTGTAAATAGCATACAAAAGAAAGTAGGATAGACGGCTATAAATGGGAGTTACCATAGCGTTTATATCACTTGGTAGAAAAAAAAGATAATGAGCTGTACTTCAAAAAGAGAAAAGTCCTTTATTGTCATTGTACATGTACAATGAAATTATGGGGCTTCGACCATTCTGACATTCAGCATTGGGCCAGCCCTTACCATGTTGTTCAGCCTATCTTCAAGACTGCAATTGCTTACAGTCCAGTTGTGCAGCTCTTCTGCACTGTCATCAAAAGGTGTACCTCCAGTTGCCATGCTACCCTCCTACAGCTTGCTGAAATTCACAAAAATTGTCATACTGGTCAGCACAGAAAAAGCACTCAAAATAAGTAAGCAAAAAAAGTAACACACAACTATATCAAAATGACACCCCGTGTGGTTAAGCAAACGCTTCTTAAAAGCTTGCTGGAATCCACAACAGAAAGACACCACACTGAACCACGGACTGAATTAAATCAATTTCTTCAATGACAGACAGGGCATTACGCATCTCATTAAAACGAACTTGACCTTGTTCATAATTTAACTTTATGACTAAGGTCACTTGGCTAATCGTATTTAGCTATTAATAACAACGTACGGTTGATTAAACAGGCTCTGAATAAAACTTCATCAACGCTTCACATGATGGACAGTCACAGTTAACGGTAAAGCTAAATATGCATCAGTTCTTACCAACAGAGTTTAATTAGCGGCTTTATTTTAAAGCTCGAAAGCATCAGTACCTCTGCGCTGATCACATAAACGTGCCGTCTGTTTCGGTACCCTGTCTCTGAGCGCTAGCTACCGTTTGGTTATTGTATGTGGCCCGCTCGGATTCCCGGGGAAAGCTAAGCTATGACATACTCCCCCCAGCGCGCGGCGGCTTCTAGCGCGAGCTTCATTCCTGTACTCCGCAGGAGAATTTATAATATTACCAACAAGAAGTCCAGCGACGAGTATTGCAGCAGCTGGTGTTGGCTATAAACACAAACCCTAGTATCAGCGTACACATCATATTTGCTAAACTTCACTAGCACAACACTTGTGACCTAGTTCCGTCCCGCAATCGCCATGGCAACCCCGACTAACCCGTACCAGCTAACCCGGTGTTTAACGTTTACGCTGGTCTACAAAAGAATGAGAAAACTAGTGTTGCTAGCGAGTGGCTAAAGTTGTCAAGCTTGCCGATGGAGCTGGCTAGTACTAACCAGCTCCCAGGCTCGCCGTAGCAGCTGCTCGCAGTGCAGCTAACTTTAAATGTATAGGTAAAAGTTCGGTCTCACAAATATCTCGCGTAACGACAGCTGAAATACACTTAAAAGCTGCAAATTCGGTCATTTATGTGGATAACTTAAGGTCTGAATAACTTCTGTGCCACCGCACATTAGCATCAACGTAGCTGTACCAAAACGTATCATGTTAAGTGATGGCTTTTGGTCATTTTGTTAGGACTGCACTTGCTAAGGTAGCTAGCTTACGTTCCAAGATAAGAAACGGTGGTGTCACCGTTCAGAGCCAGAAACGGACAGAGATGTTGTTGCCCGTCGTTGTTCTTCATATACGCCAGAAAGAGCTTCACAGATTCTCTCTTCGTCCGGTGAAATCCATTTAATTATTAGCAACGTTTCCGAGACGCACCAACTAATGGACGCATCCCTAGCGTGACATAACATATACACTCCCGCACGGCAGGCGGCGTCAGCCTCTGGCTGACGATCGCAGGAAGTGCGTTTTCAGGAAACAGCAACACTGTCGTACGCTGTTTTTTGTTCTTAAACTTACACGAACGTGGTGTGAGGTTATTTACACTGGCCTGAAGAAAACATACAGCCGACCATTCTAGTCCCTTACCGAGATTGGATTTTGAACGCAAATTTCAATCTTTGCCTTCGAACTACGTAAGTTGTGGCTTCGGTTAATGACTTAGTTTTCATAGCTTATGTAAGCTAGTTAGCAAGGGAAAGCTAACCGCTTTCCCGTCATCAATCAAATCTTAAAATTGTCAAAGCTAGCGGTTTTATTTTTCACTGCTTGCATTTTTAATTGTTGTTGTTGTAATTTTCAGATAAACGATGGGTTCGTCTAAGAAACATAAGGAAAAGAGCCGCGATAAGGACACAGAGGAGCGCCGTCGTGAACATAAGAAACATCGCCACAAGGAGCGCGACAGAGACACTTCGGACCGAGACAAGGAGAAAAGAAAGCGCTCCAGGTCCAGGGAAAGAGGCAGACGGGAGAGCCGTGGGAAGGGTGAAAGGAGCAGCGGGGAACCACGAGTGAAGAAGGAGAAAGTAGATGCGGGATATGAGGAAAGCAATACTGAAGTGCAGCCTCAATCTGCGAGCGGAGATGCATCTCTCAGCATCGAGGAAACAAACAAACTCAGGGCAAAGTTGGGTCTGAAGCCTCTGGAACTGAATGAGAACAAGAAAGAGCTTGGGACCAAAGAGGAACCCATGGTTGCAGAGACCATCAACCCCGTGGTCATCCAGCAGCAGAAAGAGATGAGAGAGAAGCTTGCAGCTTTGAAGGAAAAACGCAAACTCAATCTGAAACTGGGGAAAGTCAAAACCCTAGCTGAGGATGACTGGCTGGATGACACATCCTCCTGGGTCGAGAGAAGCAGAAAGCTGGCAAAAGAAAAAGAAATGGCAGAAAAAAGAGCCAAACTTCTGGAAGAGATGGATGAAGAGTTTGGTGTCAGCAATCTGGTAGAGGAGGAATTTGCTCAGATTAAACAGGATGCGTACACATCTCGAGATTTAAAGGGACTCATAGTGCAGCACAAAGTAGAGTCTTTCTCTGAGGGCCAGACTGTCATCCTGACCCTTGAAGACAAAGGTGTTTTGGAAGAGGAGGAAGATGTGCTGGTAAATGTGGGACTGGTGGACAAGGAAAAGGCAGAAAAGAATGTGGAATTAAAAAAGAAAAAGCCAGATTACAAACCTTACGAAGAAGAGGAGAGCGTTGACGACATGGTTTCATTTAAATCTCGCTCTGTTCTGTCAAAGTATGATGAGGAAATTGAAGGTGAGAAGAAAAAGAGCTTCCGGTTGAATACAGGTGGTTTTGCAGATGGAGAGCGAGAGCGCGAGCTCCAGGCCATGAAAGAAATGCTGCGAAATCAGGCCCAGTCCTTGGAAATGCCTGCGCTCTCTATCGCCTCGGAGTACTACACACCACAGGAAATGGTGGGCTTTAAAAAGACAAAACGTAGAGTGAAGAAGATCAGGAAGAAGGAGAAGACATCCACTGCAGATGACCTTCACCTCGATGACACCCGCAGCTCTGACTTTGGCTCCAGGACACGTGGCCGAGGCCGCAAACAGGAGGATGATGAAGACCAAGAAGTAAAGAAAGAGGAGAAGGTGGTGACGCATGAAATCCCCCTACTGTCTGACGACATCAGGATGGCAGAAATGGACATAAGCGACGATGAGGAATTTACCCCTCCTGAGCCAGCTGTAATTGAGGAGGATGAGGCAGAGCAGGAGCTGCAGAAGCAGTTGGAGAAGCAGAGGAAGCTGAAGCAAATGCAGCTCCTGAAAGACTCTGGGGCGAAGGTGGCAGAGCAGGTTAAGAAGCTTGTTAAAGATGACAATGAAGACGATCCTGAAAAGAAGAACAACATTGTTTTCAATGCTACCTCAGAGTTTTGCAGAACCCTGGGTGATATCCCAACATACGGACTGTCAGGCAACAGAGAGGACCAGGAAGACATTATGGACTTTGAACAGGAGGAGGAAAAAGATGATGCTGGAGGTTCAGACTCTGACATGGATGAGAATGTTGGATGGAGCACAGTTAACCTGGATGAGGAACAAAAACAACCAGATTTCGCCACAGCCTCTGCCACCATTTTGGACGAGGAGCCCATCGTCAACTCCGGCCTCGCTGCTGCCCTGTTGCTGTGCAAAAATAAGGGTCTGTTGGAGACTCAAATGCAGAAAGTAGCACGTGTCAAAGCGCCAAAGGGTGCCCTGCCCAATGGCGACTACTGCATCGAGGACAAGATGGGCTTTGATGACAAGTACAGCCGCAGGGAAGAATACAGAGGCTTCACGCAAGACTTCAAGGAGAAGGATGGCTACAAGCCTGACGTCAAGATTGAGTACGTGGACGAGTCTGGGCGGAAACTCACTCCAAAAGAAGCTTTTAGGCAGCTCTCCCATCGATTCCATGGAAAGGGGTCTGGAAAAATGAAGACCGAGAGGAGGATGAAAAAGCTGGAGGAAGAGGCGTTGCTGAAGAAGATGAGCAGCAGCGATACTCCTCTGGGAACTGTGGCTTTACTGCAGGAGAAGCAAAAATCCCAGAAAACGCCATATATTGTGCTTAGTGGGAGTGGAAAGAGTATGAATGCAAACACCATTACTAAATAAGCATGAAATAAGTGTATTATAATTGTGTATAATTAACGTAGAAACATTCAAGTACATAGATAAAATACACCACACACATACACATCTTTTAATTAATGTCTACGATTTAATGTCCTAGTTTATAGAAGCTGCATTGTTGTGTTGAAGAATTGTTCAATAAAATCAGTACAATTCAGAGGAAGTGTTTGGTTTTTCCTTGTGTTTGGAATTTACATGATTAATTCAGATCACAGCTATATTAAGTCATAAAAACAAAATTATTTCTCTAATATTGTAGGTTATTTACTTTACCACAAAAAAGATTACTGTACCTGTCAACTAGTGCTATATAAAAACCTGGATATATTGAATTGAGCACTGTGTGTTTAAAATGCCTTTTAGTTTCATGAAAGCTGTTTGAGTAGGGTCTGTAATTGTGCCCTGGCAAATATAGCAGGTGCATTTAATTTCAATATTTTTAATGGAAACTACATGACAGGAATTAATGCAAACATAAGTGCATTATGGGTGCACACATTGACTAATTACCCAAAATATAACAATATAAACTCACTGGCCACTTCTTTTCAAATACTTGTTAATAAAAATGTCTAATAAACCAATCAGATGGTGTAGACATACTTAAGATAACTTCCTGAATTTGAAAATGAGCACCAGAATAAGGATGAAGGGTGATTTCAGTGGCACTGGTGTTGGTACAAGACGGGCTGGCATGAGTACTTCAGAAAATGCTAATCTACTGTGATCTAGATGCAAGATCACATCTTTGGAATAGTGGTGTAGTAGGAGATTCACAAAGTGGATCTGCAGCAATGAAGATGCGGTCATGTCAATATGGACCAAACTCTGAGGAATGTTTTAAGCACTTTGCTCAATCTATGCTACAAAGAATTAAAGTAGTTCTGAAAGCAAAAAAGGCTCCAACCTGGAGGACCAAACTCTTAGTTATACGTTAATACATAATCTGTAAGTTCTCATATAAACTGGGCTGAAAGTCATGCTATACATACAACAATGTAGTTTGGATTTTTTTTTAAAGGAAAAGTAGATAAATGAACTTATTTTACATGCATAATACCATTCATATTGCTTTACACTGTAAACCAGAACAATACTAATGGGGCATAGCCAGTTGATTCAGATGTAAAGGTATTTATAAATATGCATACCTTCTTTGAATTAGTATGAGAATGAGTATGGGCATTAAGCATGTTTTCTTTACACTGATATAGCCTGCTTCTTTTTTGTCTGTGGAGAACCACAGACATTATTAGAGAGACAAAGACCCCTGAACTGAAACGTATGGGAGAATTCTACAATAGCAAAGATAGTATACATAGATACAGACATTATAGTATAATAGTAATAATTTTTTGCATTATGTGATAAAATTATTTTTCA
Organism: Astatotilapia calliptera; assembly: GCF_964374335.1. NCBI lineage: Eukaryota > Metazoa > Chordata > Actinopteri > Cichliformes > Cichlidae > Astatotilapia > Astatotilapia calliptera. The sequence goes on along the minus strand of NC_137427.1, from coordinate 27,965,691 downwards.
AACAAGGGATAAATAAAGGTTTTTCTCATGATCAAAAACGTCAGCAAACCGTTTTGTTGTTGTTTTTTAAGTTATTAAGTAGTGAAGATAATTTATGGGATGGTTAATTTTCAACTATAGAGTCTTACCAAATAACTTTGAGTCGTTTTTTTTTTTTTTTTTTCATTTTCACTGCAGGTAACATGTATGTGTAACATTGCATGTGACAAATAAAGGCTTGATGGATTGTATTACATTGAAAATAAGAAAACAATATCTGGATCTTCACAGGGCGTACAACCATTTACATCAACTGCCGAGAGGTGTTTAGATTGACTGGCGGAACTAAAGCGCACGGTTTAGATGCTGGTCGAACCCTATTTTGTTGCACAACCTGTAGCAAAGTGGTTAGCGAAGCAAAAACTAGCGAGCTAACGTCGCATCATCAAGCTCGATATGCCCGCCCATCGGTGAGTCTTGCAGCTATATTACATTAAGTTATGCATCGGATGGATGCATAGTGAGAGGGCTGCACGGTTTAAAACGATAATTGTCAACGTCTGCGGCGTGTCAGCTTTTCCAAAGCTTCCTGTTGTTTAGCTAACCGCAAGCTTAGTGACAGCGGGCAGAGTTTTAAGTAGCTTTGATGTGGTATTCGGGGTAAGTTGACTATCAGTATCCATGCTGTTAATTTGACACTTCCATGTAATCCTATGAGACCAAGGGAACGGTTGAGCTCACTGTTATCGGCGCTGAGCTGTGTTTTCTGGATGTTTATTAGTTTCCTTCAAACGCGATAAAACTGTAGCGAAGCAGGTTATTGGAGTCGTGTCAGCGTCCCTCAGCTCGTTTTGTTTTCACTGGAAGGTGCCACGACAAGCCTAAAAGTTTCACGGAGCCAGAGCTAGTGCCAGTGTTGAGTCATATTTTTTTTTACCTTTGACAAGCGTGGCTATGTAGGTTTAATTCTGATGACTCGGTAAACATAAACATAAGTGATTGCAGCCGATCTTAGTGGCGCAGGTTGAATCTGCTTCCGTTACCCGTAACGCATTGTGTCTTATATAGCCAAAGATTGATGAATTATATGGTTATAAGATGGTATAAACTTTAGGATGTAGTTACAATGTGTCTTGATTTACTGTAAGTGTGATGTCTTTATAGTGAGCTTGTATCATGCACATCATGTATCAAATGTGATGTGCATGACACAAACTTTACAGTAATGCACCTGTAAATGTTTTTCTCTCCACAGCCTGTAACATCACTCAGTGAAAGCACAGGCTGTTGTGATGTCAGAGCCAAAGTCCCCTACTCCGACCCCTGGAGACACATACAAGGGTTGGCTCTTCAAATGGACAAACTACATAAAAGGTTACCAAAGACGCTGGTTTGTTCTCAGCAATGGCTTGCTCTCTTACTACAGGTAAGTTATATGAAGAATACTGAAGCTATAATAATTTGCAATGAATTTACTCTATTCCAAGCTCAAAAAGAAATTGCAAAAGTATAGCTTAAAGAGGATCCATGCATTAAAATTTTATTATAAGTATGCCTTGTAATAAAGGCCTTTTTACAGGACAGCAACAGAACCACAATAACACCACAAAGCCATCTGAGCAGTACACATCTATAAATGTAAGTGATTTGCAAACTGCAGATTTGACTGCTGTTGTCGTCTCTGTCTTCAGGACTCAGGCTGAGATGGGTCACACATGCAGAGGCACCATTAACTTGGCCACAGCCAACATTGCTGTGGAAGATTCGTGCAATTTTGTGATTTCTAATGGAGGGGCACAGACCTATCACCTGAAGGCCAGCTCCGAAGTAGAGCGCCAGCGATGGATCACTGCTTTGGAACTTGCAAAGGCGAAGGCTGTCCAAATGCAGGCGGAATCTGGTAAGAGGGACTCTTACCAGAGGACAATGCAGGGGACTCCATAGAGAAAGCTTACAAAGCACCCAGAAGCAAACTCTTTCACTGAATTGTGTTTGTGTTGACTAATGACACTCTCTGTTTTCTTCCTTAGATGACTCAGGTGACGATTTCCCTGCAGTCTCGCCAAACTCAGGACAGGGTGGAGACTGCCGTAACACAGAAATCCAGTCTACATTACGCACACTTAACAGCAAAGTGGAGGATCTTGCCACCTGCAATGATCTCATTGTCAAGCATGGGTCTGCTCTCCAAAGGTAGTACTTACTAACAGACTATTATCCATTAACTAATCTTTTTTTTTTTTTTTTAATTACACTTACCCATTAAAATCTTTATTTCACAATTTTAGGTCTTTATCAGAACTTGAAGGACTTCGTGTCGCAGTGGACATGGGAGAAAAGGTCAAACAAGTCACAGAGAGAGCCACGCTGTTCCGAATCACATCCAATGCCATGATCAACGTAAGTCAATCAAGCGTTAACAAAAGTTGAGCAAACAGCTCTCCCCCTGAGTGTGTTACTGATGATGTCTATTTTTTTGCGTGATCCTCTAGGCATGTAGAGACTTCCTTTCCATGGCTCAGAGCCACAGTAAGCGCTGGCAGAAGGCCTTACAGACTGAAAGAGAACAGAGGATACGTCTGGAGGAGACTCTGGAGCAGCTAGCCAAACAGCACAACCACCTAGAAAGAGCTTTCAGAGGAGCAACAGTTCTCCCCCCTTCATTCAGTAATCCTGCCTTAGGAAACAAAGGTGAGAGTCTTTTCATCATCGGAAATTCTTACTCTGCCACCTTCGTTACCGATCTGCTGAGGTCTGTCGAACCGTTAAGTTATTCAGTCTTCCAACTCTTTCTTCATTTCAGGGGGTGTTTCAGGGAAAGCCGATGCCAGTGACGAGGATGATGACAATGAGTTCTTTGATGCTATGGAGGAGCCAGCAGAGTTTATTACTGTCCCCGCTGACCCCAAATATCACAGGTACAAACTGATATTTTCTATTGTCAGACGTTTCTTTTCCTCCACATGTGTTTTGTTTTATCCTTGACTCTTATCCTCTTCTACAGGAGATCTGGCAGCAACATCAGTGGGATCAGCAGTGAGACTGGGACGGATGATCAGTCGGTAAATGTGCGTTAAATTTTTATATCTAATTATTTTTGTATTAACTGCATTACCATATCAAAGCCACCTAACTCCTGCTGATATTTTCTTTATCTTCCATCAGTTTGATGAACTTTCTTTGGCATCAAACCCAGAGTCTCCACAGCCGCTGGAGCTGGAGCCAGTTAGGCAAAGGCGAACTCGTATCCCGGACAAACCAAACTATTACCTCAATCTGTGGAGCATCATGAAGAATTGTATTGGAAAGGAGCTCTCAAAAATACCGATGCCTGTAAGAAATCTGTGCACACAACAGCGTCAATGTGACTTTTCCATTTAAAAATAATCAGAAGTGATGAGATGTGTCTCTGTGAATTTTTAGGTGAATTTTAATGAGCCCCTGTCAATGTTGCAACGTCTGTCTGAAGACCTGGAGTACTACGAACTCCTTGATAAGGCTGCAAAGAGTCATAGCTCTCTAGAGCAGATGTGTTATGTGGCAGCCTTCACAGTGTCTTCCTACTCCACCACAGTCCACCGCACAGGAAAGCCCTTCAACCCTCTGCTCGGAGAAACCTTTGAGCTCGATCGGCACAGAGAGTGCGGTTATCGCTCTCTTTGTGAACAGGTAGTTAAAAAAAAACAAACACACATTGTAAAACACAGAAATGGTCTACATTGCATTGTTTTTTCACAAATTATAATCGTTTTGATTCAGGTTTTACCTGTTTCCATTGCAAACATGCTTTATTTACTCATGTAGTATTTTGTCCTAGTCATGTTTGTTTTCTTAATGCACTCAAAGCCATTGTATAACTACAGTGACCATATGTTAAGCTTCCTGACTCTTCTCTCTCTTTGTTACCTCTTCTTAGGTCAGTCACCACCCACCTGCCGCAGCCCACCACGCCTTCTCTGAAAAGGGCTGGACCCTCAGACAGGAGATAACACTAGCCAGCAAGTTTAGAGGGAAATATCTCTCTATCATGCCTTTGGGTGAGTGCGTGTGTGTGTTTGTATAGCTGCAAACAAAGACACAGCATGCGAGAACAATACACCTGCTAAGCCTGATGTTTTTATCCAGTGAACACCGTCTGTCTTACACTACTGTAATTCACTATTTCAGTGTAGAATTTCATTTTTTCACTTTAGTTCATGGGATATATGGGATACGTTTCCATCACTTGCAACATCATTCCCTTTTCTCTCTCCAGGTTCTATTCAGTGTATATTTGAAAAGAGCAACAATCACTATTCTTGGAAAAAAGTGACCACAACAGTTCACAACATTATTGTTGGGAAATTGTGGATCGATCAGGTAATGCCAAAATGTTTTAGCTTAAACATTATGAAAACATTAGATGTTTTCATATGATGTTTTGATTTTAATCTGCTAGAGAACAAAACACGCAGAACATTTTCTTTCTTTCTTTTGTCCTGTGCCAGTCGGGAGAGATAGATGTGGTGAACCACAAGACAGGAGATCGCTGCCACCTCAAGTTCGCTCCCTACAGTTATTTCTCCAGAGATGTACCGAGAAAGGTTGGCTCCTTTTTTTCCTTTTTCTTTTTTTGTGTTTGTTTAAATAAGATAATTTGAGTGAGGTTTCCTCAGGCAGTATTTTCCTTTCAAGATGATGTTATTACATCCACTAGTACATAAGTTGATTCTGTTGAGTCATCCTCATCCTCTTTCCTTCTGCATATGAGCCGTCATTTTCCCAGGAAACTTATAGGAAGCCTTTAATGGCAATGGTTTTATTATTTTCTCTCCTCTACAGCCTGCAATTAACATATCTTAATTAATTAATGTCTCCTTCTAGGTAACAGGAGTAGTAACAGATAAGGATGGAAAAGCGCATTATGTCCTGTCAGGAACGTGGGATGAGAAAATGGAGTTTTCCAAAATTATGCAGAGCAGTAAAGGTGAAAATGGCACTGAAGGCAAACAGAGGACTGTCTATCAGACACTCAAAGCCAAAGAAATCTGGAGAAAGAACCCGTTACCGTAAGTGTTTTAGTCTTAAAGCCTGGCGACGTTCAGAAGTGTGAACGTGTTCTCAAACATTTGGAGCGGAGCTGTTGTAAATACTGCTGCTCTTTACTTTTAATGTTTTTATATTGTTGAATTTGCAGGGAGGGAGCAGAGAACATGTACTACTTCTCCTCTTTGGCTCTGACTCTCAATGAACCCGAAGAGGGAGTTGCGCCAACAGACAGTCGGCGGCGACCTGACCAGCGGTTAATGGAGGAAGGCCACTGGGACGAGGCCAACGCAGAGAAACAGCGTCTAGAAGAAAAACAACGCAGCACCCGTCGAGAAAGAGAGAGAGAAGCTGTGAAAGCAGCCAGCTCACCTGAGGAAGGTAGGACGACGGAGAGCGAGTTTGTGTTTAGCATGGGTTTGATTTTTTTTTTTTGTTTTGTTTGTATTTGTCTTATATTTCTGTCTGATGTTGTGTCCATTCATCTTTTATCCATTTTTGTCTGTCTTGGTGTTTCTTGTCTTTCCTTTTTTTTTACCCCCCCTCCTCTCTTAATGCTAAGCTGTCACTGAGGCTTCGATCAATGACTCGCCTTTGAAAAGCAAGTACTCAGCTTAGTCTCTTCTCACCTTTGGTGTGAACTTCAGACCGCACAATCAAAAGTGCACACACGAAATGTTTGTGCGTTCAGTATTAAGGTGCTCAGCATCCTCCTCTCTTAATAACAGCTTATTTATATTAATATGTCGTCGTCCCCCCCCCTCCCCCGTTCCTTTCTGTTTCATTTAGCTGATGCAAAAGAGCCTGCTCCTGCTTCAAGTGAGATTTCTGATGAAAGCAAGTATCATTTTACAGTTTTATACAAAGTGTACTTTTAAAGGTGCTTTGTGTGGCTTTTTTACTGAGCAAGTACCGTTTATGTCCACGGGGTGGTTGCTGGGTGCGTTTGCTGCTATCAGTGACTTCACAGCTCATATGTGTCATTTTGGATGTTCCAGTGATTTTCACTTCCTGGTTATAATGAACAAAACTATAAGTGTAAAGAGATTTTCACTCATTGTTAACTCATGTTCACATTTTAGACCAGCAAAGAGAAGATCTATAATCTAACCCTCTATAGAACCACCTAATCAGGTCAAATCTAAATGACCTATCAGTTCTTAAAGCACAATCAGTTTATTACACAAATCAACTTATTTCTTTGTTACGATTAGTCTGTTGGGCTTTTGTTAAATTTTTGAGCAGAAAATAATGCCTTAGATGCGACACATGGCACTTTTAAAATTTGAAGAAATCTTTTTTATGTGGATTTTGGATGTGTCTTTATGTTTGTGCTGGGTTTTGCTCAGCTGACACTGAGGATTCCCCCCCTCATACACCTGTTGCATGCAAGTAGTCCATTTTGTTTTCACTCACTGTCATTTTCAAATCACAGCAGTTCTGTTATGTCTCAACTTCCAAAGAAGAATCATCCTTTTTTTGTTTTTCTTTTTCTTTTAATAGCCCCTTATGGACCGTCACTCTTCCCTTATATAAGCAAGTATTCTGATCATGATTTAATGCATAGCACCAGTATATCACATTTTCTAGTAATGTAGTTGAATCCTAATGACCAGAAAAACATCCAACTTCCACCATTTTCCTCTTTACAATTTGCTCTCTTAGTGGAAGGCAGGGAAGGCCCTTATGGAGCTCCAGCCAAAAGCAAGTAACATTCATTTCGACTGTTGTCCCATCTCTTAGATCCTCTTAGAGTAGCTGTATACAGCTGTAGAGGCCTCACAACATTGTAGAGTGGCAGTTTGTCTGTGATTGACCAGCATCCTCTGACTCTGAAGCAGCTAGTGTGTTATTTGTGAGCCTGGTCCTCTCCAAGTGGTTATACAGAAAGAGCCCCCTGCATTTTGTTTGTATAGGATGCATCTGAAGATCAAGGTAATGCTAACATTTATTTGTTTCTCATGGGCAGAACTCTGAATGCATATCGGCTTAATTTAAGCATGATATGTAATCCTGGCTGAGTGGGGGCGGGTTAACCTTTACTGTAGCTTCTAAATTGAAACGTTCTTTTCTTTTTCAATAGGTGGCCATCCAGACACCTACCAAGCACTGTGGTTTGAGAAGATGGATGATCCTGTGTCCGGAGAAACGTTGCACATCTACAAGGGGGGTTACTGGGAAGCTAAGGAGCAAGGGAACTGGGATATGTGCCCTGACGTCTTCTGAGCACAGCTGAACAATTTCCCCACTGAGGTGTACAAATGACACGATCGTTAGAGGGACCCCTTTTTCCTATCACATTAATTAGGAAATCCAGTTTGACATCAGCCTAGCCCGTCATCTGACCAACCTCCTTCAGCCCCTCCGTTCAGCAGGATCAAGGTCGGCTGGACTTCGCGTTTAAGTACACACGATTGCCTGTGTGGCATTGTAGTCACCCTGCAGCTGGTTGGTGTTCCTCCCACTGCCTCTCAAACCCTGAAGTTTAGCTTGGTTTTGGTCCACAGCTTCTTCCCAGTCCAGGGTTTTCTGATCCAGCCTTCAGGTTGCAGTTTGCAGCAGCTCTTTCTGAAAATGTCATTCTGCAGTTTCTTTGGATGTGCTATTGTTGGAAGGGTTATTGACCCAGATGGTACCTTTCGATATGAAAGGCTTGCTCTGATAGGTTGAGGTACTACCTAACATGATTAATGTATGTTTTTCTGCCACATTCCTGTTTGTTTTCCAAATACTCCAAAGCCTCCTCAGCACAAAACCACAGCAAGTCAAAGTTAAATCGCATCCTTTTATAATTCCCACAGTAATATCCACGTTACCATTTTCAGGCCACAAGCTTAGCTTTTGGCATTTTGGAGATAAATGAACATACATTCGATACAGAGATACAGAGCCAGACTGATATAGGATTTCTAAGACTGATATACTGGCCTAAATTTGACACAGTGACCTTTTAATTTTCTTTTTGGGCACATAAACACATTTCCTTAACATTTGTTACATGTATTTATTTATCTACTCGTTTACGCTCTGCCTGACTATGCTCAGAGCATCTGGTTGTGTTTCTGTTGTGTTTCAAACACAGTGTAGCCAACAGGGAAGTGGACAAAGCGTAACATCAACAATCAGAATATTCCTTGTGTTTCTGTGTTCTGCATTTCATTCTCATTTATAGGTCATTCTAAATGCCAATACTGACAAATCGGCAAATAGCTGATATATCAGTCGGCCTCTAATGCAGAATTTGCCTTTGAATTTATAGTGATTTGTGGTGCTGCTTCAACCCCTGAAACAACAACTATGGAGGTATAATATAGCTATATACTAAGACTTTTTAAAAAATGGTTTGAACTGTCTTATTTTCCCCCATTCTAATACTTCTCCTATGCCCTGTAAGTACACCGCAAAGATCCAGAAGTATTTATTATAACTGTGCTGTCCCGCTTATTGGTGGAGTTACTCATATAAAACCTGAATATGGCTTCATACATCGTTCATTTCATACTACAGGAGTAGTAGAGTACTACTGAAATGGCAGTTACTGTTGCAGATGCATTTTTAGGTTGTCTGTGGTCACAGTCACTTAACCTCAGAAAACACTCTTTTTTTGGGGGGGGGGGGGCGTCTTTGCTCAAGAATTGAAACAACAGCTATGACATTTGCGTTTGTGACATTTGCATTGGGGAAAACTGCCCCACTTCTCAAAGCTGATAAATTTCAGATGTATTTTTCTAATTTAGCTTTAAAAGTTTCACTCCTGGTTTCACAGTAGATGTCGAGGCCATCCACGTGAGTTTGTGACTAAATTTAAATCAGCAGATCTGTGCGCTGAGTTGTCACGGAGCTGCGTGGAGTTTACTGCTAACTCGAGGATTTGCAAACTGAGGGCATTTGAAGCGAGTGGTTTGGCCTTTGTGGTTAACTTCAGACTTAGCGAGCATAGCTTTAATCTTGATTACAAATATGTGTGTGCTGTGAGTTTAGATTTTCTTTTTTGTTTTTTTTAAATAGCAATAACAGTGCCTCTGCTCCTACAAGAGGCACAAATTGAAATGCGGGGGTAGCGTTGAGCAAGAACACTAAAGCTGCACAAACCGACTTTTGTCTCGGTCTTTGCTGTTGTTTGTCTCGAGGTGGTGGACTGTACAGGTGATAGAAAGTTTTAATCAATGTCATATTAAAGTGTACTTAAAATAAGCTCTACCAACAAAGATGACAAAAACAGCGCTAGAAAATGATTTCCGTGTGAATACACCAAATAGTGAAATAACTGTGATCATAAGTAGTTGTGTTGATGAAGAATATAAAAAGAGTGATGCACTTTTAAAGTTTTGTTTTGGGGTTTTTTGTGTTTCATTATCATTGTTTACTCCATATGAACATAGTTTCATTTTCTGAATCGAGGGCACCGTGTTACAACATGTAGCTCTTTAGCAACCAAGTTAGCTTTCAGTTTGAAATATTCGTCTTTATTTGTGTTCTGCCACCGTCATCTTCACCGAGGCTCTGCGAGCTATTTAAAAACACTTCTTTATAGAATAGGTGTACAGATTTGTGTCCTCTGTTGTTTTTATTACATGTAACATTTCTGTTTCTGTGTTCGTTTGAATTGTGTGGTTCTGTCATTTCATCTTTATGTTTCTAGTTTTTTTTTTCTGTCGGTTTCCACCAGTTTCATCACTTTGTTCCAGCTAGTGTGGTTTTTTTTTTTTTTTTTCTCCTTTTTTTCTGACTGTCCTCGTCTACAACTGTCCAAAGCTCAGTTGGTCAGATTTTGATGTTGGCTATTGAGATATTTGTGTGAGCTTGTTCTGGAAACTTTTCCTAAACCATGTTCAATAAAATATGAAATGAATTACAATTCTAAGGAAACTTTTCACCTTTTTCTGTCCTTTTGATGGAGTTTTTAAAAGGATTGTTTTAGAGCAGGGGTGCTCAATCCCAGTCCTCGAGAGCTACTGTCCTGCAGCTTTTAGATGCATCCCTACTCCAACACAGCTGAATCAAATGTTTGATTACCTCTTCAGCATGCCATCAAGTTTGGAAAAGGCCTGATAACAAGCCATTCATTTGATTCAGCTGTGTCGGAACAAGGATGCATCTAAAAGCTGCAGGACAGTAGCTCTCGAGGACTGGGATTGAGCACCCCTGTTTTAGAGATTGTGGCTGGATTAAAGTCTGAATTGAGATGAACTGCTTATCTTTGGTATTAATTTTATCAACTCTCAACAAAGCGGTTTTACTAATATAATGTATATGTGTAATTTCAAAGCAGATGACTACTTTTTATTTCAACCTGTTTGAATTGCTGTACCCCTTGAAAACAACATACCAACATTTAATAATGTAGTGTCTGTGTAAATAAGCTCCACGTCTAGTTAAAGGTGGAACTTGGGTCTTTTATAAACAAGTACTCCTGGATGTGCAAAGGTTTAATTCATTTTAAAGATGAAACTATACTTTCAAATGTTCACACACTGGACACTATATTAGGGACACCTTACTCATACAGGGTTGGGTCCTTTTGCCTTTAGAGGTGCATTAATTACTTGTGGCATAGATTCAGCAAGGTGCTGGAAACATTCCTTTAGAGGTGACATTGTGGACCATATTGACATGATAACATCACACAGTTGCTGCAGATGAGTTGGCTGCGCATCCAGTGATTCAAATCTCCTGTTTCACCACATTTCAAAGGTTCTTTCTTGGATTGGGCTCTCTGTAAGCCCTAAAGATGACTGCTTGGAAAAATCCCAGTAAGTCAGCAGTTTCTGAAATGTATTTGCAATATTTTCATTTAAAATGGGTCCACAAGAAAAAACATTTTATATGAATTAACATAAAAAGATTTATTTCATAAATACGGGACAGCAAGCTACCAAAATGTTTCTGTAACTTTACACATTTACAATGTAAACCCCGAGAATGTGCTGATAGATTTCTTTTCAGTTACTAAAGATGAAAAACTTTGGCATAGAAAAACTAATTTGCACCGTAAATGTGTAACTAAACGTTTTTACACTGACGGTCTGATTGAGTTTAGATCATAGTGGGCTGGATGTGGCCCACGATATAAAATGAGATTGACATCTCTGGTGTCTACGCTCGAATGCATCTACCATGTGATTGGCTGATATTTATGTAAAATTGTGGTTGAATGGGTGTACTCAACAAAGTAGCCAGTGATTGTATTACACGAGTTAAAATAAAAATAAAATGTAAGAACCCGAATTAAATTATATTTCTGTTATTGTGAAACGCCTTGGGTCGATTGTTAGTTAAATTCAGTGATCAAACGTATGTTGTTTGCGTCTGGAGAAGTCGTTTCGTGGACGTTTGTAGCTGTTCTCGTCTCGGCACGCCCCTGAACGTAAAACGAGCGCATCTCTGAGTGACATCAGCATCTTTTGTTTACCAGTCAGCAGAGAGTCCCTCAGGACCACACAGCAGCAGTAAAGGGAGAACATCCGCTGCCAGAGCACGACTGGGCATTTTTGAGGCCTTCTCTTTGTCACTTAGAGAGCGTGAATTTGTTTGGTTAGCGTTTAATTACTTGCCTGTGAAAAATGTCGGAAAACGGATCCGGACCTGGAGTGGACGATACAGACGCAAAGCCAGGCAACGGAAAACAGTGAGTCACTGGATTAAGCTAGTTAGCGATCTTTATGTGTTGCGATCTATTGTGTTCATATCCTGTTGAAGGTTCAGGGTAAGAGTGAAACCGTTTGTCGTCCTTGACCTCAAAGATCACAGCCGCTCGTTTTGTCTTCTTCTTCTTCTTCTTCTTCTCCTCCTTTTTTACTGCTGTATTAACGCTCTGCTGTACTTTAACATTGTGCTATTTGATCGTTTGATATAACGGAGCTGCAACTGTAGTCCAATCTTTGCATGCTTCTTTCTTTATTTACAGCAGCATTTCTCTGACGTGCATTATTTGCTGAGTTTCTAATCACACATTAAACTTCTAAACTAAATGTTGGCTTGTCCGTCAGATCAGCGGGCTCTTCGTCTGCTTCTGTCCCCATGGACGTGGATGCCAAGCCCCAGTCACACAGCTTCAGATACCGCCTCGATTTCCCCAGAATTGGCCAGTGTATCATCATCAACAACAAGAACTTTGACAGGAGTACAGGTGAGCATTTGGGCGGTCTGTTAGTTTCTGAAATTTAAACTCTAAACGAAACAGCTGTAAGTAACATCTAAAATTAATCTTCCTGATTCAGTTTCAAGCGCAAATCGAAAGGTGATAAAATGTCACATATGTGAGAAGCTGTAGAGCTACACTTGGTATATACAGCAGGTCTGTGACATTTAACGTGTGTAACATTAGACAAACTGATGATCCATTTCTCTTTAGGTGAAATGTGCGATGATTTGACCAGCACTGCATAATATAGATGAGTTGGGTGAAGAAATTAAGGCTTTAATTTTGGAACTATGCATGCAAAAGAGCTCATCAGGGTTCTGCTGCATGCATACAGTTCATAATTTAACTTGGATCTACTGAACTCCATTATGCACTTTAGACATAAAAATTGACCTAGAGCTCCCTTGTCACAAAGGGTGACTTTAGCAGGGAGCTCCGCATGTTTGATTTGGCAGAGTTTTTACACTTGACGCAACCCCGAAGGGATTTGTGTCTTCGACTGGAATCAAACCAGTGACCTTTCCCTTCCTAAGAGAATGCATAAACCACTCCAGTATGGCTGTACATTTGACATGAAGGTCTTAAAACGTGTTAAAGTGTTGGGATGTGTGTGCGGGAATTGTGCTGCTGGAGTTCAGGGCTTTAGCAATTTATATTACAACCAGTTCATTGCAAGATATTTTATGGATCTGGACATAAAAGCAACCACTATGTGGGTTACAGGTTATTTATTAGCTCAGTTTTGCTCTTGTTGCACTTTGTTGTTCAGCCAAGTTAGGGCCCTTACGTGAAGTAATAAACTAGTGATACAGAGACCAAAGCTGATATAGAGGACAATGTTTGCACAACTGTTGAAACCAGTTGCTGTATTAACACATTAGAAAATGTATTTGCTTTGTTTTCTTCATGCTTAGTAAATAAAAACAGGTATGGGTGGTGCACCGAGTTAACTATTTACATAGGGAAGTGAATCCAGACTAATGGTAAAGGTTAACTTTGGGTAATGGATCCATTGTCTCAAATTTTCTTTGTTAAAACTTTAATTAGGTGTCATTCCCATACTAGTGTTTCTATTGACAATACATCCACCCCCCCATTTTTACTAGACGCCTTTGACACAGGGGTGTGCATGGTAGAAAGCTGGAGGAGGGGACTTCTTTGAGTATTAAATGTGAGGTGATGCCACCTTGTTGTATGAGTGTGTGTTGAGGCTAAAGGCTCACGTTTCATCTGCCTGTTGACAAGTGTTTGTTAGGGCTTATTTGCAATGCTAAGCTCTCCCTTGGTAACGTGTCGCATCACTGCGTTGAGGCTTGAACTCTGTGCAGTAATGGCCCACACTGTGGAGGCAGTGCTAAAGTGTGGCTTCTCTTCTCCTCTATTCTCTATGTAGGACAGAAACCAGGTGATTCATCTCACTTCTACACCTTTTGAGAGTTTATAGGTGTGGAAGGTTTAACCTTAATGCTGTGGATTCCTATTTCCTCCATTCACTGCAGGTTTATTAGATGTTCTGGTTGGATCTGTTGCAGTTTACGTGTTAAGTATCCTTGCATTTGATGACAGTAGGTTTTGGGAGCTGCCAGCACATTTTACTGTCAGCTGGCTCATCAGCAAGTTCAGACACATGACTCAAAGTATGATCAGGCACGCAAGGCATGGGTGTGATCTATAAGATGACTGGCACCACAAGAGAGTATGCTGATCAGTTCCTCTTCCTGTTCAACATTTGCTGTGGAGTATTTTGTTTGAGAATATTCAAAATGTAGATTTTTTTGGGAATGACGTTGTTTTAAATAGTGTTGCTTTTGGGTGTTGGCACAGAGTTCTTTATCATTTTCTGAGGCTCAGATGATTATACTGGTTGCGTGATACTGGCTTTTTTTCCATTTACTTTCAGAGATTAACCTTTCCCTCTGGTTTGTGTTCTCTAACTTTTTCTTTTTTGTCTCTCCAAAAACCTGTTTGCTGTTTTACTGTTTGAGGTAATCAGAGGGCCTCCAGGCTTGGTGGTTGTGGGCTGTGTTGTCCTGTTTTCATGTTCTTGTTTTAAAAAAGAAAAAAGGTTTAACCTCATTTCAGTGGGGTTGGAATGTAAATGACAGAGAAAGGAACAATACATTTTAATGCACTTCTAGCAAATATATCATTAATCGGCACATATTAAATAGTTTAAGAAATCAAACTTTTAGCTGATTATGTTCTCTGAAATTGTTCAGAGCCCTAAAACTGTAACGGATGGTTGGTGCCATCATTGCGCTCGAGTTCAGGCTCCTCGAAAGCTGGTGTGTCCTTCTCTGACCTTTCATCTTGCTCTAATATCTCATCCCTCACACTGCGATAAGTCTGAATCTCCTACAATTCTGAGCAAAAGTGAAGTACTCAGGAATTAGTAACTCCTATTGCCAACCATAGAGGACACTGAATCAAAGTTTTGCCCATCATTTTGAAAAGAAAGCCAGAAAGCCCAAGATGTACACCTGACTATACTGATGGATATACAGGTCTCAGGTCCCTTACGTGATAGCAATGAATAAACATCAAAATAAACATCAAATGGCAGCTTTTCATTTATCTTTGTCAGTATAGCCATGTGTTATTTGTATCTACTGAAATGGGAATATCTCTTTTTTTTCTTTTTTTTGCCCTCTAAAAATCAGAAGTGCCCCCAAACCCCCCAGTCTCAGTCAGCTTCTACATCTGTCTTTACAAACGTCCTGTGATGGTCTTAATATTCCATCAGATTTGTGTTTTTGAAAACTTGTCTGGCAGGACTAAAAGGGCACACACGACTGCGTATTCAACATGCATCTCGATGTTCTCAGAGCAAACACGTCGAGTCAAGTAAACATCAGTAGTGGTTGATCCTGTACTTCGTCGTTTAGTTAGCGGAAAGGAGCAGGTGTTACCTGAACAATAACAAAGCTCTTTTTCTGTTCAGGTGCCTCATGACGAATAAGCCCTGACAGTGTGACTGTAAAGCAGTCTTTTTTTTTCTCGTTTTGTTATTTTCTGGCTCATTGCTGCTCAAGATGGGCGGAGATCATGCGTTAGTAAGAATAGGTGCGCCTGTTAACACCAAAGTCATTGGGTAGATCCATGCAGACTCGCTCCTGCTTCGCTTGAGTCTAGCACACCGAACAGCACATGCTGCTAATGCTGACCTGCCAGTGGCAAAAAAACCCTTGTACCAACAGAATCCAATATAAAACGGACCGATAATGTGGTTTTGTACAACACTTAGAAGCGTGTTAAAAGAAGAAATTGAAGATGCTGCTGTTTAGCTGCAGTACACCTCCCTCCTGCTACATCCAGTCAGGTTTCTCATGCCCGGCTGTCGTGTGGAAAAGCTAAATCAAAATGCGCTCCATTTATATTGTTTGTTTGTTTGTACACTCAGAAGGAGGAAATGTTGATTTGTCTTGCACATGGTTTTCATGTTGAAGTAACCAGAATTGTGGTTTTGTGTGTTCCAGGCATGAATCAGCGAAACGGTACTGACGTGGATGCAGGCAACGCCATGAGAGTATTTAAAAATTTAGGTTATCATGTGAAGCTGTACAATGACCAGACAGTTGATCAGATAATGAACGTTTTAACTGCTGGTGAGAATGATTTAAACCTCCCACTGCTACTCGTAAAATTAAAAATAAGCCTCATGCTACTGACTCTTTTCACATGCTTTTGTTATGTATCAGCTGTACGTGTATTCATTTATCCATCTCTTTGTTTTTTTAAGCATCCAAGGAAGATCACAGCAACTCAGCCTCTTTTGTCTGCATTCTTTTGAGTCACGGGGATGAAGACTTGTTCTTCGGCACGGACGGCTCAGTAGCGCTCAAACACCTAACTTCACTTTTTCGAGGCGATCGCTGTAAATCACTGGCGGGAAAACCCAAGCTCTTCTTCATCCAGGTACCGTGGTGGTTTCTCTTCTAGTCCACTTCCTCTAACCTGCAAACCTGTAAACGAACACTGCTTCTTTTTTTGTGCATGTGTTGACATTGAATAGGCTTGCAGAGGTACAAATCTGGATCCAGGCATTGAAACAGACAGCGGAACTGATGGTGTTAAGATCCCTGTGGAAGCAGACTTCCTCTACGCCTTCTCCACTGCCCCAGGTTAAAATAAGGGCCTTTCCTTTTTCTTGTCTTGGTTTTTGCATGCTTGCATATTGTTTCCTTTAAGAAATATTGTATTTGAACAAAGCATATTCCATGACTCATCTACACACAGGTTACTACTCATGGAGGAATACTCAGACTGGGTCCTGGTTCATCCAGTCGGTGTGCGACATGATCAGCAAGTACGGAAAAGAACTGGAGATCCTGCACATCATGACCCGAGTGAACCACAAGGTGGCAGTAGAGTTTGAGTCTGCCTCCAATTCTCCGGGGTTTCATGCAAAGAAACAAATCCCCTGTATTGTGTCGATGCTGACCAAAGAGATGTATTTTTCTGGTTAATGTCAGAAAACTAGAAGAAAGGCTTTGGGAGTGCTAGAATTTTTTATTTTATTTAAATGTACACTTTGCAACTCGATATCTCTTCTAACGTTCATATTGCTTGGAGGGCAGACACGATGCAAATGTCAGTGATGCTTCACCACCTTGGCATTATTAAGTTTATTCAGTGTTGAGTAGTTATTTAAGTTTGGCATTCACTTTTACCCCAGCAGCAGGCCCTTTAACCAAAAGGAAGGTTATTTTTCACATACCAACATGACATAAAACCTACAGATGTCTACAAGTAATAACAGCTTGAATTTCCGGGCTGAGTGTGTTACACGTAGATGCCTTTTTGCTGTTTACACTGCACATTTCAGGGAACACTGTTGTGAGTCAGTTTGATAGGAAGTTTGACCTTCTGCGTTCGTGTAATCATGAAACCATAGATGGGCTGATTGTCCACCAGCAACAATATCTCATACATGAGGAGCCTATTGTAACTTAAGTGTCTAAGCACGAAGATGGTCTGTCTTTTTTGTTTTCGTCTCTATTTACATTTGTATTTGTCTCCATTGTTGTGTGAGTGATGTCATTCACTGGATCGGTACCTGATGCGTTGTGCAAAGCCTGAATGAAAGCACCACCTGAACCTGG
This sequence comes from Astatotilapia calliptera, assembly GCF_964374335.1. Lineage (NCBI taxonomy): Eukaryota > Metazoa > Chordata > Actinopteri > Cichliformes > Cichlidae > Astatotilapia > Astatotilapia calliptera. The sequence continues at coordinate 27,948,441 of NC_137427.1, read as the reverse complement.
TGGGTAAATTATTATGTAGCAAATGCAAGAGCATCCTGTAAGTTAAATGTATGTGGGTTAGAAAGCTCAGAATTACATTTTTAATTTTCTGGGGTTTTTTTTTCTTTTCTAAAGGTCTATTTCTTTCTCTTGCTTGTGAAAATCTTTGATGGGGAAACAGGTTTAATAGCCTGCATGGGAAGTGCTCAGCAATCCGCACAATGCTGTCTTTTGAGCCATATTTTAACACGTTAGACATACTTGAACTTTTTTATTTCACTACTCTTTTCATGGCTTCTTGACTGGGCCGATTAACCTCATAGGCAGTCCACGGTGCAAAGTGTTAGACATTTCAGGATGTGGTTAGTTTAATTTGCCAGACAACCGGAACTACAAAGACGGATTTGTTCAGACAGGTGATACTTTCACTTTGTTTTTTATCTTGTGTAGACACAAAGTGTAGTACCATCCTTTCCCCGTAAACTTAAGAGGTTTGGTCAGACCAAACATGATCTTTGAATATGTTCACTTTGGCTTCAGGGATCAGTGATGTGCCTTTTTCCACAAACAATGAGCCAGTAAAAGAAATATTGAATATTGATGGAAAAAAGCTTTTGGTTGCAGCCTTAAAGAAACATTCATGGTGGCTTTTTTTTTAAAAATTAATAATTAATAATGAAATGCAAATTTACTAAAGACATTTTGTACTTCAGTGATGCAATTTTCTTAATAACCACAAGCAAACTGAGTAAAAGTTCTTCTGCAAAACTCATGTCACCATGAATATCAACTAATTCATAAGAGATGAAGCAGTTTGATTGCACATTGATGCTGTTTTTACATGTGACAAATCATGAGAATGCAATTGTTTATGTACAGCAAGCCAGCTGTATGTGTCACTTACGCTGTTAAAATAATTCATCGTTGCATGTTTGACACGCACTTCTCAATTTGGCTTTTTTGTAAAATCGTGATTTTGTAAGCAGCTGTGATGTAAGGTTGATGAACTGTCTTTCACGCAAAATAAAGACCACTTTGTATTCTGTGCTGTGGAATTGGTTTCATTGTTTAGTTTTGGCTCATCCGTTGCAAGAATATTCATAGCACCAAAGATTACCAAACCCATTTTTTGACACATTCTTGGCAAACTCGTTCCAGTTTTTTCAGAATATCATAACAAGAGCTAACCTGAAACAACAGTAAAAGATCCGCTTTTACGATGCCTTGAGTTTAAATATGCAGGATTTCTCCAGATTTGCCTGTAGGTGAGAAAAACTGAACCACCGCAACTTGAGACCCGGGGACAGATAAAACTGTCTTGAGCACAAATGCACTTTACTGAAACTGCTCCCACAAACAAGTGAATTATACATTTACAATCGACAGTGATTAAAATGCTTTATCTTAACTTTGATACCTGAAACTAATAGTATAAATAAATATGGCATAACTGAACCTAAAGTAATAATTTCTAGCTGCAGTGATTAGATTCACTGTGTTGTATGATATAAAAAGTAATTTCCCTCCCCCAACATAGCCATTTAAGACTTTCAGATTCCACTAAACCACGGTGAGATCATTTTCCACAAATGGAGAAAACTTGTAACGGTGGCGAGCCTTCCCAGGACCAAAATCACTCCAAGAGCGCATCAACAACTCATCAGGTCACAAAAGAACCAGAACATCTAAAGAACTGCCGGCCTCAGTTCAGGTCAGAGTTCATGATTCAGCAATAAGAAAGAGAATAAACAAAAATGGCATCCATGTGATAGATCACCATTTACCAGAAAAACACCTTGATGATTCCCAAGACATTTGGGGAAATATTCTGTGGACTACTTTTTTCTGCACTTTTTTGGGAGGCTTGAGTCCCGCTACATCTAATGTGAAACTAACACAGCATTTCATAAAAATAACACCACCCACAGTCAAACATGGTGGTGATAGTGTGATGGTCTGGAGCTGCTTTGCTACTTAAGGACAAAGGGCTCCAGAAAACAAACAAACAAAAACCCAAACACCTCAAAGCGTTCCCACTCCAAAACCTGTACTGGCATCTGATTGAAATTCTTTTGCGCGACTTTAAAAAGGCCATTACTGCTCGCTGTCAGTTATTGCAAATAGCTGATTGCAGTTCTTGCTACCAAAGGTAGCACAAACAGTTATTAAGGTTACAGGGCAATCACGTTTTTAGAAAGGGTCAGGTAGGTTTCGATAGCTTTTCTCCTTTAATAAATGAAATCATCATTTAAAAACTACATTTTCTTATTTTGCATGTTATTTTCCTATAATATTAAAATTTGTTTGCTCTGAAAAATGTGACAGGTGCCAAAAAAAAGTCAGGAATTGGGCAAACACTACTCAAAGAAAATTAAAGGAACACATTAAAAACTTCAGATCTCAAATCATGCTGGATACCTATACTGATATGGACAGTGTAATGTGTTAGGAATAGGCCGAATTCTTAGGCAAACCAAAAATAAAAATGAAAAAAATTTGTGGCAGCCTCATCATTTTTGATGTAAATCCTTGCAGTAATTCAAGATAATACTCAGTAGTTTCACCCCTACCTGGTTCTATCCATGCCTGACAACATCAGGGCATTTTGTCCTGGAGGATCCCGTCTATCAGCAGTCAGGTCATTAATAAACACGAGTGTTCCTTTATTTCTCCATACTTTTCTCTTCCAGTCATTCTGGTAAACGTTCATCTTGGTTTCATCTGCCCATAGATTTATTTCCACCCAGAACTGCAAAGCCTCTTTTAGATATTTTCAGACATCTGGCCTTCCTGGTGATAATTGTCACCAGTGGTTGTTGTAAACCCTCTCTATTTACATTCATAAGGACATCTCTTAATTTGTTGAGTTATGCAATATTATGACTCAACTCCTTACAAGTGTTGTCTTGTGGTGAATGAATTTTTTTTAACTAAGGAAAGAATTCAGCACTCCTCCACTTTAATTGTCTTCTGTGGTCTTTTAGGCCTTTCGGTGTTGCTGAGCAGGCTGGTGCATTCCTTCCTTTTAAGAATGTACCCGATTGTCTATTTGGCCACTCCTGGAGCTTTTGCAGTCTCTCTGATTCTTTTATTGTGTTTTTCAGCCTAATGATGTCCTCCTCCAGTTGCATCAGCATCTCTTTGGATTTCATATTGAGCTACCAAACACAAATTCAACACTTCGAATCATATCCACATTTTTTATCTGCTTGGTTTGTAAAGAAATCACAAGGAAACATGAAAAAAATATAAATCTACTTGAGAGTCAACTGTACAATTTTTGTCTATAAAAATGTCTGTAATACCCACGCAGTTACTTCAGATTTTTTTGTTAAACATCTTCATTTAAATCTGCCCTTCAGTCACACCTTAATTGTTTGGTTTAAAATTCACACAGGCAAACCTGCAAAAACCATGCAAGGCTTGCTTTGTCCAAAATCTTATAGACCTGGCTATCTAATGGCTTAATGTTCAGCAAGTGCATGATATATGGTCCATTTTGATAGTTTATTTTATGGTACTGTTGGATTGCATAATAATAAGGCATTTTTAACACTATATAGAGCAGGGGTGGCCAACCCGCGGCTCTCGAGCCGCATGCGGCTCTTTGCCTGGTTTCATGCGGCTCTTACGTTCATATCAAAGTTTGTGTTTTGGGGTTTTTTTGTGTTGTTGTTTTAAAATGTGCACGTTCGCTTCGCTTGAGTTCAATACGGTATTTTCATTAAATGGCCATGTGTGTGAGATGAAAATACCGCAAAGTTTCCCAGTAGGAGCAAGTTTGCCCTTAAAATGGCAAGGAAAAAATACACAGCAAAAAGAAAATATGAAGATGAACATAGGATGTTTTTAACAGAGTGGGAGAGTTTATATTTTTTTGTTGAACGCAATGGCAAGCCATTCTGCCTTATATGTCAGACGTCATTAGCGCATTTCAAAGCTTCAAATCTTCAGCGCCACTTCAGCTCACTCCATGCTAACATCGACCAGAACCATCGACCCAAAAGGGACTGAACTTCGCAAGCACGAGTTGGCCACTTTGAAAAGTCAGCACATACAGTTTTTCCAAAAATTTACGAAGCGGTCAGAGACCTTAACACTCGCATCCTATCAGCTGGCTTGGAACATTGCACGGGCTAAAAAGCCATACGATGAAGGGGAGTTCGTTAAAAAATGCCTCAGTGACGTTGTTGAAATCTTGTCTCCTGAAAACGACAAATTAAAACGCATGGTATCAGACGTCCAACTGTCCCGCCACACTGTTGAACACAGAATATCGGACATTAACACGGCTATTGAAACACAGTTGCACTCTGACCTTCAAGCATGTGAGTATTTTAGTGTCGCATTGGATGAGAGTTGTGATATACAAGACAAGCCTCAGTTGGCAATATTTGCACAGTCTGTGTCAAACGATTGTGTGATCAAAGAACTCCTGGATATTGTGCCATTAAAAGACAGAACCCGTGGCACAGATGTGAAAGAAACCATGATGGCTGCATTAGAAAAAGCAAATCTGCCCATAACGAAATGAACTGCAATAGCCACGGATGGAGCACCAGCCATGATGGGATCTGTGAACGGGCTTGTGGGGCTGTGCAAAGCTGACCGAACTATTCCTGACTTTTGGAATTTCCACTGCATCATCCACATGGAGCAACTCGTGTCTAAATCATTGAAATTAGATAACGTCATGAAGCCTGTGATGGAAATCGTCAACTATATCCGCACACATGTGCTTAACCACAGTCAATTCAAGAATCTCATTGCTGAGCTGGACCAAGGGCTTCCAGGTGACCTGCCGCTGCACTGCGAGGTGGCTGTCAAAAGGCCAGGTACTCTCTCACTTCTTTGAGCTTTTGGATGCCATGAAACTGTTTATGGAAGAGAAGGACAAGGACTATCCCGTGCTCTCGGACCTCAAGTGGATTATGGATCTGGCCTTTTTGGTCGACATGCTGTGTCACTTGGACAGACATAACCTGACCCTGCAGGGTAAGTTAAAAATGCTGCCTGACCTGGTGCAAAGTGTGTTTGCGTTTGTCAACAAACTGAAGCTGTTCAAGACACATATTCAAAAGGGAGATTTAACGCATTTTCCCACTCTGCTAAAAGCCAAGCGGGCAAGTCACCAGCGCTGCCCTGAGTAAGCAAAGAGCCAGATGTGCAACGCTGATTGAAAACTTGCACGAAAGCTTTGTGACCGGGTTCCATGATCTACAATTGAAAAGGCCACAGATTACGTTCCTCGTCGACCCATTGAATGCAGAGACCGGCTGTTTGAAAGTCTCGCTAGTCACAGATAAAGCTGCGGCTGAGTTGGAGATGATCGATCTTTGTGAGGAGGACCAATTGAAACCTGCTTTAAGGGAAGGGACCATTGAGTTCTGGAAAAGTATGCCAATGGAAAAATACCCCAATGTCAAACGGGCTGCGCTTAAGATACTGTCAATGTTTGGGTCAACATACAAGGCAAGGAATGCCAGAAGTCCCATTAAACAACATGCATTGTAAAAGTAAATGCTATTGTAGATTATTATATTTTTGTTTGTGGACTTGGTTGAACTGAGAGTTTGTGTGTGTGAGACAGTGCACACAATTGTTGAAAATGACTGGCCTGTGGTTTTAGTACTGTAGGAGTCATTATCATATTGGTGTGTGTGTGTGTGTGTGTGTGTGTGTGTGTGTGTGTGTGTGTGTGTGTGTGTGTGTGTGTGAGAGAGAGAGAGAGAGAGAGAGAGAGAGAGAGAGAGAGAGAGAGAGAGGAGGAAAGGATGGGTGATGTTCATGTGTGCCCATGTGTAGGATGTGGCTCTTTGCGGTAACACAGTAAAAAAAAAGTGGCTCTTGGTCTCTGACTGGTTGGCCACCCCTGATATAGAGAAAACTCGTCTCTGCAGTGGTCCACTTTGTTAACATACAGACAGATATATATCTGGAGTCTAACTGTAATCATTATTGTTTCAGTCCGGTGCACACTACGTTTTCTGTGGCAGTGATAAACGGCACTGATGACCATTTATGTTTTACATATTGTGTTGTGTGTTTTATCTGTTTTTTAATGTTTTATGTGAAAGTCTATGTGTGTTCTGTATAGTTATAAAAAATTAAACCATGTGTAAATTGTAAATATCAACAGAAAGTAATGAGTTGCAAATCTGTTAAACACATATTTATTTTCACAATAGAACATAGAAAAGAAATCAAACGTTTACACTGAGAAAATATAACTTTCGACAAATATTGTCTCATTTATAATTTTTTAATTTGGCAGTAGCCAAGTAACATGACTGGGTGAAAAAAGAGCATCTTAGAGAGGCAGAGTTTCTCAGAAGTAGTGATGAGCTGAAAATTGAGCATCTACAGATTGTGAAACAATTTCAGAATGACGTTTAACAACATAAAATTGCAACGATTTGTCTACCATACATAATTTCATTACAGAATCCCAGGAATGTGGACAAATGTCTGTGTGCAAGGGACAATATACAAAAACCCAGTGTGATCTTGTGGTGATCTTCAGGCCCCCAGGTGGCACTACATTAAAAACAGGTGTGATGCTGTCATCAAAAACACTGCATGGGCTCAGGAACACTTCCAGAGACTACTGTCTGTGAACACAGTTCATTGTGCCATCTGTAGGTTAAAGCTCTATGATGCAAACAAGAAGACAATCCAGAAACACTACCATCATCTCTGCTCATTTGAAATGCAGTGATGCAATCAGGAAACTGTTCTGTGGACAGATGAATCAAATTCTGAAATTCTTTTTGGAAAACATGGATGCCGAATCCTCCAGAGTAAAGAGGAGAGAGACCATAGTCCAACTTGTTATTAATTCAAAGGGCTGCATCTCTTATACTATAGGGTTGTGTTAGTACCTATTAACTTGGCTGCTTACACCAAGATACCATCAGTGCTAAAAGGTATATGCAGTTTTTGGAGAATCACGTGGTCTCATCCAGATATAATCTTTTTCATCAGGACAATATTTCAGCAATGCTAAACCTCACATTGCAGCTATTACAACACATAACATTAACAGTACAAGAGTCCAGGTGTGGAACTGGCCTGACTGTTCAGGTCTTACACCAACTAAAAACACAGCATGAAAGGGAAAATACAACAACTAAGACCCAGGACTGTTCAGTAACCAGAATCCTAATTTATAAGAGAATACGATGATATTGAGCAGCTGCCCTGTTCAGTTTCCAAACGTTTACAGACTGTTTTTAGAAGAAGAGGTGATGATACACAGTGGTAAACATGGCTGTGTCCTACTTTTTTGGGGTGAAATCTTGCTGCCATCAAATTCAAAATTACCTTTGCAATATCCTTTTTTTATTTTTGAATGTAATTAGATTTTTTTTTTAAATTAAATTAACTTTCATTTAGGCTCCTGTGTGTGTGTGTGTGTGTGTGTGTGTGTGTGTGTGTGTGTGTGTTTAAAAACTTTAGTTTTTACTAGTTATATTTGGGTATTTAAAATAGAAATGAAAGAAACTGAACTTGATTCTTGTGTTTACAAATGTGGCAAATACCGAAATCATTACTTTTTGTTATTATTACTTTAAGTATTGGCTAGTTTTCATTTTTCATTGTAGCTGTCTCCGATCACTTTGGTTGTGTAAAGCCGGCTGCTACACATTTGCTTTCCATTCAAGCATCGCGAAAGCTTGAATTGAAATTCCGTTTGCATGTGTTTTTTTCTCATATTAGAGTGCTCCATTGGTGTTTTAAGACACTGATGACATTAAATTGTCTTAGACGGTTAAGTAAGGATTAGACCAGATAGGGATTTCTATCAAAAACGTGGATTTTGACCGTCTAAAGTGAAGTGTGGTAGTTTACAGGGAGTGCTTGAACGCATCACAAGTGCTCGCCTTTTTTGTCGCTGAAAGTAGGACCTAAACGTCTTTGACAGTTTGGGAGAGGTGGCTGCAGGGGACGGGTATCAGGTTGCTGATTTCCCTGGTTTTACATGGAGCACCTGTGTTTGAAACATTTAAAACTCTTTTTCTGGGAAGTCTGGAACTTTCAGAGGAATCTGTTTCTTGAAAATGCCCAAACAAACAAAAACTCTCAGTTTGGAGATAGAACCGCGATGGAGACCTGCACTGTCCGAACCATGCCGTGCAGGGAACAGACTGTAGTTTCCGTTTGAGTCCCAAATTTTGACCGGAGCGACTATGGACAAGTTCCTCCAGATCGCTCCGCACTCCCTGGCGCTGGTGCTGTCGCGCCTTTGCAGAGGAGATGGAGAGGACTCACCGTCGCCACCGGCCTTGCTCTCAGTAAACTTAAAGCATCACTCTGGCTATGAGGTCTTCGCTAATTTCAAAGCCGTCAACATGCAGCATTTCTGGAACAAGGCGCTGACACACGCGCTGACAGAGATCTTCTTCCTGGGCTGGATAGATGAGCATGTGCTGCTGATCCAAGGGAAAGAGGTGCACCTTCAGGTCCTCAGGAACGGATGGACGAGACGGACCTTGCAACCTCCCGAGGGCTTTGACATCAAATACATAGGTGGGTAAATTGTCTAGACATGCGTGATAACAACTACAAAGCATCTTAGAAAGTTAAATGTAGCCTCAGGGTTTTCTTGTCTTCCCAGATGGATGTGTTCTAATATGGGTTGTTTGGGTTATAGAAACAAAGTACTGAGTCCTTTAGAAGTTTAAAATACCCTATTCATAGTTGGAGACAGTATTCAGCAGTAAAATAGACAAATCTTATCTCAAAGTTGTGTTAACGGAGATATTCATCAGAGTGAAAAGAACTTGCTCAGATGTCCTTATAATAATAGCCGAAGGAAGAAGAAGAAACAAAAATGTTCCCCATGTTCACCTTCTAGTGCTAGACTTCAGACTAGGCCTTTGAACTAACTGAAATTTTTCTTCTACAACATTTGTGATGATTAAATCCTGACCCATGAAGTTCAGGTGCAAACAACAACAACATTAAGCCGTACATATGTTTTTATTATAGTTTCATATGAATTCAAAGCACTCATTAAAAGAATTATCAGCTTCATTAAAAACAAAAAAACATTATAATTACTAATTATCTAGTAATGATTACTATAATTACTAGTTATCTCTGGCTCTCTTCCACAGCATGTCTTTGTCCTGTCTTCCTCCCCTAACTCCAATTATTTGTGGCTCTCTGTCAGAGCTTTCTTCCTGTTAAAAGGGAGTTTTTCCTTCCCACTGTCGTCAAAGCACTTGCTCATAGGGGTTCATATGATTGTTGGAATTTCTCCGTTTTCTTTGTGTGATTGTTGGTCTTTACCTTACAATATAAAACGCCTCGAGGCAACTATTGTTGTGATTTGGCGCTATATAAATAAAACTGAATTGAATTGAAAGCTGGATCGCTCTATTAAAATGCTGTCCACTTTATAAACTCCCTTTTTGGTGTGTCGTGTGAATCCGTTCTCATCAGCAGATCTTCTCGTCTTTTCTGGCTCTTCAGAGCTCTTCTGTGTTTTTGTTTTTCACGCTGACGTCCACACCTCTTTTTTTACGAGCTGGCAGAAACTACTGATTGGCATTTTTAGAGGTGAGAGCTCAAATATGTTCTCCTGCAGTTGAATAATTGAATAATGTGAGTCTGTGAGTAACGTTTCGACTGGCTAGCCTCAGTGAAAAAAAAAGGGAGTGTAGGCATCATATCACCTTTTAACCTCAGCTGCTTCATGTCATGAGGCTTACTCATCCAGATAGCACAGACAGGATTGGAGCCCAGTTTGACTCCAGTTCAGCATTCCCACACTCTGATTCCGATTCTTCTGACAAGGCCATAACTCATATATGTGCTGAGACAGGTTGTGACGACTTGAAGTGTTGTCTAACCACTGCACCATCATACTGAGAGTTCATCATACTGGGTTTGCTCTGTGTGTGCATACGTCTGTGTTCAAATGAGACAGAGAGGCGTGCAGCTTGTCAGAGATCATCTTATTTATGTTTATTTCACAATAGAGCCAGGGTTTGAATCATCTTGTTTTATCGGTGAGCAGCATCAACCTGCAGCAGGGCAAATGCAAACAGAAAGGTCAGCAGGGTTGGGTGTGTGAAAGAAGTGAAGACTAAAAGTTTTAGTACTTGTCTTTTACTGCATAGGCTGATATCAAGAGTCTGCAATTTGAAGAATATGAGCAAAAGCATGGTTTCCAGGATTGTTTGCCGTGGACGTGGATCCTAAAAACCTAAATGTGGAGGAAATTATTGTGATTCAAATGATTGCAGCCATGACAGTTAATAACTTTGATAATGCTGACAACATTAGTGGTCATTTGAGAATAAAGTCCTGTCCATATATAAGGTAAGCAGTTGGCCACTGCTTACTCTCTGGCTGGAAGCTACTAGCCCAACAGCATCCTTTGCTCCCAGTAGTAAAAACTTAAATTCCATCCATCTTCTTCTGCTTTATCCGGGGCCGGGATGCAGGGGCAGCAGCCTAAGCAGAGAAGCCCAGACCTCCCTCTCCCCAGCCACCTCCCCTAGCTTATCCAGGGGAATACCAAGGCGTTCCCAGGCCAGCCGAGAGATATAATCTCTCCAGCGTGTCCTGGGTCTGCCTCAGAGCCTCCTCCCGGTGGGACATGCCTGGAACATCTCACCCAGGAGGCGCCCAGGAGGCATCCTTGTCAGATGCCCGAACCTCCTCAGCTGGCTCCTTTCGATGTGGAGGAGCAGCGGCTCTACTCTGAGCCCCACCCGAATGGCTGAACCTCTCACCCTATCTCTAAGGAAGAGGCCAGCTGCCCTTCGGAGGAAGCTCATTTCTGCTGCTTGTATTCGCAATCTCGTTCTTTCGGTCACTACCCACAGCTCGTGGCCATAGGTGAGGGTAGGGACGTAGATCGACCGGTAAATTGAGAGCTTTGCTTTTACACTCAGCTCTCTCTTCACCACGACGGACCGGTGCAGCTTCCGCATCACTGCGGCCGCAGCACCAATCCGTCTGTCGATCTCCGGCTCCCTTCTCCCATCACTTGCGAACAAGACCCCGAGATACTTGAACTCCTCCACGGGGCAGGAACTCATCCCCGACCTGGAGTGGGTACTTAAATTGATTGCCTTAAAGTTGAGATCCGTTTGACTGCACAGTGGTATGTTTGCCATTACAACATTAAATTGACTTCACACACTCACCTACCACACTTTCACTGCTTGTTAATATGAGTACCTACTCAATCAATCACATGGCTGCAGCTCAGTTCATTTAGGCATGTAGACATGGTCAAGACGACGACCTGAGGTTCAAACTGAGCATCAGAATGTGGAAGAGAGGTGATTTAACTGACTGGTTTTTGGTTCCAGACGGACTGGTCTGACTGTTTCATTAACTGTTGATATTCTGGGATTTTCCCCCACAACCGTGTCTTGAGTTTATAGAGAATGGACAAAAAGAAAATATTCAGTGAGCGGCACATCTCTGGATAGAAATTCCTTGTTGATGCCAAAGGTCAGACGAGAATGGCCAGAGCTGATATGAAGGCAACAGTAACTCATGCTTGTTACAACCAAGCTATGTAGGCGAGCATATTCATCAAAGCTGATGAGCTACACAGCGGAAGGCCACACCTGTTCTTAGCTTAGCTTACACCTGTAAGCTAAGAACAGGAAGCTGAGGCTGGTCTGATGGGGGTCAGAATTTAGTGCAAACAACAAGAAAGCACAGATCCATCCTTCCTGGTATAGGAGGAATGGGAGATTAACAGCTGACAAATCTGGAGCGTTATTACTGAAGCAGCATTATGTTATCATGTTAAAATGAAATTTTGTAAATTGTTGCTAGACCTTTTTCTTAGGTGAATCTCTGGATTGGGTTCTTCATATCATCAAATAGCTCAGCAGATATTTTCCAGGTAGACTTTCAGGGTTATTCACTTCATCTTGCTGTTTAAACAGTTGTAGGAACACAGACCATCAAACCAAACTCTTCACTGTTAAATTTAATAAAATAAATAATTATTTTTGTCTTGAGTGACTTTACAGTGAGTGTTATCTTAACTCTGCCTTTGAGCTGCTTGAAATCAACTCTGCTGAGCTGAAAAGCTGCTAGTTCTGTTACAAAAGACGTGATAGATTGGGATTGTGTTGTTCTGTGAGAAAAGGTGGCATAGCTTGATTGATACCGGTGAAGCAAACACAGATAAGCTCTGGAATGTTTGTCTTATAGCTAATAACTCACCAGACGTTATAAATCCTGAACCAGCTGACTTTGTATGCTGTGAATCCAGATGCAAATGACTTTCTTATGTATGTAAGCTTTGTGTAGGATACATATTTTTAAAACTGAACCCCAAAAAAGACAGACTGACATCATTTAGAAGTCATCAGTTAGCTGAAGGCTGTTTTTGTTGTTCTGTTGTAGTACAGTTTAAGGGGTTGTGTTTTTGCACTTACCACCACTAGGAAACCTATTCAGTCTCTGATTTTGTGGTGTTGTGTTGAACTTGAACCATTTTGCCTCTTTTGGCCTGATTTCAGTTTATTTTTTCCAGATTGAAACACTCAATATGTGTTTCTTTACTTCTTTGTGAAGTAACAAAATGAACTATAATTGTGATATCTCAATGAAATCTTCTGATTTTCAAAAGTGAGCTGCAAGTTTTACTGACTCGTTTTCCCAGCTGTGGTGTCAGGATGTTACTTTTTGGTAGACAAGTTCTAACAAAGATCAGACAAATTTCCACCATAGGGTACTCATTAACTAGAGGTAAGTGTTGGGGGGTAATACATACACACACACACTGATATGATATTTCATTAGCATTGCTATGGAAAGAAAATTCTTCAGAAAAAAAGCTTCAGGACTTAAACTATGCAGTGAATTTAAAAAAAAAGGACTGTACTTGCACATAGTCCAGATTATCAACCAAACAGTCTGAGAATGTTTGATTGGGGCTGTGAGCCAAATAGCAGTCGGATTAATATATTTAGAGAAAAGTTGTGGATTTTCAGCTATGTGGAAACAAAGTGTTTTTTAATAGACGACTCAGTCTGATTAACAGAGGGACTTTGTATCCTTTAGCAGCCTACAAACAATAGACAGGGGATGGGGTGTACCCCTTAGGAAGGAAAAGTGGAGTATTTGTTCCACAAAAAAAATTCTACTCAGCTGCATTCCCAGCCACAGCACAGCTCTCCACTGGACGGAAAGGGAGGGTTTTAGGAGAGAATTGAGGGAAATGTTTGACGCAGCGGAGAGATGGGATGCTATATATCTTAATGTCAGATCAGGATGTGTTATGGTGACTGTTGTGTCAAAAAAAACCCAAAATATTAGTGTCTTAATTCGAGAGTTTGAGGGAACAAAAACATGTAATGCTACGAATGTGCCGCAGGAGGGCAGACCGCTGGGAAAATGCTTCTGCTTCTGTTTGTGAGGAAGTTGGATGTGAGTGTGTGTTGAGTGGAATCTCTCCAGGAGCATCACTGTTAGTCAGTCGACCAGTTTAGTCCAGTATGGTGGACTAATGCTATGGTGTTTGGTGCAGTGTCCCTTTGGGGTTTTTTTTTATTATCAGGTGACTATTTTTTGCAATATTTTTGTTAATGATCAACTAGTAGCAAAATTTAAAAGTAGTAGATTTGAATTTATATACAACCAAGTACAAAAAAATTAAAAAGGCAGCTGATAGTGGTTTAAAATTTGACCAAGACATCCCGTTTTCCTTACTACCTTTCTTTCCCATCTTCACCACATCAGGCTTGAGATGATCTATAAACAAATGCGTTTAATGTACAAAAATTAGTTGGCAGCATGCGTGATGATAGCGTAGATGCACCATATCGCCAAAAGTATTCGCTTATCTGCCTTCACACACATATAAACTTGTGTGAGATCCCAGTCTTAATCTATAGGAGTTAATGATGTATGCCCAACCTTTTGCAGCTGTAACAGCTTCAACTGTTCTGGAAAAGTTTTCCAAAAGACATAAGAGTGTGTTTATGGGAATCTTTGATCATTCTTCTAGAAGAGCATTTGTGAGGTCAGACGCTGATGCCGGACAAGAAGGCCTGGCTCATAGTCTCCTCTCTAATCCATTCCAAAGGTATTCTGTCAGGTTGAGGTCAGGACGCTGTGGAGGCCAGTCAAGTTCTTCCTCACCAAACTCTCTCATCCATGTCTTTATGGACCATGCTTTGCACACTGGTGCTCAGTCATGTTAGAACAGGAAGGGATAATCCCCAAACTCTTACCACATGAAGCATTAAGAGTTCCTTTCACTGGAACTAAGAAGAACTCCTGAAGAATAACCCCACATCATAATCCACCAGAATTTACACTTGTCACAGTACAGTCAGACAAATACCATTCCCAAACCCAGACTCATCCATTGGATTACCTCAGTGGGATTTTTCACTCCAGAGACGATGTCTCCACTGCTCTAGAATCCAGTGGCGATGTGCTTTAAACCAGCGGTCCCCAACCTTTTTTGCGCCACGGACCGGTTTATGCCCGACAATATTTTTACGGACCGGCCTTTAAGGTGTCGCGGATAAATACAACAAAATAAAACTAGTACCGGTACCGAAAAAAAGAAGATTTATTCATAACACACGTGAAAAGACCCAGGAAAACAGAGTTAATGATAAAAACAATAACAAAATAACGCTGAAAACCAATAAAAACCTTGAAAACCATACATTTCACACCTGAGCCTCAACTCTCGTGGCCCGGCACCAAACGACTCACGGACCGGTACCGGTCCGAGGCCCGGGGGTTGTGATGAGGAATGGTCTTTATAAGTACTGACTCTTAATTAAGATTAAATTGCCACTAAAAGTCTTCAAAGCATATTGTTCTTCACAAAAACTTTCGAAGATCTATTCCTGCCCTGTCAGTGCTCTAAGGTGATCACAACTTGTTGACTTCTGCTCGTCATCCTGCTTCTTAGCGATTGAGCACAGATTTTTAGTCAGATAAAGATCTGATCATTGATCCAAATTGTAATTTGACAGTTTCTTGCCTCATGGTTAGGCCTTTTTCCTTATGACATGCATAGTTCCACTATGGAACATGAAACTAATGTGCTGCGCATAGAGTTTATAGCTCTGTTATTTTTCAACCTTTCCCTTGTTGGGCTTCTACCAATTCATTGTCAAGTGTCTTAGGCTACGTCCACACGCACCCGGGTATTTTTGAAAACGCAGATTTTTCTATGCGTTTGCACCTTTCGTCCACACGTAAACTGCGTTTTCGGTCACTGAAAACGGAGATTTTTGTGGACGTAGCCTTAGTTTGTGCTAACTTTGTCTTAGTAGTCTCATCTTTACATTTCCTGAGGATATCTTACAAGTATTAAAAGTTGAAATAATCAATAAAACAGTAGATTCACATATTTATGTGAATTTTTACATCATTACTACTTTCTTATGCGTGCTCCAGCCTCAAACCTTTCTAGAATTGCCCTCAGGAGATGCAAGCTTAAAGGCAAACAGCTCACTTACGACAAAGTCCATGTCATGTCTGATAAGGACAAGAGCTGATGCACACTACCTACTTTGGTGTTCTGTATTAAAAAAGGAAAACTTTAATCATTCTCTCGGGTCCAAGTCACCAATTTCAGGAGAAATTTGTGAAAACAGCTCATGATGCATGTTTTTTTCTCAGTATATGTACCCGTGTCTTATAGGCAAAGTTGAAGGATCTCCATTTTTCAGCATCACTGCAGGAGCATCGTGTGTCCGTAGAACAGGCAGTCCTTGTGCGTGCGTGTGTGTGTGTGTGGAGCCTGTCTGCTTTCTATTTTGAGTAGCTGGCTCTTTAAGAGAACAGCACTCAAAGGTAACAGCTATGAGATCATCGGCTTGCGTCGTCATGGCAACAAAGGCTGTTGCAGCACTACTGAGAAATAAAATGGCTGGCATGGTGGTGTCGCTCTCCCTCCTCCTCCTCCTCACCACCCCTCCTTTGCTCTCCTCTTTCTTTTTGGTATCAGTGAACTGGAGCAGATTGGTTGTGACACCGTCCACCCCTCTGCCTGCACCCCATCCTGCCCTCACACTTTTCTGCTCCTTATTCTATCCCCCACCTCAACCGTCCATTCACACTCCACGCATGTGAGTCAGCACGAGCCGGCTTCGAGCGGAGGAGCTGTCGCTTTTGGACGTTATTAGGGTGATGCTTTTGGGGTTTTCGGTGCTCCACACAGTTAAGTTACTGAATCAACTGGTGGAAAGCGCTGATGAGAAAGACCCAAATCAGCAGGTTTAAAATGACTTCCACACTAGGTTGTGGCTTCACAGTCAGCTGAGAGACAGAAAAAAAGAAAAAAAGAGGAAGGCTGATTGTTCAAGGGGCCCCTCATCCTTCAAGAGTACAGCCAGTAATACGGAGAGGGTTGGAGAACAAGAGTAGGAAGGGAGGATGTAGAGACTGAGAGTTTTTGCAGTTCCCCTGGCTATCATCTGGATGCTGACATTTATTTATTTTTTTCTTGTATCTATTTTTCGAGCTGTTAATATTTGCTCTCCTTTCTGCCTTCTCTACGTCCCCTCTCTCTCTCTTGCTCTCTCTTGCATCCTCTCCTCTCCCCTCCCCTCAGCCTCAATCACCCAGACACAGACGCATGCATGCTCACGCAGAATCGCGCGCAGCAGGCGGATGCGCGCATACACTCTCTCTCACACACACATACACACACACACACACACACTCACACACTCTCTCACACACACACACATACTCACACACCCTTCCTGGAGGTGCTGGGAGCAGCTGCAGCATTAGCGTTGAAAGAGATTTGCCGTTGACTGGAGTTTGCATCCCCCCCGTTAATGAATGGATGCTATGGCGATCAGCTCAGGAGCTTCTTCCGTCGGATTGCGGGATATGGTGGATATCTATTCTTGAATTTATTTATTTATTTCTATGCTCTCCATTTTTTTCTCCCCACCCTCTGCTGGTGTGCTGTTGTCGAAAGGACGATGGGGTCTTGTGCTTGATCGGATAAAGATGGAGGTGAACGTGGCGTCTCCGCTGCTTGGCATACTATTGAGGTTTCACTGCCCATTAGGGTGAATGGAGCTTTTATTTCTGTGTTTTTTGAAGCGGGCTCTTTTGTTTTACGGGGATCGGCCGAGCACTCCTGTGGTGAATTGAGCTATTGTCGAAGACTGGGCCTCTCTTAAGCTTTGAATCTTTGACCATCCATCCGTCCCCTGCCTCTCTCCCCCTGCTACCTTCTACTCGAAAGGAACAAGCAGATCCCAAAAACCTCCGCTGAAATCTTCCCTCACCGTCCTCCTTCTTTCCAATGCCCCATTTCCCTCATCTCTACCCCTGCCCCCCCACCTCTCTCCTGCTCCCTCCTCCCACATCAGAGTGGCTACGTAATGTGCCTCCCTACGCATGCAAATGGGGATGCTACGAATGGTGGCTGGGACTGATGTCGATGAAAGGGTGATGCCTCGCGCAGTCACCTGCACCTCTGCTGCCACTGCCATCAATCCAGATCAGCCTGGGAGAGCCCAGCAGCCGATGACAACCACCCACAGTGCGAACACGGTCGTTTGTAGCTTGCTCGTGGATGTAAATGAGACATGTGTATGTGTGTGAAGGAGCACACTGGTTCCTGCCATGTCTGGTGTGTGATCGCTCTAGCGGGACGTTCTTACTAATGCGGGGGAGGCACTGAGCCCGAGGTTTGTCGACCTCCCCCTGCACACACCCCCCTTCCCCCTTTCCCCTTCTCCCTCCTTCCCTCCCCCCCCCTCCCTCCCACCCCATTCCACCCCCCTCCCTCCAACCTTATCCCGAGAAGCCCAAGGGGGGTGAAGACCACCTGGTTTAAAAAAAGAAAAAAAATACGATTTTGAAAAAAGGGGGTCACGATGAAGAAGAACCGCAGCAGCAATCTGCGGCGGGCCTGGCCCAGCTCGGAGCTCGCCGAACGCCCGCTGGAGCACAACCTCTCTCGTAGTGAGAAAGACATCCGTGTGCAGAAGCAGCATCTTCCTCCGCCTCCTCCCCCTCATTTCTCTCCATCCCCGCCAAGTTATCGTGCGCCAGGTGAGTCAGGCCCTCCCACTCTCAGAAGCTCCACCCTCTCTACTCACGACTGCTCAGTCAGTAAACTTTGGTCGCTCTGAAGTAGGAGGTGTTAACAGCTCCTTTTTTTCTTTTTTTTTAGTTTTCCAGGGTGTTATCATAGAATCAATGACTTTATTTGCACTTTAACGAGTCCTGCTTTCTTTCTTAAGGTTTAGGGCTTCTTGTTTTTCATATTCTGAATTAATATTGTAGTGTTTTAGTAGATTTATACGGTGTGTCTGAATAGTCTCAGTACAAGAACAAGTTGTGCATTCTGTGGCAGATTTGTATTTTGTGTTAGATAAGATTATGTAAAGGCTTGTGGCTATCCCAGTATCAGAAATGCAATTACCGGGAATTTTTTGATCCTTTCAGTACTTCTGTTACAAACATTAGCTTGTTCCTCTGTTCTCTTTCTCTTTCTGTTTTTTGTTTTTTTTTTTGCTTCTTTGGTATAAGACATTATAAAAGCAAACTAGGAGGGGATTTACTTTTGTGCCGATCTTGAGCATACGTGGCTTTTCTTATGTTTACTAGAATACACGTAAAGCCTTGTACAGCCACATACAGCTTAATAGGGACTGTGATACTGAGTAGAGATAACGTCATTGTGTTGCTTAACTGACCATTCAGCTGAGCAGGCTGAGGAGGCAGAGCCCTGCACACATTTCATCCTAGGCAGAGGAACCATGGGCAGCACCAGATCTGTTTTCAAGTTGCTGAAGATGAGGAAGCACAATGCTTAATGAAAGATTAAATATAGATGCTCTGATGATGCAGTTTCTGCACCTTGTCATATGATTGTCAATCACCTGATGCAGGTCAGAGGACAGGGTCACTACAGCAGATGCCGCAGCAGTGGATTCAGTGTGTCGCTTTGCAACCTTTCAGCAGAACCAGTGTTTGCTCTTTAAAGGGCTTGAAGCTCGGGCGCCTGGTTGTAAAGATGATTTCACTACTCACTACAGCTGACGGCAAAGCTAGCTTATGGAGAATTTATCTGGGGTAGGTCATCAAAAATAGCTTTTCATTTAAATTTCAGATATGCTGATTGTCCAAGTTCCTGTTTCTGTTCGTAAAACGATGTTAATCAGATAGCTGCGCTGTGGAGATTCAGGTGATCTCATACTCCGGTCGCCGCAGCAGCAGCTGCCTCGCTTTGCTAAGCTACGAGAAACGGGAGGAGCAAGAGGCTGAGGAAGCAGAGAGGAGGGGTGGAGCCGTTACAGGCAGGCGGCATACACACTGCTGCTGTTTGACCATTACATCATAGCTTCACACGCTGCGCCTGCTGTTCATTCATGATCTAACAGTTGTGCTTTTGCCTCCTCCTCCTCCTCCTCCTGCAGGTGACGTGTCTCCGATCAGTATGTCACCTATCAGCCAGTCACAGTTCATCCCGCTGGGAGAGATCTTGTGCTTGGCCATCTCTGCTATGAACTCTGCCCACAAGCCTGTCAACCAGGAGGCACTGGTGGAGCACCTCACTGCCAGCTTCCCAGGTATGCCCTCGCACCTGCGTCTTAACATGGTACTGCACTCAAACATGCCTTTAATACATACAGTATTAAAATAAAATGGATCAGTTTTTGTATAAATATGATAAATTTAACACAAAATCATCCTCCATTTGGATTTATTCAATATAATTAATACACGGTTTGAACAGTATTGGCCAGTCAGTTTGTCCAGTTACGTTTAAATCCTCTGAAAATGGGAAACTGTGTATAAAAATGGCTATAAATCTTGAACAGTTAAAAATTTTAAACTCAAAGCATGCACTTTGATAACATCCTGATTATTTGATTTGGAATCCACTATAGTGGTGTACAGAAGAAACAATAACAACAAATGTATGATTTTCCGAAACATTATGGCCCTAGCAGCATCTTACTTTCATATTTAACATTGTAAAACTCGTGCAAGAGAATTCAATTTTATGAAACTAGAGTGTTTATTGAACAAGTACAAATTCAAAACAAAAAAGAAAAGACATTAAATCAGTAATATCACTTTGCATATGTGAGTTTTAAATTTAGCTATATCCAGCATTTTTATACAGCCGTTTCCTCACAATAGCTCTGCATGTGTTTTGACTGGTAGAGGTCTCAAACTGTGATCATTGTGTAGCCTGTTGTCATTCACAGATATACTTGCATATGTTTCCTTGCTGTAAAGCAGTTAAAATAAATAGTCGCATCATTTCTGTGTTAAAAACTATAACTGATATAATGTCAATACATTATATGAATGTCTATATAAAGGTTATGAGTGAAGTGAACAGCTTTTGATGATAACTGGGTATTTATTAAAGGGTCAGTCCATGTCAGATCATCACATGCCACCCAGCTGAATATGTCAGATATGCCTGAAAATGTCACACAATGCCTATATTTTACAAGGTGATATAAGATGTGAGTGATTATCCCAATCACTTGATGCATGTGGATGTGATATTAACAGAAACTTACTCTTTCTGAAAAAGGTGTTCATATCTGGAGGATATGATACTAAAGGTTGATGAAAATGAATTTTCCCCATATTTAAGTTGGAACTATTCACCTGTTTTGGACTGTTTTAACCTCCTAAGACCCGAACTCTTTAATGGCATGCATTTTTAATTTCTCTTTGATATTTGGGCTGATTGGGACCTGATGAATGTAAAAACAAAGAATTACCAGATTTTTTTTTTTTTACCTAATTTTTGTTTCTGAGAAAAATGAGAGCTACATATGAGGATATTCATTTGAAATTTCGATAGAACAGTAGCAGCATAATGTCCTGGTTATCAGGCCCTTGTAGAGCAAAATTGAGTATTTTGGTCTAAATAACCCAAAATGTGATGTCCATCTACAGGGAGTGCAGAATTATTAGGCAAATGAGTATTTTGTCCACATCATCCTCTTCATGCATGTTGTCTTACTCCAAGCTTTATAGGCTCGAAAGCCTACTACCAATTAAGCATATTAGGTGATGTGCATCTCTGTAATGAGAAGGGGTGTGGTCTAATGACATCAACACCCTATATCAGGTGTGCATAATTATTAGGCAACTTCCTTTCCTTTGGCAAAATGGGTCAAAAGAAGGACTTGACAGGCTCAGAAAAGTCAAAAATAGTGAGATATCTTGCAGAGGGATGCAGCAGTCTCAAAATTGCAAAGCTTTGAAGCGTGATCATCGAACAATCAAGCGTTTCATTCAAAATGAATGTCAGAAATGTATATTTGTGAATGTGGAGATGTTATATTGGTTTCACTGGTAAAAATAAATAATTGAAATGGGTATATATTTGTTTTTGTTAAGTTGCCTAATAATTATGCACAGTAATAGTCACCTGCACACACAGATATCCCCCTAAAATAGCTAAAACTAAAAACAAACTAAAAACTACTTCCAAAAACATTCAGCTTTGATATTAATGAGTTTTTTCGGTTCATTGAGAACATGGTTGTTGTTCAATAATAACATTATTCCTCAAAAATACAACTTGCCTAATAATTCTGCACTCCCTGTATGTGGACGCCAGGTCCTAGGAGGTTAAAGAATATAATGTGCCTTGTGTTTAATAAGGTTTAAACAAAATATTGCTCCTTTCCTGCAAAATTGTGGTTTCTGCAGGTCTCCAAATATGCTGCCAGAGATTACACATCCAAATTATTAGTGACATCAGACATTGATCATGTTTGCTTGTTTTTTAAATTAGGAATTGAATGGAATAGCCCAAAAACAAATCTTTTCGGAAACTAAACGTGCATTGAATCCAGACTAGAAATTCTCACAGTTTATCTGGAGTTTGTGTGGAGACACTGGCACACATGGCAACAATAATTTGCACATTTGTGAAGGCAACATTAAAACCTGAACAACATTTTCAGGTTTTGGGGGCAGCATGTGCTGCTATCCAGATGGCTTCTAATGGAGGGCTTTGCTTATTTCAGCAAGATAATACCAAAGAACATTCTGTACGTATTACAGCAACATGGCTCAGGAGTAATAGAGTCTAAGTGCTAACTTGGCCTGCATGTTGTCTCAGACTTGTCATCCATTGAAACCATGTACTGTATTGTGAAAAAAAGCATACTGCAAAACATGCATCAAGTTTCTGAACAGCAAGAATGGGAAATGCAAGCTAAACACCAATTAGCTGTAAAACACTCTTTTTATTTAAAGTCAAAACCCCCTTCATTCTCACGGCATGGTCATGTTTAACCTAGAAAACACAAATTTATTTGGGATTATCAGGGAATTAAATAGATTACATTTAAAATTAAAATACTGGATCTGTTTTTGTGGTAAACTTTCACCTGTGGTGAACCATCAACAAACCAGAATCCAAAAAAATCCTGAACTACATTCACCAAACATAAGAAGCACACTAAAGATGGCATATGAGTAAAAAGTGAGACTACTACTACATTGTCCTTTAACACAGGGTATTTAATAGCCTGGATTTGATTACAGTTGCAGCTGGAAAAAAAATCCCTTGGTTAAGACTGTTCAATTGGGTAACTTTTTGCATATAAAGAGGGAAATTCACTTTGAGCAGCGTGTCATGAAAAGGTGAGGCAATGCAACACGTGTTAAATAAAAGTTTAAAAAAATAAGTAAATTCAAGACATTGCTGATATCATCCCCTTTTCCACTTCTTTCTAAGTCTTAGTCTCTAAGTTTTTTACATTCCACTTTCTTTGCCTGCAACAAATGTTACCTACATGCCTGTATTTGAAGTGAACTTCAGGAATTTGAAGCTTTTAAAATAAAGCTGTGACTCAAATAATTTTTCATCTGTTTTCTGCAGGTGTGCCTACACCCAGCTCAGAGGTTTTGCGACATACCCTAAACATGCTGGTGCGAGAGAGGAAGATCTACCCAACTCCAGAGGGCTACTTCATTGTCACTCCCCAGACCTACTTTATCACTCCTTCTCTCATCAGAACAAACAACAAGTGGTATCACCTGGATGATCGACTGCAAGAGCGTCCACAGCAGCAGCAGCAACAACAACAACAACAACAACAACAGCCACAGCAACAACCTCAGCATTGTGCTACACCTCAGTCTGGCAATGCCACACCATCCACGCCTGGCTGTCTGAGGGAGAGGCCTCCTCGCAAGAATAACAATGATTCGTACAATTCCTATCGCGAAGACCCGTCCAAACATCACCCCCCTGCACTCCCGAGCAAGTCACCAAAGGAGCACAGGGGAGATTCCTATCAAAGTAAGCCACCCAAGGATCACAGCGGCGGGGATCCTCCGCTGAGTGCGTCAGCCAAGGAGCACCGAGGTGAGCCGCCATCGTACCCCCATCCCCCGGCTCCCACCTCTCCCCCTGCCCAGCAATCGCCGTCTCAAGATCCAGCTGATAAGGGCAAAAGCATCACTTCTTTCCCCTATAAAACTGACACTCTGACCAAAAAGAAAGAAGGTAGTGGTGGGGGCGGCGGAAGCGGCGAGAAGCAATCCAAAAGGTTTGGACTCAGGCTCTTCAGGCTGAGTTTTAAGAAGGACAAAATGAGGCAGCTGGCAACCTTCTCAGCCCAGTTCCCTCCGGAGGAGTGGCCGCTTCGTGACGAGGATGTGCCAACCACACCCATCCCCCGCGAAGTGGAGATGGAGATCATTCGCAGAATCAACCCCGACCTAACGGTGGAGAATGTTGCGAGGCACACGGCTGTGATGAAGAGGTTAGAGGAAGAGCGCACGCAGAAGAACAAAGCGGGGTCTTCAGCCCAGCACAGCGCACGCAGCAGGAGGGGCAGAGGCCACCGGAGGGCTCCACATGGTAAGTCCCGCTCTCATAGCAAACCGCGGACCTCCAGGGGAGACCCATCTGAGGGTTCAAACTGGGATCTTGTGTTCATGGAAAGGGATTACCGCTTCTTTAGCCACTCGTTAGTTCGCTCACCCCGAGAGGCTATGTACACCTTGGAGCGCAGGCGAAGTGGCGGCGCGACATACCTGGTCCACAGCAACCCCAACATCACTGAGTCATACTGCCCTGTTACCCCTGAGTGGGATGTGTCTGGGGAGCTAGCTAAGAGACGGACAGAGATGCCCTTCCCCGAGCCTTCACGTGGAACATGCCAGTCCAGAGTGCAAAGGAGTCACAGTCACAATCAGGACAGGAAGTCTCGTCACGAGAGGTCAGATCAGGCGAAAGAACGATCTCGGTCCATGGACAATTCTCTAAAAGGCCCGTCACTGGGTGCACCAGAAGACTTTGAACCAAGTCTGGAGGAGCGTAGTCATTACTACACTGATGATGGCACCCTGCGAGCCACGCAGAAGTCCTCCCATTACTCAAGGATCATGTTCTCTGCTGCTAAGTTCCACTCTGATTTCAATGTGCCTGATTTGGGGAAAGGGAGTTTGGATGAGTCAAGGATCCGGAGTACAATGGAGAGGAACAAAAGCAGAGACAGCCTGCCAACGTACAATGAGCTAATGGGACTTTCTTCTAAGCCCTCAACAGATGAGTACTTCCAGTGCAATACGTCAAATGAAACAATCTTAACTGCCCCTTCGCCTCAGGCAAAATCAGAATATGACACATTAACCTCATCAGGGGGACTCCGAAAGGGCTCTCCGGCTGACCGCCAAACGCCTCACCTCACCTCTCCTCACACGATGGAGTACAAAGAGGACTTGTCGGCAGCAAAAGGACAGAACGGCTCAACGCGACTGACGCCAAGCCAGACGCCGGAGCCGGCGCAAAATGCCCGTTTGACGCCACACCAACACAATGTCGATCCCGGAGGGGGAGGAGGTGGTATGGTGATCAAGAGGAAAGAAATCTTCAGCAAGGACACTTTGTTCAAACCTCCACACAATGCCTTGTCCAGCGGCTACGTGGACAGCAGCTACACCAAGTCTGGCACATTGCGGAAAGCCTCACATGCCAAATCAACAGAGGCCCTAGACAATCCTGAGCCCCAGCAGCCTTCCAATTCAGCGACTTCCTCAGCGTCACCTGCAGTTTTACAGGGCTGCTTAGAGCCAACAGTCCCCTCCGCCTCCTTTGACTATTATAATGTATCCGACGACGAGGAAGAGCCAGAGGAGGACTCGCACAAAGAGTTGGCTTCGGCAGAGGACAACAAAGACCACGGGGAAGGGGGTGGTAATGGTGGAGGCAGTGGTGGTGGTGGGGAGGGAACCATGCAGTGGCTCCTGGAACGGGAGAAGGACCACGATCTGCAGCGAAAACTGGAGACCAATCTGACTTTACTCAGCCCCAAGGAGACAGAGAATAGCAGCAGCCAGAAGTCAGCCCACTCTGCCCGTTTGGACAGCATGGACAGCAGCAGTGTCACGGTGGACAGTGGATTCAACTCCCCCAGGTATGTGCTAAAGTAGAGCTGGGCGATATGAGATTTTTTCATATCACGATATGTTTTTTCATTTCAGGCGATAACGATATCTATCACGATATGAGCCAAATAACTATATTTGTAAGATTTAAATGTGCCGTTGCTCACAAGTAAAATGTGAAATAATCAGCAGCTTGTTTTTATTTAAATATTTATTTCCCATAATAAGTTCAACAGGGTAGATGTACTTAAGGAACATGAGACTTTTTCAGATAAATAAAGGCAAATATTGCAAACTACACAAAAGGCAGCCGCTAAAGCGTTTAAGTTTCAAAATAGAACAAACAAAACAGACTAAATTGTCAATTCCACTTAGAAACAAAATATTAATTCTAAAAATAAATCTTAGTTTGTTTTACAGAAGAACAGACAAAACTGACTAACTTTTGTCAATATCAAATAAACTGAGAACTAAAAGGAAATTCTCAATCTCTCCTTGTTGTATAGCTGAGCTTTTCAAACAGTTTTAACAGTTACTTTAGTCTGACAAAAGCCGAATGACGAGTTAGCGCTTCCAGTCAGAGACTGAGGCTACGTCCACACGTACACGGGTATTTTTGAAAACGGAGATTTTCCGTTTTCGTTTTAAAAAATAATCCCGTCTACACATAAAGGCAGAAATGAAGGAAAACGCTGCTATGAACATGCCAAAGCTGCAGGTGGCGCTAGATTCCTAACCGTGCAGAAATGTTGGCCAATCAGAAGTCTAGAAGCCTCGGTGGGAAAAAGTAAACAAAGCTGGGGCATAGAAGCAGAACAGAGTCGTATGTGTGGAGGGACAGTAACTGTGTGTATATGTAAGCATTTAAACACTGCAGAGAGTACAATTAACAGTAACAGTATTGTAGAAATTCATTTCACCGAAACAATAACGTGGCGCACAGTGTGACGCATGCACCAGTTTATTGTATTTCCAGACTTGCTTTCGGCACAATTTGCAGTGCACGCTACTCTGTTTTTTGTCAGACTTGAAATAGCCGAAATACCTTCACACTACGGAACTTCTATGGCTCTTCCGTTCGACAATCTCTCCGGCATTGGAACCATCATCTGTTTTCTCTTCGGTCACGCTCGGTTGATTTTTCTAGTCGGCACACTCATTTCCTCCATTACGCGCTGGCTCCATTACCCGCTGGCTGCTTCCCAAACAAACACACGTGCGGCTTGGCACTTGTGCTGTACGTAACAAGTCACGCGACGTGACGCTGCGGCTGTGATTGGTTCGGCTCTGCGCTACTTGATTTGGATTGGCTGACCCTTTTTTTTTTTTCTTTTTTTTTAAGAGGACAAGAGCGGCGAGGTCTATCGCGATAGCTTAATTTCTCTATCGAGTAAAAGTTATATCGCGATACATATCGTTATCGTTCTATTGCCCAGCTCTATGCTAAAGTAAACTGCGTATGACATAAAAGTGCAACTTAGAGTGCGGTTAGGATGCTGAGGTAGAGCACACGAGGGCCTGAATATTTCCTCTAAAACAGATGTCGTGGTTATGTGTAGTTTGTTGAAATGAATAAAGCTTCTTGCACACAGACCTTAGTGAAAGATGTCATGGGTCAATATGAAGGCTCCAAGACCAAAGAATACTTAATTATAATTGATCTTTTATCCCGTCGTCAACCTTCCTGGTTATGAATCTATTCACTGTAGCTGGCTAACAATCAACTCATCTGAGACTACTCATATCAGTGTCGTGTTACACTGTTTGCTTATCACTAGGCTGAAAAAATATGAGCTTTCAGCTTTGGCAATAGTGCTGTAAAGGTTCTGTATGTATGTCAAAGTCCATCCATTGAAGATGCTGGTTTGTGCTCATCCACCGATGTGCTTATTTAGCTGCTGACTGCTTTGTTTAAAGCAACAATGAGGTTTGTGCATGTGTAAATAGGGTGTGAACATCCTCACAGTTATTCTTTTCAATAAATAGATGAAAGTGTGCAAAATGGCACGCATTAACATCAGATTCTTGATGGTGAGCAATAAACCAGTCTCTGCCTATCAAACTTCTATTTTTTTGGTCTTACAGGATCTGCACAGTTTTCACTTTAAACACACACGTACTCGGTGGATGACACTGAGTTGTAGGAGGGTTGTGTCATCATACACAGTATGAGCTTAGATGGGCGTAACTACTGTGATGTCACTGTCGGCATCTGGCATGGTTGGAAAAGACAAAAACAAATGTGAAGAGGATGAGCGGGTCTGAGTGTGAAACTGCACACTCATTGATTTATGCCTTGTGATTGACAATTTATTAGCTAATGACTGTGTGGTTTCATACCGTGGGAAATCTTACCACAGATGATCAGGATTTATAGCAGGAAATATACCTTATTTTTTCTTTTTTTTAATTCAGTATAACCCAAAATGAGTGATCAAGCCCATACAATCAGACTTCTACAGCACCAGTCTTTTTGACACCACAGCCCTCTGCTGGCCTTCAGACAGAATGCAGGGTTAAGGCACCTCTGCTTTGGCTTTATTGCTCAAACCTGGAAGCTACAGCTATGTTTGCAGTGGTCATTACTTTTTGGAGAAGGTAATCTAAAAAGGACTGTATAATATACTATATGGACAAAAGCACTGAGCCGCCTACATAGTGCATTTTGCGAAGCTCCTGGTGTACAGTATTTGTGCTGATGTTAATGCCAGAGGAGGTTTGGAGCTCTGTAGCTATTCGGTCAACTGAGTATTGGCAACATTTAAGCGCTACTGATTTGGTTCTTTATAGCGAAGTTGCTTTAGTTCCTAAACGCTTCCACTTTCCAATATTGCCACTTACATCTGATTGCGGAATCACTGGGAGGGTGGAAACTCCACAAACTGACTTGATGCAGCATAGCATCCCATTACAGTACCACGCTCAAACTCACTGAGAAACATTTCTGAAAGAACAAGCCTTTCTTCCAGAAATGTTTGTAAAGTCAGACTGCATGGCTAGGTGCTTGATTTTATGCACATGTAGCAATGGGACTAAAAACACTTGAATTCAAAGATTAAACAGCGTATCCCAATACTTTTGTCCATTATGTAACCAGAGATGGGCGTTGCTGTAATCTGATTACTTTTTTCAAGTAACGATTAAAGTAAGAGATTAATATTGCAAAAAAAGTCATTTGATTACTGCTGCTTTCCCATAGCCATGCTGCGTTACTGCGTTACTAAACCGTGATTTTGTTTGTGAGAGTGTCGCGTGTCAATGGTGTAAGCGCGCGCGACGTCTGTGGCAGCAACAGACGTGTGCAGATCAACATTGGATAACATGGAGGGCGGGAGAGAGTACGACCATGCAGCATTTAAAGCTTGGAAGTACTTACATTACTTTTGAGTTTGATTCCATAAAAAGTGACAAAAACATTAGCGTCCGCTGTAAACTGCATGGAAACAAAACGTCTTTCTACAGCGAAAACTTAACCTTCAAATCTGAGCAAGTACCTAGCACGCTGCCACAGGAATGTGAAATTCACAGAGAAACCCCCGGATCCTTCCACTGACATGACCTAATTAGTTTTTAAAATAAGTAATCAGTAAAATAACTGGATTACTTTTTTGGACAAATCGACAGTAATTAGTAACAATTACTATTTTCAAGTAACTTGACCAACACTGGTTTTAACTGTAACAAACTTAACTTTGAAAAATACCCAAAAGTAAACAGCGGTACATAAACGAATCATACAAAGCTATTCCAACTCCATATTTTACTGGTTGCAAGCATCTGTTTTACAAGCCATTTCTGTTTCTTTGAGTCAAATATGAAGCAAGATTAATGTGTGAGAATCATGTGTGAACCAGTTCTGGATAAACTGACAGACAGTACAGGGGTGTATATCTTCCAGAAGCTTCTAGAAGGCATGCATGCTCTCATTTAATATTATCAAAAAGTAAAAATTCAAACCTAAAGCAATCGATGCTGGGCAAGCTCCAAAAAATGTTGGATGCTACACTTGGTAAAATAGAACATCTGCCATTAAACCTGCCTTACTATTATAAATCTTTGCTTTTCAAACTCACTGGCACTTACAGTACTACTTCGCATTTTGTAAATGTCTCTAGTTGGTAAAAGAGAATGATGGTAGATGTTTTCACACACTGATGATCATGTGTAAAATGGAATCGCCACTGTAATACATTTTTAAATTTTGCTGTGTATTTAGCGTTGATACAAATACGAATATTTATTTATAAACTAATAAATATCCTGTATTTTGGAACTTAACATTGGGCTTAAAGATACAAGAAAGTAATTAGCATAATCGACATGTGGCAGATCTAATTGTTAACACTTGACTTACATTACCTTTTTGTTTAATAGCGTGATAATTTTGTCAGTAACCTATCATCTTTTTTCCCCTCAGCATTCGAAGTCTGCTTTAAAATGGTATCAAAAGTATTTCAGTGGGTTTCCAATATGTTTTTTTTTTAAACAAACTCAATTTATGTAACTCAATTTTCGTAACAAAAAAACTGCATGTCATGTTGTCTTTGTCGTGCAGGACACGTGAAAGCCTTGCATCCAACACATCCAGCATAGTGGAAAGCAATAGACGGCAAAATCCAGCGCTGAGCCCCGGCCACATTGGCACCAGTAGTATCGGACTGCCATTCAGCTTTCGCACCATCCCAGAGCCCCCCACCACACAGCCTGAGAAACTCCAGAAGTCATCGAACTGCCTGGCCTCCATCACCAGCGTCTGACAGGCAGCACAGACTGAGACCATAACGGTGGTGGAGGAGAGAGGAAAGTGGGGTGCTTCACCAGTTTTTTTCCACCCACGCTTTCCTCAACCAACACACACACATAAACACTCACACGCGTACATCTTCAGACTCCTGAGAATCCATTTACTGGGACTGTTATAAAAACAGGCATGGCTTCAATAGACTGTTCCCACAGCTTCAAGAACTTAACTGCAAAAAACAGAAGAAAAACTACAGAATATCCAGACAACTGTAGGTGAAGGAACCTACCTGAAGTACTTTGATTTTGGTGACATGGACTCTAGTTTGGCTTATATCAAGATTCTTGACTATTGGTATTGGAAAGTAGTAGACTATAGGATTCAAGTTACATTTGGAAATATCAAGGAAAAAAAACAACTTTTTATATTGCTTAACAATACATGTCCAATTAAATGTTCTCCTTCCTGAAATAGTTCTTCAGGACGATTTAATGTATCAGCACAATGTCAAGATAATAAAAGTTGATCCTGAGAACAACAAATGAAAGATATTAACACATAAATCAGCTCAGATTTGTGTACCGCAATGCAAATTATGTATGTATACTCGATACTTTTGATATCCTAATTATTATAATGGTGGTATTAAAGATGCTATGTGACCAAAAATGATGTTTGGGTAAAATTAGCTGCACCTCACCGCCTACACAAGCATTGCAGAAGATCAAACGGCTCTTGCGGCGCAGCGTGGTTTTGTGTCTGATTTTTGGAGCTTTTCTTCATATCACATGTGATGTTCAGGAAAAAGCAGATGTTTAAATTTCGTTTTTGCCTCAGGACCTGAGTGTTGGCCTAAAAGCTGAAGTCATAGGTAACGGCACACTTTCAACGCTCATGCTGAAGTTGTTTTGGAGCGCTCAGTAGTCTAATCATAATATTCCCGAGCAGATGGAGTGTGTTACCTGTGTTTTATCTGCTTAATGAAAGGTAAAAATGTGGTGCATTTTGGGAAAAATTGGGCAGATTTGCAATAGCTGAATCAGTTGTGGTTTTTTGTAAAAAATTTTGTTGGTACTTTTATTCTTTTTTTTTTTTTTTTTTAATTTCAGTAAGTAGGCTGTTCCTGTGGCTTACACGTTAGCCTGCCAAGTAAAAGATCCATGGCGTGATTCCACAAGGAGATGCACATCGTTTTGGGGTTGCATCTGGTGTAAATATCAAACGTGCTGTGGTGACGCCCTGCAAATAAGAGAGTAGCTGACAGTCACTTAGTACATAAAAGTTCCTGTTAAAAGTCTCAAACTGACCAGAGGTGATTAATCAGTTAACTAAAAATCAACCTTTCTGATGAAAGTTTTGGTTGATCTTTGACCAAAAAATTCTAAAAACTTGTTTCTGCTCTCACTATGTTTTTTTCAAGAGGGCTTCTCATAGTCCATTATTAGTCTCACAAAACGACTCACTGTGGGCTTTGAGTGGACTTTGAGGACTTTTGATGATCAGATGGTAAAAAATAGAATATTAATTAGATCAATCAATAATGAAATTCATTATTAGGTTTATCCCTACACACGGTGCACTAAGGCAGAGTACATAAACTGTATGAGAACAGCTACAGTAACTCAGCTGTTGTTGATGTTTGTTTAGAGAGAAAAAAGGCACGGGGATTTTTCACTTTTTTTTTTTTTTTTTGACCACAAAATCAGTCATTTATAACTCTATAACACAAAAGGTGTTGCAAAGCTGAAATTGTTCGCCCAGCACTACTGCCTTAAAGGGCATAAAGTCTTCCAACCAAGTGGGAGGAGCTGTATTCTCTATGGTATTCATTTAAAAAGCCTTTCCTTCAATTCAAAACAAACATGTTTCAGATCTCTATCAGGCTTCAAAGCCTTTTAATAAACAGATCTATCTTTTAAATAATAAATTGTACAATATTTTTGGACCAGTGTACAAGAGAACGTGATGTTTGCTCGTTTTTTCACCCTAAAACGTTGAGAGATGGTTACATCAGTCTGGCTGCAGTTCTCTGGGTGAACTGTAGGTGGAGACAAACACAGGTCTAACACACTGCTGCAGCAATATTGGGAAACAAGCATGAAGGGACGCTTTAAGGTGACTCTGTCCGGACGTTTATGGTTTCATTTCCTCATTTTAATGACTAAAAAGTGTAAAAAGTGTTGTACAGCATGTACATGAAAGTTTTCCCCATGATGAAAGTTTTAATTAACAGCCTTGTATGCCTTTAAAAGATTATTCAAGAGTTTTAAATATTTCTAATCAGTGTTGTGTTCATCTGGGAGAATACCAGAAAAACAGATTTCTAATAAAAAAAAAAAGATTTCTTTTATTTTTGGGGGCTCTGACCTTTGAAAAACTCATTAAGGGCGCACTCTAGTGGTTGTCTCCTGGTAAAGCAGCGGCATCAAACTGTTGGGAGTTTGTTGCGCCGAATGAGAGAGTGAAGCTCATTAAACCGATCTGATAAAGGTAAGATGAGTTAAGATCTTCTCATGCTGAAAAGCTGTGGTTTTTTGATGTTTACAGGAGTCCAACAAAGAAAAAACTCATTCACAAGAGAGAGTGGACTGCTGTTCGCTGTGGCTGTGTGTTTTTATGCGGAGTGTGCGCCACTTGAATACTTATAGATATTTTTTTATGAGTTTATTTAAAAGTATAAAATTATTTAGTAGCACCAAAGTCCAAAATCTAATTGGACGACTGTTACTTAGCTCTGTGATGACGTTCCTGTGTGATCAGCAGCTGTCCAATCACGTCTCCCGCTCTGGCACGTTGTGTAAGCATCGTTAAATCTACAAATAGCAGTGTTTGAATTAAGAGTTGAAGCCAGAGAGTAAAGAATGAAAGACTATAAGATAACACAAATCAGGAATTCACCTCGAAATGCCAAAAGGTAGAAAGTAGGCATTCGAGCTGCACGTGCATACTGCATCCAAAGGTCAAAAACAAGGTGTTAGGGTCAAAAGTAATAATGAAAAAAAAACAGCATGTATGAGAAACCCTTATGTTTCCATAGCAACTTGTCAAACCAAGCCAAATCTTTATCAATTTAATAATTGATAATTTGTGCAATTTCCTTTTAGAGGACAATGAGGAATTCATATTTTCAGCATGACAAATAGAACTGAAGATCCACGATGTTGTTTTTTCTTCCAAACAGTTACTGAACAATGAAACTTAAATTCAATCCAGTAACAAAGATAGAGTTCATCTGTACTGCCAGTGTGGGTTTGCGCCCAGAGTCCAAAGAGATGCTTGTTACGTAAAATGGTAAATTCTGACTGTGATTGTTTTTCTGTCTGTGTGTTAGCTCTGTGATGCACTGCCCTATATGCATACCTAAAACAGGTTTCTGCCCTTCTGAAAGATGAAAGTCACAGAGCTTTATGTTTTACTTGGTTCCCAAAAGCATTCTCTGAAGTTTCTCTGAAAACTTTTTAAAAATGATCACTAAAAGTGATCGTGTTGATAAAACACGATGCTGTAACATCATTAAAACATTTTTGGTGGCAGGTTATTTAAATGAATGCAGGCTGACCCCTGCTGACAGCACAGAAAGAACCCAGCTGCCCAACAGTCTCAGACCCAGTCAACAAGTCAAGTCTTAAATTGAGGTTTTATAAAATACAATATGTGTCACTGGATAAGTGATGAGGTCACAAAAACTGACTGGGTTGTCTGGTGACTATAAATTTGATCGGCAAATTCAGTGAAAATCCATACGGAAGCTTGTTTCTGACACTGAATCTTGATGTATTTTCCTAAAGAAGTCCAAATTATGGGTTATTATCTCAAAAATGGATTTAAGGTCAGGTTTGGTCTTAGACTTACTCATCTGAAACTCTCAGAAAATGTTCTGCCATCCCCAAAAAAGTGGGAAAGTAATGCTGTGAGAAGGTTTCAGATATCAGATATCATGCTGTCACATGATAACCACCTCAAGGTAAATGCTAGGATTTTATGAACAGATTAATATTTCCTTTAAAAACAAAAGACAAAGAGAACACGAGTGTGGCTTCAGCCTGTGTGTATTTTAATGACCGATGCAGAGGACGTCATGTCAGACCCAGAGGTGGAACGATAAAGCAAAAACTACAGTTAACAGTGGGATCAGGGTCACCTGGAGCTTGGCACATACAGCAATGAGAGATTCAACTTAAAAACACACAACTTAAAAGACACACACGCACATTTGCTCTAGAATCACCTACGACACACTAAGAGAAACAACGCAGCCCATTTGCAACACATATCCTTCGAATTGTCCTTTTTTCCCCTAAATGCACAAAAAACACGCGTATGTGTGCATGTAACCACAAAAGTGACACAAACACACATGCACTGCAGATATCGTCTTACACCCGGACTTCACGTTTCATGTCTTTTTGTTGTTGCTAGTTGTTTGTGTTTTTTTTACAATTAAACCAATCTCACCAAACAAATCAAAACATGGCGCCGACACGAGACGTAAGAGCGACGTCCGATAGCATACATTTGGTTCTAAGGCAATATTGTAGTTCCATAGGACTAGTGCTGTTGATTGCAGAGTGCTGTTTGCACGCTGTCTCCATTTGAAAGCCTTCATTCAGTCTTTCAGTGTATTCTTTATTTTTAGCACCATGGGAATCTCTCCTTCAGTCACTGACTTTCAAGAGACAGCTGTGTAAAATATTCCCTTCTGCTATCCACTGGGGAAGAAGAAGAAAAAAAGAAAATCACATGTTCACTGTGGAGGAAGGGCAACTGGACACACCCACAACTTACAGTGAGGCTTAACATTAACATCACACATCGTTTTGGAAGTCTTTATTTGCATTTAATATTCTTTATTTTCTTTTTATTCCACAATCTGCATAAGCTGTAAGCAAGAAAAACAACAAAAAGGGCAAAGGGCAGACTCGAGCCTCTTTGTTCTCCCCCCCACACACACACGCACACTCACACAGTAAACACAATGAGTTTTACAATACAAAGACATGGAATAAAATAATCTGCAGCCGTTCTGAGCTGGGCTGAAGAGACCAGTTCCCAGGCCTCAAAGGCAATAAAAATGTTTGTCAGCAGTTTGTCGTGGGTTACTGTGGATGGTAAGCAGCCGTCTGATCACAGTACGTCGCACGGTTCCAGACTCTGGACTCCCTCCTCGGATGCATTTTTAAGGTCTTTAGTTTCTTTGGCATCCACGGTTTATATCTCCGAATATGAAACTAGTGTTTGTGCTTTTTATTTGCATTTGTTCAGCTCCGGGTATCTCAGTGAATCTATATGGATCTCCTGCAACCATGTCGTCCTGTACTGATCACATAGCTTTGATGTGCGGTAACAAAACCATCTCCTCCGTGAAAACGGCTCGCGCGGTCATCGGCGCAATCCCCCAAGTGTTTGCTGATAAGTCTCGATGTTTTTCCTCGTCTCATCTCGGAGTGCAGTGACCTGTGTGGAGCCACAGAGGGAGACAGATATCCACAGAAGAGTCATCTTCTTCTCATAGCTGGCCAAGAGGGGACGAGCTGTACTTTTCTCATTGCCGTGGTGAAGGTCAGGGTAACAGTGGCTGGGGCTGCACAGAGGTCAGAGGTTACGGGCTACGACTGTAGTCATTTCCTGGTGTGAAGGTTCTCCTGGAACTTGGTGCTCGTGTAGAGGATGTGGAAGCCCTTCTTGCTTATTGTGTCGTCGCTATGGAAACGGATCAGCATAGCATCTCCAGGTGAGTAAATCCCCTCT
Organism: Astatotilapia calliptera; assembly: GCF_964374335.1. NCBI lineage: Eukaryota > Metazoa > Chordata > Actinopteri > Cichliformes > Cichlidae > Astatotilapia > Astatotilapia calliptera. The sequence goes on along the minus strand of NC_137427.1, from coordinate 27,912,605 downwards.
CTAGGCTGAGGAAGGGACAACAGACACACAGTGAAGAGATTGCTTTTTATATATTTCAGGATACAGAACTATGCAAAAGTTTTGATCCACGTCTTGACTAATTTCTATATATTTTGCTTCCAAGCAGCCAGACTTTCTTCTGCTTTTCTAAAGTGCTTTTAAGCAACACTTCTCCAGCAATGTTCCCTCTAAGCTGCGCGCGTGCGCAATTGCGCCCTGCTAGCACGGTCTCTGCGCAGAAAAAAATCTACGTTGCGCACAAAAAAAAGAATCTAACCTGAATTGAAATTAAAGTAAATATGTTAACAATTCTGTTTTGCAGTGTTAGTCAGTGAGTGACTGGCTGCTCCCGTATGGTATTAGAACGATGCCACCTTATCCCATAGTCCACCCAATAATGCGATTCACATTCGTATATACGCAGCTAATCAACGTCGACAGGCTATGACAGCGTCCTTATGTGCAGACACCGGTGTTTTAGCTAGCAAAGCGGCGTGGCTGATGTGGAGTGAAGCCACGTTAATGACAACGTGTACAACCATTGGAGATGTGAGCAGGACAGACGGAACAATTGGAAAAGCGTGGACTTTATACCAGTTTTTAAATTGTGTTGATAGGCCACGAAAACCAGAGTTATGATAAAAAATATATGCAATGTTTGGCTTTCTTCCTAAATACTATCGTTGTTTATATTTACTGCGGGAAGAAATGGTAAAAACGGCGTTTTATAAGGAAAACATTGGCTGCTTTTTCACAAATTTTCAGTCCTTGTACCTGAACAATTTCATGATGATGTTGTTTTTGTTTGTTAAGCCACTAACACTGACCTATGAATCATCCAAGCATTAAAAAAATACCTTCTCAATGGATGAAACAGTGTTGTATATACACAAAACAGATAACTTAGCAAAGAAAAAGTCTTAAATCGTAAATTTAGGCAATTTGTTATGAGCAACCTGTTTGTTGAATTTATAAAATATGTCACAGATAAGACAGTTTGACATATATAAAAGAGTATTTTTGCACCAACAAGGGCTGTTTGCTGAAAACGTGGCACATCTTGGCATTATGTACAGAAAGTCATGCCCTTAAGATCTAGCTGCTATTCACTGAAGCTTCATCAAAAATGGTGTGGGTCTTTCTTAAACAAGGCAAACAGAAGTAAAAGGCTGAGGTATGTCAAACATCCAAAGAACTGGACTGAGAATCAGTGAATCCAAATTAAAATTTTTGGTTCAAATTGTTGTTAATACGTATGGAGGTGATTAAAATAGAGGTACCACACAGTGATTGTCTGCTATCATGGTTTGTGGTACATGTCAGCCAGTGGTGTTGGGGATGGTGTCAAAATTGATGAAATTATGAATGCAGTAATGTATCATCACACTTGGATCCACCATGCAATATCATCTGGACATTGTCTGATTGGTAGACAGCTTCATTTTTAGCATGACAATGATCTTAAACACACTGTCAATGCAGTAAAAGCATATCTGGATAGAAAAACAAACAATGTAACACTATCATGGACTGGCTTCCCCACCATTACTAAAACAGCGTGGGATCATCCAAAGAGGAGCTTTGACTGTCCTTCAAGAAGCCTGGAGAATTATTCCTGAAGACTCCTTAAGGAAATGACAAGAAATCTGCCTAAGAGAGTTCAGGCTATGTTGAAGAATAAAAGCGGACTTTCAAGCTCATTAAAACTGCCTTATATACTGCCTTTCCTATGTATGTTTGCACATTTCAATAAATCGTGAACACTGCAAAAGTTAACATTGCAAAGTAATACAATGCACATTTATAAAACTAGTTAAAGCTTCACTGACTCAAAGTGCCAAAGCAACCTCATGTCTAACCTGAAGTGTTTCATTGTCGACCACTAAAACATGTGGCGAGTCCTCCACAAGTCTTTCAAGTTTACAGAACTCAGAGACGTCCCTGAAAATAACGGTAACTCACCCCTGAACCGCAGAAGCGTCCCAGTCGGTGTGAGTTGGCATCATACCCATTATAGAGCTCGATGTAGTCATAACCACAGTCGGCCTCCTCCTCCACCTCAAATGTAATGAAGCTGAGCTCGATGCCGTAGCCCTGTTCTGCCGTCAGCAGCCACTCGCAGTCAGTGTGACCCGGATAATTGTTGTCTCCGAACTGGGAGTGGGAGTAAAGGTTCTTCTGATGAGCTTCTGCTTTCAGCCGACCTCCACACTCTAAAGAGGCACAAAGAAAGGAAAAAGTATGAAAAAATGGTTTTTGGGGCACTTTTTGTTCTTCCCAGCAGTGAAGAACTAAAGTCAGATTTCATGACGGGTTATTTCAGCATGCACGTGCTGTTAAAGACCACTAGAGGGGGACATTGCTCCTAACTTCAATTAATTACGCTGATGACTTTGAGTGATGCTCTCGACAGATATGGTCTTGCACAGTGTTCCAAGAACAGACTTAAAAAATCGACTTTATTTACTACATAAGGATATTTATATGACCACAGACCTGTTGAGTGTGAAGCTTGGAAACCCTTCCTTTGCACTGAGGCGTCAGAAATGAAGCGTAGGTACATCTTGTTGCCAGTGGACACCAGCGACTCCGGGATCTTACTGCCACACAGACGACCCAAGATGGTGGCTGTGTCACTGTCCCCGTCAAACGCCTCCAGATGGTCATAGGCACATTCCTGATGCTGCTCGATCTCAAACTCATTGAAGGTCTGAAAAGAAGGAAGCGGGGAGAATGGCAGAGACGGAGAATGAATGAATGAGTGGGTGTTAAGACAAGAACCTTATAGGAGCTACCAGAGATACTCAAAAGGATACTTCCTATATTCACAAAAGTGCTAAGAGTGACCTTTATACAAGTTGGCGTCGAAACATTTCTCTATTGATGAAATCACGAACTTACACATGTATCTGCATGATTGGCTGGCAGGTGACAAGCAATTCAAGTTTGTAATTCTAAAAAACATGTAAGTTGTCACTCTGAGAATTCAATCTTAGGGTTTTACAGTTCTGAGTGATGGTAGCATGGCTATGGTGTCATATGCTAGATCACGGATGTCCAACTCGTTTTACATCATGGGCCGTTTTGCTCTCATGTGGGCCAGACCAGTGAAAATCCTCTTTTGCCTGGTGTGTAGAAGTTTTTCTATGATAAAGACAAGCTATTAAGATATCTTTATTTATCTTCCTTCAACCCTACCTAACTTGGCATTTGTGTATGGACAGCAAAGGAAGAATTTCATTGCACAGAGAAATGCTATTTCTTCTGTACACATGACAATAAACACTTTGAATCTTGAAAGAAATGCTGCTGTGATAAAAGAAAGAAATCTGTCAGCACATCTCTTAAACTGTAAGAAATTAATGTGTAAACTTTTAGATAAAGTTCTGGTCGTTGCCCAGACTGTTTGGTAAATTTAAAACAGAACATTTCTGTTAATGCACAGCTTATGTCCTATTTTTTTCACCGTGGATCTACTTTTCTGTCATTTAATTTTTTATCTACTACTTAATTACTTTGGTAGTGTATGAATGGGGCATTTGGGAGGTCTTTATCAATACAAAAAGCTGTTAAAGTAAAAAGTCCAAAATGTATGTGCTTCTTCATGTTTTCCAAAGCTGCTCAGTGCATTTGATTGGAGTCTGTGTTGGGCTGATTCTGCCCCTGGGCCTTATGTTTGTCACCCTGTTTGGTCAAGAAAACTACATCTAAAGCCGAGTTCCTGATTTAACTCTTGGCACTACATCTTTGCTGAATTTCATTTTGCTGCTTTCGCTCTCTCTCTTTTCCCTTTGTTTTCAATCTGTTTCTGCTATCCAGTAAAGGCAACACGCTCCGAAAAATCTCTAAATATGCAAGAACCCTTTCGTAAAGATGCTGCACTACTAATCTAATCTCTCTTTTCCTGAATTTGTATCATCCTGGCAACAGGCAGGCATTCTGAGGTCCCTCACCGGTCTCTCTGAGCGACATTAGTTGGAGAACGGCACGAATAAAATCCCTAAAGTTGTTCAAGTCACTTTTCCATCTCACTTCTTCATCCAGGTGCTGTTGAAGGAAAGGGCTTAACTTTATCTGCTTGCTTGGCTCCGTAAAGCAGATTAAATTTGTCCATGTGAGGCACGAAGAGCAGAACTCGGAGATCAACAAGCTTGTAGGTACGAAAAATATTTCTGTAGTGTTTACAAAGTCTCAAAACGTGAGGGCTTTATTATTTTAAAGAATTATTTATAGAACTCAGGAATGTAGACAACATGTGCGAGCTGAAGGAAAAAATAAACACAAAGAAGAGCAGACTGAAGGAAGAGAATGGATTATTTCCAAATGTATTGTGTGTTTTTATGAAGAAATATCTTCACGGTAAGTCTTTCATTAAGCATCAAATCATTTTTTAAACAAAGAGAGGTAAACATGAGTTAATGTAGCTGCAATGGAAATGCATTATTGCACTGTTATTGGGTTCTAATTAAGCATGAGATACCCAAATTCCGTCCCCAATGAGCTAACTGACTGCCTGTCAGGGGCATGCTTAAAGCTTCCCAAACATCCCTGGTCAATAGTACTGTCAGTCTAAGAAATCCCAAAGCAAAGTGAAGTTATTAGAAAGTAATTAAAATTAGCTGAGGCCACAATACAAAAGAAAATACACACTGTCTCCTCAACCCCATATTTATTTCTGATTTCATTTTCTTTTTCCCATTTGTGGCAGATTAAAAATAATTCTTGTCATTGTCCAGGCTGCATGATATATTACACTGGGTTGTTTTTTTTAATGAAAGATGCAGGATGCTGCATATCACGTTTAGGCTGTTAATCTATCAGTCAGATACGATCTCGTTTTAGAAAACAAATGTTATTTTCTTTCTGAGCGTCAGAGAAGAAACCCCCGGCCCATGCAATGCCTCCACGCGGACCAGCATGTACACAGTGTCACGATTTATAATCCAACCATGTCACCGTGAGCTGAGTCATAACACCTTGCAGGCCTCGCTCCCACACAGTCACACACTTGATTGGGTCTGTCACGTCACCATAACCATCACAACACTCTGATTTTTTTTTCTTTTTTTCCATAAACCAACTGACTTGAAGCAGAAAGGAGGGTGAAGGTGGGCTGATGCGTGGATTTCATTACACAGATGGGAAGTGTTTGATTCTGAGGTCGTGATGGTTTCCAGATGTTTCTAACCATACCTCAAGCGAGACACTGGTTTGATGGTCTGACTTGAGCCGTGTACTACATCCAAGCAAATTGTGTGTGTGTGTGTGTGTGTGTGTGTGTGTGTGTGTGTGTGTGTGTGTGTGTGTGTGCCAGACAGAGTGAGGAATAATTAAATGATCTTAATGCCATGTTCAGATTTCTGGCATTTTATATGTCCTTCTTTGATGTCATTACTGTGGAGAAAGAGAGCACCCCTATTTATTATATGCATACATTTGTACTCATGTCTTTGTGCATACTCACTGAAATGCATATATCTTTATTGAAAAGAGAGTTTACTAACATACAACTACAAAAAAACTCCTCAAAATCTAGCATAAGGGGAATACATCGTTTGATTTCGCCCTTACCCTACTTCTAAGCTGACTGTAACACTAAATCAAATGAATTTTAATACCTGACCTAATTCCCCCCCCCCTAAAAAAAACAAAAACAAAAGTGCCCTCACTCCACAAGTCTAAAATTTAAAACTGGTCCTCACAGATATATGCAAAGCTAAAGTGCACAAAACAACAAGTAATATTAAAAACATAAAGACAAAGGAGTGTGTATTTAGTATCGTTTGAATCACACAAAGTTACAAAGTTGCATTCAAAACGGGAGCAAAACCTCGTAACTGTGCTATCGCAGATGATGATGTAATGTGTTTTGGTTACATAAGCGGTCATTAGAGATTATCAAAAACTAAATGACGATGGATGACAGTTTTGATAACAAGCCCATATTGTGGCTGCAGAGTGGAAGTAAGGTGAAGAGCCAAACGTTTAATGCATCCTTTCAACAGTGTGTGTGTGTGTGTTGGATAGAGAGAGACACATGCATGGGAACATGACTTTAGGAGGATTATCTAAAGCATCCTGTGTAAATGTGAGCATGTGAGTGATTTCATTCTTCTGTATTTGTTTTTATTATTATTTTTCTTTGAAACCAACCTCTGGAGCTGAAACATGAAGCCAACACAAGGTTTGTTTGAAAAGTTAGTCAATCCACACAGACCTTCCGATAAAAAGCCCAACATCTACATTACATCTGAAATAAACAGTTTTATCCCCCATTTAAATTGCATTAAGACTTCAAATTATCCATGATTAAAAGAGTGGCTGTTTTGGTGAGGGCGGCTGACATAGATGGCTGTACTGTAGCTGGCAGAGGTCTGCTAGTCAGAGAACTGGACTATTGCTGTAGCAGGTTCCTGTGTCTGTTTTGTGCACCCATGCAGTGGATGAGCCTTGCTAGACAAGCTTGCTAGCATTAGCTGATAACACAGTTACTCTACCCTGTTGTTTAAATATGCTCACGGCAGTGTTTTTATACGAGAATATCGGTGACGCAGTAGCTCATGTGGCTCATAATCAATCACAATTCACAGGTTGTTGCCTCGAAAATAACAAATGTGACCTTGACCTTGAGCACAGACTGCATGAAGACCTGTTAGGACAGAGGTAATAAACTCATTTGCATTACATTTTACATTGTAGGTGTCGTGCTTTGATCTCTGGTGGGCCGGCCAGTGAAACTCCCCTTTCTGTCAGTGCGATGAAATTTTAATACACATTTAATCTCTTATATCTCTTATATCTTAAGATCTTAAGATATAAGATAAAGAAGTGCAATTTCAACAATGCATCCATTCTCTTCCTCTCATCCTTATCAGGAGCATTGGAGGGGCCTGGAGACGGGATACACCCTGGACAGGTCTTCAGTCTGATGCAGGGCTAACACAGAGACAGACAACCATTCACATCTATGGGCTAATTTAGAATCACCAATTAACCTAACCCCAATAACCACATGTCTTTGGACATGGAAGGAAGCCAGACTACCCGCAGAGAACCCATGCAAACACGGAGAGAACATGCAAGCTTCTTGTAAAACAAGAAAGACTCTCCAGATGGGCGAGTCAAACTGAGGAACTTCTTGCTGCAAAGCAACAGTGCTAACCACACCACCATGCTGCCTCACAATGTCAACAATTTATCTCTGTTTTTTTTCTACATAAGAACACAACGTCAGATTAAACTGTGAAAAATAAAGGTGTAAAATTATAGAGAAATTCCTGCAGCTCATAGTATGTATAAAGTTTTTGTTATTTTACAGAAAATGTCTCTTTTGTAGACTCATAGTAGTTCTAGAGTAGATGGTGAAAAAAGAAGAACTTTTCTGTAATCTAATTGTTTAATTTGGTGTAGTATGAATGGCCTTCGAGGATGACTTTATCAGTAGTAAAAAGTCCAACATGTATGCCAGCATTCACATTTTCAGTCATTCAGTTGGCCAGATTGGAGTCTAGTGTCAGTCCGATTCTGGCCACTGAACCTTATCTTTGACACCCCTGTGTTAGGTGGTTATTTTGTATAAATATGATTAAATTCTGACCAGTACTGATTCAGAACACAACTCCACAAACCAATTAGAGGCCAGGTTCCTCCCCCTGTTATTTAGTCCCTTGTGAGAACAAATATGAGCTCTGCACTTATGACGTTCATACCTTTAGAAAGTAAAAGTAGTAGTCTAACAGTCAACTAACAGAAAGTTACTTGAAGGCTGCAATAATTAACAGATTAAAGCCATTCTTTAATCTTAAATGCCACTGAAACTCAAACCAATTTTGGCTTCATAATTGAGAAGTCTTACTAATACTCGTAACGAGTGACAATACATATTATAGTTTATCTTTGGTGGACTGCGCTATTTTCTGAACTTTCTGAAATGTATAAACTAAATTATTAATATATTTAAGAGAAAAGTTACAAGTAATCATCTTTTTGCAACATTTCTTGGACAAACAGTGGAAGCAGTCATGATGTAAAGTAAGGTTATGACTTGTTTACAGCATCATCTCAACATGTTTTAGTTGACCTGTCTTGTGCTTTATTACGTTCTTAAATAAAATGTTTGGTCAAGATGAACATTTTTAGAAGCTGAAGACAAACATCAGCTGTCATTTTATCCTCTGAAGTGAACCCCCCCCCCCCCCCAAAGATTGTATGTCATCGCTGGTTTTCTGTTTTGTTGTTCTGACATGTCTCCATCTCTATCCATCCATTCTCTTCCATTTATCCGATTCAGGGGGGCGGAAAAGGCGGGGGTACACCCTGGATAGGTCGCAGGTCTGTTGCGTGGCTAATGCAGGGAGACAGACAACCAATCACACCTATGGGCAATTAAGAATCATCAGTTGACCCCACAAACTGCATGTCTGTGGAAACGCAAACTCCACACAGAAAGACCACTATCATTGCCCCTGTCATCACCTCCATCAAGCAACAGTTCAGAGTTAGATTTCTCCCTTTAAATGACTTCCTAAACTGCCAAGGACCAAATAACCATTCAGATTTGTCTTGGAGCTAAAACTATGCTTAGCTTGCAATTCTCACATCAACTTCTCTAGAGAGGCAACACTGAAATGTCTGAGTTTCTGCAGCAGAAACAAACACTTCACTAAATGGTACTGGAGCTCAATTTTAATGGTGTCTTATAAACACATACATGTGCACCAAATTAGAAAATACGCAAAAGACTTTGTATGTGTGTGTGTGTAGGCAGCACACATGCATACACAGGCATAGAAAGGCACACTGACACAGATGGCCACTGCCCAAGGCCTTTCTGTAATGCATGAGCACTCACTCACAGTTAGCCCAAATATACAAACATGCACTTTCTCCCTCATTCACATTTGGGTTTCATAAGTGGAACACGAAAGGAGAAGCCAAGCCAAGGCTTTACCATACAAGATGACCCCACAGACAGAATGGTGCGTCGTTACAGTGGGGTGGGATTCCTGTGATTTCCAGGAAAAACACACAGAGAAAGAAAAGCCTGACAATGTTGAACCCGCTTTTACGTGATGCACACTTACAATTTTGACTCTGTGTCCCGGTGTGGCTGTGATGTCCCAGGTGCACTCTTTCCGGCTGGGGTACTTGTCTGGCCAGTTTGGGCTGCTCAGGGTCCCACTGGGACTGTGGATCTTATGCTCACACTCGGCTGGAGACACACACACACACACACACACACACACACACACACACACACACACACACACACACACACACACACACACACACACACGCAAGAGCACACACAGAGAGGAAGTTTAAAAATCATGGCTGCACAGGAAAAGGTCAGAGGAAATGGAAAAGGAACAGGAAGGAGAGAAACACAAGAACTAAATGAGAGAAGAAGATTTCAAAGAAGCACATCCTGGTGACAAGTTCACAGTGGGTTTCACTTGAAATTGGCAGCAAGCTTTGCACAAACACTGCAGTGGGACCTTTGCACTTTCTATACTGTAGCTGAGTACATATATGTATATGTACACTATTTGTATACAGTAATTAAAGTAAGAACCATATCATTATTTTGGATTTGGGAGAGGAGGTGGGCCTGAATGCTTTCTATATGCATTCAGTGAGTTTAGACTGACAAACAGTGTACATTTGTGTAACCATACCTGCACATGTAGCATTCAGAGTCTGTTAAAGATTGAATGCTTTTCTAAACACCATTGCATTCATTGGAGAAGTATCAAACTCAGTGGTTTTTGTTTTTATTCCTGACGACTACTCTGTCATTTGCCCCACTTTCTTTGATTTTAAGGCTTTGTCAGCTCCACCTACTCATTACGTTATAGAAAATCGTACTCAGCAGTCAGCTCTTTGTTGCCACAGAATCTCAGAAAGCGCAATGAAAAATATCAGCTGCACTTCATTTGTCACTGATGGACGAGTCTGGAAACACACAGGAGCTGTTTGTTAACACTGACTACTTTCCTCCTGGAGTCTGTCTCAGGTTAAAGCCGTCCAGAGCAGCCCACACACAGTCACACATGGCATTTTCATGCATTCGATTTTAATGAGACAAATGCTATGGCTTTATGAAGGTGCGGGGAGGCAAAAGGCATGCACACGACAAAGACGATGTGTTTGAAAGTGATGGCTTTTATTTCTCAGGAAAACCAAACTCATGTACAGCATGAAATGGCATCCACAAGAACAACACGTGAGTCTGAAACAGCTTTTTTTTCCCCTTTTTTCTAGCATGCAAAGTATCACATACAGATGTCAAAATCTCCACACAGTTTTGTTTTTACAGAAGAGTGTAACATCTCATGTTACAGATAGAGCCATGGGTACAATCTGATTGAGTTGCTGGTAAAAACGAACAGTTTCAAAGTCATTGCAAGAGTTTAAAATGAGATCCCTGAGACTTTAAAGGATGCTGTGTGTCATTTTTTATATTTCCCACTGGTGTGAAAAGCCATAAAGGTGAGTAACAATTATGCTTACTGATGAATCCAGGGTGTAACAACAATTGCTGAAATCTTCTCAAACAAGCCGAAGCTCATGTATATATATAAACAGGGGCACAGGCCGTGTGACGGGAATATGAATTAGTGTGACACGGCAAGGCTCGCTTACACTGGTGTTGTGCACATATAAACACACATGTACGCACAGGAAGACAACGCTACACGCAAAGCTTTCAAGGTCCCAGATGTTTGAAACACGAGTCTTTTTATGAGCATCACGGGGAGTCTTTAGTGAGGTGTGTATGTCAGTGCTGATGTTGTGAGTGTGTGTGTGTACGTGTTCAAAAGTTCAACTTCAAAGAGCTGTGTATAATATGTCCATTCAGCAGGGTGTGTGTGTGTGTTTGTGCAAGTGTGTGTGTGAAAGTGCAAATAACCTTTAATAAATAATGTTTTCTGTCAAACTAAAACTTTTTTCCACCCTTTGTCCGTTTCTCACACACATCAGAGTGAACAGAGTTTTAGAGACTGCCAACTGGTTTTTAGGTCATCTGAGAAAAGTTCAAGAGTATCAAGTCGTTTAGAGTGGAGCATCTCCTGAAGTTAATCCCCTACATATAATTTATAATGTCACAGTTTTGTGGGACATTTCTGTGGTAATTAATTTGGACTTGGTGTGTTTCTGTTTCAGGAATGTCCTTTAAGAACAGTCCAAGTTAGGTCTTTTTTAGTCTCACTACACAAAATAAATACTCTTAATATATAATTAAGTTTTTAATTTTTGCTGATGATTTTGTCTCAGTTTTTGTTAAAGAAATAGTAATATGTCATGTTTTGAAGTTCACCTGAGGTTGTATTTACCTAATTTTAAGACCTGTTGAGGACTAATTTATTCTTAATATATCCTGATATATAAAACCTTAAACTTGTGTTCCATTTTGCCTGTAGTGCTATTTATTTTGCCTGCATTGTTTTGGTCTGAGCAGGTTCACACAGCACCTATTTTCTTTCTGTCTGCCAAGCTTTTCACTACCCAAGAGGAAGAATGCCTCTACCTGTCCCGAGGCTCATGCGAGTGACAGCGTGACAGGATGTAAGTACTGATGGCGTCTCCCCTCAGCTGAGCTTTAACGTTAGCTAGCTGCATGCCTTCTTTGGTTGGTGGGTGTAGTTTGACAGAAAGAAAGCAAGGTCATGATTTCAGGAAAAAAGACATTCCTGCGGAGTTTTTCAATTTCCTTTTTCACTGGGGCGCACTCCAAGGCAAATGCCATAAGGTTTTATTATATTCAGGATATTGCAGACATTTCTACAGTGGACATCCCAGAAATTGGACAACTCTCACTTGAACAATTTAGATGAATAAATAGCGCCACAGGCCAGAAGATTTGGGGGTGAACTGTCCCTTTAATCTATGTGAAAAAATATAAGCCAAAGAAAAAAAACTCCCTCAAATGTAAAGCCTGCTATCATGTGGATGTGTGTGGACAGCGCGTGATGGATGATGGCTATTCTTATGAATGAGCACATGCTTGTGTTGATGCGCGACAGCATGCACGTGTGCTCCGGTGCTTTTATGCCAGTGTGTGTGTGGGTGTGAATGCACATGAAACCCACCTTCCTTACAGTCATGTTTGTTCTCATGCAACACGAAGCCATGGCGACAATGACACACGTAGGAGCCCACCGTGTTGATGCACTCGTGTTGGCAGCCGCCGTTGTCCTTGCTGCACTCGTCTTTGTCTATGAGGGATACACATGCAACACGTCAGTGATGTGGAAACATCAGAGAGATGAGATGGTGGGAAGGGAGAGAAACAAAAGAGGACAGTAATGAGGTGCGGGTGCAGTGGAAAAGGAGAAAATGAAGACAAGTTAAACATTTTATTGCAAGGCTGAGAGTTAAAGCCCAGCAGGATGATCAAGTGAGCCATCCCGGCTTTGAACGCTCTCTGCAGCTTACTTTTGTTTTTTTACTACAGTAACAGCTGGAGATCAATAAAGGAGAAGTTACTCAAAAAGGCAAAAGTTTGCATTGATTGCCACGGAGAAGAATATCTAACGAAAGAAAACAAAAAAAAACTTTCTGAAGCTTGTTAGTTTGTGTAAGTCTGTTGTTGTGTTGCAATCGTCTACGTTCAGGTCACAGCAGCTGTCTTATTTAGGTTTACTGAATTTTGATTATTCTTTGTGTTTATTTTGAAAGTATTACTTCCCTTGTGTGTCCCAATGTGTTGTTTTGCGTCCTTAGTTGTCCCTACTTTGTGATCCATTAACTTGTCCCTGATTAGTTTCATCTGTTTTTTGTTAACATACCCTGCTTGTGTATCTTGTTTGTGTACTTGTTTTAGTCTGGGGCCCAGTTGCAGTCGAGCCCCTGTAACCTCTCTTTGTTATGAGTGTAACACAGACTGAAAGCACGCGTGGCTGCTGAAGGGTCTCTTAATTAATGGGTAGGGTAGAACCACAGGAGTAAGCTTTGGGATGCACTTGGCTTTCTCTAATGATGGAAGAAACTTCAAACCATCTGCAGTGATTTATACAGCTATCAGATGGAAGTAATAACATCATGTCCATAACTTTCAACATGCATACACTCTAATGAACAGTCTCTGTTTATGTTATTCGTATTTTAGTGTAGAGAGACAGAATATCAACCAAAAATCCAGAAAAAAAAAACACATTACATAAAATGTATAAATTGATTTGCATGTCATTGAGTAAAATAAGTATTTGAATCAAAACAGTCTGAATTCTGGCTCCCACAAATTGGCTGTGTGTCCATGTGGCACACAAATTACAAGATTGTAGACCTGCACAAGGCATAGTGAGCAACAACACCATCCGCAAGATGCTTGGTGAGACGTTGACAACTACTAGTGTGAATATCAGGAAATGGAAGAAACATAAAATGATCATCAATTGCACTTGGTCTGGTGCTCAAGTCAAGATCTTGAATCACAGGGTTAGGATGATCATGAAAAAGGTGGTAGATTTGGTAATGACCTGAAGACAGTTGGGACCAAAGTCACCAAGAACACCACTATTAACACACTATACCGTGCAGCACCAATGAGGTCTCCCTACTCAAGAAGGCATATGTAGAGGTCTGTCTTAAGTTTGCCCGTGAACATCTAATGATTCAGAAAAGGCTTGGGGGGGAAGTGTTGTCGTCAAATGAAATCAAAATCATACTCTTTGGTGTCAACTTCATCTGCCAAGTCGGAAAGAGGAGAAATGCTGAGTATGACCTAAAGAACACCATCCCCACAGTCAAGCATGGAGGTGGAAACATTATGGTTTTGTTTTTCTGCTAAGGGTACAGCAGGATTTCACTGGCTTAAGGGAACAATGAATGAACCTCCTTCCCTCAGCCAGAACACTGAAGATGGGTCGTGGATGTGTCATGACAACAACCCAAAAAATATCACCAAGGCAACAAAGGAGTGGCTAAAGAAGAAGCAAATGAATGTCATTCAGTGGTCTAGCAAGCCTCTTTTATGTAATGTGTTGTAATGTGTTTTTTCTGCATTTTCAGCTGATATATCTCTTGCTGCATTAAACTGAAACTATAGTAAAAGTGAGAGAGAGTTCATTTCTTTGGAAGTGAGCAAACTTGCAAATCCAGCGGGTGATCAAATAATTATTTGCCCAACTGCATGTCATAAACTGTATGATTTTTTTCAATTCATCATTCATTTTTCTATGTGCTGATACATAAAAGATTTCATCATTCATCAACTGTATAGGGAATTGGTCAGAATCCAATAAAAACTTCTTAGTCACTTTTGGAACCTTTAAGCCTCTGTATTTATGTTTATACCCCACCATGGTACTTTACAGTCCCATCATATACTACATAATTATGTTAGATTATTATTGGAGCTACATATTGGTTGTACTGAGTAAAAGACTCCAATATATATGCAAAATATGAAAAAATATTCACAAGGTTAATATAAATTAAATAGTTTGTTTCATCATTCAATACACATTACCTCAAAATTCAGAGTGAACATGTGGTGTCTTGCGAATGTTTTGGGAATCTGAAGAATCTGAATAGAATTTTAAAATAAGATTTGAACACCAAGTAAATGCGCATGCTACAGTATTGTTTGGTCTGTTCATCTTTTAGTCCATTGTTATGCGGTTGCTAGGTAACATGATGATGTTGATGAATATATCAAGCATCAATCAATTTGTTGCTATAAATTAGAAATTAGTTATTGTTGTGAAATGTCAATGATACAGTACCTTTCGGTGTTATAGATGCATAAAAGCTGCAAATGGATTATTTTATCCTCTTGGTAACTGGCAACATGATGACATCATAATGTCTGATATAGATGAGAACCTTCAGGGCTTAAGATGTACTTGTGTACCAATGTTGTTTGCACCACTCCCGATCATGTAAGAGGAGTTTTTAGGTAAACAGACACAGATTGTTTGTGTTATAGTAAAATGTTTGGCTTGGCACAGAGCTTGATCAAATTGATCCGGTTGCAGGTTAAAGGTGGAAACGTTTTAAAGTCCAAAAACAAACTCACTTCCCAATCATTTTCTCTCCCTCATACTCAATTTGTGGTGTCCTCTAACCACTTGGATTCACCACAGGATGGGCTGGGTGAGAACAAAGACTTTGGTGAGGCTGAATCCCGGGTGGAGGCGGAAGAAGCAACGGAAGGTTCGCTCTGCTCGGGGTTGCCACGTTAAGCGCAGAGACAGAAAGAGGCAGAGGAGGTGAGGATGGATTGCAGACCGCACAGGAAGACAGAGGATGTATGGGGAGAGTGTGGGAGCACAGTGTGTTTGTGACTGAGAGAGAAATAGATTCCTATAAAGAGATGTGAGATTAGACACAGACGCCGAGTCTCACTTCAACTTTGGAGCTTGTGAATCAAACTAGATCTGCTTTTAATGAAACCACTAAATCCTCTCTCTCTCCCTCTCTTTCTCCGTGTGTGTTTGTCTGTGTCTGCTGTGGTATTACAGTGCTATTGTGGGCTCAGTCTCACCCTATCACAGGCTAAGAAGCTTTGCGGTCGATGCTACACAGTGTTCATTGTAGTTGTCTTCAGGTCAAGCACAAAATGTCCACACGCACGCACGGGCAAACACACACGCACACACACACGGATTAGTAGTATGTGGGAGGCTGAGGGGACCTCCCTAAAGCTGCTGGCTGTTCACCAACCAAAAGCTATCCCTAAAAGCTTCTGACAGTAACTGAGCCACACAGCAGCTTTTAACACACAAGTACGCACATTATTCGTATCTGAGTAATTTCCTTTTGCAAGCCTGCCCCACTGAACTGTTTAGCTGTGTGTTAAAGGTGTGCTGCAGGTTAGTTGAATGCAGTTAACAGCTTTTCTTCCTCTGAAGTTGAAACTGTCCTGATTTTCTCTTCAAGTTTGCAGTAAATTGTTTGAGTAAAAAAGAGAAATCTGTATCATAACATCCAACAAATTTCTCCCTGAAACAGCAAGCGGGGAACATTTGTTGTATTTTTAGTGGAAAACCGGGCTGTGTCCCAATTTCATACTGTTTAAGACTGTCTTTGAGATTGCAGTTTAAAAAAAAATCAACGTACATATATTTGCATACGATAATCATGGCCTGGATTTATGAAAATACATGATGGTGACAATACTTAAACATTTTGGATAATAAAAAGCTTTTTTCACATCATGCATGCTATATTTCTTTTGGCCAGCTTTGATGGCACAGATTTGAGGGGTGTTGTTTCAGTTTGCACTGTGACCACATTCATTTCCATCTAGACTTGGATTTTTTTCTCCTGTATTGATGATGGGAGAGTCTTTTTCAGCGCATCCCAAACATTCTTAATGGGATTAAGGTCTGCACTCTGTGATTACCAAGCCAAAGAGTGATGTGTCATGCTTCCCAAACTGCTCTTTTACTCTTAGAGCCTGATGAATCCTGGCATTGTCATCTTGGAACCACCAACAAGGAAGTAAAAATCCGCTGATGGAAAAAGCTGACCACTAAGTGTATTCAGGTACTCAACTAACCTCATTTTTTTGCAGGGCCACATTACGCTGCTGAATCAAGACCTGACCAACTGAACCAAACCCAGATCATAGGACTGTAGCCAGAGGCTGGCAGTAGGGAGTATTGCTTCATTTGCCTCTCCTCTTACTCGCATCACTGTCCTACTTTCATTGTTCCAGAGTCCAGTCATTATGGTCTTCAGCAAACTGGAGCCACACTTCTTTGGTGAAGATGATGGTTCTGCATTATACTTCAAGGTCTTTAATAATGTGTAAACCTAATGCTTCTTGGTTCAGCAATCTCCATTTGTTTTATTTGCCTGATGCAAACCAATAACCCTTTCAATCCTTCTGAAAAACAATAACATGTTTTTCACAACCACAGGATATGTCTTCTAACATGGTTGGTTAAGCTCCTCACAGCATCAGTTATGGTTAAATAACCTGTTACCATCCAAAACATAGTAATCACTGCAGTAATTATCTAGTGTAAGTCTTAGTTTGCTTAGTTAACCAGGTGATGACTTGTTTTTGGACAGGTAGTGTATATTACTTTTCATTCAGTAAACAGTAAGTAGCCATATAGTACATTTATTTGCTGAATATTTTAGAACCTGTAAATTGATCAAACTCACCACTTTCCTCATTACTTTTTTCCATATTAGCTATCATGCAAACACTGTGTGACATAAAACAATAACTACACATTCATTATGGGTAATTCCATTATTTACTTTACTTACTAATTTTTTAAGGGTTTTCATTTAAGGCCTAGTTGGGAGCTTTAATTTGGATGACAGAAAGTTGTAGAATAACATCTCATAACTCCATATTATCACAATTTTAGTCCACCGAATCATAGATTTTATCAATAATTTGTACAATACTGGGACACAGAACGTTTCCTTCTGGAGCAGAATGGATAAAGAAAGGATCCACATCAATAAAGTAGGATCTATCCATTCCCTTAATTGACCAGAGCCAATCAGAGATCAATCCCGATTGTGAGGTCATGTTACCTCTGACCTTTGATGAGATTGCCAGCCTGGTGCCGACATGACCACGAGTTGAACTGACGCGCGTTACGTCCTGGCACGACTCAAACACAAACATACGCTCCTGACACTGTGCCAGTCTGTCTGAGGGGAGAGAGGGCAGAGAGCAGGGTGAGTGGAGGAAGCCAGAGAGCAGGTGGAGGCAGCATGAAAAAAAAAAAAAAAAACAGACAAATATGCAAACAGCTCTGCATACACATGAACATTTCACCTAATACTAAACCATGCAAACAACCTCAAATGAATTCACAGCAGAGGGAGATGGGGACACAAAATGAGGCATGTAGATGCTCAAACAAGAGTGTTTATAAGAGTGCTAATGCCTCCTAAAGCCACTTCTTCTGCTCTGGACATTACACGGTTACCTAAATCTCTGCGGCACAGTCAGTGATGGCTTAGATATCAGTAGCAGTGTCTTTCTGCTTTTTTCCAAGCGAGTGTTTTACTTACCTAATCTAAACAATCTAAGCAATCCAGATTTTTTGGTGAGTGCAACATGACTGGAAAACTTTAACACAACACATGGCTAATTCTGACTAATCTCTCTTATTTCTCCTGTGTGCATCTCACCTTTAGACTGATATGTCTCGTTAGTCTAAACACTGAAACAGCTGCCAGCTTCAAAGGTTAAAATGTTTGCAGAAGGGGAGGATCAGTGTTCGGCATGAGTTTCTGGCAGTGTGACTGAATTCCAGTGGTGCCGAGCATGAAATACCAGAAACCGCCCCTGCACCATAATCCACTTCTCCTGTGTCCATCTTATTTAAAGACTCCTGACATTCCAGTAAAAAACAGGCCTGACACACACAGTCTCACACACGCTGAGTCACACGTGTGTTTTACCTGAGAAGAAGTGAGCTTTAAAGCCTTTCTTAGAAACGGTGTTGTCCGACTTGAACTCAATCCTCATGTTGTTGTACTGAGAGGTGATGACCTCCGGGACCTCGGTACCACAGTATTTACCATGCAGCTTAGAGTCGGATGAGAGGCCGCTGCGCACTTCTACGTAGTCGTATTTACACACCTAAACAAACAGGCAAGGCTCTTGTAACAAACAGTCACGAGGTGGCTGCTATTTTTACCTGCTTCCTTTCTCTCTCACTGAAATGTTGCATACAAATACATGGACGCACTCACCTCGTTGCCTTCAAGCTCGAACGCTTCAAACTGCATGGAGATGCGATACTGAGTGGGCGCCACCACCTGCCACACGCAGTTTTTGTTGGGTGGGTACTCTTTAGGCCAGCCAGGTGTGCTAATGGTCCCATTTAACTTTGATAGAAGACCACCACATGCCGCTGGAAACACACAGGTGTAATCAGTTAAGAAAAGACACAAATTCAGCTTTTTTTGCCTTCATTTGACAGTTGAAATGAACAGAGGAAACTGATTCTGTGTAAAGTAAGTTTTTTTCATTATTATAAAAACTTTGGGATGCACCTTCTCATTGAATTTAGTTTGAAAAGCTGCTTGAAAAAAAGACAGCAGAGAGTATCTGAAAAGAGTTGAATCACTACATTTACAGTTGTAGTCAAAAGTTTGCATCATGATCAACTGAAGTTTGCAGCTGCCCAAACTAAATGCCTTGTGGAGAACAGTTTTATAGTCAGACCAGACAAAGGCTGAGATATTTGTCTATTCACAATGTGAATAGATGTATGTTTGAGGGACTTTCAAATCTAAGACCTTTGTACTAGCTGTGAAGCACGGTAGAGGCACCATCATTGTCTGGGGCTGTTTTGCTGCCAGTGGTACTGGGATATTGCAAAAAAGCGGATGAAATAATGAAGAAGCAGGACTACCTCCAAACTCTTCAATGTTACCTACAATCAGGATGTAGACAATTGAAACTTGAGTACAACTGGGTGTTCCAACAGGAAAATGATCCCAAACACACCTGGGATCATTCCACAGGTTTTGGAATGAAGAAAGCAGGCTAATATTAAGCTTCTGGAACAGGTTTCCCAAACCAACCAACCAATTTAAAGGAAATCTATCAATTTTGCCAAAAACAGTGATCATCTATCAAACCAGAATCATGCCAGAAGCTTGTTGATGGCTACTAAAAGTGTTTTGTCAAGGTGCAGCTTGCAAAGAGATATTTAACCAATTATATATTTGATCCCGTATGTTTGCTTTTGACCCAGTGTGGACTGAAGAAACTCCAAAATAACTTCAAACGTATACACCCTATATTTTTAAAAGGAAAAGAAAAAGAGAACAGAAAGAAATCATTAAAAGCCATTAAAGTTCATTCTTAGATCCATTTGTCGTGGTATTTATGCCCATGATGAATGTAAGTAAACTTCTCAGCACAACTGTATATGTTTTATTATGAAGCACCAGGAATCTCCAGCGTCAAGCAGAAGTGAAATGATGTTTTGGTCACTGTTACAACTACTACAACATGACATGATTTCACTTCCTTCAACAGCAGGATTTTTTTTAAATGACAGGTTAACCTTTTTTTTTAAAGAAAAGGTCACTTACTATTAGAGGAAATATGGCATTGATGTAACTAATTATAAGGCAACAGCAATGCTGTTATGCTATTATCAAAAATCTTATATTAAGAATGCTATAGCTAGCTAGCCCAAGGTGAGCATACATCAGGTGTCAGACAGATATGTTACCATTTGATTTTACTCGAACAGTTTAACCTTCCACATTTTTGAAATGCTCCAAAAATTAAAAGGATGTTTTATTACCTTTTCATCTTTGCTGGTTAACACAGACTAGAGAAAAAACTGATCAAATTCACTTTGCTTCTCTATGGCAATCGAGTAGCAATTTTTAAGGGGGATCGTTTCCATGCATGCTAATCACTGTATAAATAAGCAATGAGTAATCTAGGTACCTTAAATATAAAAATGTTTTATTATTGTCTCTCTTTTATGACAGCTACTTTCAAGCACCTGTAGTCCAAAACCTAAGCTAAAGAGGCGTAAACGTCAGCTGCATGTCTGTGCCCCGGAGAGTCACTGCACTACAAACACCTGCAGTTCCACAAATTCTGGTCGGTCCCCCAAAACCTTTACCACAGAAATATCCAGGTTTACGCCCTGATACAAATAACAGCTTCAGTCTCTAAAGCTATTTTTCTTCAAAACTGTGCTTTATTTTAACTCACTGCTTTTTGTGTTATTAGTTTATTTCACTGAGTGTAATCTAGTAGTATTTTAATTTAATTTATATGTTAGCACTAATTAGCGGGCATCTTTATCTGTGCATGTTGTGTAACAACATGTGTGACTTTATAGGATACTCACAAAACACCTGCCTCATCTAAGTCTCTCCTGACTGTCTTTTGACCACCAGATGTGTACAAAAATGTGGCTACTTCTCTGAAGAAATACTGAAAGGCATCAATTTAAGTTAATTTCACTAGAATAGCTTTAATTTCCTTCACTCTCAGAAGTGGTTTGGTTATTTGTTTCAATATGTTGCTCATTACAGAGTAATCTTGAGGGATTACAGGGCAAAGCATGTGGCCATGAATCAGAAAGATGTTTTTTTCCTGTTGACGGCGACCATTCGGATGTTTTTTAGTTTATTTTGCCAAGTAACATTCACATCCTACAGAAACACAATACAGAGGAATGCACATAGAAGCAGGAATGCAGCGTGCCAGGCACACATACTAACTGTTACCTTCACAGCTCTTCTTGTCAGGGGCTAGTTCATAACCTGGGTCACAGGCACACTTGAAGCTGCCGAGAGTGTTTACACACCTCTGTTCACATCCACCATTGTCTGGCTTGGCACACTCATCATCCTCTGAAAACACACATACACGTCAGAGTGCATAACAAATGCTTTGTGAAAACACAATCAACTGACGCACAGCTTCTCTTTTTCTCATAGTCACACACACACACACCTTTGAAAAAGTTAGCAGCAAAGCCGGCCTTGTTTACAGTCCCATCTGAGACAAACTTCATCCACAGCGTGTGTGAGGTAGAGCGCACGTCCTCGGGTTTGTCGTAGCCACAGAATCGCCCAATCAGAGGGCTTGTTTCGAGCGGGCCATCCCGAACTTCCAGGTAATCGTAAGCGCAGCTGTCGTGCCTCTCGATCTGCACCAGAGGTATGCACAACAAAAACAGTGAGATACACGAAACATCGTCCTTTTTACATCGAATCACGGCTCATGCTTAATCGTCTCCCTGCATCGTAGTTCATTTTTCCCTCTTAATCTAAGCTAAACTGAAAACACGACCTTTGACCTTACCCATGTGGAGTCAGATTGAGTCGTTTAGCAACCTGACATTTCAACAGCATTCAAACTACAAAACTAATCCTCCGCCGCCTGCTGTGTGTCCCTGCACACTCACACAGACACACACATGCATGCACCACTACATTTATTAACTTCTTAGCAGCTCTACAAGCGTGAAATTTGACCCAGACATTCCTAAGCACAAGCACGGGATACACATAAATGCATGCACAGAAAGGCACACACACACACAAAAGGAGTGAGTCACCTCGAAGGCCTGGAAGCTGAGCCCAACGTTGTATCCCTCAGATACAGCGATCCTCCACACACACTCTTTGGAGGGTCTGTAGTCATCAGGATAATTGGGAGACTGAATCTGCCCCGAGTCCTTGGTGATTTCCCCTCCACAGATCGCTGCACCGGGGAAGACGAGAGGAGAGAGAAAGGTTGGGTGTGCATCAGCTGCACTGACTAAAGACACCTGAAACACAGTCTGTGTACACTATGAATAATGAAAGCCCCGAGATAACTCACAGAGCACATAAGGTCATCAAATTCACAGGCTGGAATTATTATTCACAGTAATTATTAAAGGTCTCTGGATTCGAGTGTACGAATGCTTTTATTTGTTAGTTTGTTTGAATGAAGGCGTTTACCTTCGTAAATGGCAGCGAAGCCTTTTCCTACCCAGTTGCTGCTGCTGCGGAACTCAATCCACATCCTGCTATCAGTTGAAATCAAGACGTCGGGAACTTTATCTCCGCAAAACCTGCCTGTGAAACACACACGCAAAAGCAAACCCTTTAAGTCGTGTCATTCAGTGACTGCTGGGGCAATGCAACTCACAGCTGACAACATAGCTGTTACAGCCTCCTCGTTCATTTCAGTGCGATCGCTGCAGCTGGCAGAAAAAAATAAAGTCATCTGCCACTTAGAATGTACAGGCATTCACACTGTGTAAGTAGAGTGCACTATAGTGTGTCTACACGTATGTGTGTTGTAATACAACAGCATACTGTGGAAGCATGAAGACAAGAAGAGAAAACTATATTGCTGCTGCAATACTTTTGCCTCAGAGGAGTTTAAACAGCTGTGAAGCATCTTGTTATCTCATCAACTTTCACCTGTATTTCCTCGCATGGATTTCACATAACACCATTATGTGTGTTAGTGCAGATTGTGTTGATGTATACAATTAGCGCAGTTGTCAATCCTAACACAGCCTTAAGAGCAATTAAATGAGTCAAGAGGAGTTTAAAAAGCCTGTTATCTATTTTAGAAAATTGCTCCTGCTTCTTAATCTCGGAGTTTTAAAAGCCAAGTGGAGTGGAGGAAAAGTGAGCTGCCACAAGCTAAAAATAGGAGTGAAGTTACTCATTAACTTAGTCAGGGAGTAATAGAGTAATTAATTTTAAGGCAGTCAGCCTGCTTCCTGCCTCTTACCAAGCAGCGGAGCTTTCCTCCAGTATCCATCTCGAACTTCAATGTAGTCATACCAGCACAGACTGCTTTTGTACAGATCCATGGTGGTGAAGTTCAGAACAATCTGGCAGAGCAAAAATATGGAAAAACAACAACAACAGCAAAAACGTGTTTAGTAAGTTTAGTACAGATCTGTTCATTGAAGATAAGGAGAGTGAGAGGACAGGAAGAGTGGCCTACCTGCAGTGTTAAGACTTAATCAATATCCAGTCACTCTGGCAGAGGTTGCTTATTTTTTATTGGCTTTGCATGCACATTCACTACACTGTAGGGTGCTACTGAGTGTGTGCGCATGCATGTGTGTATGTGCGCACCTTTTCTCCGGGTGTGACAGATATTCTCCAGACACAGTGTGTGTATGAAGGGTATCCATTGGGGTAACCAGGAGATGAGAAGTTGCCTGTTGACTCTTGGAGCGTCTCCCCACATGCTGCAATACACACACACACACACACACACACACACACACACACACACACACACACACACACACACACACACACACGCACACACACACACACACACAAATGGAGTTACATTTTTGTGGCAAACCCTGCCATCGTGTGCAGTCCTTTCAGCTTTGTACTGATGGTTTACAATCG
Organism: Astatotilapia calliptera; assembly: GCF_964374335.1. Taxonomy (NCBI): domain Eukaryota; kingdom Metazoa; phylum Chordata; class Actinopteri; order Cichliformes; family Cichlidae; genus Astatotilapia; species Astatotilapia calliptera. The sequence continues at coordinate 27,888,761 of NC_137427.1, read as the reverse complement.
GTACATTACTAAAGAACACATGGCTCTCATATTTATTATTACTCTCAACCGTCACAAAATGTTTTAACTGCCATTTTAAGTAAATATATTTCAGGCTATTTATTCAAAACAATAGCATCAGACATGCTCTGTTTGTGAGCCATTTATGTGTATATTATCTGATGCATCCATATGGAAACTGTTAGACATTATTTCTGACGTAGAAACAAACTCGCGTTCCGTGTTGCTTTTGGCTTCTTTCAGTTTTGCATGTAGGAGGCTACATTTTTTTGTCCCTGTGTGCATCCGTGTTCATGTGAGGTCCAACCTCAGTCATGAAGCCCTTTCACCATTTAGCAGAATTAAACATTCCTCAGTAGTAAAGTCACTGACTGTAAGTGAATAGAAGTGGCAAACTTTTAATTCATCACATAGGAAAAGAACAACAGGGCTGAATGGAAAAAACAAACCCGCTGCTTTTCTCTCTTTATCCGTCATCTTGAGTTCAGTGCTGTCACTCTCTTTCAAAAGGAGGTTAGCCAAATGTGCCCCTCCAATCCCATGATGCATGCTGTTTTCCCCCCACAATGCCCTGGGGCTCTGTTCATCTGTCAGTGAATATGGTATCACTCAAATATGACCTTATAAGGCTGAAGTTGTATCTGTTTGCAGCTGAGACCCACTAACACAGACTTGCTCACTATAGACAATCAAAATTATTAATGGTATGTATGCATATAGTACTGAGCCACCCATCATTTCTTGATATTTTGCTAGGAAAATAGGAAATAGGTGTGTACTGTTTTAATGAGGTTGAATGTCAGTATTTGGTGTGACCAGTTTTTTCTTCAACACAGCCTGAACCCTCTTAGGCAGCTTTCTAGTAATTTCTTTAGGTAGTCTTCAGGAATAGTTCTCCAGCATTCTTGCAGGACATTCAAAGCTTTGGATGTTGGCTGCCTTTTGTTCTGTTCTCTGTCAGAATGATACTGCTTCAGTAATGTTGAGCTCCCGGCTCTGGGGAGGCCGATCCATGACTGAAAGTGTTCTGTTGTGGATTTTGCTTTCAGATCAACTTTGCCTCCTATGTTGATCTTTAGAGTTATATTAAGTTAGTTTGATGTTTTTTAAACTGTAATATATGTGTGTGTTCAGGTGTAACAGTAAATGAGACTACATTTACATGTAGGTATGGCTCTGAATCTTGTGTAGTGTGTGCACTGATCCTTTAAATTTGTGAGAACACACTTACATCAAATGACCACCGCCATCCATTGTGGTTCTGTGTAAACTGCTGGCATACACACATGTCAGATCTCACACATCTTAAGTAGGCCCGAGTGACAAATTTCACATTAGTTGGCTGAATTATCTGACACGTCATAGACTTGGGGATGAAACACATTTGAATTCATCAATCCATAAGAACTGTTACCACTGACTTTCATTCCGGTTCTTGTGTAATTTGGCAAACATCAGCCTTTTCTCTCCATTTTCCTTCCTTAAGAATGGCTTCCTGACAGCCATCCTTCAACTGAGAGCATTTCTGGTGAGACTGGGTAGATGGATCAACTAAAAGTCCAGCTGCAGGTCCCGTGTCAGCTCTTCGCTGGATTGTTTATATTACGGTACTATTTAGTGAATCCATGAGTTTCAGATACTTTTTTTTCATTTTCTTTTTCTGTCCTCTACTTATTCAGTTTCCTCAAATTATTTAGGGACACACTGCAGAGCAAGTTTTCAGCTTATGTTTTTAATTAGCATGTTATTAGTGCAAAAATACTATTTTATGCCTTAAAACACAATCTGAACTCAAACTGTGTTATCATTGGCGTTTCTTCATAGATTGAAATAAAGACATGGGACATTTGCAAAGGCACATTTTTATGCTTAAATGATTAATAGATCAGTTTTAAGTGAATTAACCAACACAATTCCTCTGAAAATGGTCAGGTACACAGACTGGACTAAAAATGAGTTGTTAAAAAGCAGCTAATGTCCAATAAAATAAATCTTTGAAAGAAATTAAAAATAATTTTAAATTATTTTTTAAATAAAAAAATATTTAATTTTCTAATTTCTCCTTAAACTGGCTCCTTGAAAGCAAAATGCAAAGAAATGAAGAGCAAATCACAACTTTTCCACAGTACTGCATATGTCAGCAGTAATATAGTAACAGAATACATACATTAATAAAATAAAACTGTGGTTTTATTTAAATATGTTATTTATTGTGTCCCACACTCCGTAGATCATGAAGCACAGAGCTTATTGTGTTCAGTGTTCAGTTATTCAGCCAACTACTCCACAGTACCTTCATCACATACCTCCTATAGCTGAAGTTTGCCTGCATACATGGCTGGACTTTGGTGTGCTGTTGCAAATCGCACAATAACACACTGCACTTAACAGTTTATAGATATCCAGGTGCAAGTGCAGAAATAGGATCATTAAAGGATCAGTAAATTTTACTGTGTTTCTACAATGAAACCAGAGCAGCTCTTCTGTCTGTAATGCTGACTCTTTTGCTTTAGAGATACGCATTGATTTTGCTGCTGTCAATTTGTGAGAACAGTACACGTAATCAAAATGACCAACACCATGCCAACAGTTTGGCATGCATACTCGTCAGACCTCACATCCAGGCCCGGGTGACGATTTTGACGTTAGCTGGCTGAACTGATGATGCCTCATAGACTTGGGGATGGAACTGTGTTTGTGCGTCTGTGTGTTTTCATATGTGGTCAAAAGTAATGGCATCATTTGCAATTATAAACCTTTGTGACATCGCTGCACTTCATTGTGAGAACAGATCCAGATCACATTAGAACGACTCACCAGGGACCAGAGGAACGCCAGACAAGCACGGGCGTGCACTTGAAATGTGTGTGTGTGAGAAAAAGACACTGAAAAAATGGAGGGAAGCATCACATGAAAAAACAAAACATGTTACTCAATTTCATGTCCAGACCCTGGAGAATGGAGGGCCGGGCCGGTCTTACGCCAAAGACGTAAGCAGATAAACAGAAGTAATTTTTTTAGGTACGCGCTATGACGACAGCACTCACATTCACTGACGCACACAAACATGCACAGACACACTGCAGACTGAAAGTAAAAGCATCTGTACCTGGACATCTATACAGCTTTCTTGCCTGTGCAATGTCTCCTTTACTGAGCCTGGTCCGCTGACCAATTGCAGGCCGGACCCCATTTTCATCTCTGGATGGAAGGATGGTGTCGAGGAACATCCCGCTTCAGCGAAGAGAAAAGAGACAACATGTCATTGCAACACATCAGTAAAATTAAACAACAATCTAACAGTATGGACAAGCAAACAATTTTCACCCAACCATTGCAGTTTTGTGTTTTCTCTAACATGTGCATTGGAACTGACTGGGGAATGGGAGGGCTTATATAAGCGGGTATGGCGCAGATTAAAAAGCATCCTCAGTCGGAAAAAATGTAAAGTAAACCCATGACACTTTCTGCTGCCAAATCCAAACTTTTTTCACCATTTTAAATGGTGCAGATGTATAAAAAAATTGGAAAAGATTTCTTAATTCTGAAAGGCTTCCATCAGCTTCACTGCATCATGTAAACACATCTGATTTCAGATGAAGTAAATGTGCTATAGTTGTCAAAGTCAACACAAGCACAGCTCAGTAGGGCACAAATATGCTTCAAATGCAAAGTAAATCATAAAATCATAAAAGTTGCAAAGCAAAAACAAACAGTATGAAATACATGACATGGTAATGACAGGTGAAAATAGTTTGCGTTACAATAAAGTTTGCCATTTTCACTCATGCGCTTTTCTAGACGCCCCTCTGAGCTTCATTTGACATTATAAACTTGCGCAGCAATCAGACTGGACATTAAACGAGCTTTAGCCTGCCAGCTACCTAGTGTAAGCAATGTATGATGCCCAGCTGAACAGATGTAAGAATTGTGCAATCAGGTTGTTTTAAAGCTAGAGCTCTGTGTCCTGCTGCCTCCAGCAGCAGCATCTCCTGAATCAAAAGGAGCATTTATGGTAGTGGGAACTACTTCCTGCTGTGTACTGCATGTGAAAAAGATCAACTTTGGACAGGGTCCCAACCTGATTCTCCTGAGGTTATGTAGCGATCATGTGAGAAAGAAGCTTTTGACATGTGGGTAGGACACCTAAAAATTGTTAATTGGCAATTATACCAACGCTGGTTCACAGTGTTTCTTGTTGTGTTACTATGTGAGTAACACAACAAGTGAGGTGTTTAATTTATGCATAGCTGATGTTTGTGCACGGAAAGACAGACTGGAGCTAATATAATAAAACCAAACAAAACAACAACAGCACAACACAGAAAAAGCCCAGACTTTACTGTTAATAACTAAATCAATCTTGGCATATCATAATCTTTGAAATTCAAACCACTGCTTACCGTGAGAAGGTGTTCCTGGCGTAGTGCATGATGCTATCAAAATCATATGGCTCCCCAAGAGAGTTCACCTCCCCTGGCTCCATCTTGAGGAAGTTATATTCCTGGCCTGGGAACCAGAAATTCCACGCACGCCGTACAAACACACACATACGCACAAATATTTGCACACATGCAGATGTAGCAGCATGAGGAGGTTTTAGTTTGATCAACAGTCAGACTGTAACTACTTAGTTTGCTTTCATAAGTGCAAAAGCAAACAGCCTGCGCAACACATCTATAAAAAAAAATAAAATGACTAAATGTGAACAGAAAGGGTATCTTGGGGCTTTTATTCAAATACTTAAAGTCCAGCAGAGCAAAACTGGTGAAAGCTCTGATTTGCTTCTAAATAAAGCCGTGGGTCAGGTCTGAGATACTGCTGTGTGATATGATTTCACACCTGTCAGATTACACTGTGGTGCAGAGAGGTGTGTTTGAGCAGAAGTGACAGACTGTGGTGAGAGCGGTCCAGGTGACTTCACAATCATTAAAAGGCTCATTCACACTCACTCAGCTTCTAGACTGAGTGTGAATTTGGAAACGCACACACTCGGTCTAGAAGCGTTGCTGTTTGTCTGCGTCTAGAAACAACCTGAGTGATCCCAGCAGAGACCACAGGTGTCTAATAATAGGTCTCACCTGGTTGGATGTTATCCCGGATGATGGTCACGTGATCGTCACGGTCGGGCCGCGTGTGTTCGTGCCAGAAGCCAATGACGTGGCCCAGTTCATGCACCACAATGCCAAACTTGTCACAGTTCTTTCCTATGGAGATGGCCTGGGGCCCGTTTCCACGACGACCCACATAGGAACAACACCTAATGAGGATTAGTAGGAAGTTGATAGCAGAGAGATAGGTAATTTACTACACAGTTGGCAGTGGAAATAAGAATCTGCAGTGTTATGTTCAAGTAACAATAAACGCACACACACACACACACAAGCGCACACACATCTTTTCAGGATTTCCTGGCCTCCACTACATCCACAAGAGGAAAAGCGGCAGGATTTAGGTACATAAAACACTCTGATAATGCTGCGGTTTCATAACCCAACGCTGTGAGAATTCACATATCGCTGTTCAGAACGCACACATGCACATAGACACACACACACACACGCTTTCCTTCTCTTTTGCTGGGTAGCAGAGACATTCGTGCCAGGCTAACAAATCTGATTAAAGTTATCCAGTGAGCTGATTGCACGGTAAGGATCAGGAGTCACTGGAGTAGATACAGTCTCACTCTCTGCTTTTTTGGGTGGGGGGGTGGAGGGGTGGAGGGAAACCGTCAGTAAATTCATACAAACACACAACAGATGTACATGTACTGTGGTTATGTGTGCATTTTTATTTTATGTTTCCTTGTTTGTCTGATTTACACACATCCACACTGCACATCCAACCTGCAGGGTACTTAGACGTCAGCTTAAAGTGCCTAATGCAGCCAACCAATCACAGAACACGAGCAAGTGACATCACCAGTTAACACATAGATATTTTCCTCACCTGCTGGTTTTTACATTTAAAAGCAACCTCATTTGGACTCATCCATGTATAACTTTTTGAGCTTCATCAGGCAACAAATATTATGGTTTGAAGTATTTTTGATGCTTGTGGCTGCACGGCTGGAGATATCAAAAATGCAATTTCTTTATTGGAAAATTATAAAGATGTCTTTCACAATTTCAGAAAAAGAAAACCACAAGTTAAATTCCTTCTTTACACAAAAACACTGTCCAAAAACTTCACATATAAATTACAATTGCTCTAAAATTGGAGACGTTTATTGTCTCCCGTTAACTTTTCCTTTAAATGTGCTTCAGTGCTTTTGATTCATGATGCCATGGGCACATTTTAGTCTACGAGGTTTGATACCACAGTCTGTTAACATGTTTGCGAGAAAATTTCCAAAGGTACAGAGAGTCTGCAAGCAAGCATGTGATTGTATTTAATTCTCCAGCCATAAAAAAAAGTGTTTCAAGATGTGACTTTGCCACAGTCAACAAGGGTATTATAACTAACTCAAACCAAAAGAGAAACCAAATTAAAACTACAAAAAAATATTGCAAGAGACACTAAAAGAATCCTAAACTGAATTCCAAATTTATTTATTTATTTTTTTAAATCAAATTTGACTCTACACATCTACAGCTTGAATGTTGAGGTAAGGTTACATTTCTCAATGCATCAAAATAATTGATCAAATAAGTGTTAAAAGTTCAAATGACTCAGCAGTCAGAAGCAAGTCTTAGAAAATGTTATGATCTTCTTTTTAAATTTGGTCAAATTTTTTGGGATGTCGTGTCTGTGACCCAGCTAGGCTGTGATTGTAAAACTTGGTTCAATTTTAATAATAAAAGCCGCTATAAACTATATTAAACGTGGGTGTTGATTTACCTCACTGGGTTGGGCAGGTAACCCAAGGCTAATGCAAAGGCACTGGTTTCTTTCGTATTGCAATAAAAACTAAAAAGGCCTCAAATATGTAAATATTTTTAACTCTAACTGAACAAAGACAAAAAAATACATTAAATTGTATTTATACAGCACCAAATCACAACAACAGTCACTGCAAGGTACTTTATATTGGTAAAGACCCTGCACTAATGGAGAGAAAACCCAAACAATCAGATGACTCCCTATTAATAATACTTGGTGACAGTGGGAAGGAAAAACTCCCATTTAACAGTTAGAAACGGATAAAAGAAAAAAGAAAATGGAACTATAATAACACTGACAAGGATGCGGTGAAACCAGCAGGTACTGGATATTTGGTCTTGAATATTAACTTTTGAATGTGTCTGTTCTGTTAACCACAATAACCGCTAATAATAATCGATGTACACATACTGTAATAACTACACAGTCTCTTAATGTAAACTTTTGTGGTGCTAGCAGAACATTGGATAAAAAAAAATCTATATATTGTGAAAATCCTTGTTTCAAAAACATGAATTAAAATTTTTGTTACTCCAAGTCAAAAGCTCCAGTTTTGCATCTATAAAACACTTTGTCATATAAGCAAAAGCTGGAACGAGTGAGAATTCTGCATTTTGACATTATTAATACTTGTTAAATAAGAATTGTTTCTAGGTCATTTTTACACCAACTCTGTAAAGTCACAGTTGGAGCTGGATATCCTACTCTTTCAACCATGTGCACAACACTGTCTCAGAGCGATAAATGCCCTGATCTCAGGCACCCTACAACCTCCCATCCAGTCAGTTGAAGTGTCACCACTGTACAAACACACTCTGACCCACCGTGCTGCCACTCGACAGAACAATGCCCTTCTCCAGAATATGAACAAAAAAACTGCACGAACATACAAACACTTAAGCCAAGCGCCGTGATTGGTGGGATGGGGAAACAGGAGCAGGACAGGAAGGAAAGTAGAGCTATTGTTGAGTGACCACATCGTCTCTCTGTGTGACAAGGTCACTTGTGAACTCTAGGTACACACACAATCACAAACAGACACACATTTCCAAACCAACCCGCAGGGTCTGTAGGTGAAGACTATGTAGCTTTCTTCATCTGTCTTCTCAATGAAAGTCACGCATGTCTGTTTCTCCCAGTGGCGCATGGCCTGCTTGAACATGGCCCTCTGACTGCCTGAAACACACAAATTTTACATCCTCCTTTTACACAATCACTCATGAGTGTGTGATTTACTGCTGATCGGGCAGCCGTCCAGCGGAGTTGCTTACCAGTGAAGTTTCCTCCTATGACGTAGGGAATGACTCCTCCAGGCCATATCCTCTCAGCTCGGGAAGTGGCTGCTCGAGGAATACGAGTTTTCACAAACTTTCCATTCTTCCCAGCTTTCCCACTTTGACTCTTTGGACTGGCAGCTCCCTTGCTGTCATTTTTGGGGAGATAATCTAACAGAATGGTGAGAGGAAAAGTCACAGTTAATTAAGTGTTGTGTTCAAACCTAATAAATGTTATAAATATGAGGTCATAAATGTGCTTCCACAGTATTGGATAATGATGCTTCTTGTTATATTTGACCTTTCACAGTTTGTTTTAAAGGCCCACAGTAATAAAACTCAAACAGACATAATGTAGTTATGCTAATGCAATGCAGCTTTTTACATTTACATTGAGTCAAGTTCTAAAAATAAAAGTATAGCAAACTTTCAGTGGTGCCAGATATCAGTGTGTAGACCAGAGGTTGTGTTGCAGCTTTGTCAGGTCTATCAACACTTGGAAGAACTGAAAACAAGTAAACTTGTAATGGATTCAGTCTCTAGATCTGCTTCTGGTGTCTCTATTTCCTCATTGTGAAGTACTTCATTTGCCTAAACAGCAAAACAGGCTTTTAGGGTTTGATGAAATTTCAATTTAAAATCATCCCAGAAAGATGAGCAAGTTGTCTGAGGATTCTTGGAAGGAAAAGGCACTTTTCTAACAAGCTACCATGGTTGTTACTTTCTACGATGTGATTATTTGGTGCTTCTTCTAGAAAAATCAGCTTGTCACTGATTTGTGGTATGACTTTGGTTTTCATGAGTGGGCCCTCATAAAAGTTTATGGTGTAGTTACAGCCATGTGAAAAAGAGAGCTTTCACAGCAATCTGTGAAACATGACATATTTCACTGTGTCACAAAGCAAAACTAAACTGCAGAAGCAGAGGGTGAAAAACGTAGTACAGCCTTACTGCTTCTATTGGAATTAAGGGTTGAAATAGCAGCCAGGCGCTGCTAATTAAATGCACTCAAGTAACTGATCATGAGAAAGTGTGAGCACCTCCATAAAACCAGAACTTTCGGCAGTCTGGAGCATTCAGCTGTGTACTAACGAAGTGCCACAACCTGGATGACCCCACAACGCTTGGACTGCAAAAAACCCAAGAGCTACATCTGAGACTCTACAGGCCCCAAAGTGTTAAACGTTAAAGTTCATGACAGTTACACTTAGAAAGAGAACAAGTATGGCTTGTTTAGAAGGCTCTCCAGGAGAAACCCCAAAACTTATAGAACAATGTCTTTTACACAGATGAAATTAAAATGAAGATGGTTACCCATAATGCACAGCACCACATTTGGAGAAAACCAAATACAGCATATCACCAAAAAACACCTCACAGCAGCTGTCACCACTGTGATGGAGCAGTGATGATTTGGGCTTGTTTTGCAGCCACACAGCCTGGACACCTTGCAGTCACTTAGTAGACCACGAACTCCAGTATACAAAAGTATTCTAGAGTCAAATGTGAGGCCATCTGTTTGACAGCTAAAGCTCGACCCAAATTAGGTCATGCAATAGGATAATGATCTCATGCACCACATGAAATCTACAAAAGAATGACTGAAAAAGAAAAGAATCAAGGCGTTGTAATGATGCTGTCAAAGTCCAGACCTCAACCCGATTGAAATGCTATGGCGGGACCTTAAGAGAGCTTGCATAAGCAAAATGCCCACGAACCTCAAAGAAGTGAAAGAGACGTTGTTATGAAGAGTGGGCCAAAATTCCTCCCCAACAATGCGAAGGACTGATAAAGTCATACAGATAATGATTACTCCAAATTATTGCTGCTAACGGTGGTTCTCCTAGCTAAGGAATCATGGGGTGTGCTTAGTTGTTTGCAGGACTGTATAATGTCCTGTGGAAATTCTTTCACATGACACAGCATATCACCACGATTCCTATTGAATTGAAAGAAAAAAAGTTTATCTCACTGGGACTGTAGCCTAATTTATGTATCTTAAATGCTTTACTGTGTCTTTATTGTTTTTTTCTTGGTTGCAGTTGCAAGGGGAAAAGAAATTTTGCTTGCAAAGAAAACCAATAGGCTGTCTAGGTCATTCAGTTCCATAAACATTAATGACTAACAAAGTAAGTTAAATAAAGTCCCTAAGCTCCACCATGCAGACTCAGCAGGTTTCATGAAGTTTGAAAAACAGCATGGGATGAATTTTAGTTTGCTTACCAAAACCAAACCTACGTATTCTTTCTAGCAGAAGGTATAAAGACCCTCTCTTCTTCAGAGTTTCATGTTCCTCGATTCCACCTGGCAAACAAAGAAAGAAAAGAAAAATTAGACAATGACAGATCCTGTTGTCCTCAGGTGACCTCCTGTTTACTTCCTTCCTTTTCAAGCTACTCTACTCTGCAACTGATGGGTAATGACAGAGTTTCAAAGAAAACACAAGACAGTCACAGTTAGAGTGAGTCCACTTACCAGACGTGTGCCCCTGTCGAGAGTGTGTGTGCATGTGTGTGTGTTGTGTCAGGTCTATCGTCCTGTCAATCTGGAACATGCGCAGGTCTTCCTCATCTAATGCGATGTCACCCCAAAATACAGCTGGAAGTAAGAGAACATTTTCCAGTTATTATCAAATCCTAATACTGTTATAAAAACTCCTTAAAAACTCCTTTGTCCCACACGCCATCAGACTGTTTAACTCCTCACTGGAGGGGAGAGGGAGGAGAAACAGGGGGACAAGGGAGGGCGGGAACAACTGAGTTGTAGGGGCTTTTCTACACGGTGCAATATTTGCAATATTTGCAATATTTGCAATATTTGTTTTTTGTTTTTTGTCTCTTTCTTATATTTGACTGTGCAATAATCACTGTGCAATATACTCACTCAAATGAGCAATCCTATTTATCCATATTGTATATTCTGTATCTATATATGTGTATATGTGTATATGTGGTGTATTTATGCTTATATCCTTACTCTCATTCCCCTTAATGTATCTGTAACATGCAACTTCTTTCGGTGCTTTGCTACTGGAAACTGAATTTCCCGGAGGAACCCACCCGAGGGATTAATAAAGTTTCATCTAATCATCTAATCAAAAAGTGAAAATGCTTGCATTTCTGTTGACCATCTTAGTGCATGCTTGTAAAGTTCAAACACAAAGACCCAAAGCTAAACCATGACCAGAATCACAATGTGCTGAAGTGTAACAAATGTGTTTTTCAGTTTGAGACCAACAGGAGCCAAAGAGTGTGATGTTGTACCGGCTAATTTAACAGCACAGCAATCTAACTAAGAACAAAACAATGTTTCTGAAGTTTGTGAACTTCAGTTTTGATGGCTCAACTTGAGAGACGGTGACCACGTCGCAAGTGAGAGGCTGAGGGACACTGCACACATAGACAGTAGCAACTTAGGGTGGCTGTAGCTCAGGTGGCAGAGCAGGTCAGCCACTAATCTGAAGGTCGGTGGTTCGATCCCAGGCTGCATCCTGGCTGCATGCCAAATATCCTTGGGCAAGATACTAACCCCGTGTTTGCCTACTGGTGGTGGTCAGAGGGCCCGGTGGCGCCTGTGTCCAGCAGCCTTGCCCCTGTCAGTGCACCCCAGGGCAGCTGTGGCTACAATGTAGCTTGCTATCGCCAGTGAGTGAATGTGTGTGTGAATGACTGAATGTAGTGTGAAGCGCTTTGGGGTCCTATGGACTATAAAAGTGCTATACAAATGCAGGCCATTTACCATTTAACCAAGATGAAGTACAAGCAGCCACCTGCGCGACCAGGTCAACGTGAGACTATTGCAATCACGATCATGATTTATGAATTCCTTTTGTATTTAAAAAAGATGCTAAACTTGTAACTGAGCCCATAAACTCACAAGAAAAAATGTTTCTGCAGGTAATAAATGTGGTGAGCAGTGAGATAATTTTCTCAGAGACTGGTTCATATGTATGAGGTGTTTTTCCAGAAGCACTGTAGTTTATAAATTCTTGAACCTTAATTTGTACATGTTACATAATATATAATGTCTTTGTAATGTGCAGCCATATATGATAAATGCCACTACTCAAAGTAGTGGCATTTATCATATATGGCTGCATAAAAAACCCCTAAAAAAACAATGGATAATGAAAAATAAAAGTTAATCACAAGTTAAACAGAATATTGTGTTTCAAACACCACATGTACAACAGTTTGTGAGAGTGGAAATGGAAATGTTTGTTTCGTTCTACTTTTATTTAACACATGGGAACAGAAAGAACTTACATTTCAAGGTTGTTACAGCAGGGATTTATTTGTTCTGAAGTCTGATTCATGTTCAAAGTATTTGACCTATTACAACCTCCAGTTCAGTGGTCGTGGTTTCTCGGATTAGGGAAATACAAATATCCTTTTGTTACAGTCTGGGCAGCTGCTAAGGTAGATGTCACACATACCAGGAAATTACTCAGTGACATCTATTACTTTTGAGGTGATGACTTAATTTAACCTTCTGGCAATCAACTGTCTAACTTCCTGCACAGCTATACAATCAATTGCCAGATCCTCTGCTCTAATATACAGAAATCTGTATCTGATATAAACTCAGAGATCAAAGCAGCTGTGTATTGCTACACAGACACACAGACACACACACACAGACACACACACACACACACACACACACACACACACACACACACACACAGCTATCTTCAGTGTTGGGTGTAAACATGTTAATCGTGTCTAATCGTGTCACATTACATTTTTCAGTAACACAGTAATGTAACACATTGCTGCACTAAATTCAGTAATCACATTACAGTTACAATTACATAATCACTTTCATTACAAAGGTTCTTCAGTTGCATGCCGGGCAAATGGAAAGAAAATCATATGAAAGGTGTCTTTTTCTTGTAAATATAACATCAGCTCTCCACAAGCAGCTGCACAGACAGCACGTTAACACAAACTAGTCAAGAATCAAGAATGGCCTTAAAGTTGAGTGCATGCTGACCCCAGCCAAGCAGCCAGAGTCTGAATTTGAACAGGTAACAAAGACAATGAAGGGCAGTCAGGCTTAAAGCCTCCTTTACACCTGTACATGTTTCTACAGTATAATCACTGTGGCAATTACTTTGAAGTCTCTTTGCTCTGGTTTCAAACTTCGCTTCATGTTCAAATTTAAACACTGTAAAAAAAAAAGTGTGTGTCCTCATTGAGAGATTGGTGTGTTAGCATGTGCATTTCAGGTTGTCTTATGAAGTAATGTATAAGTAATGTAACAAGTAGTGTAATGAATTACTTTCTCCAGGGAGTAATTAAGTAACCTCAACACTGGTAACAGTGGCTGTTACAGTGGCCTGAAATCAGGACACTCACTGCTCTGCTGTTTACTCTCTCTACTCCTGCCCTTGCACCACTGACATCCTCTCTTTTTCCTGGACAAATGAGATATAATCTATCAAGCCTGTTCTGGGGCTACCTCGTGATCTTCTACCAGTTACTTTTAATGAAAGTGGAAACATCCGATCGGATGCTCAGACCACTTCAGTGGGTTCCTCTAAATGCAAAAAAGGAGCGGCTCCAGTCTTTGCTTCCTTAGGAACTTCAAGTTTCAAGCGCTTCATTTTGGTGTTTACATTTCAACAAAAGACAACCACAACATATTAGCCAAGAAAACACAAGAAAAACTCCTAAATCTCTAAAAGCTCCACGAATAAAATGCAGGATTTCTGAAAAAAGGACCTGAATGTGGCTGTGCACCTTCACTCCCCATCCATTCTCCTTTCAACCATCCTGCTGAGAAGAACAGATTGATGTTCAAATTCAAAATTCAAATTCAAATTCAAATTTTATTTGTCACGTACACAGTCATACACAGTACGATATGTAGTGAAATGCTTGGACAACTGCTCGTGACCTAAAGAAAACAAAAAAGGAAAAGGCTATGAATAAGATAGGAAATAAATATGAAAAATTAAAAAGGGTAAATTTAACTAGGAAGGAATAAAATATAAATTAAGGTTAAAAATGAAATAACTGTACAACACAAATTAGAATGAAGGGTAAATTTAACTGGGAAGAATAAGATAAAGATAAATATATAAATTAAAGTTGAAAATAAAATAACTGTACAACAAAATACACAATACACAATATAGAACTATATAAGAATGTATGAAGAAATCTAAATATAAATAAATATATACACAATAACAGCAGCTGTACAAGTATTAACCGGAAATGAAGAATATAGTGACCAGTGTTGTGCAAAAACAAAGTCCAGAAAGTCCAGTGTGTGTGTAAGAACCATATGTGTGGGTCAGTACTGTGTGGTGGTGTGATTGAGAGACCGTATCGCCTGCGGGAAGAAGCTCCTCCTCAGTCTCTCTGTGTTGGTCTTCAGGGAGCGGAATCGCTTTCCTGACCTCAACAGAGAGAACAGTCTGTTGTTGGGATGGCTGAGGTCCTTCACGATCTTCCTGGCCTTGGTCCAGCACCGCCTGCTGTAGATTGAGTGCAGGTCAGGGAGCTCGGAGCGGATGGTGCGCTCAGCTGACCGCACAACCCTCTGTAGAGCTCGTCTGTCCTGCATGGTGCTGTTCCCGAACCAGGTTAAGATGTTTCCCGCCAGGATGCTCTCTATGGTGCACGAGTAAAAGTTCCTGAGCACCTTGGAGGGCAGTTGGAAGTCTCTCAAGCGTCTGAGGTGGTAGAGACGCTGTCGGGCCTTTTTCACCACGGTGTTGATGTGACAGGACCATGACAGGTCCTGCGTGATGTGAACTCCGAGGTATTTGAAGCTGTCCACTCTCTCCACTGGGCACTCGTTGATGACGGGGGTCTGGTAGTTCCTCTCCTGCTTAGTGCTGAAGTCCACTATCAGCTCCTTTGTCTTACTGACGTTTAGAAGGAGGTTGTTCCTCTGGCACCAGTTCTCCAGATTCCTAATCTCCTTCAGGTAGGCCGTCTCGTTGTTATCAGAGATCAGGCCCACCACGACGGTGTCGTCAGCAAACTTGATGATGGTGGTGGAGCTGGTAGTGGCCACACAGTCATATGTGTACAAAGAGTACAGCAGGGGGCTCAGAACACACCCCTGGGGGGCTCCAGTGCTGAGAGTGGTGGAGGCTGAGACATGTCCGCCCATCCTTACTGCCTGTGGTCTGCCAGTTAGGAAGTTGGAGATCCACTGACACATAGATGAGCTGAGTCCCAGATGCTCCAGCTTGGTGGTGAGTGTGGAGGGAATTATGGTGTTAAATGCAGAGCTGTAGTCTATGAAGAGCATTTTAACATAATTCCCCCTTCTAGTGTCCAAGTGAGTGAGTGATGTGTGGAGGAGATGAGAGATGGCATCGTCTGTGGAACGATTTGGACGGTAAGCGAACTGTAGTGGGTCCAGTGTGACTGGTAGTGAAGAAATGATGAAGTCTCTGACCAGGCGTTCAAAGCACTTCATCACTACTGAGGTGAGGGCTACAGGGCGATAGTCATTGAGAGAAGCAGGGTGGGGTTTCTTCGGGACAGGAACAATGATGGACTCTTTGAAGCATGTGGGGATCACCGACTGAGATAAAGAGATGTTGAATATCTCAGTGAACACAGGAGCTAGCTGGTATGCGCAGTCTCTGAGGATACGACCTGGGATGCCGTCTGGTCCTGCTGCTTTCCTGGTGTTCACTCTCTTGAAGGCTCTCCTTACTTCATGCTCGGAGATGACGAACACGTTTCCGGTGCTGGCAGTATCTTCCTGTCTGCAGCCGTTAGCGCCGCTAACACTAGCATTGTTGGAGACCTTAGCTGCAGCCTCGAAGCGAGCATAGAAAGTGTTCAGCTCGTCTGCCAGAGTCACGGCCGCGTTCGTCATACCGGTTGTTGGTGCTTTATAGTCCGTTATTGTCCTTAGTCCCCGCCACAGGCTCCTAGAGTCACTCTGTTGGAGTTGTGACTCTAGTTTCCTCCCGTAGCGCTGCTTCGCCTCTTTCACCGCCCTCCGCACGTTATATGACGCGGCTTTGTACGGGTCCATGTCCCCCGTCATGAGTCCCGTGTTGTAGGCAGCGGTGCGGGATCTCAGAGCGTCGCGGATGGTTTTATCCACCCACGGCTTCTGGTTGGGAAACGTTGTGATAGTCTTTGTCTCCACGGTATCATCCGCTAGTTTCCCGATGAATCCCACAACCGCTTCCGTAAACACGTTGACGTCATCGTCGGAGCTGTTTCTGAACATGCCCCAGTCTGCGTCATCGAGTGCGTCCTGTAACGCGGCCACCGATTGATCCGTCCAGCGCGCGACCTTCCTCTGAACCGGAACTTCCTGTTTCAGCCTTTGTTTGTATTTTGGCATGAGGAAGATGGCGGCGTGATCAGATTTGCCAAACGGGGGGCGGGATTGTGCCTTGTAGCCGTCCTTGACCGTAGTGTAGCAGTGGTCCAGTGTCCTTTCACCCCTGGTGGGGCAGGTGATGTGTTGATAAAAGTTCGGCGCTGCGCGTTTGAGGTTGGCGCTATTAAAGTCCCCCGTCACAATAAGCGCAGCGTCCCGGTGTTGTGTCTGGTGCTGTGTGAGTGCCTCATGCAGCTCGCATAAGGCGGTGACCATGTCCGCTTGTGGTGGAATATAAACGGCACTTACAATGACCGATGTAAATTCCCGAGGTAGATAAAAAGGACGACACATGATGGACAGTAGTTCCAGATTTGGTGTGCAGGAGCGTGTGAGAGGAACAACGTTCGCACTGTTGCACCAGTTGTTGTTCACCATTAAACACACGCCGCCTCCCCTTGACTTCCCCGAGTCCCGTGTCCTGTCCATGCGGTGAACCGAGAAGAACTCGGCCGGCTGGATGGCGTGGTCCGGCACCGCTGGGTTCAGCCATGTCTCGGTGAAGCAGAGGAGATTGCAGTCCCGAATGTCTCTCTGGAACTTTATCCTGGCCCTGAGGTCGTCAAGCTTGTTCTCCAGTGACTGGACGTTGGCGAGCAGGATGCTAGGCAGAGGTGTGCGGTGTGCACGAGCTCTCAGCCTGTTCCTGACGCCGGCTCGCTTCCCTCTAGGCCGCCGCCGCTTCCCTTTGTTCTCCCTCGAGATCTCACTCGGCCAGCTCGGATCCGGAGTTAAAAACTTCGAATTGTGAGTACATTGTATACCAATAGAAACAAGAGTGTCACTGTCATACCTAATGTACCCAATGGTGATGATTTTGCCGATTTAGAAACGCTGAAAACTAACTTAAAAAACAAAGACAAAGAAAAAGTGGTCGGAGCAGTCGTGACGGCAGCCGACCTCACCGGCGCCATCTTATAGCGCCGGTGTTGATGTTGATGATGCTGATGTTGTATGTTGATGTTGATGATGCTGACATTAAAAAGCAGTCCAAAAAGCTGTTTTTGCTTCATTTTTTGATATATTAATGAGAAAACATGAAGTGTAATCATTTCAGGGTGACCCTGAAAACAGATAAAAATGTGCATGCTTAAAAAAATCATCATTTATCTATGTTTGTACATGAAAAGGACAAATCAAAAACTTAAACAGAACTTTTGGTCCAACATCACTGTCAGGGAGCACGCTGCTTCGATTTTTCAAATGTCAGGTCTACAGGCGAGCTGCAGTGATACCTTGATACCTTTGAGAAGCTACACGGTGGCAAAAACAGCTGCACTGCACGTACTGTAATAGACCTTCCCTCCTCAGTCTCTTCATCACCTCAGTCCAACACACACACATACACACAGACACACACGTAAACACAATTACCCCGCTAGCTTGTAACAATGGACAACTGAACGATAGTCATCTCTGAGTGATTAGCTGAGCTGAGTTATTGGCCTCCACAGGGATTCAAGACACTAATACACTAACAATGGCACGGGAGAAGATTGTCATTTAGCTAATCGGGATTGCCGCTAAAGGAAAGGGGGTCAGGGTGCCATTGTGCTCAACTCGGCACTATTGTTACAGAGAAGAGCAAACCACGGCGTCCATAGATTTATGAATAACAACATCAGATGCAGTCTGGGAGTGTGTTTGGCTCAGTGGTGTTTTATATTTTGCTTAGATTGGAAGGATAGCAATCTAAATTAGAGCTGGATGTGAAGCAATGTGTTTATTTTTATATATTATGTAAAAAATCACCTTTAAAACCAGAAAGAGCCAGCATTTGATCAGGCTGCCTTAGTATAAACTGTGGAGGTAGCTTGAAACAGTAAAAGAAGTAGATGTGCGAAGATATGCATTTATTAAACATCATGGTAATCCCTGCTTTTATTACATAATTTACCAAATGCACATTGTACAATCGAGAGAGAGCAACGATCACCGCAAATGACCAGCAGCTGGCTTTGTTCGCACAATAGTCCAAAGTAGTCTACAGCAACAAAAAGCATCAGACTTCTGAAAGTCTGAAAAATTAATTATTTTTCAGTCTTTCTTTAATTAATCTTTCATGATTCACTAAGTCTGACTCTAACTTTGAGCTACAGGTGGTGGTTGCTACTGGGTTCGTGCTGAGCTCCACAGAGATGACCAACCAGTTTTTGGTATTTTAATGAGGGTAGTACGTCACACAGCTTGTGCACAGTTCAGCTTGGAAAGAGATTTGTTTAGGAAAATCCATTCTTCATTTGTCATGAATGGTACTAATCAAACTTCTCGCTGTCATTTTTCGAGTATTTGCAGCTCTGTTATTTATGCAAGAGCGAATGCAAAACAGAATCTGCTATCCCTTTAAATATATTTTTTCCCTGGGCATTTTATAACGAGAGTCTGGATTGGATTAATCCCTGGTTGAAAGGAAAACCATTTAAAAACATATATAAAAAGAGGTTTAATACTATGTGAAAAGGCTGATCTGGGTGCGACTTTGACACATAAAGTCGCAAAAACAGCACAATTACACCAGCACGTTTTTAAAGATGTGGTCTGGATAGTCCTATTAGAATTGTTATTTCTGACGCTAAATTGCTGTGGGTGACAAAGTTTTCCTCTAGCATGTTCTCTGCGTTCATAGTGAGCCACAGAAGAGTGAAAAAACAAAAAAACTGAACAAACAATCGACTTAAATCTGCTACTTCAACAGCAAAAGGACAATGTGACAATCTTCGTACAAACACAGTCTGTATCACCTTGCATGTGCATTGGAAAAAGACTTTCCCTTCATTTTTGCTCCTATTTGTGGGGCAGCGTGAATGTGACAGTGTCCTGAGATTACACTTCTCTTGGCTCTGAACATTTCAGGACAACAAGGGAAAAATATAAGGACTAAAAGTTTTCCAGAGAAAAGGAGCTGACACAAGCAGAGATACAAAGTGAGAAGTGGAGGGGGAGTACAGTGATAGTAAGTTTGGCCCATTGATCGTTAGGGTCTTGTTAATCCATAGAGATACCATAAATAGCCCAAAGTCAAGCCACGGGGTGAGGAGGGATGAGAACAGTGATGCAGGGAGATGCAGGAGGAAAGGTATTGATCCAAAAACCCCAGGACGTCCCAGGAGGTCTACATCATGCTGACCAGGGCCTTACTGTTCGCCCTTCAGCAGGGGCACTGCAGCAAACACACACAGTAGCACACAGGGACACACACACACACAACAGTAATGCACCAAACACAGTCTGAGAGGTAGAGGCATCACTACTCACACGTATTCACCCCACCAGCCCACCATGTTGCCAGCTAGCAGCGAGACTGCTTTGTGTCTTATTGATCAAGTTCTCAAGCAGACACAGCTGAAGTCAGCTTTCTGCAAGTAATTCTGCAGCCTGACAGCGAATGTCCAACAGATGCGAGCGTCACTCATTGTCATCTGAACAAAGCACGCACACACTGATGCAAAAGAGCAATCAAACATAAGCTTTTAATACAATGATAACACAATGCAATTCAATTAGGATTTAAATAAAAAATAATGGCTGCCCTATTTTAGTCATGTATTATATTTCCCTGCCTGAACTTTTATGGTTGTTTATGATTTTTTTGTGATCACTAGATGAAAAAGATTTTTGTTTTTGCTTGGGTTTCTCTTAAACACTCAGTGAAGCAGTCGTTGCCATGTTCATTTGAGTGCTGCCACAGATATGTTTCAATGCATTATCTTTCCCAGTAGAGTTTGTGATAACAGCATTCAAACTGGAATGATAATACTAATCCTAATGCTATCAGTGAAATGCATATTTAATGTTGATTGATGTATGATTTGTCTCTTTTTTGCAAAACAAACTACGCTCAAAATGCGAGTGCAAAGAGGTGGAGAACGAGCCCATAACTATAACTGCTGAAGTTAAACAAGAATTCAAAGCAGTTCGATCGAAGTGATTATTTCCTGTGTAGTAATGTTTGTCTGGCTTCAGCTTTGTAACGTACCATCTGTTTTCAGAACAACCAGGTTTTAGTTAAAAAATAGCCTGAATGATAAGTATGTATATCTATGAATGCTCAACACACCCTGAGCACACAGCTTACAATGTTATAGATACCTGTAAAGGAGATTGTACATATTATTCATTGCATCTATGCTGATTTATTCATTATGCTTTCACTACCCTGAAAGTGCAGGTCTATAGAGAATGAGGTCAATCTGCTGTTATTCCATGCAATGAGTTGCAACTCAGATGTCCAGTTAGTCCTTTTAATTACTTGGCAGGTTTGTAACACAGCCACTGATGGCCATGTTCCAACCAAACAAGGCATTATGGGATTGCTAAGAGCTACGCTAACAACAACAGCGGCATTTCAGGCATTGAAAATTGCATATGTGACCAGAGAACACCTTCATTACCGCATCTGTCGGTATGGATTTATTGTGCAAAGTTTCCAAAAAGACAAAGAGACTCGAGGCTTCATTAAAGCTTTTAAAAAGGGTTTTGATCACATCACAGCCCTCGTTTAAAGGAGACGCCAGCAGCTTTCAAGGGAAGAAAGTAAACTACTTAGTTCTCAAGATATTTAATCTGTCACATAAGACATTGTCAAACTAAGATGGTGAAAATGCAGCTAGATTAACTGATTTTTTTAAAACAAATTTGTTTGCTTAAATGTTATTTGTGATAAATGTAGCAGGTGTTTTTCTGTACATTTTGACTGCACTACAGTACAGTATACAGTTATGCACTACTGCGTTCTGCACTCATGCTGTACTCACTGGGGTGTATCTAACACAAACACACATACACAATGACTGCACACACACACACCTCACTAAGCTCCTCATTAAGCAAATATAAGGTCACAGTGTAGGTGGGCTAAGATGTGGGCATCCATGTGTGTGAACATGCATGTATATGAGCCCGTTCACTCATGTGATATTATTATGCTGTATATAAATGTGGCTGCAAACGTGCCGTTATATTAAAAAAGAGATTATCTCGGCCCCGTTTGAGGATTTTCTCCAAAACTAATCATTGTGCAAGCTGCTTTATCTACTTTAACCCTTTGCGACCAACAGCAGGTGCTGCAGTTCAACACTGATGGTGCCAGAAAAGGTCATGATGAGGCAAAGTACCAAAAATGCAGGCCTCAAAGAGTTACAATATGGCATGCTTTTGAGGTGAGAGCTTATGAAGTGGATTTATTAAATTGATGCTCCACCCAAATATCTGTTCACTATTGAAACCTCAGCTTTGTTAAGAAGGAAATCTGTGTTTATACTGTAAAGACCTTTTTTGTGCATTTTTAAAAATATATATATATATATACTGTGTGTATGCTCTGTTGTGTAGTGATTACCACATTTGCCTTACACATGAAAGATTCCCAGTTCTAGACCAGGAGGAGACATGAACCCAGCCTCAGGGGTCGCAAGCTGGTGTAATCCTAGTGCCGGATAAACAGGAGGGTTGCATCAGGAAGGGCAGCCAGCGTAAAATTTGTGCCAAATCAAATATGTGGATCCATCCGCAGTGGTAACCTCTTGGGAAATAAGGGAGCAGCTGAAGATCATTCCTTTGCATTGGTCAGGACTGGATTATCACACTTTGATTTACCCATTGGTGCTCCTGATATTTTGAAGCATTACTTCACTGTCTGGCTTCAAATTCTTTTACTTCTTTAGGCTCAGCCTCGATTTAAACTCAACTCTGCTATAAATGATTCTGTTTTAAAGGAAGTCCCGGATGAGCAAGCAGCCTGTGTGATCAATTTATGCACAAGACTAAAGCGATTGTGCATAAATACTCAAATGGAAGCCAATCATATTGGCTTGTTTAACTGACTTTAACTGAAACATCTAGTCGAGCAAACCAGTGGCAAAGTGAGGGGAAATATCAATGAGCCTGGAAGCTAACATGATCTTTTAAGTGTAAAAAATATGATTACATTAAAAAGCCTAATATGGATTCAAGGTTTCCATGTTCCCTTGTAAGAGGCAACAGTGATACCAAAGATTAAAAATGGATATAGATGGCTCCACTGGTTTGTCAACTAATATTCTGAAACCTCAACTTGGACATTTTGCCCATCACCATCTCGGTCTTTTAAAGTTAGGCACGACAAGTGGAGCTGACTGAAAGACTTGGACACTGCTCAGTGTAACACCAAGATCTTTAAAATCAGCTCCATGATTATTCTTTTTACCAAGCTGACAAAAAACATTATGACTTAGAAACTATGAATCTTACAAGTTCAGTATGTATTGTCAATATGTATAAAGTACCATAGAAAGAGTTAAAATATCATGTTGACCTCTGACCTCTCCTTCAACATCAACAGATTGATCTGAAAGTCAAAGTTTCTTACTGCCATTGTTTGTATCAAAAACATATTGGCATATAGAAAATCATATCTACATGTATATGTGACACGTATATCTTCTAAATACCACATTATAGTTTGCATCCAAATATGATGTCACATTTTTTTTTTCATTTTGATTTTGATTTTATTGATTAGCATTCAAATTCAAATCTCAGTGAAAACAGTGGGGGAAAAAAAACAGTGAAAGCAGAACAAAAATCTACCATAAAGAAAGAAAGCGTGAGACAAGGCTAATCAAAAGGTATTGGCTGAAGCATTTGCTTATTACGCCAACCCTTTTCACAAAATATCTTTTTGTATGCAGCTCCTGTACACAGGGCTTGAAGAAAATAATAAAACAAAGCAAAAACCAAACAAACAAACAAACAAACCAACAAAAAAAAAAAAAAAAACAAAGAAAAAAAAACTTTCCACCTTAGATAAGTAACTACATCAAAGCAAAAGAATCAAGAGGTTATTTTTTTTTCTCCTTTTTGCTCTTTTCATTCTTGATTTATATATTTTTCTAATACTCTATTTTTAAACATGTTTTTAAACAAGGAAAATGAACTACACCTTTTTAAATCACTGTCATAACTATTCCACAGGTTAACTCCTCTAACAGAAACACATCTCTGCTTTATGTTTGTCCTTATCTTGTTTTTTTTTAAAGAAATCTGTTCCCCTTAAGTCATATTGACTTTCTCTGACTTTGAACAGCTTCTGAGTACTGGGGCAAAGCAAGTTATTTTGTGCTTTATACATTATCTGTGCCATTTTATATTCAACTAAATCATAAAATTTCAGGGTATTCAGATTAATAAACAAAATGTTAGTTGGTTCTATATAGTTTGATTGGTTTATAATTCTTATAGCTCTTTTTTGTAACTTGAAAATATGAAGAGTGTTCGTTTTATATGCATTACCCCATATCTCCAGACAGTAAGTCATATATGGAAGCAACAGAGTACAATAAAGTGTGTATAATGATTTTTTGTTCAGGACATGCTTTGTTTTATAGAGAATAGCAATGGTTTTTGACATTTTTGTTTTCACATGGTTTATATGAGACTTCCAACTCAGCTTATCATCAATTATCACTCCAAGAAATTTATTTTTGTACACTCTTTCAATTTCAATTCCATTAACCCTTATTTTAGATACATTTTTCATTTGTCTAGTGCCACAAATAATCAATTTTGTTTTCTTTATATTTAATGATAACTTATTTACATCAAACCAGTTTTTTAATATATTTAACTCCTTTTCCGCTGTAGTCAGAAGCTGTTCTAAGTTTTTACCTGAGCAGTATAGAGTGGTATCATCAGCAAACAATACACATTTTAACAGTTTGGAAACACTACATATGTCATTTATATATAATATAAATAATTTAGGG
Source organism: Astatotilapia calliptera (assembly GCF_964374335.1). Classification (NCBI taxonomy): domain Eukaryota; kingdom Metazoa; phylum Chordata; class Actinopteri; order Cichliformes; family Cichlidae; genus Astatotilapia; species Astatotilapia calliptera. The sequence goes on along the minus strand of NC_137427.1, from coordinate 27,864,493 downwards.
CCCAGCACAGAGCCCTGAGGAACGCCACAAGTTACCTTCAACTGCTTAGATTTTACATTATTGAATTCGACATATTGATATCTTTCATCCAGGTAACTTTTCATCCACTTGTATGCTATCCCTCTTATGCCATATCTCTCTAGTTTATTCATTAATATAGAATGATCAATTGTATCAAACGCCTTTTTTAAGTCTATAAAAACACCAGCAGTATATATAACAGAAAAACATTCCAAACATTATAAAACACATCAACAATCAGATGCTCCAACTAGTCTGACTAGTATAAACAACAATGTAAAAGGACTTAACAACTACAACATTTGACCTCTGACCTCACTTTTACACTTCTACCCCAAAGTGTGTTGCATGTTTAAAGACAGGGTTGCTAAGAGACAGAGAATGAGCTGCCTAGTTAGTCATAGTGGTATAATATCATATAATAGGATCAAGTTATTCATGTCAGATCGTTTACAAATCAATACCTGTAATCCCTTATCTGACTTTTACTGCACTACAAACTTCTTGAATTTAAAAACCCAAATGAATTTATACAAAATACAATATTTCCTTTAAAGGTAAATATTGGAGAGTGAGCTGCCTTGGTGAGTTTGCTTCTTATTATCTATTTTACTCCTAATTTACAAAATTTGCAAAAAAAAAACCAACCACCATATTCGGTAAGTTTTGAAACTGGTGATTGAAACCAGGTTAATATCTGCAGAGGCCATAAATAAATAAATAGTCTTATAGTCTTGTATAGCTTTTGATTGATTTTACCAACCAAAGGAGTCAGTTTAAAGCACTTTCAAGTTGGCCTTCCTTTACAGAGTACACAGAGGGGGGTTGTGTCAAAGCCTATGTGTGACACAAGCCCACGTACCAACCTTCATAACGTTCACAACACTCTGATCGAACATTAGACTCAAACACAAATTGTAAAGTGTTGAAATTCCTGGAGATGCTACATGGATTGTCTCTATGGATTTTTTTTTATCCCGAAACCCAAAATAACTGCTGTGAAACCAAACTGTCCAAAGCCCCCATTGTCCATTGTGAAGCAAAGTATGACTTTGAGTAGCACTTGAAATTGAAACGGCCGTTTCTATTCTTCTTTGAGTGTTTAAGATGGAATAATGCTGAGCTACTGCACTTACGCCAAGGTGCTGGAATGTAAAGAGATGCTGCAGTTTTTCTATCACTGGTAAAAAAAAAAAAAAAATGTGAAAAATGTAGCTGCTTAGTCCAAGTCCAAAAATGTTCATACCCACACCCTGCTGCAAGTAGATTTGAAAGAGAGAGACACAGAGGCAAGAGACAAGAGTGACATGCAATAGAAAAAAATCCTGAATAAAACAGGGTACTTACAGTGTTGGTGAGTATTCACTGAATTGAAGCCATAATTAGAAACTTTAAAATCACCAGTCGCACTGAGGTCTGACTCTATACAAAACACGCAAACTCTAATTATATATTTTTACAGACGTAAATATAGTCCCAGACACTGACAAAGACCCAGTTACACACTTGTACACTGACACATCACTGTGTTTACCTGCGCCACAGTGTGCGTGTGTGTTTGTCTAGAGATTAGAATAAGCACAGTTTCTTCATCCGTGAACACAGCTGAAAACAGATGGCAGGGCCGTGAGGCACACACCTGGACATTTGAAATGACCCGGAATGAAGTCCAGACTGATCATAAACAAATCCAGTTAACAGGAGCTTTTGTCCAAGTGGAGCTATTTTTAGTTTTTTCAGTAAATATTGCTAGTAGTCTATGCCAAGAGATCAAAAGGAAAAGAAGAACATGTTGTAAAATGCTATGGATGGAAGGTAAAGGGTAGGAGAGCACAAATATGTTGAGTAAAAACCACCTTATCTCCACTGTTCATTGCTCAAAGGGGGTTTTCTCTTTTTCTAAGGTCTTGACCTTAAATGTGCTGTGACCTGAGATGACTCGTGTTGTGAACTGGCTGCTGTATAATTAAATCTGAAATGAATGAAAAGATTTCAAAGGCCTCGCTCACTTAGAACTCTGAACTATAAATTGACAGCGAGATCGCGCAAAGACATGTTTGGTATGAGACAGAATAACATGATATCATATGACGCATGCACTCACAGAGCTGGTGTAACCCCCTAATCACTTTACTGTGACACTGGGATTCCTCCCTAGCGGGTCATGGGTTTGGCCAGACATTGTGACGGGACGTGATTACGGCTCGGTTTCCCGTCGGCGTGCCCCGGGTCTGCACCCAGGGAACGAGCAGCCAACTGGCCTTTAAATGCACAAAGTCATAGAACAGAGAACAATGTTGTTCTTGTTGAGATCGCAGATAGCTGAACCCAGGTGTGACTACATAGTTTCAATTACCGGATGAGTAACTTCATTTGAAGTTGGATTTCAGTGCAGTTGCCGTAAATGATGAGTTTCAGTTAGATTACAGTGCATAAATCAAGTGAAGGCATGAAATCTTTCCAGTGGAGCAGCGTTCACATGAGACTCAGGCGGAATTGATTGACTCACATCAGAGGAATTTTTAAAATAATCAACTTGTAGCTGTTGTTCGTCCATCAGCTGTGCCTCAAATTCCCCTAAGCAGTATGATATTGAGAGGGAAATGGAGACATCGTTTGGTGAACTCTTTACAAAGGAGAAGCAGCACCACAAGGAGTCGTACAGCAGCAGAAGACCAAAGAAGAGGAAAGAAGAGGTACGATGAACTGCCCTCCACAGTCACCTGATCTCAATAGTGCTGATTATCTATGGGGGCAATTAAAGACTGAGAAAACCAGAATTTATGACATCATAAGGATCCTAAAGAGATCTTTGTCAGAGATCTGAACTCAAAAAGATATTTCTCTTTACCTGGTTTGGTTAAACGTATCTGTCTTCAGCCACAGGTGACAATACAGGCTAGCTCAGCTACATGGTCATCACTTTTTTCCTGTAATGTTAGCTTGCTTAGGCATCAAAGATCGCAACTGCAGCAGGTGGAGTGTAGGGAGGAGTTTGCTGCTACAATACTTAGACAACAAAACAAGTTTGACTGCCAGGAGAAAGATGCTTTTCTTCAGACATTAATGTGTGAATGGGTCTGATTTTTTATTTTTTATTTTTTTGCTTCTATAAATACCATCAGGGAAAGCTGGGTGACATAAAAGCACCTAGACATTTAATAATTGAACGGTGCATGGCAGGTGGGCGATGTGAAGACGATGCTGACTCATGGCTTCTGCTGCTCCGGAACAATGACGCTCCAGAACAAACAGTCGGCCCTGGGCATGGCCGCAGAGTTTGTGCTGAGGCGGGAATCCTGAGGAAGACTTCGGAAGCTCAGTGGCAGGAGCACTCTGCTCGGGAAAATCCTGTTTAATATAATATGAGTGAGACCACTTGCTCCCTCGCTAACACACAAAGATGCAAGGCAGCCGCGGTGCCAAATGTACACATACACATGTTGCTCTAGTTTCCTTCCTACTGATGAATGGGGGAAGGGATGAACAGTAGCTGCAGCTCATGTCACGACTTGGTGGGCTGCATGTACAGTACACAGCGAACATATACCTGCACAGGCGTTCAAATCCCAGGATCTGAGGTACGCTTGGGACACTTCTAGAAAATTTAAGTGTGAGTTAAACTCGTACTAATCAGCTGTATTGGTTATCATTACTAATTTCTTTCTCTCTATGCCACAGTGGGTTTTAAATCAAAGAATAAAGATGTGATTGAAGCGCAGACTTGCAGGTTTAATTCAAGGGTTTCAACAAAAGCCTTGCATTAACTGTTGAGGAGGAATTACAGCCATTTCATTATACAGTCTCAACATTTTCAAAGGCTCAAAATTAAATCAAAAATTGATTGACAAACAGCTCTTTTATAACCAGGTTACTCCTGTTCCTTTCTATGACAAATTAAGCAGATAAAAGATCTGTATAATTAGCCCAGTGCATTGTTTACAAAAAAGGAAGCCTGAAACACTATAGATGACAACTAAAGTGAACAACCATAGAATTATTCCCATTGTTAAGAAAAACAACAACAACAAAAGTATGGAGAAGGGGGGAAACAGTTAATTGTTAAAGTATGCCACGTCATGTATAAACCATGTTGGAGGTAACGTTATGGCGTCGACGTGTATTCCTGTTTGTGTAACCAGGCTACTTGTGTTTTTTATTTATCATGCAACTGCTGATAGAAGTAGCAGGATAGATTTTGAAGTGTACAGGGTTATGTTCTCTGCTCAGACTTAGCCAAATGCTTCAAAACTGATCAGACAGTGCTTTACAGTGCAAATGGATAATGACCTAAAGTTTATAGCAAAAACAACACAATAGCTTCTCCAGCCAAATAAAGGCCATATTCTTGATTGGCCAAGTCGGTCTTCCGATCTCATCCCAACAGAGCAGCTTCTATGTTATGGAAATGATGACAAAGAGAGCCACAAACCAGCAGCACCTAAAGGTGATTGCAGTAAAGGCCTAGCAGCACTTTGCATGGATATATTTATGTACAATGTATATCAACCTGTATATCAACATCAGATTTGTTTTCCCCAAAAATTGATAACAGCACCTGCTGTGCATCTGCAAGCCACTTTGCAACCTCCACCACAGTTCCTCCTTTTCATGCTACAGTATGTCTGACTTAATCCGTGTCCTGTTTATTTTGGATTTGTTTTGTTTGACGCTCTTTCTGCTGTTCTTCTTGACTAAAACAAACCTATCCACGAGACTTTCAAACAAGCACACCCTGCATCTTGTTCTGTGGTGAACAACATAACGCAATTGCCTCAGACTGTGGCGTACACTTTAAATGGTTCTTTAAATCCCATGTGCCAGAATCTTTTATCTGCATATAAAATGAGAAACTGATAGAACAGATCCCAGTTATTTTTACAGTAAAGTACAGTGTAGTATGGTACCTTATATATTCTACCATCACATCTGAATCAGCTTCAGCCAATGTGAAACGGTTTATGAGGTGATCCCTCCAATGAAAGGTTGAATTGAAGACTGTGATGTAACTAGCCATATTACCTGACTATGTGCAGTGACAATCTGCTTTAGGTGCACATGATGCAGAGAATAAACAACTTTGTTTCATTCATTAATTTCATTCATCTATTCTCCGAACTGCTTATTCACTTTAGCATTGTGGAAGGCCTGAGGCTATTTCAGCTTTCAAAGGGCAAGAGGTGAAGTACACCCTGGACAGGGTGGCGTGGTTAACGCAGAAATATAGACGTTGGCAACTGTGACAGAGTTTTAGACTCACTGATTAATCTGACATGCATGACTCTGGGAGGAAGTTGGAGCACCAGAGAGAACCCACACAGGCACAGGAAGAATATGCAAATTCCACACAGATGTGCCTGTGCCAGCCGGTGGATTCAAAGCTAGGACTTTCTTGCTGTCAAGCAACAATTCTTAACTATTTTGCCACTGTGCCACCCCTCAAACAAATTTTGTATAAAAATTTTTAAATCTTTTAAGTCTTATGTTGTAACACCTGATCTCAGTGATGTGTCCATAAAAAAAAACAACACACTGTGCCCACACACACTCCTACGATGGCCGACTATTGTGTTTAAAGTAGAGAAAAGGTAGTAATGTCTCTGATTCCTCCTGAAGAAAAGACCCACAGCCTTTAGATACCGAGGTTTGTTTAGCTTTCACTCGATGTGTGTGAGGATTTTATGAGAACAGTGATTTGGAAGGAAGCATGAATGACTCTTGAGTGAGCGTAGGGGCACATACGTGTGCGCATTTGTGTGTGTGGGCGTGCGCGTATGTGTGTCATCTCCAGCTGAGTAGCAGGATGCAGACAACCAGGAAGAGATAAGCGCGGGTGAATGGAGGGAGCTTAGCATGTGTGTGTGTACCGTGTGTGTGTGTGCATGTGTGTTCGTGTAGGGAAATCACTTCACAAAGGCATGGAAGTGTGTGTTCCCCTGTCTACCAGCGCGGGACTCGGAGGAGATAAGCAGACAGCCAAATATTCCCCTTGTGTTTTCCCAGCAAAAACAGGAGGCGGAATACCAACCACTCAGACCGATGCCATGGGGTCAGGCGTGGAATGAGTCGCGCTTCCACTTCTTACAAGCTGCACATAGCTGCCAAGTCAGTGCATTAATTGCAACACGATTACTCCAGAAAATCTCAGGAGATGTGTGCGTGCGAGTGGGTTTAAATTCAGCTGCACATCAGCAGACACTTGTGTGTGTCTGTCAGAGGCTCTGCAGGCTCACACTGAAACATTTGTGTGTCCGTATCTGTGGCTGGATTAGCATATTGAAAGCTTGTATTTCAGAATGTGCAGGTAGATATTAAATGACATGCTCCCACACAGTACTAAGTGGAACAGTTACAGACATCAGGTGGTGAGGATGCAGGCATAAAACAAAAAACAGAATCATTTACTCGTTTGTATTTACAGTAGTGTTATTTTTTAGCCCAAGACTTGTGCATCTAAACAATAAACTGACACCATAAAATGATGAAAACTTTGCAAACTTTGAGCCAGATGAGAAGATAAGCAAACTCAATCTGCTGATGAGCATCATGCAAAACAGGCCAAAGCTCCAGAGCACCCTCCACACCAGTGGCTCTAAAAAAAATTTCTGCCTTCAGAAGCCGTAATTGACCCCACTACACACACATGCACAGCTTTCAGCAATTATTAACAATAAAAAATGACTCAAATTGAATTTTAGAGAAGTAAAGGTCATCAACATTGCATCACCAGACTTTATTATCTCTGCACAAATCTATCCATCCTCTTCCACTTATCCGATCCTACACAAATCATTCAAGTTAATTACATTTTTTTTAACCTTGGTCGTCCACACCCCACCCACAGCAGTTTCATACCTCACCAGTGGGGCTGCATTCACAGTTTAAAAAACCTACACTGACTCTGAGATGAGATGGTTTTGTCATTTTCTTATTATAAACCAAATCATCAGAGGAGAAAGTAAAAGGAGAATGAAATTTGAGGACTCAGTATTTAATATAAATGAGCTATACATGTTCAAATGATGTAAAAAGGTGCCAGCTGTCAAATGTCCAATAAAACAGAAATGCCTGAAAACAAATGGCACTTGTAAAATTATAAGGCTTATAAGATGAACGTATGTGTTGATTATTAGGAGTGTGTGTGCCTGTGTGCGTTTATGCAATTTGCTGCAAGAAACCTCAGCAGCTGAGTATAGAAGGCTCTTTATGTTCATCGATATTTTCAGAAAATAAATACATTCGCTGTGTTTTTTCTCTCAGTTATTTTAACCTTAAAGACTCGCTCGGTCTCACAAACATGCGTAGACTTACTGACTCCCTTTAACCTGCCGGGCTCCCATCAAAACACACACAAACGAATGAACGGTAAGTTCTTTGCATAGCTAAAAAGCCACAGAGACATGGGATTGCAGAGTCAACATAAAAATCACCCATAGAGATCAGTGTGACATGCACATGAGCAAACACACATGCAGACACACACACACACACTGGCCAATGTCCACGGTTGTCAGGTTTGTGTATTTGGTATGGGAAGAATGTGTGTTGGTCAGCGTGTGGACGCTTAGCGCTCTGGGGTGGAGTTCTTATCAGTCCAATGTGTCATCGCAGACAACATTAACTACCACTAAAACACACATGGACACGCATGTACACAAACACACACGGAGAAAGACACACAAAGTCAGGAGGGTGTAACCCCAAACAAGGATCCAGATTTTAAAAGATGCTTATTTATTTTACACCATCCCAACATCCCTCTTATAGAAAGAGGAGAGGAGAGGGTCAGAAAAACCTTAAAAAATATATCAAAAAGATATTAAGTTAGATTATGAAATTCGTTGTTCTAGGCCTAAAAGCAAGAAGATCAACACACATATGTCCTATTGTTGGCGTTTTCTCTCTCATTTTGGAGCAAACTCGAGCACCTTGAGCCTACTGTGATTATGAATTGCTGCTCTATATATGAAACTGAACTGCATTTTCCCTTTTACCTAAGACACAATTACTAGGTGCCAAATGTTTCTTATTAATGGTTTGTGCACTTCAAGGACAATTAGGGGAGGAGCCAAGTAGTGGCCAAGGGTGGCCAGGGCCACCACACAGTTAATTGTGGTCATCCAACACAACACAGGATGGAGCTCCTCAGGGCACTGTGCATATACTCATCAGCCCTGAGGTACATGTATTCTTCTGTTTTACAGGAACACCTTTTTGCAGAACAATTTCTCAATCATTTTTGTTCCCAAATGAACAAAAACATAAAACCTAGGAAAAAAAAGTAATAATTTTATAGCTTATCAATATTTTAAAAATTAATAACTTGAGCAACAGCACAAGCTTGTTTTCATCAAGTGAAGGTAAAAAAAGAAGCATAAGATGTATTGTCTGTATAAGATAATAAGAAGAGTGAGGATTGAAGGATTTAATCTAATTATTCTTTGGCGTACAGTCATTTCCACAGTGGCTGGTGGTTGAATCCACTGGCCTGTTGGGCCTTTTCTGTGTGTTTGCATCATCTCCTAGTGACTCCGTGGGTTGTCTGCCGCATATTAGGTTATTAGTGATTCTTAATTGATTGTAGGTAGTGTGTCTGTCTGTTTCTCTGTCAGCCATATGACAGGCTGGTGACATGTCCAGGGTGTACCCTTCTTCTAGCGCTAGGACAGCTGGAAGAGGCTTTCACAAAAATTGTAACCCTTAATTGGATAAGCAGAAGAACATGGATGATTCACACCGCTGAAAACGTAATAATACCAGTTTCTATCTGGTGTATCTTATCTGGTGCTGCCACTGGTCATCATTACACTGGTAACAGTCTAAAACATTTCCCATATAGCCAGCCTTAATAAAATGGGGATACGTAAATGGTCACCAACAAATACTGCATTTAAAGGTTATGGTCCAGGCGCTAACAGAGGAGAATAACTAGGAGGAGAGGGACTGGTTAAGAGAGCGACTATATAAAATCCAAAATGACACCCCCCCCCCCCCCCTTTCCCGCCGCCAATAAAAGACCTATTAAAAAAATACACCTCCTATGTATAAAACTTTAAAACTTTAAAAAACTGGCAACCACTCGCTGACACAACAGACACATTTATTTTCGATTCAGTGAAAGATTTTCTTTCTTTTATTTTTTACACACAAGAAATTCGTTCATAGCGATTAAGCCACATCAGGGTGTTACTCCACAACAACTACACAAATGTTAAATGTTTATCACGTGTGCACGCGCATGTGTGTGAGAGACAGAACGTGAATCCGCGCCTGTGTAAATCCAGCTGTTATTTTTATTCCTGTTATTAGTTGACTTGACATCTGCACACGCGCGCAAACGTATGCGATCCATGCGCGCCACCAATATTTGGACTCTGGGGGATGCTTGAGCTGAATGTGAGCATGTTTGTGTGTTTGCATGCATTGAAAAGTGCATCAGACTTAACGTGACCGTCACCGTGGCATGCACGTGGCATGCATCTGCGAGATCGCTACAGACACCGACACCGGTTATGCGGTTATTGGCAGAAGCGCGCTGTCATCCCTCATACACACACGCACGTGCCGCCTCGGAGCCAGCTGTAGGAGGGCAGGATCACCGTGACCAGAGTAATAAATATAGTTCTTGTGTTACTTTTATAATTTAAAAGCTAAAATAAAGTAAAATGACTCACCAGCTTTGCAGGGGTCCTTGTAGTCAATGGTCTCCGCTCTCTCTTCCTCATAATATTCATAGTCTGGCTCCTCGTAGTCGAAACAGTTACAAATAGTAACTTTGCCCCAGAAAGTCAAGCCGGCAAGCACCAGTGTGATCCAGCGCATCTTACCAGCAAGTGCGGATGGCACACGGTCCATCTGAAGACTGAAATAACCAAATAACGGCCTCTCTGCTCGTCTCGTGCGCTACTGAGAGATGGACAATCCAATCTCCGAAGCACGGCGTTAAGAATTTATCGGGCCATCTTGAAGATTGGCGTCCTTTGTGACAGTCTGCTTGTGGATGGTGTAGGTTGTAGTAAGTTACCCTACTCCGACTGACTCTCCTCCATGGTTAAAGTACGCTGAGGTTTCCGTGCGTCCGTCTCTCAGTCAGCAAAGTGTCCGCTGAGAAGCTCCGCTGTCCTCCGCTGTGGCTTCGCAGGTGAAGCTGCTGCTAGACAAGCAAGAAAGAGGAGAGGTTAGGAGATCAGGGCTGGGTGATCTCTGAGCGTAAAGACGCACGGTGGTGTGTCTGCTGCTGCTGCACGCACGAGAATCATCCACCTTGTGTGTTTCCAACCAACACTCTTGTCCCTCGCCTAGCGCAATCTCTCTCTCTCTCTCTCTCTCTCTCTCTCTCGCTCTCTCTCTCTCTCTCTTTCTCTCGTGTCCGGTGGTGGTACTGTCTCTCTCTCTCAACCCAAGTCAGCGCACCGCCCATTCACACACACACACACACACACACACACACACACACACACACACACACACACACACACACACACACACACAACCGCACTGTTCGTCCCAAGTGGTGCAGAACCACACGTCTCTGTCTTCTTTTGTCTCCATTCAATGGACCATTCGCAGTCTTCTTCGTTCGTTTTTTTTAATGCGCAAAACTCCTGAGCCTTCTCTCTGATCTCAGAGAGGAAGCCGCTCACTAATCATCACCGGCTTAATTGGACCTTTATTCACATTGACCCGCAAAATAAAGTGAACTGGCAGTAAAGAACCGGTAGCGGTAAAAGTAACACGGTGGCCACAAATTTGCCTGTGACTCTAAGTAGGTGTTATCTGGTTATTCTGAGGCAGGTGCCAAGTAGGTGAGAGCCAAACCATAAACGCCCAGAGGCAGGAGCTTTACAGTCATGACGTGACAAGTGGTCTTTTATTCTGGCCCCCTTCTGAGTTGCTGTCATAGAGAGAGGGAGAGGGACATCAGTTTTAAACCTTTGAAACTTAAATAGTGAATTTCAATAAATAAATAAATAAATCCCTACTGAACAATGGCCTTTAGAGTGGGAGATAGTCTGCAACCCGAGATAGATAGATAGACCAGTCTGCCATTCACCTATGATGTCTTCTCTAATCTCTCATAAATACCCTTGGCAGCAGTAGGTCGGTCAACAACCGAGTTCGTGATCCTCCCCTGCATCCCTGACATCCACAGGTCCAGCGCAGCAGCCTGAGCGTGTTAGTTCATGAAAAGAACGCTAAGAGCATTTAGGCAAGAGGGGGAGAAAAAAATCCTTTACAGTCAATTTCATTTGACGTATTTTACTCTAATTTCGCACGGACTGCAAAGTTGTCAGGAACCACCCATAATCTCCCCCAGTGCTGCCTATACACGTGCACATGCACACACGGAAGACTACAGCAGTAAAAATAAAACCCCAGCAGTTGTTGACAGACAGTGAACACCTTGCCAGTGTAAATCCTCCTGAGACAAGCTCACCCATACGTCTCCACAGCTTACCTGCTGCGTTTACCTGCCCGGGGCGCGTTGGATTGCTGCGGAGCCACATAGCGACCCATCGTGCTGCAACTGTGGGGACTTTCTCCGGAGTCTCAGGGGGTCTCGGGGTGTCACTCGGTACCGGCAGTTTCAAACGTGCCTGACTCCCCCCATTTATTACCGGGAGATTACCGGAGCGCTGTCTCTGCCGCTCCCGACTAATCCTGCCCTCTGGGAGAGGTAGCGGCGCGCTGACGTCACGCCATCAATCCAGCCGCAAGCTGTCCACTATCCACGGTTGGACACAAATCCCTTAGAGCATAGGTGTCAAACTCTGGCCCGTGGGCCAAATTTGGCCCGCAGCCTAATTACATTTGGCCCGCGAAGCCATACCAAATTACTATTAGAGCTGGCCTACTGGCATTATACAGCTAATGTATATATTGTTTAGTATTAAGCTTTGCTTGTTCCATATTCAGTTTATCAGCTAAACTTGTCCATAAGAAAAGATTCATTCTTATATCTGGAGGAATATATATATATATATATATATATATATATATATATATATATATTTTTTTTTTTTTTTTTTTTTTTTTTTTTTTTTTCAATAAATATTAACGTTAGCCCGCGACTTTGTTCCAGTTTTGAATTTTGGCCCACTGTGTATCTGAGTTTGACACCCCTGCCTTAGAGGCAGCACACACGCGCGCACACGCGCGCGCGCAGGTCGACACACTCCTGGTTTTTTTTGTCCCAAAATTAACCTGCTGGACAACCTGAAAGTTTGTGGGATAGAAAAAAGGAGCAACAACCAACTCTGACAGGATGAATCTGTGTCAGTCTGATTCCTCATACTAAGATCAGGGTTCTGATATTATCAACGAGTCTTAATGGCAAGAATTGCACTAACAAGGATAATAAAAATAAATAGGTAGATAAAGAAAAACTTTGGGGAGAGCAAGCAAACTGCCATCACCAGCAGGGTGTGCTGAAGCACTACTGCTTAGCTCAGCAAAAAGTTTGGCAGGTAAATGCCACGAGCCACTACTCTAAGCCAAAACGAGCTCTTGCCCTCCCACTCCACATTTTCAACCATTGTACAAAAACAAAAGACAAATGAAATTTTAATGAAATAAAAGTCAGCACAGCAGCACTGGCTGACACTTGCTTGTGTGTTTTCCAACCAAGTCACCTTCACTCAGCTTCATTTCACTTCACAAGTTTCTACTGGTCATCCATGCCTAGGGGTATCTTATAGTTTGTGACTCACTGCACTAATCGGTGTGTTTAAGTGTGCAGTTGTTAACCGCAGGTCAAATACATTCTTTCTACATCCATGTTATGCCGATGCGTGTTGATTTGCATAGACGTTTGGGTGAAGCTGGTGGGCATGTTGTTGTTTTGGGAGTGCATGTCACAAGACTCGTACTTACCACGAGAACAGTGTTAAAGTTATTTTAAAAAGCCTCCACACTTTACTTAGTGTTTGTGTGCGTGTGTGTTTAGTGCTTATTTGTGGTCTGCTTTTCCCTCTCGAACACCTGCAAATTAACACCAGGGAAGGCATTTAGTGGCATTTTTGGCCTTTCAAGCCACTTACAGTCCATCTGTGTGGTTACTACCCACCAAATCTATTCAGCAAAAACGCTTCCTTCTTAAATAGGCTCCAGCTATTGAAATTAATGCTGTGTTCAGGTATTTGTGTCCCTATTTAAAGCACTTATCGATCAGTGAAACTCTGTGAAAGTACCTCGCCAGCATTCTGACCCAGCGCACTGACCACCACCCCTCCCTGAAGCCACACTCTCTCATATCCAAACACACACATACACCCGCACACAAATATCAAGAGGAACCCTCAAACAAAGCAGCAGCCCCTCGAGACTCCTCCAAGTGCTGTGGTCTGCAGGTATTGGAGCACTAATATTAGCTTTGTTTCTAGATGCAGTAGAATTGAACTGCACCAGGTTTGCTGCACACTACTCTGACTTCAAAGATATGCATTATCTGAATCAGGCATTTGAGTGATCCACTCTGGTTATAACAGACTGTTTAAGCTATCTTTGTCACTCATAGAGTCCCCAGTTACCTTGAATTAATTCTGCTGTAATCCATAGAAACATATCAAATCCACAGCAACATTTCCTACACTGCCATTCATCTATATGAAGACAACAGCCACATTTTCATGATATTCATGTCAAAATATTACATTCAGCTTTGATGTGCAACATATTCATCAACCTGATGAAATGCTGCTAAAAACAGAGATTTTGACCCAAAATGTGACTTGAATGAGATTTAAAGCACGACTTATCAAGCTGAAAGAAATCTGTAATGTAAAAAATGTATGCTATAATATGAGCATACAGCTGTTTTTACTTAAATAGATAAAAACAGCTGCATGCTCTGGAAGGCGGACACAGTGGTGGTGGTGGAGCATTTAGCTGAAGAAGCAGATGTTTCCCTCAGGAACATGTTAAGTATGTTATGTATATTTAGCAGGTTTCCAAGAACATAAATAATACATGTACACTACAAACGCCCCTAAATCAATGCATACAGCCCTAAATGAGATCTTAAATCTGAAGAAATTGATCATTGCATGAGAATCTTATTTCTGGTGACCTGGTGTATCTCTTTGTTTACTGCTACAGCAGTATAAGTAACACAACATGTAGTGGTACACTGTGACGCCATGTTACTGTAAGCATTGTTCAAGTAAATATCATGTATATTCAGGTAAGCTTTTGTTGCGATGCAACCTACTGAGAACCTGTACTTAGTTCTCATAGCTGGTGGATATATCATACAAACAACACAACTCTCTTTTCCTCCTTTTGCTACCATTTATTCTATTTGCATTTATTTTTGTTGGTGTTTTTTTCCACTTGATGCAGGATCAGCAGATCATTTCATTCAAATTTCTGACTTTTCTTCATAATTTAGTTTCTGTCCTTTATTGGTTAAAATATTTTTTTTAAATGGCTCATTTGTGACGTAGCACAGTGCTTTGTAACGGAAAGCATGGCTAAACATCGGTCAGTCATTCATCCAAAATAAACTCCTTGACTGGACTTTAAGGCCAAAGACTTCAAGGGTCAAGTTTTTAACCACAATAACAAGTTTTTAACAAGCCTGGGTAGTTGACTTTGTGGTAGGACTTGACTTAAGCGGTCAAAGAAGTGCAGGAGACTGATGCTTTGCAGTGTAGCAACTGATTTATTCACCATTTTGTGACCCAAACAATATTTACAAAGAAACAAATAAGAAACTCAACTCCAAATTAACTCAGTTCAAATAAACATAACTGAACTTAAATCAACAGAAACTAAGGTCAGCCTGCACACAGCTACACTGACCTGAACCTTTCTCTTCGAACACCTGAGTTTTTCTGCTTAAATAGTCCACTTAACCAAACAATTTCTCCTCTGGACTATTCCATTCAGTAGGTAAGATGAACATGATTATATTCAAACCTCTACTGCCACTCTTTACTAACAACATAAACTCTATGGTGTAATCAATACATAGTACAACAATAAATCTATTTCTCCACAAACCCTCTAAAATCAACTTTATTAAATTACAAGAATTCTTCCCCTTCTGCACCTGGTCTCATCCTGTGACCTCAGATGAACCCAGAAGCTATAAAGCAGGAAGTAAAACTACATTTCCTCCTTTTGTTTCTGGAAGACAGGTAGGTAAGGTAAGTTCTAAACAATACAAATTAACAGTTGAAATAAAGAACATGTTAACTTAACAAACTCGTAGGAATTGATTTAAACCAAGATGTTATATTATATAATCTGTAAAAGTGCAAAACATAAACAAACCCGGGATAGTAGATGTTTGCCTGTTGCAGACTACATATGAAATATGGTTTAATCAGAACAAGAATGTTGACTAAGAATATGGACAAATGGTCTTCTCACCCACTTTGTCACAGACTCCATAAAACAGTAGTATTTTTCAACACTGGTAACCTACGTGATTACAAAGACATTTCCTGTATACATTTTTTGCCCACTAATCCTTCATTTATTATATCTGTAACTTTGTTCATCCCCTGCTGTCCTCTAGTTGTTTTTCGCTGTTTTTTGTTGAAGGCCTCATAATTCAATATCCTATTTTTTAAAAATGTTTAAAATAATTACATCTCTGTATTTATAAATAGATGTAATAATTTATTTACTGCACTTTGGTCAGTGAAATCTGTGTGTAAAAATGTGTTTATAATATGTGCCTTATAAGTAAATGTTTACTATCTTACTTGCCTACTTATTTAGTTACTTTTTTGTACGAGTTTATCCCCACAAACTGCATTGTGGGAGCAAGAACCCCCAAAGAGCAAGTGATGCTGACCGCCTTTGATCGAGCCGGAGAAACCTCACCTTTCTGTATCTTTCTTTATCCTCAGGGCTTACAAAGCTATGACCACTAGTTAGCTAATAAACTAAAGTCAACTATATAGAGTGAACTACCTAGTCACATGAGGCAAGGTGTGAAAGCAGGTGTAGGTTTTAGTGGACTTTAGATAGTTATATTAGTCCCGGTGTTAGATTCAGACCTTCCTTAGAGTCTTTACCAGACAGTGTGCTTGCTTTCTTAGGCATATCAAAACTGTTATATAAAAATAATTACCTACTCTTTTATAAAATAAAAGATAAACGAGATTCCTTGGTTTCTTAACAGACACCACTGAGACGATAACCTCTACTACAGCATGAACATCATACTCTTGCCCGACCTCTGTAACTTTCACTGAAGTAAATTAGTGAAAGATAAGTTTTGGATAGCTAATAAAAGAGGGGAACAGGCAGAGGCAGAAAATGAAGACAAAGCTAAAACGATGACAATACCTTAGGTAAGAAAAAAAGAAAATATTATGTGTTCTCCTAGGTCTGCTGACTGTGGAAGTGTCCTAAGAGGTTTATGACATTCCTCAAGAGGAAGCAAAGAGGTGGCCAGAGACATCCATCACCTTTTGGCTAAAAGACAGTCTGCTGACACCACAACAGAGCCCAGCAGAGGATGATGATAATGCCTGGATATTGCTCGGTAGCTTCAAAAACACGTCGAGGCAGTTTAATTTCCTCATAACTTTTACTGCTGAAAAAGAAAAACAAAGCATACAAAAAAAAATCTCGAAACAATGTGAAACTTGAGGTTTTTATTTTTAAGTTCAGCAGCAAAAGGAATGAAGGCGCCCATGTATGCTCTCTGTCCGTGTTACTGGAAAGTGCATATATATGCAGCACTCACATACAAGACACACATGGCAGCTACTATGTGAAGTGGCTCCTTATGTAAACAGAGCGAGCGGAGGGAAGACGAGGTGTGGAGAGGAAATCCTCTGCATAAATGCCAAGCTGTGCGTGCCATTCGCTCTCCCTTGTTCTTATTTCCTCTTTTCTGCACCTCTCATGGCTCTGATTCTGCTCCTTCATCTCTCCTCCGCTACCTCTCGTGCGGGTGTGCGCGTGCCAGTTTGGAAAGATGACACAGACCTGCTTTTTGTCTTTGTGCCACCAGAATTTGCCGACACGGGAGAAGAAGAATGAAAGCAGGATGCACACTGGTGTCAAAAGATGGCCGCAGCTGCAAGGAGGTAGAGACGGAAAAACATATGCAGGAAAATGAGGAAGGGAAGATCTCCCAGTAAATGCCTTACTGTAAAAGGGTCAAAGGGGCTGTTGAACCTTTACACTCTTATATACAGTGTCTAAGATTCTTCCTTAGCTGTGTCCTGTAGAGTTCATGGATATGTTATTTTTTTAATCTCAAATCATTTGCTGGTACTGAAATGTATTTAGAGCCTAGTGCTGATATATTTATCAATGAGAATATAAAAGTGACATCTCCTATTGGTTTTGGACTTTGAACTGTTTTTTAGAACCAGAAGTTACCACATTTAGATTGAAGGGTGGAGCGCTAAGTTGTGCAGGTACACAGACACACGTATCAGCTCATTTATAAAGGCTGCAGACTAATAAAACACTGGAATTTCACCATAGCCCCATAACCGAAGCCCAACCTTCTCAGAAGGTCTGTACTACACAGCAAGCCAAAATAGAAATCTGATAATCCATTAAAAATGCTCCAAAAGGCACGATGACTGACCCACAGGTCCAGTTCATTGATTTAAAGTCGGAGGACAGGTGACTGGCTCCAGGACTATCAGTCATCCCTAACTCAGTTATCCAGATGCAAAAGTTATTAACAGGAAAAACCCTCCTGGAGCATGTGTCCCTGATCAGGACACATTATGCTCCACATTTTTATCGACTGGGTTAAGGTTTATTATTTAGTTTTTTGTTTGTTCTTTATCTACAATATGAAATTAAATGAAGAATATCCAGACACAAGATTATTGTCTGAATTTTGTTCAGATTGTGATTTTCTATCATCGTCCTCACCTTATGACACTCACTTGGACTTATTGAACTAATATCTACGTTTTTGTGTTTTTTTTTAATTTAAAAAACAACTTTTTGTTGATCCGGTCATTTTGTCATTACTGAACAAGGAGGAAGAAAGTTGAGTTGAATGTCGAGTTAGAATTTGGGGAACAGTAACAGACAGCGCCACACACCGAGTGAGACCACCTTAACAGACCAACCACCTTGCTTCTCTGAAAGCTGAAGATGCTGAAAGTGTGTGTGTGTACAGTAGCCATTTGCTGACATTGCACTTCTTCTGGAACTTGGTATTGGGTGTGCACTTGTATTACTCGTGTTATGGGGACATAAATCTATTTACGCTGTTATAACGTGGAGGCTCAGCTTTGTTTTGGGGGGCAAAAAAGCAAGTTTTCATAACATGATTTACCAAATTTTAGAAGAATTGATTTAAGGTAATGTAAGACTACACTAGGGTAAAGCTCCAGGAACTTAATATAAGTCAATGCAATGTCCTCAGAGATATGGTAACGCAGCTGTATGATCAACGTGTGTGTGTGCGCTCTGGCCTCTGCTTACTGCAGATATGCTTCTTTTCAGAAAGGCTATAGAAATATGCAGTGTGTGTGTGTGTGTGTGTGTGTGTGTGTGTGTGTGTGTGTGTGTGTGTGTGTGTGTGTGTGAGAGAGAGAGAGAGAGAGAGAGAGCGAGAGAAGAGAGTGAGTGAGTGAGGGTTGATTTGCTGTACAAAGATCTTTTAGCTGCAAAATCAGCTTTGGCACATTGTGAGAACCAATGTTTTTCTCAAAACTGAGAAAGAAGTTCCTGTTAACTGAAGTCAAGCGACAGACCATAGACTGTGTAAAAAGTTAAACAAAGATCACATTTTAAACCATATCTTGAGACCCTTTGTTGATAGCAGCCTGTTGAAAAAAAAACACATCATTTATTCACATTTCTTTATTTGAATCTATTAAAAATGCAAAAGATAACACAGTGTGAGAGGCAAATTTGACATTTGTATTCATATTGTCACCAGTAGGTCAGGAGAGGGGTACAGCAGTGCACTGTTATGATTTGGGCCTTGATTTTGGACAGTAGTGTTGGAGGTCAAATTTGATGGAATTATAGACAGAAAAAGTGTAATTTGGAAGATTTTGATCCAACATTTGGAAAGCATCTAATTGGCTTCTTTTTCAGCATGCCAAATGATCCCAAACTGCTATTAGAGTAAGATGGATAGAAAAACACACAATATAACACTATCAGTCATGGATTGGCCTCACCAGAGCACGCACCTCAACATTACTGAAGCGGTGTGGGATCATCCTGACAGAGAACAGAAGGGAGAAATCCTCATATCAAAGGTCAAACCCAGTTTCAGCTCAGAGTTAATACCACCAGTTTGAGATATCAAAATGTGCCCACGGTTCTTGTTGAGTGGAGCTTTTAAAGTTCAGAAAATGTTCTTGTTGCGTCTCAAATAATTTTAACTGAGTCAGCATGAACTCAGCTGAAGACAAGTTTTAAAATTTTGACAAAAAAATAAGTTACCGAGTAAAAAAAAAATTGGGAGTGTGAAAGAAATGTATGTACTGAACCTCTGAGCCCGCTCTCCTTCTCTCACAGCTTATTTACCATCTTATTCACCTGTAGGCTGATATAAATCAACAAGTCGATATAGATCATTGCAACTCTAATAATCAAGGAGTTTTAGCATTATTATAGATTACATATATACAGGTTCTGAGGTGTGATTTATCGTTACCACTCCTTACACATGTATCACAAAAGAAGGAGCAGAGACAGATCAGTTACTCCTCCACCATTTGTATGAAGACAAGGCTGCATTACATACTTTCAGTGAACCTGAGAATAAAACAGGTCTATATTTTTTAGTTTTTACTTACCAAATCATTCTTGGGTCATTTTTAAAACAAACAGTCTAACTTTGTTAAAAATAAGCCAAACATTTTAACAACAAATGCAATCAGGCTGTGACTTATCAGATTTGTGACTTAATGGTTTAATGACTGAGAGTTTGATGGTGAACCTTTACAGAGGGTGCAGAAACCTTTAGAAGATTGTAGTCTTCGTGTGCAAACACTTCTTCTCTCTGTGATTTGTCAGGTCGTCAGCACACTACTGTCATCTGCAGGATTTAAGAAGTAATGACAAAGACGAGCTGTGGCAGCAGGAGTGTAAAATTAGACATGCAACCAAACAAACGCATTCATAAAAGTCCTGGTTTTCTAAGTGTGTGTGTGTACAGAAAGAACATTTCTGAAATGCAGTAAAACTGAATCTGTTTTCAAATAAATCAGTAAAAGTCACGATAAACACCTCCATGCTGTTTTCTCTAGTCAAACGTCAACATTGGAACCTCATAAATGATAAACAAGAAGCCGACCCCCTATTTTTTGTTATAAATCGCTCCAACACTTATCAAAATATTTGCTGATTACTTCAGTCCAATAATTAACTAATTACCAGCACAGTGTCATCACATTTTTACTGGCCCCAGTGCCAAAACAAATAGGTCTTCCTGCATTATTGATGAGGGAGGAGCTGTCTAATATCACGTTTGACTGATCAGATTAATGTCCTCTTCCCTCTCTCTCTCTCTCAGCAGGTCCCCTCTGTGTCCCGCTCTGCCCTGAAGTCAGAGCAGCTTGATCAATGGTATTGATGACAAGATGCTAATAGCAGATGCTAATAGGGTCGGTATGAGTAATAGACCGAGGTTGCCATTGATCTGCAGAGTTAGCATCTAATGCTAAAACAGCTGATTCAACCGCATAGTTGGACTAAAAGTGCCACCCTTGCTAGGTGTGTGTGTGTGTGTGTGTGTGTGTGTGTGTGTGTGTGTGTGTGTGTGTGTGTGTGTGTGTGTGTGTGTGACTGACTGCAGGGAGTGAAAGTTAGATAACAATGCTTAAGGCCATTTTTTTCTACCAATATGAAGGCACAATATGTACAAGCACGCAGTAAGATTTATATCTAAACACAAAGCTGAAGTCAAACACTGGCACTGGCTTGTCTATCTCACATAAATTATGTCCTCCCTTATTCAAGATTCATAACTTATTAGACTAGGCAAGCAATTTCAATCCAAGAACTTGGAAGTGAAGGGGTCTTTTGACAGCAGGTTTTAGTCCTAATATGAAGCACAGATGCTTTTAATGACATTATTGATGGCTCTGATCTTTTCAGAAATCCTTGTAAGTTAGGAAAGAAGGAAAGCGAGCCAGCAGAAACCAGAACCGTGAAACTTGGTGGAATTCATCCATCTGTAATTTTAGCACTGGACAGCGTTTTTCCTGCTGTGAAATATCAGATGTCCTTCTGTAAAAACAGACTTCTGAGTCAGTGAACAGAGGCTGCTTTAAATCAAATCGGATCTGCCCTTTGTGGAGGTAAATATATGGTATAGAATAAATAAGCTGTAATATCAAAGTAAAGTTACACTGAGCTAAGTATCTCCAGACAGGCGTTCAGGTAAGTTTCAAAAAGGCTTTTACCACAGGGCCAACATCCCAACCTCCTTTAGCTACAGAACAGGCACGTTTCTGGGAGTGTTGGTGTGAGAGTGGTTCAGTCAGATTTACAGGTAAGTACAAGGCTGGCTCATATATCTCATATATTCAAGAAGCACTGTGAGCTGACAAAGGGGTCGGGAAAGCAGTTCAAAGATGCCTGAGCTATACAGGCTGAATGTGAGTAGAGCCACAATCTAAAAGTGAGTGCAGACAAGAGTCAGGTTTAAGTGCTGTCACTGAAAGACAAAAAGCTGCCATGCCAACAACAGGTGTGTCCTCTCTGGACCACACCCACCTCCGTACACGCACACAGAGGAGAGGGAGAGACAAACAGATCTTTCAATCTGAGCATCAGGATGGGGAATAAAGATGAATGTGACGTAGTCATTTGTGCCGGTTTCAGTTAATGAGTATTTTAGAAATTACTGATCTGCCAGGCATTATATGGGCACACTGAGCATTAGTTAAACGTCACTCCTCACCAGATGCGCTGTCAAAGTGAAGTGGTTAAGTGAACAAATCCATGAAAACACAAGCTCACTGTTTCTTACTTGTTCTCATTGCTGTTTGTTAAAGGTCAGTCACACCCACACATCTGTTTTCACTTATTCTGCCTGATTAGACCTCAGTTTGGAGTTGCTAAAATTGCATGAATCCACTGCACTATGCATTAATGTGCAAGGGGGAAAAAACGATATATGTAAAGTGATTAGAAGAGTCAAACTGACATCAGAAATTGAGTCCATGCCAACACAATTTAGAGATGATGTCCACTGTAACCAACCTTAATATTAATAAAATATTTACAAAAACAAAATAATTACATTCAGTGTTTAACAGAAATTCTGAATGTAACAAAATCATTTTCTTTTGAATTAAACATTTTTTTATTATCCTGATTTATAAAACTTCTTTTTTCTTACTCGTTTGAACATTGCTATACTGCTGGTATACAAGATCGAGAAGCTCCTGCAATGATCTTACTTCCCTTTTTTTTTAATTGTTTTTGCTTTTTACCAATAAATTCATAAACTATAACATAAGTTTAAGTTTATGCAGAAATGAGCTGTTTCTATAAAAAAAAGAGAAGGCTAAAAGGTTACCAAGTCAGAGAGATGCACAGCGTTGCTGCACTCAAACAGAATAGAAATCTACATCAGAATTTTATATTCTCATCTTATTTGAGCTGTAAAATGTTTAAAATGCAAACATCATCTTCTTATACAATAATCAAACAGGCACGTGCTTGTACCGGAACATCAAACTTGGTTTGGTAAGTCAGAATTTGCAGTAGTGATTGTTATATGACCATTTCACGGATGGGTGTTTGCTATAATTATAGGCGGTAACTTCTCCAACCATCCGTAAGCAACACCTTATGGCAACAGCTGTGAGCACTGAAAACCTAAAACTATATGCTGTTAGATGAGCTGACATCATAAAGTGAAATTCTTTTGCTCATGAGGAAATAAAGAAACCATAAATAAAATGACTTTGTTAACAGATTTGAGGCATTAATGCAAAACTTCTGCTGAATGTTTCCCCTGTAATCCACTGTGGCATCTCGCCATCGGGCCTATTTTTAGGGACTGTTTCTCCATTTCCTTGCAAACAGCAAATGCTTTCCAAATTATCCCTGTAAAAAAGTAAAAAGCTCAAAATAGAGGGGCTATTTTGAGCTTTTAATGAAAACCTAATAAAGGCTTTAGCCTTACCCATTTGCTCCCATCCATCAGCCTCATTAAGAAGTGAACAACTGCAGTTGCTCTCACCCAAAAAGAGCTGAAACAAAAGAGACCAGACGGCAGTTCGACAACATAAAGAGGGGAGTTTTATTGATTTGTTTATTCTTTACATTGTTTAAACCATTTCCATAGCCATACATTCAATAAATCCTTTCTGAGCTCTAAAATGAAGTGAACTGCATCCATGTAAGTCAGCCAACTGTCCACTCAAAAGATTCATGTTGCAGTAAACATGAATCTTCCTTCGTTATGTTTTACAGTATTTCCTGTGTAGTGCACATACAAAGGAATGGCTTTGGGTTGACTGATTTATTAGTGTCATGATCGTGGTTCTTCATATTTTTTTAGTTACAAAAAAAACTTTTCTTGCTATACCTAGTTCATAAATACAGTATATATTATAATATTATAACCATTCATCTTGTGCTGGAATCAAAGCTGTGCTGCAGTTTTAAAAAAATCGTAACATCAATAACGTATATGGAAACTAGCTTGCCTGTATAGACTGTTTACAATATGATGTTTACAGTGATTTTACAGTGTTTTCAATGTCCCTGATTATCTCAGTACCGTAGTGCGACATCGGCTTTATTTTACAGGAAAAAAACAGCACGAGTATCAGAGTGTGTGTTTACAGCTACTCAGACTTGGAAGGTTTCGTGTGTAGTAGCGTTGTGTATGTATTGGTACTAAAGCCTGGAGAAACAGAGACATTTAAAACAGGAGGGGAAATGAATACTTATAGACAGAGCCATGTGGCAACCATGTAAACAGATCTTTTACATACATTATTACTCAGTCAGTCATTCATTGGATATATAGGTGAGTGCCATGGTTACCAATCACGTGTACGATAAAGAACACAATACCACGGAAGTCAAGACCAATCTCACTGCCAGCAAGTTGCCTGCAAATTCCTCCTTTTGTCTTTCACTGCGCGCGCAGGATATTCAAACAATCTACAGGAGTGTGAGGCAAACTCTTACATTAATAAACAACAAAATTAATTAAAGTAAGAATGGAGAGAACACAATCAAAAGAAAGAAGTAGAAGAAGAGACAATATATTCTTTTTCAGAGCGGACGGGCACACAGAACGTTGACTATATTACATCGAATTGTGGATGCTCCGATCGTCAGCGAGACAAAATCGTTAGAAGTTCAGTGTCTCTGACATCATCTTCCACCAATCCATCAGCTCCTCCCGCTCCTCCTCCTTCCTCTCCATCAGGGACTCCAGCTCAAAATCCACCTGAGACACACAAGATACAGCAGCTGAGAACCAAGGAGGATCCAACGGACTTTGGAGCTAATGTGTTGGTTTTGTAAGTTGTTCTTTAACTAGAAACTTTTCTATTCATTCATTCAAATGTTGCTTTTTTTCCTATTTTCTCTATCCAAACATTGATTGTATCGACAGGCAGGCATTAGGATGGAATCAATACTGGATATTTTGTTGCTATTCTTTAATTCCAATATGTAAAATATGTATTAGTTTTTTGGAAATGAAAAAAATACATCTCAAACCTGCTCTATAAAGAATAGCAGAACCTTTTTGTGTTTATTGTCACGTCTACAGACGGAACAGAAGATGATCCAAAGGGTTTTAGAAACAGGCACATTTACACTCCAGGTCTCCAAAAAAAAAAAAAACAATTTCAAAATACATGAAAAGCTGAAAGGTGTGTTTTATTGTGGAAACTTATTATTGTGGAAAGTAAAAATCACAGTGATTTATTGGTCACTAAAATGTTCAGAATTTGCTAAGTCATGACACATTGCTCTCCTGCTCATACCTCTAGGTTAAAAGGAATACTGGAGCTGTATTTACCGGAATCACACCAAACGTTTCAGTATGACACACGAGTCGTTTATATGTTGAAGTTTAACATATAAACTATGATAGGTGTATTTGGTCTATATGATAGGTTTTCTGCACTTCTTGAGCTCAGTTGGTGTCATCGCACTTAATCCACAGTTACAGGTGGCCACATGTAGATGAATATCACTGCTTTCTTTGATCTCTCTCCAGGCTTTTACTGACTCAGAACAGATCGCAGCATCGAACAGCGATGTAGCAGCACCATCGACCAGGACAGGGCCGGTTGGAAGACAATTCTATTAAACTACAACTGACACCAGATCTTATCTTAAAACACTAACAGGGTTATCATGACCCCCCATATGAGACCATATCAACATAATAATAACATCTTTACTGTCATTGCACATATGCAATAAAATCGAATGCAATCTATAAGCGCAGACATCTGAAAAAAGGATAAAAATGTCTTGTATGTCAAAAAGAAATCTATGAAGGTCTCTAAAAGTAGCCATTTTCCTGTGCCTTCAGTGCGCGATTCATTCTCTTTTAAAATTTGCACAGTTCCAGCAGTGTTTAGTGCAGTTATTACTTCAGCTTTTTCATCTGTTTGTCCTTGTTTTTAATGTCCTGAAAAGTCTGGGCAGAAGTTCAAAAATAGCAGAACTGATTCCATCTGATAATAAAGACTCTGTGATGCAACTGGAAGCTTTGAAAAGATTCTTTAGCTATTAGTTGATAAACTAAAGCATCCTCCATGACAGGAAAACAACTGGTTCTCTAGAAATTAATCTGGGCAATCTTAAGATTGTTAACAGGGCTGGTAAGAAGAAAAAAATAGAAACTCTGATATCTTTTATCAAGAATATGCAATCCAGACTGATTTTGAATAGAATTCAGTTTAAATACTCAATCATTTTTCTGCTGCAGACTCACTTGGTAGCTTGCAGACTTTAAAAATTCTGCCCTACAAATTCCGTCCTATGCAGCTTGACATGAGGGCTTCTGAGTGAACAAACTCTCCTCCCTTTGTTACTCATACTAAGCACTTAACAGCTGTTAAACGTTTAGTGGCTTATTGTGAACAGACACTTCAACCGAGACCTTACATTATTACGTAGGCGGTGCCAACATTAGTCAGACATCCAGCATCTGATGTGTTTGTGGTGTCTGCTGGAGGGACCAAGGTTCAGTGACTTATTCTAGATTGTATATTTTCATATAGGTGTAGGGTTTAGAGATCCAGAAAATATGGCTGGGAAACTTCCACTCAGGTTACCTTCTGGAAAGATAAAGGACCCCACAGGGAATGTGATGGGTCATTTGTTTGTGTGTCTTACCCTGGTTGCAGGGCTGTAGGGTACAGCCACCTTCTTGATGACAGTCAGGTATCCAGGGGCAGAGGCTGCCACTTTGTAGTTTCCTGGAGCCAGTAGGCGCCAATAGTCTCCATCTTTGGCTATAAAATACAGATTGTCTTATTAAAATGTGTTTAACCAACACACTGATGCTCAGAGCAGCTCCGAGCAACAACTGCAGTACCCACACTATCCACGAGATGGAGGCATTGCACCATCTCTCCGTTATATTTCTCACATGGAGCAAGCAAAAGCTGTGATAGCACTTGTGCTTTGTGAATTGTGTGAATTTACCTGTGGTGATGTCATGGTCAATACCCTCCACAGATACAGTGGCATTGGAAATAGGGTTGCCCTGAAGGTCACGGATAAAGCCCTTAACACCACGGTGAACCTGCACACAATGCGCACATTGACACGTGAAGAACATGTTCCCTCTAGGACTGATGGCAGCATTTTTTCAGGTGTAAAAGATTTGTTCGTTTTTGGTGGAGAAGATGTAATGTAACAGTGTCCTCAGCAGAGCATTGAGCATTTAATAAATATAGAGCTTTTTCTGGTTGAGCAATCTCTTGTGAGCAAACAAAGGAAGAAGTGGCATCACCACAAATTAGTGTCTGACGTCTGGATGGGCAGTTGCAACTCTGACGGCGTAAGGCTGCATTACGTGTCCGATTATGTGGTTCCTTTTTACCATCAAAGTCACGATTCTTTCACCTCCATTAGCAGAATTAGTCACATAAATCCTGCCAGATCCAACCTATGATCTGAAAATATGTTGTGACTGTGAAGGTCAATTTTGCTCTTATAGATGACACATTTTGCAGTTTATTTCAAGCATTAGCACTTATAGACTTGAGATTGCAAGCATTGGTATTGTCTCTGGGTCAGCTGTGCAAATGGAAGAGACTGCAAACCGTGATTTATGGCATCCGTATTTAGAGTCCTGCCTACCTGCTCGATGTAGTTGACGAGCGAGTTGCGGTTCTGCTCCCAGTAGCTCTTCAGCGTTTCCTCATTGGGGAACTTGTCGCAGCTGAGCTCCAGAGTGATCTCGAAACTGTTGCTGCTGAGATAGTTGAAATCCTGCATTCCTGTAAACCGCAGAGAGAAAGAAAGCAAAACCGAAAAAGTCAACAGAATTCAGGATTATATATTTGAAAATGGGTTAACCATTTACCTGAAAACAATATACATAGTTAAATACAGTGACTTGAGAAAGTCTTCACACCCACGTCACCTTGTTCAGTTTTGTTATGTTGCAGCATGATGCCATCAATTCTTTTTTTCCTCATTAATCTACACACACTACCCCATACGGACAAACTGAAAACAGAATTTTTGTAACATCCTTCCATTCTCTTTGGCTTTTCAGGGTTGCGGGCACACTGGAGCCTATCCCAGCAGTCTTAGGGTGAGAGCCAGGGTACACCCTGGGCAGGTCACCAGTCTGTCGCACGGCTAACTCATACAGACAGACATTCACACCTATGGGCAATTTAGAATAACCAGTTAACCTAACCCCAATAACTGCATGTCTTTGGACTGTGGGAGGAAGGCAGAGTACCTCAAGAGAACCCACGCAAGCACAGGGAGAACATGGAAACTGCACACAGAAAGAAAGAAAGACATGATGGTGCAATTGAACTCAGGACCTTCTTGCTGTGAGGCAACAGTGCTAACCACTGTGCCACCATACTGCCCGCTTTTGGTAACATCTACATAAGAATTCAAGCCTATTGCAAAAAAACATATTAGCTCAATCCCTCCAGTTTCTCTTGACCGTTGCTGAGACATTTCTACGCCTTGACTGAAGTCCACCTGTGGTAAATTTAATTGCCTCTCTATAGAAGGCCTCGTGGCTGACAATGCATATCACAGCAAAAACTGTGAGCTCAAATTAACAGCCTAGAGAGCTCAGAGACAGGGTTGTTGCAAAGCCCAGATCTGGGGAAGCCTACAAAAACTTTTCTGCTGCATCAGAGTTCCCATGAGCACAGACGCCTCAGATGGAAGAGGTTTGGCGCAACCAGGACTCTTCTGAGAGCTGGTGGCTTGGCCATACTGAGCAATCAAGGGAGAAAGTCCTTATTGAGAGGTATGCTTTAGTTGCCTCTTACCTCCAGGCACACTGTACCAGGCCCCGCCGTTAGTGATGCCGTCTTTGAAGCTGGAGTCGTCATCGTTCTTGCGACACGGGGCTCGGTGAGGATCGGACATGACGGGGTTATACATGGAGTAGGCTCTAGCCAAAGACTTGAACATCACATCATCCGGACTGGCGCTGTACTCATGCGTGGATCCTTAATGAGAGGAAAGAGAACAAACAAGCGCTCGCCATTTAGAGAGCGGCTATGATGAAGTGTTAGCAGAAAACATGTGCCTGCTCAACACATTTTGTTTGCTTTGAGCGATGACGCAGAGGAACCGGCCGGTGGAAAGATTTTCCATCTGATTTAAATCAAATTTACGGCATTCTAAAGAAAAGGGACTAAAATGTTTGCTGTTACATAAACGGTTCAAATATTTATCTTGATAAACATCCTCACATGAAAGAAAGGAACAGTTTACATACAGTTTAACAACCCAAACAGGAAAAACAGGTGTGGGAGTGATCTCTTCTACTAAAGGCGAAGCAAAAACTTCACTTGCTCTGTTTGGGAAGTTTTAAATGTGGATATTTGGGTCGCATCATCAGGAATCATATCTGCGATGATGATGATGAAGAGCAGCGCCAGTGTTTTATAATGTTTTTTTCTTTTCAGTGGAGGGAATAGGCTTCAATAAAACTCAAATGGACTCTAAAATGTGATATAAATGTCCTTATACTGTGTGTGTGTGTGTGTGTGTGTGTGTGTGTGTGTGTGTGTGTGTGTGTGTGTGTGTGTGTGTGTGTGTGTGTGTGTGTGTGTGTGTGTGTACCAGTGCGGGTTTCATCATATGGATAGTTGGCCACAACGTCTCCTCCATGCAGGTTTGCCGAGAGGACGAAGGGGATGTCCATGATCCAGTGGATCACAGCCTTGGTCTCTGGAGCCAGCTGCAAATGTGAAACATTAAAAAATTACAATTACAATAATGTTTAGATAATAAATGTCTAAAGCAATATCACCTTCGACCTACACAAACTCAAAAAAAGGATTCTTGACCCTCAATAAACATGGTACAATAATTTTGAATAAAATGCAGTTGAAATATATCAAATCAAAGTTGTATTTATTCAACTGATTAATCATTAAGGAAAATATGCTTGGTATAAACTGAATGCATGCCAGTCAAGTCAATTTAATTTGATTAGATTCCATTAAATTTCATGTACGTATGTCACAAAATTAGAATTTACAAGTAATCAAATTACTTAATATTCAAAGGATTTCCCATCAAATTTGGTTACTTTTGATGAATGAACATGAAAGGGGTAATAATAAATGAAAATGCCATTTTTGAATTGCTAGTTATCAATTCATCATTTCTGCACATGCACACACAAAAAATGCCACCCACACACACACACACACACACACACACACACACACACACACACACACACACACACACACACACACACACACACACACACACAGTGGACACCCCACTATACCAAGGGTCAATTTTGGGGGGATTTTGATTCCCCACTGAGCTGGCAACCCTTCATTTAGCCATTCATTTACTAGCTTTGTTATATTATACACTTTTGATTATAGCAGCTTTGGTTCAACCTCACATTTTCCATCCTTCTACTGTAAATGTCCCGTAGATACCCACAGATGTTCAGCAATCCACACATGAAAACAGACCAGAGCAAATGGACTATTTATTCCTTTCTGTGCAACATTTCTTAAAAATATTTAAAATAAAGTTCTCAATGTTAATATCATTTATTAATGAACTTATATAAGCATATATATTACATAGCTTGAATTAGCTTGTTTCTGAGTGACACAGAAAGGGTGAATAAGACTCAAACATTTGAGTCTTAGCATTATTATTGCTACTTCAGTCTTTTCATGGTAAGTAAGAAATAACGGCCACCTTATCCTGTAATCAGTAAGTCAGTTTGTTTTACCTTGGTGTTTTCATCCACAGCCTTCTTCATGTTCTGCAGCAGGTGGTTGTTGGCTCCGCCTTCCCGCTCGTTGATGTAGATGATGCGGTCCAGATCAGGGAAGTTACGATTTAGATCCACCCCCTGCGCATTACTGCGGCCCACAAACCAGTCCTTAATCTCTCCGGGCTGCACAGTAAACAGAAATGAGATGGGGACAGATTAAAAGACAGTGTCTGGAGCTTTAATAGATGCTGCTCTTGCTGTGTAGGTGTAATTTAAAGACTTGTGGTTCCTAAATGACTGTTTGCAGGGCTGCAAGCTTAAACTGTCCAGACGTAAAGTTCAAAAAGTGATTTTTACGTGCTGTTTCTTCACCTGTGAGGCGGCTTTCTCAAAGCCGTCGGGGTTCATTGACGGCATGAGGTGGATGCGGGTGTTGTGGATGAGATCGATGATGGTCTCGTTGCCCTGCTGGTACTGGTTGCACAGGTACTGAGCCAGGTAGATGAGCAGCTCTCTGCCCACCGCCTCGTTGCCATGCATGTTGGCGATGTATTTAAACTCAGGCTCACCTGCAAGAAACCAGAAGGCTCCTGTTGAGTCACTGTCACACAGACGTAACTGTGACTGGACATAATGTAACCATCCCTGTTGTGAAGAGCAGGTTTTTGGCCGAGAGGCAGAACTGAACACACATCTCACAAAGGAGGAGGATTTGACAAAGCTGACAATGAATCAGCATAAACCACTCTCACGTAATCTCACAAAAAGAAAAAAATGCACACATACAGCTGGCCACATCGACACTATAGCGGGAAACCATCATGGAAACAATCTGTTATCTCCTCGGGACCAAACAGGTCGCATTATGATTTGTTATGGAAGTTATCGTGGACACAGAGGACGTCCACGCTCAAGGAGTGACGAACACACTGACTCATCAACAGAAAGGTTACATCATATCAAACGTCGAGCCCAGTGCTCCTCTGGACAATAATGAGAGAGACATAGTGGATTAAGCAGCGACTGTGTCACACACTGTTCTGTCAGACACGTGGCACCGAGGAGCCTGCTGATGATGGGTTTGAGAGAGAATTTAACTCAAAACACCAAAATTAATTCCCCAAATCACTGATTAACAGTCACCAACTATGATTACTGATGATTGATTAAAACCTACTAATTAACAAAGTCACTTAAAGTCATTCCAGTTACCAAATTATCAGTGTATTTTACACTTGGGGATAGTATTTTATTATTACGTCTTTTACGTCTATTAAATATGAAGGTGTTTGTCTGAAATGAGGCAGGAGGCCGTACATGGCAGGTTCAAATGCCAATCTAATTTTGGATTTTTTTCAAAAGCTTTTAAAGGTTTTACAAGCCAATCTTCACCACAGTGAGCTCTTCAGATCACCAGAAAAGTGGGTAAATGGCAAATGGACTGCTTCTTATTTCAACTTTTCCACTCAAAGCACTTCAAACAACAAGTCTCGTTCACACACACACAATCATACGAGCACTTTTTTCCTTCTTTGTAACATTCACACGCATTCACAATCTGATGAGGACAGTTTGGCATGCAGACTGTAACAGCCAAGGATCAAACCACCAACCCTGGCGATTATTAGATGACCTGCTTACCTCCAGAGCCGCAGCCACTCATTTGTTATCAGTTACATTTCAGATTTTTAAAACATTTATGTTTTGCAAATAATGGATTTGTCAACAGTAAAAACTGTGTACTGGTCACTTGTAGTTGTCATGGAAACTTGCCACCTTGTCTGCAAACACTCACCAACAACTTATTAAGCAGTATTTAAAAAAAAGAAAGAAAAAGTAAAAGTTGTGCTTACCACTGAGACCAAAAAGATGCAACTTTAACTGTGAAGGTGGACGGCTTATGTTTCTGCTTTGTGTCAGTTTTTCTAATTTTTCCCTACAGCTCGAAAAGTAAATGCTGAGTGTTTGCAGGCAACATTGCCTCAACGCAAGATGATTTTTGGTAGAGCAATTTCACCCCTCACCAAATGATCAGGGGATACACATTAGTCCTCACTGAACAGTTACCAGTCAGCATCTAGACCTGTGTGACTGGATGACAAATCTTTAAGAAATGTACTTTTATCCTTGCTCACTGAACGTCTGTGTTTAATACACATATTACTGTATTGCGCCAGGGTCGTAGTCTGATATCCTGATTATGTTTTGCACATTTCAACATCCTGTCCTGTTTTTGAGAACCTTGGATCTGAGTTGATTCTAAATTTGGTTCCTTTCTTTGTATTTATCTAAAAATACACACTGTACCATTTGGTGGATTTACTGTTATTGGCCACGTCAGTGCGTGGGTAGAAAAACTGCATCTGCTTTTCTTTATCAAAGGTGATCTTGCTTTCATATCTAAAAGCTATTTCTGTCTTGAGCCCAGTGAATTTGCCTTGTAATAAACCCACATGATCCCACCATCTGTTTTAGATACTAATTAGGCTCTTCATCTATACAAATATATACAAAACACGGACAAGTTTGAAATTGGACCTATTTAAAGCCCTTTAACAAAATGACAAAGAAGAAAACGTATGAGCTGCAGCGAGCTGTAAACATTCTTTGATTGGCTATGAATCGAAGATTAATGGCTTTCTGCGGCTGCACGAGAACAAAGTCTTTTGTTCAGATCGGTTACAAGTTATAAAATGTAGTTTGAGAATGGCAGATGTTGAAAAGCAAGCGAGTATCCAAGTGTGCTGAAGCCAAATCGCTGCAGGGTGCTGGTTTTACTGAGAACTGTGTTTTTATTGTTCTTCCTTCTACCCTGATTGGGTCATTTCGTTGTCCTTATTTTTCCACTAAAGAATAATGACTATTATTATTCTGTGTATCTTATATATATTCTTCTACAACTAAATTATTGTATAAAATGCTTTCAAGACTTTTTAAATCCATTTTGGCTGTACTCTTCATGTATTTGTAGAGTAATGCCAGCAGCTTCATGCGTGAGTAATACACACACACACCACCCAGCCACATCTGGTAGTCAGGTTATTTTTAAATGTTTGAATCTCCTCACAGTTGCTACTAATGATTTCAAGCCTGCAATTAACTCTTTCTGTCCTGGCGTTGCTGGATGTTTTTGTTTTTACAGCCTTCAGAAGCCCGACAGAGCTGCCATATGCATGTGCACACACACTCAAACACACACACTTTGATGTTGCATTCAGCCAAAAAATGAGTTACTGTGTTTCAAGCTATTAAACAGATGCTCAGTATCGTGAGACATTTCCCGTCTCCCTTACGAAACACGCGTTTATGCTGTTGAACTCCATGTTAGCATGCAGACTACAGAGCTGTGCATGTTTATTTAGAACCCATATATGTGCAGACTCATGTAGCTAGTTATGAGGTGACATGAGGAGTACGCCTGTCATTTGTTTTCATATGTTTTTTTGCAGATTCACCCTCATTAACACTTCATAACAGCTCCATCTGTTCTGTTTTTACACATGCAAACCCTCCCCCTTATTTCTCAATCTATTCCTCTTTTCTGTTAAGGTCAGAATGAGCTTTAACTCTGACACCCGCGTAAAAAACTGCTCACACATGAAACTGCAAATGTGGATTTTTCAACATATGAAACTGATGTAGCTGAGACCCTTCACTTCTGAAATGTAAGACGTCACCTGTGATAGCATTAGTTCATAACAGGAAACATTCCTATGTGAATTCATCCGTTGTTTCTTTTTATTTTAAAGCTTGAAAGTGAATATGTGGTGTGACCACATTTGTTCCTCAACACAGCCTGAACTCTCGTTGGCAGTTTTCTTCTAACTTCTTTAAGTAGTCTTCAGGAACAGTTTCCAGGCTTCTTCAAGGACACTCGATGCTCTTCTTTGGATGTTTGGTGCCTTTTGTTCTGTTCTCTGTCAAGATGATCCCACAATGCACCAGGCTCTGGGAGGCCAATCCTTGACTGTGTTTTTTTTCTATCCAGGTATGGTTTTTATGTACTGGGATCATTGTCATGACGCTGTTAACCTTCAGATGCCTTTCTGATGGTATTATATAGTGTATCAAAATCATAATTCCATCTGTTATCTTTGAAATTAGAACAGATGATGAGGTTTTTTGATAGGTTGCTAGTAACAAAGTGCATTCGGATACAATTTTAAACTGGATGTTTGCTAAGTCATCTGGTACATGTAAACACCGGTTCACCTCTTGACTAAGGTGCCTTTTTGTGCTTCAGTGATTCATAGATCAGTGTTAAGTTGCTTAGCAAACAAAAGATGTATCTGATTCTTCATCCATCTGAAAATAGCCAGGTACAAGGACTGGATTAAAAATGAGTGAAAAAGCAGCTAATGTCAAAAGAAGAACTTTAAAAGACTTTCAGAAAGTCTGGAGAACTATTACAAATTAAAAGAACTATTAAAAGAAAGTTGGACTCCTGTTGTTTTGAACTGGTGCTACAGTATATAAATTCAATTCAGCTGAACTGAAAAGAAGAAACAAGGGTTGGTGCAAGACTTTTGTACATACATGTTTTAAGTAGTCCACATATGATACTCACAAAAGCAGTTAATATTTAATTTGTAAGGCTGAACAGGTTTTACTAGTATGTAAAATATGACAAAGGTCCAGATCAGCCACATCCTTCATGTGGAAAACATCCCAAAGCCAAAACAGATTCACTTTACAGTGATTCAAATGAGGTGAAGATGAAACCATTAAAAATTTAGTCTAACTAATTGATTAAGAAGAACATCACATCATCTTTCTCTGTTTTCATGGATTTTACATATCACAACTTAACTTCAGTAAAAACTTGAGTTTCCAAATGCTCTTTAACTTTAAATCACTCCCTGCTGCTAAAGGTTAATATGACACATGCGACGCTGCCAAAATCCAATGCATCCTCCGACCTTTGTCACAAATGATCAGCAGCACTAAAGTCTCCTAGGCGACCGAGTAATTATGGCTGCAGCTACAAACGTCATTTGGGAATGACCACATTAAGCACGCTCTCAGTCGTCGTGGCAACCCTGCCAGGGGCAGGTTCTAAGGGAGATAAATGAACTGGGAGAGCGAGTAAACAGACTCTCACTCCGCATCTGTCCGTCTGTCTCGTGCCTGGGTACACAAACACACTCATATACACGCTCACATTACAGACACATGGACAAAGACAAGAGAAAGCTCACCAGTGCTCAGTTTATTTCTACCACATGAAGTCATTTTTTATTCTGACAATTATCTTTAATCTATAGTCTTTGCTTTAGATTCTTTTGGATGGGCATCGATAAAAAAATTCTTGGTATGCGGATGCTCATTCGCTGCTGTAGTCTGTAAATGCTTGATTCCCCCTATCCCCCGTGAATGCACCAGTTTCTGCTGGTGTCTAAACACCTTTCTAAAAACCTGTGAAACTGTTTTCAGAACACAACAACTCACGTCCAAGATTTCAAAGCCTCTACATTTGTAGTCTATAACATAGAACTTGTGCAATTTTTGCCTCTCATTTACACATTAATGGCTGTGCTCTCCTGAAAGAGCACTCTCACAGCCTGTGGGAGCTATAGTTGCTTATAACCGACGCCTGCCAAAAGGGAAAAAGAAAAAGGATCTGCTCTTCTGTACATACCTCAGAAACTGACAAGTGTTAGAAGCAGACTGGGTTTTTTGATTTTTGTGTTTTTAGGACATGGACATCATCAAAATCTTTCAGGATTCCACGATTGAAGACATGGGAGAGAAGTGCCTACATGTCGGCTGTGAAGCCACACAAAAATAAACTGCAAATGAAGAAACAAAAAATAAATAAAATATCAAGAGAGGAAAAAAAAGGAACAAAGAACAAAAAAGTGTAGGAAAGGGTGAGAATAAAAGCAAAGCTGACAGTGGAAGATGGAGGAAAAACATGTCAGAGCAGAGTGAAGGCGAAGAATGAGGAGGAGGTGGTAGATGGCTGTGGGTGTCTGATGTATAATGAATGACCTCTGGCTGATGCCTTGGCCTTTCTTTCATCCATTTTTTTCCATTTCTGCTGTTCCCTTATTCTCCCCGTGTTCTTCTTCACCCTCATCACACTTGCACTCCTGTGACGCTCCTGTTTTTTCAATTATCATTCCTGTCATTTTTAGCTCCTTTTCCCATCAGCACCTCTTGTCTCTCGGCTGTTTTCACCATCTCTACACGAAGCAAAATGTCCTCATTTTAGATCCCCTTCCCCTCCACCGTAATGTCTTCTAACAGGAGCGTGTAGCATTGAAAAGGACAGGTTATAGTCAACACACCCAGTGTCATCTGATATGTTATATTCAGCGGTGTGTCTGCCTGTTATATGCTTTAACCGGGCATCTCAGTCTGTGCTCACTGGGGATTTCACACTTTCACTGTCGTATCATAAAACAGACGGCCGTGCAGTCTTATGACATCTTCCACCTCGTGAGATGGTCTACAGAAGATTGGATCAAGCAGTACCTCATACTGACATATTTTTTTCACCTTCAGACAAAGCCAAGCATATTACAATATAGGGTTTCTCCTACTGGTGTTAGAAACATTGTAAATGGTTCCAGACATGAGAGCCAAAAGAGTTTAACCAGAGCCTCATTTCCCCTGATGAAAAGAAGCTTTTAGCTTAAATATAAGCCAGCTGTGAGATTCAGACTCCTTCAAATGATGGAAGCATTCAAATCCTTTAGTTTGAATAACAATCCTCAAATGGCTCCTTGAGTATCAAAAGTACATAATGTGCACTTTGAGGGACATTCACGTGTTTCTTATGTACAGTTTAAGCGGTGGTAGTAGCCTAACTATATTCAGACAGATTTAATGCAGCAGTTTCCCTTTTAAAAGGTGGATGGTGGAGAAGTGGCATATGATGAATCTACCTGAATACATAAAAATGAAAATACTTGACTTTTTTTTAAAAAAGCCTACATGTGATCACTTTCTGGCAGGCTGGTGTCAACGGTAAATGAATAACACGCCATTTTCCTCAAATCATTTCACTCTTCCTGTTTCTTTTTCAAGTATCATATCATGCCAAGTAGTTTCAGCCATGAAAAGCCTAGTCCTGAACTTTTCATGCCATCATACAATGTTAAAGGAAATGCCAAGCTGAAAGCGCATATATATGGCACTCGAAACAGGTCTGAAGCGCTGCCCTGTGATGTCGTATCACCGTGGACAGCAGAAAGAATCAGGAAACGCAACATTTACCCCTTTTTAATGGTAAGCTTGTCAGATAACAAGTGTCTAGGCAGACCTGCACATCCAGCGGAATCAGTGCAGTATTGTTTGTTTGAATCATGTGTCTGTCCACCTGGCACACCCCAGTCCATTACTCACTCTCCTTTTTTTTAAAAAGATTTGTTGACAACAAACTGCTGCAGGAAAATATGTGGGTCTTAGCTGCCTCGTGTTCTGCTGAGTTCATTCGTTTCCTGGGAAGGCATTGCTGTCAGCTACAGATTTTTTTTTCACCAGCAACATAACCAAACATAAAGACGAGAAACAAAATCAATGAGAGCAAACCAGGCACTAATTTGGGTTCGGGGGTCTGTTTTGGTGAGTGAGAATGTGACCCATTGAAAATATAGAAAGACCTGCTGATCCAGACTCCATCCACACTATGGGCACTGAATGTATACTAATGTGTTACAAGTATTTATGACTACAGGCAGGTCCAGTGCCACACCGCATGACAGATGGCTGCTTACTGACAGATGCATCCGCTCAGAACCATCACCATGGTCTTCCCTGAGCCAGACAGTCAGCCAGCCAACCACGAGCCGCTAGTCGGCTCAGTGCACTAAGCCGATCTGTTGCCCCGGCAACAGCTATTTTGGCTCCACCTTAGCTCGAACACACTGCAGGCTCAAATAAAATATGAGCAGGACGCCTTAAAGGAAGCTTGAGTTTTATCCTTCTTGTCAGTTCCCTCCTCTTACTCTGCTCTGCCCCATCTGGAGCTCCTCTCCCTCTGCGCTTCTCTGTTTCATCGTGCTCCTGCCCTCTGTGGATGTTTTGCTCGGCAGAGATGCAGAGGGAGAGGAGGAAAGGGAGGAAAAGGAAAAGGCTGAAGGAGGAGGGGAGGCCCCAGCCCTGTTTAGCGAAGTAGCGGCTTGGAAACTCATCTGGTAGTAATAACGACTCGCTACTGTGACTCATGCCTGCGTACGCCCACTGGACTATTACAGACTTATTTAGTATGTATGGTCATTAGACTCTGTGACCATGTGAGCGGAGTGGCACACCAAACCTGTGGTACACCATTAACGACGCAAAAATACACCCATAGAAAAGATACACCTCTCCACACAAATAAATCCCACAAAATATTACCTTTGTGCTACAATATAACGAGTTTCCGCTTTCCTTTGAAAACTCTAGCTCAGGATTACTGAAATGAAATCAATTATTTCCTGCAGTAGATCATGGCTAAAGCTCCCATTTGGAGAGAGCTGGCTAGGAATCACTAAACCATTCCCAAATGTTCATTAAAGGTTAAATAAACTACAGGCTAGGGTTGGACCAGCAGTGTACCTCTCACTGTTTCCATACTTAAAGCACCCCAATGAGTCTGAGCGGGTCAGCAGTGAGGTTTGGATTAAGAGGTCAAAATGATAAAAGGACTTTATTACTAATGTATGTGAAAAACAAGCCAATGCTCAGTTAGGGATTGGTGTTTTTAATGTTTACCATCATATATACAAATGAAGACATGGATTCCAAGTCTGGCATTTTAAAAAGAGAGCTAAAAGATTAAAAATAAATAAAGAAACCAAAGATTGTTTCAGTGACATCCTTCCAAGAAAGCATAAAGGCTCATATTCCGGGGAAATTTAACCACGGTCGTTTTTCCACAGAGCTTATGATCATTTGGGGCCCTGGAACAAACACCCTCTGTATTTAAAATATTTTGGAAAGCCATCTGATGAGTCTGAAGATGCAGCTTTCCTCCCAAAATGGAAGTTTCCCATCTAGGAGAGGAAAATTTGGCAAAAGGAGAAGGTGGATTGCATCTAAAACGCGGTTAACCACATCTGTAGTTGTTTTGCCTAATGCACCGCATCAGTAAAACTCATCATCTGTTGTTTCATCCAGTAAATAGTACAGAGCACTGAAGCAGATAGGGATGTAATGATAATGACTGTAGAGCCCTGCTAATGACTAATGGGTCCATTTAAGTCAAAGCCTCCTTCCTTTGAATTGAACTTCCTTTTTAAGCTGGAAAGGCTAATTCGAAACACCTCCAAATAGGTCACGGCACGATCTGTGGTGTTTTCTAAGAATCACGAATCGGGATAAGCGCAAAGAGATCATTATCAATCAGCAAAATGGCGGCTTTGCACGGCTGATCCCACTATCTAGATTCATCAGAACTGATGCAGCGGGGCCCTCGCTCGCCCCTTTACGCACAGCACGACCCACCTGCGCTCCTCCTCTGCTGTTATCTCGGGGACACAAGTCATTTTTCTATAACCTTTACACACACACACACACAC
The DNA here is from genome assembly GCF_964374335.1 of Astatotilapia calliptera. Taxonomy (NCBI): domain Eukaryota; kingdom Metazoa; phylum Chordata; class Actinopteri; order Cichliformes; family Cichlidae; genus Astatotilapia; species Astatotilapia calliptera. The sequence goes on along the minus strand of NC_137427.1, from coordinate 27,824,608 downwards.
ACACACACACACACACAAATGAGGGCATAGCCAAACTGCTGCTATGCGCAATAGTGCATAATGTATTTGTGTTATCCCAGCGGGTGGTAATGGATTTATATTAGTTCATTCCACGACAGAAAGCAGGGACAAAGGGAGTGGGGATGGTGATGGTCCCGCGCGTTCGGTGTGAAACAGACTTTGTGTTTGCGTAAAACTGACCAGGTTCGTGCGTCCCCGGATTGTCGGACATCTCTAGCACCAGCAGCTCGCGGCCTTCGAAGCTCTCCCCGATGGTATAGATGCGGGTGATGGTCGGACACTGCAGCCACACCGACACCAGCGCTTTCCGCAGCTCCTCATAGCGGTGGTACTCGAAGGAGATCGCCCCGTCGGTACTGGCCGCGCTGACCAGGGTGACTACCGCAGCCCCGAGTATAACAACCGTAAGGAAGTGTTTCATTTTGACGCGTCCTCGTTTTCCTAAGCTTGTCTCCCTGCCTGCCGGCGGCTTGGCTCCGAGCCTTATCTCTGCGCTGCAGCCTCGCTTTAGGCTATAAATATCCTTCCCTCTGCCTCTCTCTCTCTTCCCTCTGAGTGTGATGCGCTGTACCTGAGCTCAGGCTCCCCGTCAACATACTGCGTAAAGCCAGCCACAACCAACCCCACATCCTGTCATAATTTTCAAAATAAACTGAAAAAGCCAAGATTTATTTAAATTGCTTATACACAAGGAAAACTCGTTATTGATAATACAAGAAATAAAAAGGGAGGATGGAAAAAGAACGAAAAGTAAACAAGACAACCCGCAGGTTGCAGCATGGACGTAATAAGTCAGTAGAAGAGTATGAATAAGCACAAATGACAAAATATTACAAAAAAGTTTGTATTATGGCCCTTACAGGAACTCTTTCAGGGCATTATTTATGTTAAAACACGCACATTCAGTTTAGAGAATGCATGCTGCTATAGCTTGAGATGCTTCTGTTGTCATTCCCTGCTCATTTTTGCTTTGTTTTTGTGTCATTTTTTTCTTTTGTAGAAGATATTTTACACAATAATATTCAATATTGCAAAATTAAGGACTATAATCCTAAACCTCACCCCCAACGAGGCATGGCAAGGATCGCTGCCCCTGCCTGAGCCTGGTTCAGCCAGAGGTTTCTTCCTGTTAAAAGGGAGTTTTTCCTTCTCACTGTTGTCAAGTGCTTGCTCATACAGGGCTTTTACCTTACAATATAAAGCACCTTGAGGTGACTGTTGTTGTGATTTGGGGTTATATAAATAAAATTTAATTTATAAAATTTTTTATACACTTAAGTAATCTATTAATTTTTCAAAACAACTTTTCAAAACATGCAGACATGGTCTTAGGCTGTTGAGCAGCACAGTTCACCAAAGCTCCGGTATTAATGTAAAAAGAAAAGGTGTTTTTATTTATTTGTGTGCCATTAACAATTAGAATTTGCCAGTTTTATGTATTGAGTTTTTCCCGGGTCACATAAAATGCCTCACTTCCTCTTTGGTCCTGGCTGCTGTTGGCTCACTTGATGCAGCTGCCTGTGTGCGCTGGACGGAGCTGCGGGGGTGTGTCCACAGTGCAGCAGTGAACCAACTCCATGTACACCGAAAGGCCACAACATTAAATCCACTGACAAATAAAATGAAAAACACTTATCATTTTTGAGAAGATGCTATCTTCACCCAGCAAGCCTCTGGAATGCTACTTTGACACATACAACGGGCCTAAGCATGGCAGCACTTAGTCAGTGTTTCCACTCACTATATTAAAAAAATGTCAATTTAGCAGTAATGGATAAATTTATAGCTCGCTGGCACATATGTTCTTCTCTGACTAAATTCAGAAAAACAAAACTGCTACAGCAACAACTCCTGTTTAAATTTGTTCACATATTTTATTCTGACAAAAACAGAAAAACAAAACACCAAAGATTTTTTTATTTTATATAAAATTAGAGCAGCATTTAATTATTTTTACAGGCTTGAATGACCTAGAACACATCCCCTTTTCATCAATAATTTACAGTTTGCATCAAACACGCCTGACTGGTTTGTTTTCAAAAGTCTGCATTGAGTTTATACAGTTTCCACCGAAGTGCAGATTCAGCTACAGGAAGGAAAGACCACATCAGATCAATTAGAGGAAGTGCTAAAGTGCTGAGACATTCAGAGGGTTAAAGAAGCATTTAAGTTTAAGCCTTTTGATAACAAAGAAAAATCGAAGTGAGGACTTGATGGTTTTTATTCAGCCAGCTGTTGGAATAAAAAAAGCAGACATTTCTTCTTTTCTAAGAAGGCACAGAAGGCAGACCGAACCAACACGCAGTCTGATTCATAATCAAACCACAGCTGTGCTGACTTGTTTTTTAAAAACACCTTTTGCATGTGTTTTATTAAGTGTACAGAGATGAAAATCAGCAGTAATTGCGTGGTTTTGTCTGTACGGCTCACTGCCTCTTCTCCACCTGACAGGACAGGCGTGTGTCCATGAAGGGAGGCTTGAGCAGTTTACTGCGTCTTCTTATCTGTCTGCTTCTGCATGTAGCTGTTGTACTGGCTGTCTGTCTTCAGCAGTTTGTCCCACCACGTGAAGGTGGAGGCGTAGTTCCCGACAAAGTTCATGTGGTGGAAGTCGTGGAAACGAGCGCCGGCGTAGAACGGGATCAGGTGGAGCGGGTTCAAAGGAATGTCGTAACCGCTAATAGAAATAAGAAGAGGAAAAAAGATATGTCATAATGTCACCCAAAAAGTGACCAACTTTCACAAATGAGTAAAAATCTTTGATGATAACTATCCTTCTAAAACAAAAACATTTGTCTTTTTCAGAAAGCAGAATGGTTCTCAAAGTCTGTTACTGAAGAAAAGATGGGTTTAACTTGGCTCTGTCCTCAGGCTGATGTTTTCAGTTTTAGAAGAGTGCACAGAATATTTGTACGAGACTACTTAAACTTGGTTAATCGGTTAATTAGTTTGAATCATTTTAATTATATCACAAGAAATTAAATAATAAAAAGAAGAAATCAATTGACAGGTGGAAAGGGCGCATGTCGTAGCTTCAGCTTATAAACCCAACCCTGATTTTAAAATAATTGACACTTTAAATGAACAAATTAAATCAACAACATCAGCAACCTCTGATAGAATCATGACAAAAGAAGAAGCAAGAAAGATTAAACCAATTGATGTCAGTCCCAGACATATGGGAACTTTGTATCTAAAGCATTTTCACACAAAACGTTCATCACAATACTGAATAATGATGTTAGTTATGTTCCTTTTAAACCGTTTTAGTATGCTGTACATTTTACACATTTTAATTTTGTCAAATTTCAACACTTCACATTGGCCCTAACCTTAGGTCTTTGTAAAACTCATAACCTTTACATATTTCTAAATTTCTAATGTGTAATCTATATCTGCAGGTGGTCAAGTGTATATTTCCTTTGTGTGTGTGTGTGTGTGCGCGTGTGTGTGTGTGTCTATATGTATGTGTGATGTACCGGCAGACTGTGAGCTTTGTGTCTTCCCAGAACTTTATAGTGTTCAGTAACGATGCAAATGTTTATGATCTGCTTTACTTTGACTGTTAATTTGCTTCATTATTTATAATGTTTAATGTTGATTGTTATCAAACTTATCAAACTGTTTTTCCTGAGTTTTCTGAATATCTTGACCTGAGCCTTTTCTTAAAAAGACGCTATACAAATAAATGTGTAATTTTGATTATTATTATTATTATACAGTAAACATTGTTTTCATAGAAAAAGTTAATTAAACAATATTATAGTCAAAAGTACTATTTCTACACTACAAATGTGTGATAATGTGTCCTGTATTAACAAAGGAGTTAATGAAGACTGTTTAACAGAACATCTGATGAGCTCTGTGGCCCTCTAGAGGACGACCTCGACACACCACAAACTAAAGTTAAGATGTATGCTTAATCAGTTTGATTGGGCTCAGTGATGAAGCTGTAAAATAAAAATGAGTGAAAACAAACTACATTGTCCTATTTACAGCCACCATAATAAACCATCTGGCACAAGGCTGTTTCTGGACAAGAGGTTCAGCTTAAAGAGAAATTAAAACCTCCAACTTCTCTCCTCACTCCCCCCACCTGTATCTTTCCCACAAATCTCATTGGGTTGAAGGGAGAGAATGAGAGAAGGAGAGAGATGCAAGGTTCATGTGCTTCCTTGAGCTGCATTTAAGAGACTGAAAGATCATCTTTGATTGTGGAATGATTTTCAGCAGAGCGAGGAGTTATTTAGTGAAAAGGAAAGCGCCCACTGTGTCCTACCTGTGAACATCGATGGTCTCCATCAGACGGAAGGCGACCCAGGCCCAGAGCAATAACACGTGGTTGCAGAAGATCATGATGCCAATGAAGAAGCCAGCCCCGAGGATGATCGTCTCAGCGGGGTGAGCGTATTCTGCCTGCATGCCAAACGGAGCCTGAGGCAGTGGAGAGACATGCTGACTGTACGTACACATAGTGTTTTTTTTGTTTGTTTGTTTTTTAATTGTAAACAGCTGCTAAAACACGCTTAATAAGTAACTCTTCCATAAACAGACTCAGCAGAAAGCTTTGTTTATTGATCTTATCACTCATCTGTTTTACTCACAGTGAAATCATGGTGGACTTTGTGGATGTACTTGTAGATCCGGCGGTGATGCAGTATGCGATGAAGGAAATAGTGCCAGGCATCCTCAACAACAGCACAGCCCAAGCACTGAGCCAGGAGATATGGCCTGGAGAAGAAGGCCAAGAGAAGTTTACAAAAGCACACTGAAATTATCCCAACAGACAGATCTGACAGACAATTAGCAACATGTGGAACAACTGTGTTACATGTATAAAGCATATTCAAATGTTCCCTTTCTATTTAGAAGCAGATCAACATATCAGGTCATGTATAATAAAATGTAAGTATATTTTTATATAAATTATTGCTGTGCAAGAGCGAAAAAATTCTTTAGAGTCTTAAAGAGTCTCATTGTAACCATAATTATTGTATTTAGGGAGTCCACATTTGATTTCAAGGTCACACTTTGGTAAATAAAGTTGGGTTAATACCAGTGTTAACATGATGTCAATACATTTTTTTTAATCCTATAGTTGTGGTTAATAGCAATGCATTACAGGACCCATAATTCATATGACAGTTGTGAAACCGCTCTACTGTATGTCTAGGTCATTTTAATCCATTTAGGTGTGCATTATTGATCTGCACTGACCAGCGTGGCATGGAGTCCCAGTCATAAGGAATGTTGAAATACTCGGTGAAGTAGTAAGTGCCAAAGATCAAAGGCAGCTGGATGCAGAAATGGTTGAAAAGCAGCATCTTGAAACACCTCCACTGTTTCTCCCACGTCTCTGGCTTGTCCTGAAAAAAAAAAAAAAAATCCAAAGGGATTTGTGTCTCTTCCCGGGGATCAGGAGAATGCGTAAACCATCCATCTTCAAACAAACAAACAAATAAAAAACAAGATCAATATCCAACAATTAAAAAAAAAACAAACCTGCTGAATCTTGTATTTTTGCATGAAAGGCAGGAACTGGAAGAGAAAACCGGGCAGGCAGAACAGGAAATAGATTAACTCGTGGACGATGAGCGAGCCCCAGGTGGCAATCTGGAATTTGGTGTAGTTGTCCAGCATGTAGCCCCAGGCGTGTTTCAGGGAGGGCTGGAATGGGTTTTCTGGCAGAACAGCATCGACATACTCGACTGCAAGATAGGCAGAGCTCAAAATGTTTGCAGTGCCGTTCACCGCCATGCTGAAAGATAATGCAAGCTGGCTGCAGGTCAGGAGAGAGGCCTGAAAGACAGGAACACAGCTCTTAATTATATCTGTAGGAACAAAAATAAGTAGAATCGATGCAAAATTACATTTCCACTATAGTCATGCTACACCACAGTGTAAGTTTTAAAATAAAAATATAAGACAAAAATCAGACATAATGTTAAGGATAATTATTAACTGAAAAAAAAAAATACAATAGTAGAAGTAAAGTATTCAAAGTAGGAACAGCTATTTAAAAAAAACATAATTTTCAATGTTAAGTCATTTAATAATGCCACTTTACCATAAATTTTGTCATTTGACTGGGCTACATCTCTTTGTTTGTCATTTTTTGACGAAGTTGTTGCCTACAGTAAGCAGACATTCAACTTTAGGACGTTTTTTTTAAGTTTTCTTTAAAGCTGCCAGAGAGTAACTATTTTTATCAATAAAAACACGCATAACGAAACTAATAATACAAGTATTGACACTTTCCCATCTCACAAACGCATTCAAGCTAACAGCTCTCCAATTTTAAACCCTACTACCTCTTAACACATAACATCTCATAAAAGCACCAGTGTGTCAACTGCAGGTGGCATAAATAAAATCTTTATTAAATTAGTTCATGAATCATTAACTACGTCTCAGTAAACAAGCTAGCAGAGGCCTAAATATCTTCTACAGGCTTTTGCCCGAACTTGTGGCACTATATTCTGCTGTTTTTACGCCTAAATAACAAACAAGTATTTTCTATAGAAGCTAAAAATGTTGCTAAATGCCCTGATTAGTGCCGACAACAAGCTTCAACCCTTACCTTTCCGCTGTATGTCCCGTCTACCTGAGCGAGAGGTGGCCGAGCGGGTGAAGTATAGTAATATCGGATACTCCGATTGGCCGAAAGGAAAGGAGATTGACGTCGAGGGGCCGAACTTCCCCTCTGATTGGTCCGCAAAATGGAGCGACTATAGTGAGACTGGGGGTTTCTACAGCAACAGCCAATCAGAAGTGAGGTCTGCTTTCGTAACCGAAGCATAAGTTAACAGGCTGTATGAGGGAAGAGATGGGGTGGTTCGTCCCGAGATACTTGAGCCATGCGTTATCTTCACTTTTAATTGTATTTTATAACAGATTCTGACTCCAGTGTTTACTGTGGAAATACTGTGGACACGTTGAGACGCACGTAGTATGAGTTATGTTTGTTTTTCTGTATTAAAAATAACTAATTCGACACAAATTAAACTTTAGGTTTTCCTATTTGTTACCATATTATCTAACATAAAATATAATCGTTTCTGTTCCAAAGCAAACTATGTAGTTAGTTGCCAACTGTGCAACTCCCTTTACACTACAGACAGAACCATCATTTGTTGGATAATGATGCACTTATTTTATTTTATTTATTTTTTTGTAATGTTACCTCTGCAGACCATCACAGTACATTTTAAATCAAAGACGTGTAACATAAAAAAGAAATTCTGCTAACTGTATACAAGGAATTGCAGACATTTTCAGAGGATCCAAATTAATTGAACAAACTAACAAAAGTTTACAGTGTGGATTGTTTTTAATACTTGGATGAAAATCCTTTGCAGTCAAAGACTGCCTCAAGTCTAGAAACCATGGATGTCACCAGTTTCTGCTTGTTTGTGGATTTGTCTCCATTTAATTTTTAAGAACTAAAAAGCATGTCTGTAGGGTTGAAATTAGGCGACTGACTTGCCCATTGAACAGAAACCATGCAGGCTCAGCCACCAGGGCCAGGCTCCGCCACCGTCTCAGCCAATAGGTCCAGGCTCCCCCAAGCCGAACCACCAGGACCAGGCCCTACCAGGTCCAGGCTCTGCTATAGGTTCAGGCTTCACCAGGCTTAGCCATCAGGCCCAGGCTAAGGCTTTAGGCTCTGCCACGAGGCCTAGGCTTAACCACGCTCAACCACCAGAACCATAATTTTACAAATTACAGCCCAGTTTCCTTACTTAGACAGTTCTCCAATATAACTGGACATCTATTTTTATTTTATTTTTTTGCAGGGCTTGACAACTTATTGAGAATAATACTATTTTAATCTTTAGATCAGCTAGATCAACATTTATGGCAATGATGAAGTTAGTGGAAAATATAACTGAATACATAGATAATAAAAAATATGAAGTGAGGATATTTATTGACCTGAAAAAGGCTTTTGATATGATGACCACAAAATATTCTTACAGAAATGGAAAGATATAGTGTGAGAGGGGTAAAAAACAAAAACAAAAACAACTGGTTAAAAAGTTATCTTGCCAATTCATACAAACTGCTCAGTCAAAATCTGTGTTCTTGAATATTACCTGTGGTGTCCCACAAGGTTCAGTGCTGGGTCCCAAATTGTTTACTACGTATATCAATGACATCTGTAGAGTTACAAACATACTAAGGTTTGTTGTTTTTGCAGATGATACAACCATTCTTTTTTCTGGGGAAGGCTTTAAAGACTTAAAGTTATCTTTAAATTCATCCAAAACCAAATTTATGTTGTTTGGAAATCGAGAAATGTTTATAACTGGAGACTGGAAATTGATAAAGTATCCAATGAAAGAGTATTTGAAAAGAGATTTCTTGGTGTAACTTTGGACTACAAGCTTTGTTGGAAAGTATAAATCAAACACTTGTGAAACAAGATCTCAAAAACCACAGGGATTTTGGGAAAAACAAGGTACGTCCTGAACAATACAAGATTGCACACTTTACTGCACATTGCTACTACCATATTTAAGTACGGTACTGTGTTGAAATCTGGGGCAACACTTACAAGAGTCCTCTACAAAACATATGCACAATGCAAAACAAAGCAATAAGGATAATACATAATATTTGGTATCGTGAAGACACAAATAAATTTTTTTTAATTACAAGGTTGAGTTCCCTTTCGAACACCCTTTGTTTTTGCGTTACAGATCCTTTTGTTGAAAATGTTTTTATCATGTTTTCTGTTTCCCGTGTTTGTTTTGTTGAAATTTTAATCATTTGAAATAAGAGAAAGAAAGAAAGATAAAAAAAAAAGAACAGTATGTCATTACTTTTCCTTGAGAAACTCTTTTACATTATGCTTGGGGTCAGCATATTCAAATTCAAATTCAAATTTTATTTGTCACGTACACAGTCATACACAGTACGATATGTAGTGAAATGCTTGGACAACTGCTCGTGACCTAAAGAAAACAAAAAAGGAAAAGGCTATGAATAAGATAGGAAATAAATATGAAAAGTTAAAAAGGGTAAATTTAACTAGGAAGGAATAAAATATAAATTAAGGTTAAAAATGAAATAACTGTACAACACAAATTAGAATGAAGGGTAAATTTAACTGGGAGAATAAGATAAAATATATAAATTAAAGTTGAAAATAAAATAACTGTACAACAAAATACACAATACACAATATAGAACTATATAAGAATGTATGAAGAAATATAAATAAATATATACACAATAACAGCAGCTGTACAAGTATTAACTGGAAGTGAAGAATGTAGTGACCAGTGTTGTGCAATCCACATTATGTCTTGTGCAGTGCAAATATGCTTGAAGTGATTAAGTGATGAAGTGAAAACAATGTCCAGAAAGTCCAGTGTGTGTGTAAGAACTATATGTGTGGGTCAGTACTGTGTGGTGGTGTGATTGAGAGACCGTATCGCCTGCGGGAAGAAGCTCCTCCTCAGTCTCTCTGTGTTGGTCTTCAGGGAGCGGAATCGCTTTCCTGACCTCAACAGAGAGAACAGTCTGTTGTTGGGATGGCTGAGGTCCTTCACGATCTTCCTGGCCTTGGTCCAGCACCGGCTGCTGTAGATTGAGTGCAGGTCAGGGAGCTCGGAGCGGATGGTGCGCTCAGCTGACTGCACAACCCTCTGTAGAGCTCGTCTGTCCTGCATGGTGCTGTTCCCGAACCAGGTTAAGATGTTTCCTGTCAGGATGCTCTCTATGGTGCACGAGTAAAAGTTCCTGAGCACCTTGGAGGGCAGTTGGAAGTCTCTCAAGCGTCTGAGGTGGTAGAGACGCTGACGGGTCTTTTTCACCACGGTGTTGATGTGACAGGACCATGACAGGTCCTGCGTGATGTGAACTCCGAGGTATTTGAAACTGTCCACTCTCTCCACTGGGCACTCGTTGATGACGGGGGTCTGGTAGTTCCTCTCCTGCTTAGTGCTGAAGTCCACTATCAGCTCCTTTGTCTTACGAGCATTTACACTGTAAAGCACTATCTGATCAGTTTTACAACATTTGTCTCAATCTGAGCAGAGTCTGTAGTCCTGTGCACATCACAGTTCATCCTGCTGTTTCAATCAGCAGTCATACCATCAATAAACACTCTTAATTTATTGCGTCCACCATGTTTGACCGATGTGTTACGCTGAGCCGTTCCTTTTTTCCCCTCAATACTTTTCTCTTTCCATCATTTTGGTACAAGTTCATCTTGATTTTCTTTCTTCAGACTGTTTCCCCAGAACAGCCTAATCTGGCCTTTATGTTCTTGAGTGTAATTAGTGGTTTGCACCTTGTTATAAACCCTCTGTGGTTCTATCGATAAAGAGGTCTCTTAACTATAGGCTTTAACAGTGATACACTTACCTCCTGGAGAGAGTTCTTGACTTGGTTAGGTGTTGTGAAGTTGCTTTTAACTGTTATATACATTAATATTCATTTGTTTTGTTATAACAATGTACCAGATTAAGGATGTCACCACTAAACATTATGCTCTCTGTGTGGTAGATTTATTTAGTTTTTTTCAGCCTACCTTGCACCGATAGCTCTTTGGGCCTTGTGTTGATAATTACAGTGAAAATCTATAGAATAAAAATTCAACACCCTGAATTAAAACTTCAGATGCGTTTGCTGCGACATTAAAAAAAAAAGAAAGAGGGAAAGTGTTTTACTGCACAACAAAACTGTTCATAAGCCAATAATTCAATTATTTTCGAGCCACTGAAAATAGGGGGATTATGCATAAAAATAAAATTCCTGTAATTACCAAACAGTTAATACAACACTTTTGTTAAACCCCTTCAATCAAATCCTAACTGCTTGGCTTAAAATTCCCTGTGGTGGTATACATTGTACAACAAACTAATTTTATTGTTTTGCCTAACTGGACATAACTGTAGACCACACTATAAAAGCCCTACAGTCCAAGAAACAGAAGTATTTTTGGCAAATTTAAATTACTAATGCATCTAATGCGTCAATTTTAAAAAAAAAAAAAAAAAAAAAAAGGAAAAAAGATTTTAAAAAACGCTCTGTGTTACTCTATTTGCTCCATCAATACATTTAAAGGAGAAAGAAAATACAATATTTGCCTTTAAAACAGAATAAAGCATCATGAAGTGTATTTTGTACCAGATATACTAATGAGAAATGACCAAAAGGGACACTGGGCATTATGAAATATCAGTTTTTGTAACAGGAGTAAAGCATCACACACAGGAATTTCCATTTCAAGGTTTTACTGATTTGGCAAAATATTAAAAACGGATTATATCATTTCACAGCTTTAAATACAAGAAGCATATTTATTAATGATAATATAAAACAAGTAGTGAAACATTGTCAAAGTCATTAGCCTACATGACATTCCTCAATACACTGACAAGAAACAGCGATACCAAGCGATACCAAGTAGCAATATAGTAGGAGAGGCAAGAGACTGAAGAAACAAAAGAAACTCAACAGTAAGTTTGGTCACTTTCCAGAAAGAGAGAACAGATTAGTGAAGAAGAGTCATAAAAGAGAGACAGAAAAGAAGAGACATATTAAAATTGGCACATTCATAGTATGTCAGGGTGTGCAGTAGTTAATACAGTTGCTACACCGAACGAGAAGAGGGTACGGTTTGGAGGGTAGCAGGTTAGAGACAGGAACCATGCAGTGAGTTCAGCCTGCTGTTGTCATGAGTGGTTACAACCACACTAAATATGGCTGCCAGATGACACATCCAACTGGTTTTTGTATTTTTTTTCTCCCCTCTACCGATCACTGTTTTGTTTTTTTGGCAAGGTGAACGAGGCTCCTGGCTCCAATCAAAGTCAGCTTCCTCCAGAATAATTGTACGCCGTCACCTGCTACAGCTGCTTCTCACGTTGCTGTTCTGGTTGAAAGCGAGCTAACACAGCCATCGCATCCTACCCGAAGTCAAAATGTGTGTTCTCTATCCCAGACCAGCAGCCACTCTCTGTCCAGTAACAGTACTGAAGGCATAATAGAGGAGAAGGGGAGACAGAACGTACTTTGACATTCAGGCACTCTTGAGCAGCCACCCTGCAACACTGTAAAAGATCGGAGGTCACACGGAGTGCGTTCATGCGGCATCGAACCAGGCGTCACCACACCAGATGCACACGAACACACATGCTCACATGTGCAAGCAACAGAGCACCTTTAAATGCTAGCGTACACACACACACACACACACACACACACACACACGAGCCCTCACACAAACAGACACACACGCACACACAACTCACTTCTCAATAGGATTTTTAAAAAATGAAAGAGAAACCCATTTCAGTCCCAAATGGTCCTTCTCTGCCTTCCTCTCCCATGGAGCAGGCCAGTGGTCTTTCTCTGAGCTAACATTACTAATGTTAAAATAACTCTGGAGTTAAAGTAGCTTCATATCAGTAGCGTTTCTGTGGCACTGCAGTGGTACACAGATGCTTCAAACAGCTTTGTCCAGTCACTGCTGCGGTCCTGCCACGAGAGATGGGAGGGGTTAAAACACAGGTTTGATCCCCTTGTTGGTTACAGCTCCCCCCATTCAGGTAAGTGCAAAAATCCTCGTCATCTTCAACAACATTCTTGTAATTTCCTTCATCTTCGTCAGTGCCTAAGCTAATGCTGCCCAACATTTGAAGCATTGGCATCGTAGACAGATCCAAGATCAGTATTCAGCAGGAGAATACGTTCAGCTCCCAATCAGCGGCAGGTGTTTAGAGCAGTCATAAGGGCTTGTCAATCACAGTCACACCTGAAGTAACAGAAATAAAATAAGTTCAAACAACTATATCCTCGTTTTCTTATACAACAGGCTTCCATTTTTGGTAAAGCTTATAGTGATGGCCTGGATCAGGTGACTGAATCCTCTTTTAGTTGCACTACAATAGCTCTAAGCTGCTGGGGGTTTCCCATGATGCACTGAGTGTTTCTTCTTCACTCTCTGTGGATTGAATCTTTAGTTATTATTAAGTGGTTCTCATCCACAGTGTGTCTTTTGTCCCGTTTTCCTCTCCTCACCCCCAACCAGTCACGGCAGATAGCTGCCCCTCTGTGAGCCTGGTCCTGCCAGAGGTTTCCTTCCTGTTAAAAGGGAGTTTTTTCTTCCCACTATTGCTAATTGCTTGTTCATAGAGGATTCATTTTATTGTTGCAGTTTTCTCTATGTTATTGCAGGGCCTCTACCTTACAATATAAAGCGCCCCTTTGTAAATCATTCTGCACAGTATGGCTCAAGTAACCACAAGAAATAACAAAAGCCAACTTCAAGAAAGCATTGAAAACTGTGTGGCTCCATATGTGGAGCGCTGACCTGCATAACTGCGACCTGTGCTCATGCAGGTCGGCAGTAACGTCCACTTGTCAGTGATCGGATTGTAGAACTCCACCGAGGCCAAATTACAGCTTCCGTCATCTCCTCCCACCACGTAGAGTACATTATTTACAGCACACACGCCTGCACACACAAACGCACAACGATTAAAAGACATCTAACACAAGAGCACCACACATCCGAGGCTGCTTGGTGAACACACGCCGTGTTGCTTACCTGCATTACGTCGACACATGTTCATGTCAGCTACTTGTCTCCAGCTGTTAGTGGCTGGATCATAAACTTCACAACTCTTCCTCACCAATGGACCATCGTGGCCCCCCACAGCATAAAGTAAACCTTTTAATACACCCACACCTGAGGAAGGCATTGGACATGCACTTACTAGAGATCACACTGTGCAATGTTTTTCATTTAGTCCTCTTTTATAAGTAAGCTTCAGTAAAGATTTGTACTGACAAAAAGATCAGTTGTTCCATTTAGTATTTTAAACACAAATAACTTCAAAAGTTGACACACCTGCTCCACTGCGTCTTGTTCCCATCTCTGCTATATAGCTCCACGTGTTGCTTTTAGGGTTGTAAGCTTCTACTGTACTTAAACACTGCCTGGTGGCTCCGTCATAACCTCCAACAGCATAAAGGATCCCTGAAAAACATGCAATCCATAATTTAGAACGAGGTGCAGGGGCGGATAAAAGACACAAGTGATGGAGGAACTATGATATTTTTAATCACACCGCTCTTGCCATAGTATATATCGTAGTACTGTAGTATTTTGTAATAGTGGTTTGTTTTAAAAAAGAAAAATATGAGCTCTACTGAAGCTGTTTTTCCTTAGTTTTTTTTTCACCTTCTATTTCTAAAAGCTAATTTTAGTTTGGGAATCATATTCACCATTGACAACGCCGACTCCTACACTGCTGCGTCGGGTGCTCATGGGCGCCACATGGAACCACTCGTCTGTCTTAGCGTTATACGCCTCAACCGTAGACAGACCTGCAAACACGCAGAGCGTCAATCAAAAATACAGCAGTCAAACATTTTGAAAATTCTCTGCTGTCACATTTTTAAAGGACATTTGGCGTCACACGCTGATGTCACGACCACACAAATAAAAAAAAGCGTAGCAGCAGACCTGTGCTGCCGTCAAAGCCTCCAACAGCGTACAGGAGTCCGTTGAGCACAGAGGCCCCGAGCGTCGATCGACGGTCCTGCATGCTGCTCACGCTCGTCCAGCGGTCCATCATCGGGTCGTAACAGTCGACCGTCCGCACGCGCAAAGAACCGTTGAAACCGCCCACCGCGTACACGCATCCAGCCACATACACCACACCTGAGAGAGAACACAAAGTTTAAAACATCTTTCATTCTCCTGATCAGTGCTGAGTGACATAAAACTTTATGTATTTTTTATTCTCACTTTTTCTTGGGAAAATCCTGGTAGGATGAGAATCAAACTGGTGACATTCTTCAGCTCATTTATTATGATTACTGAGGGTTTCCTACCTGCTCGGCACCTCCTAGTTGGGAGTTCAGCCACTTGGTACCATCGCTGCTCCTCAAAGTCGTAACATTCAACACTTCGAATGGCCTTAGGAGCCTGACCGCCAACCACCACCATCACCTACGCACAACAGCGATGCCATTACAAGATCACATGCTGTTTTGATGTGGATGTAAGTGTTCATAGTGTGTTAGTACCTTAGGACAGCAGGCTGGAGTCCTCATGCGTGTGCGGGCGGTCTTCATCAGAGCTCTCTGGTCGGCCGGCAGCAGGTGGTACTTCATGGCCTCAATCAGGTAGTCTTTACAGGCACTGCTGTTCTTAATCAGAGACTCCTCCTCCACCCGCTGACACAAGTGAACAGTGAGGGAGGAACCGATCAGCTTGCATGATTTACCGTTACAGTACATCGCAGTGAGTGTGATGTTTCTGAGCTAAAGTCAGCATAAGAAAAACCCATAAGAAAGTGAAAAATCTTTGGCTTATAAAATATATAAGCCAAAGTGTGTTTATATCAAACTGAATACTGTCAGCAGGCATTGTTAACTAATTTTTTTTTAATATTCAGGAAATGACTGGTATTTGTACAAGGTCATGATGTTTTTTCAGTAAAAAAATAAATGCTAAAGGACTTCAGCCGCTGCCACTTTACTGTAAAAACGATTCAGCCACAGCAAACACTGCACTCAGTTTTGCACCAAGAAATAATCAAATCCACTTCTTTAAAGCAACAGAAGTGACAAAGAAAAATAAACATTCATTTATATTTTTAATTTCATCACTTTCAATAAAAGTGCCCTTTCTGACAAGTGAAGCACACATTCACTTTACATCATAGTTTGTTTGTTTTTTATACATATCTTCAACACATCAGTGAAGTGTACACACAGAGATACACACAGACACACAACATCTTCCTGTCATAACCAACCTCACCAGCAAGATGACAGAATTAGAAAGCCTTTCTTGCGTGAGCTTGTTTGAACGTCCCAGAAACAATAAAACAGGCCATCGTTGAATGTTGAAGCACTGCTCTGCTGCACTGTTTGCACTCGCACGAGTCTGGTCTTTAAAAAGTATAAATTACATTATATTGTGTACATTGTCTACATTCATAATTTACTGTGGCACCTTATTCCTGTCAGCCCCTCTTTCATCTTTTATTTCCCACATTTTTTACTGAATTCACTTTTAATCACCTTTCCTGCCGTTTTTCTTTCTCTGACCTACATGTGGTTCATGTTCTGTATATAGTGCTTTTCTACATCACTCAAAGAGATGGGGAAAAAAAACATTAAGGAGGCTTTACACCAGCCCAGTTTCTTTTTTCTTTTTTTTTTAAAAAAGGATGACACACAAAAGGTTACTGGCAGCTGACAGTGCATAAAACTTTAACTCTACTTCATTTAAGTGCAGATTAAAGAACAGCAGCTAAACACACCTGCACCAGGTATTCTCTGGAGAGGAGCGGCAGGCGGACATGTTCCATCAGGTGAGCCAAATGCTCCTGGCGGACGTCTTTATCGTGGTTGACCCAAGCTATGACGGCCTCAAAAACCTGCACACCAGCACACACAGGCACACGCAAATCATTGTAAAGTTTTTACTCTACTTCTGCTATACGTGCAAAATGAGAACGACGAGAGAGCGTACCTTCTCCTCTGAGGGTATGGTGAGCTTGTCGCTGGCGATAAGGCTGGACACTTGCTCCATGCCCAAATTAAGAAACTCCTCACTCCCGACCACCTCTGTAAAATGTTGCTCTGCGGGCACAAACTGCAGATAAACACAGCTGCTTCTCTCCACAACTTCATTAATTACACCTGTTCTCATTCTGTCTCCCCAGATCCTCCCGGACACGCGGACTCGTTTAAATAAAGGAACAGGGAGTGCTGCCACACACGTGCAGACTTTTGAACGCACAAACCTGCGAAGCTGTTAGCCTGCGTGAGAAGCTGGGAGCAGGCGTGTAGGTCAGCGAAGGCTCTTATTCCCAGGCAGTTGGACGGATGAAGCTGAGAGCTCAGGAACTCACAGCAAGCCTTTTTCACCTCGTTCAGCTGGAGCAGCCCCGCTGCAGGCAACAGCGCCTGAGAAACAAGAACACGAGGTTTGCACACAGGTTTCGGCTTTACTGCCACAGCGTACAGATCAGTACATTTAGAGCGGTGACAGGTTGGCCTGGTGTGCAGAAGAGCAATCTCTGACTCACTGACAGTTTACGTTGATGAAACTGTTCCAGTCTTTTTCAACTTTTAGACCAAGAGAGAAGTGAAAACCTAAAAATAAACTCAGCTGAGCTTAGAGCACAGCTACCAATCAAAGTGATCACATGCTGTACGTGCATCTTTTATAGTGCCTCTATTTGCACTGTGGTGATCTGATCCTTCCCAAGTTTAAAAAAAATCTATTCAAAGATGGAAACTGCTTTTCTGGTTTAATTTCGTGGGTTTTAAAGCAAGTAGAAAACTTCTAGAGAAAAAGCCTGATTAAATCACATTTCATCGTTTCATGAATGCATTTCAGAAATATTTACGTCAGAAAAACTTAGTTATCCAGGTCAGTGTCATCTTTTTTTAAATGACACCCAATATTAAATACAGCCTTATTTAAATACAGATGCAAGTTTTAGATTTTTCCTGAAACCCAGGAGATTTTTCCAATCACACTCACACCAATTTAGAATTACCAGTTAAGCCAGCCCCACTAACTGCATGTCTTTGGACTGTGGGAGGAAGTTAAAGTATCAGGAGAGCACCCATGCAAACACTGAAGGCCCCAGACTGGATTAGAAGCCACGATCTTCTTGCTGTGAGGCAACAGTACTAACTGCTGCACCACCTTGTCTCTCTAGCTTCTGGCCCTGCGACAGGGCTCCAGACTCCAGACCTTAACCCAACCATAAGCCCTGATCATAATACACGACTTCCTACTGAGTTAAAAGATTTCAATCCTCCAGCCCTTCGATTAGTAAAGACTGCTTGAGCCACAACACCAAAAACACTGAGCCTACCAGTGTTAGCAATGTAAGATCAAACCACCAACCTTTCGATTAGTAGTCACCCTGCTTTACCTCCTGATCCATAGTTATCTCAAGATAAGAAAAGCTTAAGAAGTGTGAAGACATAATATGGAAAATATGAAAGATATCATGTACATGTACATGTACAGTCTTCACTAGATCTTCAACACTTCACTGTCCCAGTCCTGCATCCTGCCGTGTCTAAAGTCAGCCACAATTGTCCCACTGCCAAAGCATACTAACATTAGCAGCCTCAACGACTACCGACCAGTTGCTCTAACACCTGTTATAATGAAGTGCTTCGAGAAACTGGTCCGACGTCACATCATGTCCTGCCTGCCACCCACACTCGACCCACTCCAGTTTGCATACAGAGCTAACAGATCAACTGAAGATGCCATCGCTACAACGCTCCACACCACCATCTCTCACCTGGAAGTGCAGGGCCGTTACGCCAGGCTGCTCTTTGTTGACTTTAGCTCTGCTTTCAATACGATACTCCCGGACAGACTAATAGTTAAACTGCTGGAAATTGGACTTCCTTCCACCACCTGCCGCTGGATCAGAGACTTCCTCTCAGACCGTGTACAGAGAGTTAGAGTGGGGCCTCATCTTTCCTCAGCCCTCAGCCTCAACACCGGCTCTCCACAAGGCTGTGTACTGAGTCCCCTACTGTACACTCTGTACACACATGACTGTGTTAGTTCCCACCCAGACAACACAGTCATCAAGTTTGCAGATGATGCCACCGTGGTGGGGCTCATCTCAGGGGGAGATGAGACTGCGTACAGAGCTGAAGTTCAGAGGCTGTCAGATTGGTGTGCAGATAACAACCTGGACCTCAATACCACCAAGACAAAAGAACTGGTAGTTGACTTCAGAAGGAGGAAGTCCGAGCTGCAGCCTGTCAGCATCAACGGGGAGTGCGTGGAAAGGGTCTCCAGTTTCAAGTTTCTGGGTGTGCACATAGACACAGACCTCCAATGGAGCTCTAACACCTCTGCGGTCTTAAAGAAGGCCCAACAGCGTCTCCACTTTCTGAGAATCCTCAGAAAAATGGACCTGAAGAAGGAGCTGCTGACCGTCTTCTACCGCTGCTCCATTGAAAGTGTGCTGACATATTGCATCGGTGTGTGGTTCTCCAGCTGCACCACAGCACACAGAAAGGCACTCCAGAGGGTCATCAACATGGCCCAAAAAATCATTGGACATCCTCTTCCCTCCCTGAAGGACCTGTACAGCACTCGCTGTCTCAAGAGGGCATGCAGCATCCTACGGGACTGCACACACCCAGGACACCGGGTGTTTAAGCTGCTGCCGTCTGGCAGGAGGTTCAGGCTGCTGAGGTCCCGAACAAATAGACTCAAGGACAGCTTTTACAACAGGGCAATAGCCCTGATCAATGTAAATAGCTGACCTGACTGGATACCTCCCTGGACTTTTTTAGGGTGGAGGTAACAATGTTTAAAACAATAACAATAATATTTATATGTATAACAAGGTGCAGTAATAATTAATGTGCAATAATAACAGTGTGCAATACACATACACTTATTCTTCTTTTTTATACTAAGTTAATATACTGTGTTGTGTTGTTTGTTGCGTTGTGATGTGTCATATCGTGTCGTGTTGTGTTATATGTAGTGCCGATGTAGGACAGTTTTTCCAATTTCATTGTACTACTGTACTATGTATGACTGTGCAATGACAATAAAGAGTTATCTTATCTTATCTTATATTATCTACTTAGAATCATCAGCTAACCTAACATATGAGTCTTTGGACCATGGGAGGAAACCAGAGTTCCCACACAGAAAGCCCACAGCTGGCCAGCAGGTTAAAACCCAGAATAGTTTGTTTAACTCTTCACCTTAACCTGATAACCAAAGAGACCGTGTTTTTGTGTGAAGCTAACAAAGCCTTTGATGTGAATGAGCTTTAATGCATCGAGAAAGCTTGAACTGAAATGTTATTTTTGCCTTACAGGTAAATCACTTCCTGTCGAGTTTCCAGTGTGACACTGCAAATGCTGCAAACCTGCTCAGTGTGAGTCCAGGCCGTAGTTATTGAGCTAATGCATGTGTGTGTTTACCTGCACATTATCCTCCGTGACCTGTATCTCCGCCGTGTAGATGTAGTCAATCAACAGGCCCAGAGTCCAGCCATCCATCTCCTTTATCCTCACTCGTTTTGCCCTACTTTCTGCCATCTCGCCTGTTAGTACATGTGCACACGTTAGCTTTTCAGCACCACAAAGGTAGCAACTGTGCCAGGCACTAAAAACAATGAAAGGAACCGAATAGATGAGAATGGAGGAGGGCCGTTACCTGTGAACATAGCGTGAAAGTAAGGGCTCCCAGCAGCCAGAACCACTCTGTGAGCAGCAATCTCGACGTCCTCTGCCACAATGGTCACATCACACAACAGGCTCTGGCTACATGCACGAGTAGGAAACAGAAACCGTTACAGTTTACAGAAAGGATTTGGTGAGGACGAGGCAACAAATAACTGAAGAGACAGTGTGGGACACCTGCGCAGCTCGTTCATGACTTTGAACGCCTTCCTCATGTGGCGAGGGTTCAGAGTGACGGGACCGTGCCTTTCCACTCCGTCCTCTTTGTCCAGAGAGTGTGGACAAAGTCTAGTGCACCTGAGAGGAACAGTACAGATACGTAAACAAGAAGCACACAGGGAACACAAAACGCGTAACTTGAGAGCTACTCGGGTCTCCTGGTGCACGGCAATCACAGTGAGGACATCTTTTTGTTTAGAATCACTTCTAAACACCATAGCTTTAACCAAAAGCACAATCAGACACTGCGTTTAACTTCTCATTAAGTTTTCCAAAGTGTCTTTGCAATCACTTTAAACCCCGACTCGGCTGGTTTATCTCCTAGAGAAGATAAATTACTGTTGATTTGGAAACTGACGGTGTAATATTTCCTGATTTCCTGACAAAAAACACGCACACACTCAGAGGGCGCTGTATCAGGACCAAGCTTGATTTTCACATGCGTAAAGAAGGCATCTTCCCAGGAGTCCACAATTAAGATTAAACGCTCATTTGTAAACTGTTTAGCAGTCCAGTCAAAGCTGCAGTATCAGGTAGTGCTTTGTCTTGTTTAAAATCTTATCTAAAGACCTTAATTATTAGTTTATATCAACAAGGTGCAGACTCTCAGTTGTAGCATGTAAAAGCTGAACGGTTCTGCTATAAATTCTATTATCATTATTATTGCTGATATTATTAACTGTTGTTGTTGCACTAGCGTTATGATTAGAATAGGGGATGCACTGCCTGAGACACTGCTGATACTTGTGTTTGAAAGAGCAGTTTAGCACATAGCCAATGTTGCCAAAGTTATACGCTTTGCATGCAAATTCATATTGTTTTTGTTTATTGTTATAATTTGTAGTTACATAGAATGCAGTCAGTCAGCATTTGTATGATGCTGCACATCATTACTGAGACATGCTGTGATGTATGGTTTGGAGACGCTGGCACTGACAAGGAGATGAAGATGTTAAGATTTTCATTGGGAGTGAGCAGGATGGGCAGGATTAGAAATTCATTTATCAGCGGGACAGTTCAGGTTGAGAAGTTTGGAGAAAAGGTTAGAGAGGCAAGGCTGAGATGGATTGGATGGAGAGTGGATATATCAGGCAAAGGATGTTGAAGATGGAGCTGCCACGCAGGAGGAAAAGAGGACAATCACAGAGAAGATTCATGGTTGTAGGTAAGGAGGCCATGCAGAGGGTTGGTGTGACAGAGGAGGATGCTAGGGATAAGGAGAGATGGAGGCGGGTGATCTGCTGAGGTGAGAAGAAGATGCTGCACATCTTAAAATACAAACACACCCTGCATAAGTTCTCCAGTCACTGACATAAGTAGTGAAACAATGTAAGAACACTGCAGCACTAATAAAAGTGCTTATTCAATATTAATAGCGAAAATGTTCTGAGAAAAATACGAGTTACAATTTAGAAGAAAAATGACTCCTGTGTGTAAGATATTATTAAACTGATGAATCAAGTAGCACTTTCAGGTGGCACCATAGTCCAGCAGCTCTACTCAGGGGCCCTTCTCCTGAGGGTTTCATGATAAGTCTGAAGAGGTTGTGAGAGAGAACAGGAAAAGTCCTGCTACAGATTTCCATTCATGTTTGAGACTCTGGCGTGTGTTGTAAAACATTGATTAAGCTTAACCTAAGATGGAACCTTCTGACTGCCCAAGGTGTTTGATAAGATCGTGTGTGTACTTTAAACCTTCATTATTGACTATTCATTAAAAACAGATCGATCAAGTTGGCTGAACTGTGCCGGACTAGAAGTATATATATATAATCCGCACAATTACTTTGTTATTTGCACCTCTGAGCGCACACCTCTGCCCTCCCTCTCCTGAAATCAAACATTCAACATGTACATTTACATGCTGCTCCTCTGTTTTCTGTCACAAATACACCCACACACGGCTGTGAAGCACACGTCCTCAGTGCCACGAACAGAAACAGAGGCGTTAGACCAACAAGCACAACGTTATGACACCACCACAGAGCCTGCAGCCTGATCCTGCAGCCACAGTCCCCGGGTATCAGTCCTCCCCACCCGGTCATTGAGCAGCCACACCGGCTGGCCGCTGTCTCTGTCAATGCGGCACCATCCGTCAAGCAGCCACTGGGAAACGTCAACACACACAGAGAGAGAGGGGGGGAGAGATTCAGCAGCTTTTTGCACTTACAGCGGATGACTGTCCATGATTCTGGTGTTTTTCAGAGGCTGAAAACTTGGCCCAGCGGCATGCACCATTCCATATCCACAGTGTCGTCTTCGATGGGTCTAAATTCAGGCGTGAATCACGGCGATCATCTGTCCAGAGGCGGAGAGACGGGCTGACGACAGCCCCATTAAAGCAGCCTGTTCCATAGAAACACACAGCCCGACTGCTGCGGTGACACTCTCCACAGACACGTTGCGATTCAGTCCGGCTGTTGTACCCAGCGGACTGCTCCTTATGTGGGCCGAAAAACGCGCAGGAAAGGCGCACACCGCCGGGTCAGACGGGGGTTGTTTTTACTCAGCGTCCCCTCTCTATTACTCCTGGGTGTTTATGGGTGCGAGAGGCGGACGGACAAGGATACCTGTTATTTTCCAATCGCTGATTAAAACGCACAAACAAGGACATGTCGGTAAAGACGGTCCTCTGAGCAGCCAAGGCGTCCCAGAAGAAAGCGCTGTCTCCCTCTAGCTGTGGGAGACTCACGAAACTGAACAAACACTCCGTTCAGTTTGTTCATAAAGAGACAGCTCATAAACAGGAACAGAGGACCTTACATTATAAAGTAAATAATTTACAGTATCACAAGGGGAAACTGTAAAGTGACACTGTAAATACTTTAGACTTCATCATTTACTCCAGGTTTGGTCTTATTATGATGGACAATTTATGCCCTATTTTTGTTGCATTACTTTTTATTTTTTATTCAGTTTAAAAATAAGAACATGAAACGTGTTTTTTGCTTCTCATCAAGCCCAAATTTTTATATCTCTAAATCTGACTTTGTAAATCAGAAACTGCTTTATAATGTCACAGTTTTGACCTCGTACTCTAAATTTGATCCTGTTATAAATTTGACTTGGTTGACTGTTTATGATCTACGTTTGTATCATTTTCAGCTACAGACTCAAGGTGTTTGATTTACTTTCATAAACTATAACAAGTTATTTTGATATACTACCGCGATTTTGATTAAAGGACTCAAACTTTAGATTTTTAAAGTCTAAGTTATACTTTATTAAATAAGGTCAATTTATAAATCAGTAAGTTGGAATTAAAATTTTCATGGCAGAATTTAGATACTATGGATTCAGATTTTAGATATCATATTACTGAGTGTTTGCCTCATGCTAAACCTGCCTTAGCATTTCTCTGTTTTGATTTTATTACGAAATTTGTAGTATTATATTAACTAAGTCAGTTTTATTTATATGCACAGTTAAGACCAATGTGTTTTGTAGTAAAATAAATAAATAAACACATAAAATAATACTATACTATAATATCTAACAAAAATTTTCTTTGCACTACTTCGAAGCACTTTGCAATTTGTTCTCCGATGTATCTTTCTATTGTTTTTGTATATATTTCTCCTGTATGCTATTTATTCCTGCTGTCTACTATTTATATTTTATTCCAACACAGCTGATGTGGAGCACCCACGATTTCGTTGTACATGTACAATGACAATCAAGTTTTATTCTATTTTATTCTTTTCTATGTCTTTTAGCTTTATATCTTTCACTACTGGCTTAAATTCTTGTTATTCTGTTCCTAGTAAGTCACAATTTTGATTAAATTTAAACATAGGATTACAAAACTTTTATTTATTATCAAGCACAAAGTTTTATTTTAGCATTTTACTTTGTAAGTCAACATTTTCTTCATCGGCATCATATTTCTCACTTATCAGTTTACTTTTATTTCATTATTTGGACACTTACTCAGAACCCGTATACAGCAGTACATGCCTGGGGCTATTGTCATGCTGCACAATGAGATCTGATTGAGACTGATTGCTTCATTATCTAATAATTCTGTGTGTATCTCGCAAACATGACCACAAATACTCATATATCTCATCCTTGCGACTAATATGTTCTGCTCTTCTCTCCCAAGTCATGTCTTTGGAAGTCAAAAACTGACATACATGAGCATTTATATTTTTTATTAGTCTTTCTGTCAATTTAGATATCTGCCTGCATTAGACACACACTATACAACATGTTAAATGTAGTCCATGTCAATCAGAAACTGTACTAAAAGAGTGGATAACTGCTAATTAAACACATTAGTGTTACATTCAAAATCCAGGTTTCTTCATGTCAGGACCACAGACCCATTTGCAGACATTTTTGTCCTCGGAGCACCATCTGTGAGGATATTTTGCCTGACTGTACTGTTTGTGAACATGCAAGAGCTGTGAGAATGAGCAGAACAAATCTGCTGTGGTGTGAAGACACCAATTACATCAGAGACAACATGCTTTCATAATGCTCTGTACTCACTACTGACTCAGTGTAGTGGTGACCTGGAATAAAAGCTGTTGGCAGGTAGATTTGTTTAAACCAAAATGCCAAGATAGCAATGTTATTTTGTTTTTATGTAAACACAGAGGACAAATAATTTATTTCTAAATTATGTTTTTTGAGCAACAGTCTCATGTGCGTCTAGTATTATTATATCAAGTATTACATCTATTGATGTAATACTTAATTTCCACAAAACTCAAGGATTTCTAAAGGAGTATCAATACCGAACCAAAATGCCACAACCCATTGTTTTTATCCTTCCATGCCATTTAAACACTGACCCTCTGGTTTGCACCAAAGGCTCGGTTCAGTGTTTTATCAGAAGACGATGCAAAGCTAGTTTTAGAGGTTGAGTACTACTCATTTGTGACCCACCAATAAACCCGAGGAGTACACCTTGGAAATTTTACAGGGCGAGGTCAAACCTGTTTCAATCACTATATCACAAAATGCACTCTGCAAAAAAAAAATAACTAAGACTTCAGTATAGTTTCAAAAATTATCATATTTTATTTTTACAATAAAAAAAAATACACAATGAAAATATTTACATAAATGAAAACAGAGGAAAAAAACTGTAGAAATATTGTAATAACCTCCCCACATTTCTGCAGGAAAGTGCTCTTTGTTTTAGATACAGTCACATTACACTGCCATCCTTCAAATCCAGACTTTATTTGCCGATTACTTCAAATGAGGCATACACAACTGATGAATGCAAGCTCACATATCTTGTTTCTGTGTCATCTCCAGCCAGCCTTGGCGGACTCAGGTCAATCCCAACCTTGCAGAGTCTTTATTTTGGCAAGCGACTGTTTTGCTGTTTCCAGGCGGTTTATTACACACACTGGATGCATAACAGCACATTTTGAGAGCGGGGCAGTTTCAAATGATGTGACTGTACATGTGGTGTGTTAGTTTTGCTTTAAAGGGGCAGGGGGCAGATTTGCAGAGGCTTGCTCCAGAAAGGCCAGCGGTCCAGGAGGGGGAAGGTCTGAGGGTTTACGATGCTGGCCGCTCACATCCTCCAGCACTTGTTGCCAGTGGTGTAGCTTCGTCAAGTGCTTCTGAACCAGCATTTCTTTTCTCTGTAGTTCATTACGCAACTCTGACACATCCTGAAGTGAGAGGACAAGTTGACGAATTGAGAAAAATGAATAATACATACATTCATGACTAGTTGTTTATTTTATTTTGCACAAATAACAAGGAAATTTATTGGAAACATAAGTGGACCCAATTCATTGCAATAGTTTACCTCTTTCACCACTTGCTCTGGTTTCTGCACAGACAGCTGAAGCCTTTTCTGTAAGAAGAAGCACTCAGTCTGCCGAGCCACATCCAGAAACTTTTGTATGCACTGGTCCACACCTACAATAAGCACAACACATGTCAGCATACGGACTAAAATGTGAAATGTGGAAAATAAAAGTGTTGTGCTTCACTGACCTGTTCGAATCTCCTCCTGGTCTGTTCCATTAACGTAATCTTGGCTCACCAGGGATGCAAAACATGCCTAAAGAATAAAAAGAGACAACATTCTTAAATCATAACAGACATTCTGCTCAACCATCTCAAATTTGGCTAAAACTTTTAAGATCAAAGGTCCAAAATCTGGGGCGACCGTGGCTCAGGGGGTTGGGAAGCGCATTTATGACCGGAAGGTCACCGGTTCGATCCCTGGGTTCTCTGTCCTGGTCGTTGTGTCCTTGGGCAAGACACTTTACCCTACTGGTGTTGGCCAGAGGGGCCGACGGTGCGATATGGCAGCCTCGCTTCTGTCAGTCTGTCCCAGGGCAGCTGTGGCTACAACTGTAGCTGCCTCCACCAGTGTGTGAGAGTGAATGAATAGTGGAATTGTAAAGCGTTTTGGGTGCCTTGAAAAGCGCTATATAAATGCAATCCATTATTATGACATGTATGATGATTTCTGTGAAATGCTACCTTTCTATATCAGATACTTTTTAGAAAAATGATCTGTTGACCCACTTCAAGCATGTTTTTTCTCACCCTGAAATCTGCCTTGGGGAGTCAAACAAGTTCACAGTCTTGCAGCATTCATGGCAGTAGTCAACATGCCGTAGCAGTCGTAGTATTTGGGTAAGCGTGTTGCACTAGACTGCTAATTACGGCATGTGGAGATGGAAATCTGAACTATTCACATGAAATGAGTTACTAATCCCCTTTTCCCTTAATTATTTTGCTGTACCATAAATGTTGAACTGATACTTGTTACGTTGTCATGCTTTTATTTTTTTAAAGTTTTTGAGATATTTCTGATCACACACTGCCTCAGACTGCCTAGATATCTAAAATAGTATTTAACAAATGAAGCTAAAATTTCACAGCAATCATTATAAATTTCAAACCCTGAAACTTTCAAGCAAATCAAAGGTGCTTAAGCAGAAAATGTTCTTTTAAAAAAAAGTGATGATTTGATGTGGAATGAGTGATGTTCCAGCTTTGAGTCCAGGCAGTTTTCTAGACTGCTTGTCCCCAAATAGATTAATTAAACTTTAAAATATGTGAATAATACCTGCCTCCCAACCTACACAAAGAAATTAGCAATGCTGTTGATTTGCAACTGAGGAAAAATACGATAAAGACATCAATGCTAGTAAAAAACTGTAACTAGAACTACTTCTATGTTTATGCCTTAGTGAAACTTAAATACAGTCTGCATTAAAGAGCTCCATTCTTGTGTTTGTCACTGGGTGCAGAGATTTACTCTGACAGCAGCATTATTCACAGTGGTTTCTGATGTCAGGTGATAAACACCTGGCACATAAATGGCATTCATTCGGGCAGCGAGGTTTGATAGTAGCTCTTTATCTGTGGATATCCACTGGGACATCTGGGTTGTACCCTTTTTCTTTGGAGATTACATTTGTGTGAAAGTGTTTGTACGGGTCTGTCTCCAAGCTTTGTCATCTTGTAAATTTTTCCAAAGACATGCTGAAACTGGTTTCATAATATAAAACCACAGCTATTTTTGAAGAACTAAGGTGTGAGAAGCATGTGAGAAGATCCTTCGTGTAATTTATATTGTGCAAAGAGAACTCAGCGTGGCAGTGCAGCGTGTGGTCTGGACACAAGCTCAGCCGAGACATTTCGACGTGGCGTCACAAAATTAAAACGACCGCAACAACCGTGAAAAGAGTTGGATAGACATTGCTGCTCAATGTTTTCCATTAGCAATTTAGCAAAGTTGATGATGGGGGGGCTGTGTGAATGAAAGACCGAGAGGGAGAGCGAGAGACACAGTATGAGCACTCAGGTCGCATCAGAGCATCGGGCCGTATAGTATCGTGACCTACGAACTTCTAATACCTGCGACTCAATCGTACAGTTTGAGCAGGAGCTGAATGACGCGACTGAAGAAAAAAAAATCGCACAGTGTTTGCCCAGCTTAATGCTAGAAGCATAGCGCATTAAACCAACAAAGGAGTCAGATGTACATGATGTGTGAAGTGTGTGTCTATTGTGTTTTTTTCTTTTTTTCTTTAGTTAAGTGACAAAGAGGGAGGATTATGGTGTTTTAGGTGTTAGAAAAAAAAAGACAGCAGCCCGTGTGTTTGTTACCAAGTGTCTGCTAATTAGCAGGGCACAGACAGGGGGCGAGGCTGGGACTTTGTTACACGCCACAATACTTGCTCATAATAATAATAATTATTATTTTTAATAATTTTAAGAACAGGACTTGAATGTAAAATGGGTACACCCTGCGGTACAACAGCACCAGCAAACAAACACTAACTCTAACCGGCTAAAGCTGCTAGCGACAGTTAGCATGCACAGCTAAAGGAAGCCAGCACTGAAGACTCCTACCTCAAAAGAAGCCTCCAGTTCATCCACCAGCGTGTTGCTTCCTTGCGTCCTGGGAGCGGCACTAGCAAAACTCGGCTGGCCCGGTCCGCCGGGACCCCCGACAGGATGTGCACCAGGAGGCTGCTGGCCGCTAAACATCCCACTCATGGACGAAGCCATCTTGATCCGATTGTTTTTCCCCTCTACAGTCCGCGCATGCGTATACAGTCTACAGAGCTTTCTAGCCAAACTTAGGTGGACAACCTTTTGCACATCTTTTGGGACACAGTGGCAATATCTTTCTGGTCTGTTGCTTTTTTGTGGGGGACATAATTTAGTCAAAGCGTCCTCCTGAGAGATGATAGGAATCTATATCTTTATATACATTAAAGCTTCTGAGTAATGTCTCATATTTTGTACAGTTGTGTACCAGAAATTGGCAGCAGCTGCATCACTGTAGTGGAATGCAAACGTAGTTTAAACACCCCTACATACAAGTCTTTGTCCTCAAAGAAACGGTTTTCCCACTTTAGTGTGGGTGCACTCAAATGATGCAGAGTCCTGACCTCCAACTCATCGAACACCTGTGGGACGAGTGAGTCAGGTATCATCCAGGAGGAGAGGCCAGCTCACTCATTTTGCCATCTCTGAGTGGAAGCAAATCTGCAGCCAGGTTTCCAGAATCCTTCAAATAAAAGAAAATAAATAATTTAAATAAAAAACTGGGGGCAGTGCCTTGCCCCTAAACTAGCAAGGTACTGTCCACATTTCTTTTCTTAAAAATAAATAAATAAATCATCACATGACTATAATGAGGTACACCGTGTACATCCATTCTCAATAGAGCATGTTTGAACAGTGACAGTCATACAAAACAGTTTTTATTTACCAGTAAGAATTTATTTATTCATACTACAAAAAATACTGTTGATGCTACACAGCTTCAGGATGACAACAGGACCAGGGACTGGTCTGAGACTGATGCATGTGGTTTATGGAAACAGTGAAGCTCAGATGTTTTACAAAAATATCTCCATTTCATATAATTATATCAGTTTATCCAGTGGCCTGTTTCACACTGTGTGGCATTTGACCATCGTGTTTGGCCCTCGGTCTGTTCCTACACTGTTGAGTCTTGCTAGAAGATTGGGAAATAGTCTAATCAATATTTGTTGTCCATCTCCTTTTAGCCATTGTGGGCTAGACCAGCAGCAAACTCCACCAGTGTACGTGTTGGTCTTCCAGACATGCCTTTCCTCAGGTAGGGGACTTCGTCTTTGTTACTCATCACACCAGCGATGTCCAGATGAGCCCAGTGAGGAGCTTTGACAAACTCCCTCAGGAATGCAGCTGCAGTGCACGCACCACCAGAACTAAAAAGAAATCACTCATGAGAAGAAGAAAAAAAATTCCAATTCATTGCACACTGGAGCATTGACTGGACGTCTCTCTGCTGCAGCGATGCCTCTAACAGGAGATGAGACACAGATACGTACCGGCTGTACTTGCCGATGTTGTTGAGGTCAGCCAGCTGACTGTCAGTCACCTGTTTGGTGTAGTGCTGGAACAGAGGCATCCGCCACACCCTGTCACCTGTCACAACACTAGCCTACAAACACGGACACACACACGTTAACAGAAGAGCTGATGAACTGAGACACCGTGTTTTAACGTGTATCTGCAGTACCCTGTGCAGCTGCTCCCAGAGCCAGTCAGAATTTGTAAAGACTCCTGCTGCCGCTGAGCCGAGCGCTACATCCATCGCACCTTGAAGACAAAATACGCCACGATTTTGACATTTGTCTATGATTAATGTCTTGCAGCATAAAGAAAATTTGATGTCACCGTGTAAACAAACTGCTAAAGAAATCCTACCTGTTAGCGTAGCAACATTGACAATGGCTCTGGGGTTGAAGACATGTCCATAACAGAGAGCATCAGCAAGGATCAGTCTGCCCTCTGCATCTGTATTATCAACCTGGAACACAAAAACAAAAACACTGTACAACTGTACACATGCAGTAAATGTCCTGGTACTTATAGTGGTGTGAAAGAGAAAAGTTATCCAAACCTACCCGATCCTGTGTGAAAAAGTAGTTGTGCCTCTTGTTAAATCATAAATTAACTGTGATTAACCACATTTTTTGGAAAGCTGAGTTCAGTTTCACTAAATACACTCAGGCCTGATTACTGGCAGACCTGTTGAATCAAGAGGTCACTTACATAAAACCTGTCTGACAGGTTAAAAGATCTCAAAACGCAACACATCATACCATGATCTAAAGAAACACTTTTGAAACAAAGTAATCGGGATCTATCAGTCTGGAAAGGGTTACAAAATCATTTCTAAGCACTCCAATGAACCATGTTGAGAACCATTATACAGGCATGGAGAAAACATGGAACACTGGCGAACTTTCCCAGGAATGGCCGGCCTCAAAACATTACTCCAAGAGTACTTCGATGAATCATCCAGGAGGTCACAGAAGATCCTGAACAACATCTAAAGAACTGCAAGCCTCACTTGCCTGAGTTAAGGTCAGAGTTCGGGATTCAACAATAAGAGAGAGAGAGTGGGTAAAAATGACATCCATGGCATATCCAAGGAAAAAAACCACTGCTGACCAAAAAGAACAAAGGCTCATCTCACATTTACCAAAAGACATCTTGATGACCCCCAAGACTTTTGGGAAAACATTCTGTGGACTGATGAGACATAAGTTGAATTTTTAGAAGGTATGTGTTCCATTACATCTGCATAAAGCCGACACAGGATTTCAGAAAGGGAACATCATGCCATCAGTAAAATAGGGTGGTGGTAATGTTATGTTCTGGGGCTGTTGTGCTGCCTCAGGACCTAGAGGACTGCTGTGGTAAATAGGACCATGAATTCTGCTGTCTACCAAAACATCCTGAAGGAGGCTGTCCAGCCAGTCGTGACCTCAAGCTGAAACGCACTTGGGTTCTGCAGTAGGACAAGGATCTAAAACACACCAGCAAGTCCACCTTGGAATGACTTAAAAACAACAAAATGAAGACGCTGGAGCGGCCTAGTCAAAAGTCCTGACCTGAATCCAATTGAGATGCTGTGACATGACCTTAAAAAGGCAGCTCATGCTTGAAAACCCTCCAGTGGGGCTGAATTACAACAATTTTGCAAATAATTGGGCTTAATTGGTTGTTGATCAATGGTCATTACAATCTGCATATTAATGATAAAGGAACTGACCTCACAGCCCATTGTTCATTCAGTGGGCTGGTGTCAGTCATTGTACAAATATACTGTTTATAAGGTTGGGGAAACCTGCAGTCAGCTGAGACTGAAGAAGTCATTTGGATGAGTGACAAATCATTTCTCCCACTGAAAACGCTACGTCCAGACTAACAGAATCAACCCTTTGGGATCTGCAATGATCATTGGGCCAAAATTCCTCCGCAGTGCTGGAAAAGTTATCACAAACACTTGATTGCAGTTGTTGCTGCCAAGGGTCGTCAACCAGTTATTAGGTTTAGTGGGAAATCACTTTTTCCACACAGGGCCATGTAGGTTTGGATTTTTTTCCCCCTTAATAATAAACACCAGCCACAAGCACATTCTTACAGCACATTAATCCATGTCCAAGCACCTTCTAACATTCAGAAGCAATTCCAAGTTCTTGCAAATTGATCCATCAGCTTTCTGACTGGTAGATGGCACGCTCTAACACTTGAGCCACAGTGTTGGCACAAGCACACTCAGGTAGCAATTCGATGCCCATTTAAGGATTCCACTAACCTGGATTGTTTTTCCATTCTTGGCTTTGACAACATCACCTGGTTTAGTAGCCTTCCCACTGGGCATGTTCTCACATAAGGGGGCCAGACCTGAATGAATCAGGGCAGTGAAGTGCTCAGACTTACACATATTATGTATGACAAAAATAAATTTAAAAAACAAACAAACAGGGTATTTAATATCAAGATGCTCACCGACAATGTTGACAGGGAGTTTCAGAGATGCTGCTGTGACGATGGAGGCGCACACCGTGGCAGCTCCGCCCATGTCGGCCCTCATCGCATCCATAGAGGCAGAGGGCTTCAGAGAAATGCCCCCACTACAGACAGAGAATCGTAAAGACAGCACTGTATGGTGTATCTGATCCCAGCCCGTATTGCTGTGTGTTACCTGTCAAACGTGATGCCTTTCCCCACTAGGAGCAGCGGAGGCTGCTTACTGTCAGGAGAACCGTTGTAATGTAGCTCCAGGAAGACAGGGGGCTCCTCTGAACCTTTAGACACACTAAGGAAGGCTCCCATCTGTTGTTCCTCGATCCAAGCCTGCGGTCTACAATGGCACAGTTTATTAGACAAAAACACTTCTACTTCATCTACTCTTCAGAACAAAAACAGGATCGGCAAATATACAACAGTAATTCACTTATTGGGGCTATTCTGTGCAGGGTGTACCCTGCCTCTCGCCCTGTGGCAGCTGGGATAGGCTCCAGACCCCCTCTGATCCTAAATTAGGTAAGTGGAAAAGAATGGATGCATAAAAAAATATTTTTTATATGCCTTCAGTCGGGGGAATGGGACCATTTTGTACAGTATTTGATTAGAAACTGATGAGAGGAGGCAAAGTAATTTGAGAGATAAGAGATAAATCTTTATTGTCATTGCACAGTCATACCTAGTACAATAGTACAACGAAATTGGAAACTGAATTGAAAGGGTCCTGAAACCTGGAGGGGAAATTCTTAGATGCCAAAGCGCAGTTATTTTGAAGATGCTCTGTTGTTTATCTGTTTATAAGAGTATGTGCCATGCCTAAAGGCCACACACAGCTTTTTCTTTATATCAATTAAACACTGTGTGTCTATTACACAATATAAACATGGTAACATCTTGTTCAACCAATTGAACAAGTCCAAAGAAAATCAGTTCCCCTATGAAAGAAAACAGATCAGCCCATGACTTAAAAAAAAAAAAAATATGAAAAAAATGTAAATAAATACATTCAGTGCTCAGAAGAAGAAGAAGAAGAAGAAGAAGAAGAAGAAGAAGAAGAAGAAGAAGAAGAAGAAGAAGAAGAAGAAGAAGAAGAAGAAGAAGAAGAAGAAGAAGAAGAAGAAGAAGAAGAAGAAGAAGAAGAAGAAGAAGAAGAAGAAGAAGAAGAAGAAGAAGAAGAAGAAGAAGAAGAAGAAGAAGAAGAAGAAGAAGAAGAAGAAGAAGAAGAAGAAGAAGAAGAAGAAGAAGAAGAAGAAGAAGAAGAAGAAGAAGAAGAAGAAGAAGAAGAAGAAGAAGAAGAAGAAGAAGAAGAAGAAGAAGAAGAAGAAGAAGAAGAAGAAGAAGAAGAAGAAGAAGAAGAAGAAGAAGAAGAAGAAGAAGAAGAAGAAGAAGAAGAAGAAGAAGAAGAAGAAGAAGAAGAAGAAGAAGAAGAAGAAGAAGAAGAAGAAGAAGAAGAAGAAGAAGAAGAAGAAGAAGAAGAAGAAGAAGAAGAAGAAGAAGAAGAAGAAGAAGAAGAAGAAGAAGAAGAAGAAGAAGAAGAAGAAGAAGAAGAAGAAGAAGAAGAAGAAGAAGAAGAAGAAGAAGAAGAAGAAGAAGAAGAAGAAGAAGAAGAAGAAGAAGAAGAAGAAGAAGAAGAAGAAGAAGAAGAAGAAGAAGAAGAAGAAGAAGAAGAAGAAGAAGAAGAAGAAGAAGAAGAAGAAGAAGAAGAAGAAGAAGAAGAAGAAGAAGAAGAAGAAGAAGAAGAAGAAGAAGAAGAAGAAGAAGAAGAAGAAGAAGAAGAAGAAGAAGAAGAAGAAGAAGAAGAAGAAGAAGAAGAAGAAGAAGAAGAAGAAGAAGAAGAAGAAGAAGAATTTTTTTTTTCTTCCTGATTTTGAAAGCGGTGCCGGGGATGATGATGATGATTAACGAAACACTCACCTCTTGTGTATGGTGACTCGATCAGCATGTGGAGCCAGTTTCTCTTCAATGGTTTTGGCAAAAGCAGTAGGCGTGATGTGATTGGCCGGCGCTTCCATGAGAAGCCGTGCCAGGTTTTGGCCCTCTGCATACACGATGCCTTTCTCCCAGCCAACCACGTCAGCGCTAGGAAGAGTCAGACACAGGAAGTAGCATGTCGCTGTATTTAAAGCGTTAAAAACCTCTGACAGTCAGCGAGCTTCAGTTTCTCGAATCTACCTGCCGTGAAGCTGCGTTGTTACTTTGGTCTTCTTCTTGGATTTGAGCTGGTCATAATGAAACAATCCCAGAACGGCACCTTCTGCTGCTGACTGGGCATCACCACAGCTGTCCACCTCCACGTGGCTCACCTCCAGGTCCTGAAGCAACCGGCAGCCAGCTGAACGCGCATGAATGACAGAAACAAACCAGGTACGAATTCAGCATAAACCCGAATGAGTGCAGATGAAGATGTAACATGCAACAGAAGCAATTCTGTGCAATAGAACCTGAAGGTGACAATCTGCATTACCTCTGAGCTAAAGGTCAAATATGATGCATTTATTTTTACCTTTTAAACATCCCAGAGGCATTAAAGATAGGTAACATTCGTGTCCGAATCAGAGGATGTACTTTTTTAATTTACTTTCACTTTGAGATCCAAAGCATTTCAGAGGTGCTGTGCTATGCTCCAGTACCCAGAGTACACGGATTACACAAGCACTCATTCGCAAACGCACCTTAGACTTGTACAAACATTTCTAAGGGTGTCAAAGCATAACAGCAGTTTCCACACTGACAGATTATTATAGCATGACTGTTTGATTAACAAACAGAAGGAATAAGAAAAGGCAGAGTTAACTTTGTGGCTGATAAAATTAATGGTCAATGACTTTGGGATATGTCATAGATGAAAAAAAAAAAAAAAGAAAAAAAAAAAAAGAGCCAGCTGAGGTGGTTCATGCATCTGGTTGGGATGCCTCCAAATGGAGCTTTTCTAGTCACACCCAACTGCAAGGAGATCCCGTGGTGGACACTGAACCCGCTGGAGAGATTGCATATCTCACACCTTGAGATCCATCATAAGGAACTGGAAATATGTAGGAATGCCACCAGAACCATGTATTGGATAAGTGGAAGAGGATGGATGGATAGATGGGTGAGATAATCTACTAATCAGAAGATTGGTGGATTTATCCCTGGCTGATGAAGTGTTCGCTGAAGTTTAAAAAAAAAATGCTTGTATTAATGGGGAATGTTGTATAAATCTTTGAGTGCTCAAATAGAGTAGAAAAGCGCTATATAAGAACCAGTCCATAACACATTTAAGCCATATTGCACAACACTTTACTCCTTCTGTTATACACACCAACGGCATACCTGACACAGCCTGCCTGATGTTCTCCTTGCTGGTGTCCCAGTTTTCTGTGCGACAAACACCTGCGTTGTTCTTACCCAAACCGACTAATGCTACACATGGGAAGTCCTGCAGGAGACACACAAACAACATTCATCAGGAGATCTTAGACTGAGTAGACGGGGGTTTATAAACATAAAGTCACACCTTGTTACCTTGTGAAGTCCATAAAATACTCTGCTTTTGCCGTTCTTGAGTGCAGGCCCAGAGCTGGGAAATACAAATGTTTATGAGGCTAATCGCACACAAAGGATGCTGTTCACTCTCAGTCTGCAGGTAAAAGAGACTCACAGTTTGAGCAGCTCAGAGAGCTTTCCGGAGAGAGACTTGTCAAACCCTGCAGCCGCCTCTGTCAGGTGAAGAGTGCCCTCCTCCTCCTCCTCCTTCTCAAACACTCCCAGCACCAGACCCTGTAGACACACAAACACCGTTTAATATGATAAAAGATGCAGACGGCCACATTCTCACGCATGAACCTGCAGAGCATCTGAACCAACACACGGAGCCTAACTGATCTGAAACTGAATGAGTCTCGTGTGGTGATGATGATGATGTAACTGTCACCAGATGCTAAACTCACCTTTCTGTCGCTCAGCTGAGTGTGTGAGACACAAAACGACCTGCAGGAGTTTGTCCGCACCGCCGTCCGCGCAGCTGTCCTCACCAGAAACATTGTCATCTGTTGCACACACACCGAGAGCCCAAATAAATCACTTTTAAAGGTCGTACACTGAGCATGTGCGAGAGGAAGCCGATCGGTCGCGTTTATTTGTACGTCACAGTGAGACGACGGAGAGAGGGCTTTGTCGCCACCTAGCGGCAGATGGATAATTGATTAAGAGCCAGTATTACGGATACTGGTGGTATTATTTGGCGATCAAAGCAGTTTAAGAAGACCTAAAGCTGGAAAAACATGTAGCAACTTCATACTTTTAATGAACACTTTATATTTGTTTTCACGGGTTCCTTATTTGTATGTTAAAATGGCTGTAATATAAACTGATACAATCGCCTTTGTTTGACTTCACTAAGTAAAACAATCTTGACATAAACTGCAAAAAGATAAAAACACACACAGTATTTATCTTCAGTATTTTTATTTTTGACTATAACATGAATCTACTAATAAATATTCTTTCAAGCTTGACATTAAAAAGCATCATCAGTCTTCTTCTGGTCAATATTAGTAGTAGGTACAGCACGTCTCCATTATAAAAGTTAACTGTATACATGGAATGATTTTTAGGGGATTCTCTAACATCATTAAACCATGTGTATATGTGTGTGAATGAAGGGATATCGGACGTTATATGTTGTGGACCAGGGGTGGGTAGTTAATCTTCCCAATGGGGTCATATTAGAAACTATTCTTGAGGGACAGTCCAGTAAATTAGAAAAAGTTCAAATTAATGTCAGGCCGCGTAAGAAACAGTCTCAGTTTCTCATGTGGCCTTCTTTGGGAAGATTGTCCACCCCTGCTGTAGACAATCTCTTAAGAAGAAAAACAAAGCTTTGGTGTCCAGAGAAGTCATAAACTAGTCACAAAAAAGTAAGCACTTGATGTTTAATGCTATCTTATATACAGACGCCTGAACACACGTTTCTATGAAGAAGGGAGAATGGATCTTGAAGACTCTGAAATAGTTCGACCTGCTGATGTAACATGAACTCTTTTTCAAAATAATTTTTTCACTTTT
This sequence comes from Astatotilapia calliptera, assembly GCF_964374335.1. Classification (NCBI taxonomy): domain Eukaryota; kingdom Metazoa; phylum Chordata; class Actinopteri; order Cichliformes; family Cichlidae; genus Astatotilapia; species Astatotilapia calliptera. The sequence goes on along the minus strand of NC_137427.1, from coordinate 27,786,782 downwards.
TTGCTAACAAACAACTTTTTTTGTCTTCATAGAAAGCTGCATAGGAAGACTTTACTTAAAAGCACTGTCCTTTATTTAAACACATCATACAATTATTTATTGCATCATCGGCTAAGAATCTCTCAAGCTCAGCATTTAAAACTTTTTAAAAATGAAATAAGTAAATTTTAAAAAGCATCAGAAAAGGACCTGACAGAGACCACGTACTTGAGACACTACTCTGTCTTTGTCAACACATAAATATGATTGGAAAATAATCATGTATTTGCAAACAATATGTAGATGATGAATGCGGTAAAAGGTGTAATTCAGGATGGACGCTCTGCAGCTTTTTCATTCATTCAGTCCATCTCTTCTATCTCGATGTCTGTCTCCTGCATGAACTGACTGACCAAGGAGAGTGAATCTTCTTCTAGTGTGAATGATTGACATAACTAATGTAACCCTCTATTCTCTTTTGCAGACATGTATTGCTGAGCTTTGAAGTGTCTGAATTAAATTCATGATGTACAAACATAGGATTACACATTAACACTTTATTTACACGACTATTTAAAAGAAAAATATATATATTTTCATACTGACTTTAGGATCTGTGCTGCACACTGCAGCACTCATTCAAAGTATGAGATTTGGCATGTTTACTTTTAAGCTTGACTTTTACTCTGAAAAATCAAATATAACAATGTATAAATCCATATGCATCAAAGCCAGATTTATACTAATACATTAGTCATTTCAAACAGCTGCATGATCATCAAGGTAAGGACGAATTTGCCTGGGCTTTGTATGTGAGTTAGGCGCCACTTTAGTCCCAACTTGTTAATTTATGTAGTTATGACTCCATAATTTTGGCTGTAATTAACCTAAAACTCAGTTACAGCTTCAAAGGAACAGGGCCCTGGCACTGTTTTGTTTTGACGGTTGGCGCTTGTCCATCATTAGTGATGAAAATGCAAAAAAACAATATTCTTCAGTACAGCAGGTCCACAGCAGAGACAGTCGGTTCTTCAGGTTTTTTGATCTCCGGTTTGGGCAGCTTGATACGACTCATCGCGACCACTCCACAGACAGCAAAGTGAGTTGCAATGCTGCCTACGCCGAGCCAGAAAGACCAGTCCAGACTGTCATCCAAGACAACGAGGACGAAGAGGTGCTCCCTAAAGTTTGCCACTCGCTCGGTCAGACTGTGGTGTCTGACAGCTGCCAGGAAGCACAGAACACCCAGGGCACCAAACAGAGCTGCAGACAGAGGAGCAGGCAAGTCAGGGAAAGGACAAGAAACAAAATGATGCATCATCTGAGACATACCAACCCGGACATACCAGCGATGAAGTTCCACAGATAGAGTCCCTTGTGCCCTTTGATGCTCTGGTATGGAACCTTGCGTGCGTTGTAAATGCAGAAAGACAGACTGACCAGCGCGAAACCCACAGCCACCAGCAGGAACAGGATCACCATCATGTGGAGGCCCCCGTTCAGTGTCCGCACAAGCTTTGGGAAAACTGGAGAGAGCAGAAAGAATCAAATACTGCATCTTGTCAGCTCTGTTGGACTGTATAAAAAGTAGAGCTGTAACCCTCTACATTATTATGTAAATTTGTGGATAGCAAACAAACTTAGATAATTTTAGTATTTTGTTTGCTACCCAAACCCTAAAATTTTGGTATATTCATTAAAATAAGGCCACACGCTGATTTTTGTGAGTGTAAAAGTGGTTTGAGTTCACAGAATCAGCTTCTTTGTAAGGCCTATGATCATATCTTAGTAAATGTTTTATACTCATGTCACAACTAAAAGAACAAAGTTTGAGTTCAGGGTGAACCCCCCTGTAAAAATAAACAAAAGTGATGCTCACGTGTTGTTCTACTCTAATAAGACAGCATCGGTGTAGTTTTAAAAGTCTGAAATCGTCTTACTGTAAATTTTGGACCGCCTGTCCCCGAGCCCGCACCTCTTGGTCTTTCCTCCCTGGAACAATCCGTAATAAATGCTCCCGATGAACTGGTCCAGCTCGGGATTTGACGCATTCACTATCTCCACCCCGGTTTTACAGAGGATCCGCCCGGTAACCCACCGCTCCGTGGATAAAGCCACCACCAAGAGGACCACCGAGCCGATACAGAGCGCCGAGGCCACCGAGAATGTTATCCGCTTCCACAGAGAAGGCATCTTACGAGCCCATGGTGCCCCGAGGCAGGAACCGCAGTGCGCGCTCGGCGATCACCATAAGTTTATCCCACAATTTAAAAAGAAAGAAAGAAAAAGAAAAGAAAAAGCATCATAGTTGCTCCCACCGTTGTGTAGCATCAACGTGTCGCGTGTAGCTTTGACGTGTGAGTCACAAGGAAGGGGAAACTGAATCCATGGAGGTCAAAGTGATCCCTCGCCGGGAGAAACTCTATCCGTGCTGCGCGCTTGGTTTCTGCTCTCTCTCTGTCTCTCTCCCTATTTTCACTCTCCTCTTTATTCATGGGATTAATTAACCTTTGTTGCTCGGCTTTTGCATGCAGACATCTAAGCGGTGACCTATAATTCTGGTTACAGCTTTAAAAATCATGTACCAGTGCTTAATTATGACAGATGTGGTTCGTTATGTCCCAGAGCCTGAAGGTCAGCGTGGACTATTAGCTACCACCAGGGTTTATTGGTCCCCATCTTTGTGTTTCGACCTCTTACCTTCAAGGCATTGCTGAAATTAAGAAGACATAAAGACTTGATGACTTTGACCTTTGACTTCCAAATATTAAATTGTTTGTGGTCCAAGTGTATGCTTTTGGCAAATTTGAAGAAATTTCTTCAAGATGAGATGTGTTCAAAACCGAAGATTGTAGATCTACTGTTGATCTACTGGTTACATCCAAGGTACGCAGAAGAGCATCTCTGAACACAAACCAGATGGTCTAGAGCAGCAGAAGACTGCACCAGGGGCTTTTCTGTCCGGAAAGTCACATGGGCTCACCAAAACTGCACAACAGGAGATTAGAAAAGGTTGCCTTGTTTCATGGGTTTTGATTTCTGCTGTGACATCAAGATGGCAGGGTCCGAAATGGGCATAAAAGACATGAAAGCATGAATTCATCCTGCCTTGTGTCACCTTCTTGCTAGTGGTGTAATGGTCCGCCAGAGTCCGCCTTCAAAGTAAAAGTTGTGTCTCTTGAGATGTGTTGGCTGCAGCGATATATAAGAAGAGCAGAACCACGCAAATCAGCAAATTCCTTAAATATTGAACACATTTGTGTGTGTGTTTCTGTTACTTTCACACAACTAATTGCCTACTTGCCTATAGGTGCAATTGGAAAAGGGTTATGATGATAGTGAATCTATTGCATACACGGTAATAAAAACTCAATCAGCTTTGTATGTTTTATTTTGTTCATTCACAGTCTTTCTCAGTTGAATAGGTTATAATGAAACGTAAGCTGATAGTTGTGTCATTTTATACAGTCTTTTTAATGTTTTTAGCTTCGTGGGATTATAAACTGAGAAAGGGGAAAAATAAATAATGTGCGGCAAATAATCTCAGGGCTTTGGCGACATCTGCCGGTGAGTTGAACAACCTGCAGTGCGTGATGACGTCTGACCGTCAGTTTCCCAGGCAGCAGCGGCCTGAAACTTTCGTTTGGCGAAGATGGCGGAGGCGCTGTCGACAGGTCTGGGTGAAGAGAAGGAGAAGGAGGACAGCGAGAGGGAGAAGAAGGCTGCCACAGCGGGGAAGAATAAGGAGAAAGACGGAGTCACGGAGACGCTGGGATTTAACGATAAAAATGGCGCTAGCAGGGGAAAGAAGAGCAACCTGTCAGGTGAGAGCTAGCTTCGTTTCCACAGGCGCTGACTCCCAGTTTGACAGCGCTAGCTAGCAGCTGAGATAATTATTGTTTACGGCGGCTGTAGGGTGTTTTTTGTAGAGTTTCTCGAGAAGGCATGTAAAATATCAACTGAGCTTCTGCAGCTTATCGGGGCTTGCTCCGAGTTTGCACATGTTGTGGGGATGTAGCTGCAGGCAGCCTCAGCAGCTGTTTGTGAGAAACTGAGCTGGAGTAAAGTAACGAGCAGGTGGCACAATTGTGTGATATGCATCCAAATTAAACCTAGCAGGAGGATTTCTGACTGTTAGTAAGACAGCAGTACTGCATGTGATCATGCAGAAAGTCCAGGTCAGCCAGTTGGCTTCTCGTGCGGTTTGGTTCTCTGCACAGGCGCACTCGGATGAGTCGGTGGACACCGTGTGAGCCATAGGTGCACAGACACCCGTGTTGACTTGAAAGATTGCTCAACGTAATGCTTACGGCAATCATTTTTGACCCAGTTGCAAGAAGAAGAAAAAAAGGCCATGTGTTTTCAGATGATTGGCAACATAAATTGTTGTGGTTTATTCTAGTAAGATTTGTTTATTAGAAAGCGTGTACATCCCTTCCATAAAGCTCAGCTGTTTCTAAATTTTATACACTTTTCTTTCTCTGTGAATTCAGAAGGTGCACTCGCGGTCTTCTTATGTATATACTCAATATTGCTATTTTTAATGCAACTGGATAAAGATTTTTTTGACCATTCTTGGTTGCTAAACACCTACATATTTTGAACTCTGCTCCTTTTGTTCAGAAAATAAACTTTATCTATAAAGCTCCCCCAGAGCTAGAAAAAAATACAGTACTGTTTGAGCCCTTTTCATATTTGCTTCACATCAAACACTTTTTAATATTGGTCTTAGTTCACGAGAGTAAGTACAACATGCATTTTAAATTATGATTTCATTCAGTAAGGGAAAAACACTATTCAAACCTACGTGTCCTTGTGTGAAAAAATAATTCCCCTCTAAACCTGATGGCTGCGTCACCCTTGATAACACTGCAAGAACTGCAGTCAGGCGTTTGCGATAGCTGGCAAGTGCTCCAAGTGCTCTTGAGCTTCAGGGCACTGACTGCCAGACATTCTCCTCCAGGATGTTTTGGTAAAGAGTAGAATTCATGTTTCCTTTTACCCCAGCAAGTCTTCCAGGTCCTGAAGGAGCAAAGTAACCCCAGACCATCACACTACCACCACCATGTTTTATCCAGTCTCTTCTTTTTTTATTGTTGAATCATGAACTCTGACTTTAATTGAGCCAAGTGAGGCTTGCAGTTCTTCAGATATTGTTCAGGTTCTTTTGTGACTTCATAGATGAGCCGTCGATCAGCTCTCGGAGTAATATTGGTTGGCTGCCCACTCCTGGGAAGGTTCACCACTGGTCCAAGTTTTCTCCATTTGTGGATAATGGCTCTCACCATGCCTCTGTGGAGTCCCAAAGCTTTAGAAATGGCTTTGTATCCCTTTCCAGACTGCTAGATGTCAAAGACTTTGTTTCTCAGCTCTTCTTGAGTTCACGCATATAAAATATCGTTACCATAGGTTAAATTGCACTGATTTAGAAGTCAGATTAAATACCTAAATAAAAGCACTGGATGTTAATGAATGCTAATGATAGTCCATTTTAATACTAATGAAGAGGACTTCTTTTTTATTATTGGATTTATCCAAATAAAGGGAACAAAATATGCTATGAGTACTTGAAAAACCAGATGACTCTGAACATAATACTGAGTATGCATTGTCATTATATAATGTAAAAAAGGAGCCTAATATTTAAAAAAAGAAAAGAAAAAAAGAACATAGTATAAGGTCTAAAGCCGCTTCAAACATGTAAGTGAAATAAAAAAAGTTGATATAAAACCAAGTGACCAGAACAGCTTTAACTTTCCAAACCTTAACACCTTTGGGATGAACTGGAGTTCCTACCAGGCCTGATCGAACCACGAGTGGCCAACCTCACTAATACTCTTGTGGCTAAATGGGAACAAATCCCTTCGTTCATGTTTCTAAGCTTCAGCAGAGGAGTTTAGACGGTTCCAGCAGCAGATTAGCTCGAGTAGTTTTGGTTTTAGTGTAGCCAGTTCTCATCTGATGGAATTTACCATTAAGTAAGGACTCCTCTATGTGTGCTGTGTTGATAGTGTTGTTTGTGATAGATTCAAAACACAGTAAAAATAATAATTTATTCCTGTCTGTATCTGTAGACCTGTCTCTGGTCAGATTCATAACTACTGAGCTCACCAGAGGTTACTTCCTAGAACACAACGAGGCCAAATACACCGAGCGCAGAGAGAGGGTCTACACATGCCTCCGCATCCCCAAAGAACTGGAGAAGGTGAACACACTGTACACCCCCACACTTAAAGAAAAAAAATGAAATGAAATAAACACAGTTGTAATAAATGTATTTCTCCCCTCTCTTCCTGTTTTCAGCTGATGACATTCGGCTTCTTCCTCTGTCTGGACGCCTTCCTCTATGTGTTTACGCTGTTGCCCCTCAGGGTGATTCTGGCCCTGTTGCGACTCTTCACAGTGCCATGTTGTGGTCTCAGGTAACGTATAAGTATTAGAGTACATTTTATTATATATATAAGTATTAAAGTACATTTCCTTAACCCATCATTTGTTATTAACAGGGAATATTTTGATACATGTGCTTCTCATCAGTACAACTCCACCATCATTAAAAGTATATTTGCATAGATTGTGTTAGATGTCATTTATGTACGAGGTACAAATGTTGTGATTATCATGATTATCAGGTCCTGCGAAGTATAATGTTGGAGTAGAGCCTCAGCTCTTCATCAGTGATTTTTCTGTCTTCAAAATTGGTTAGTAAAACATAAGAAATCAGAGAATAATAGAGCAAAACAAAGTCGAAATGTCAGGCTCGACCTAGTCATTGCTGTCATGATGTTGTAAAAAAAAAAGCAAACTCTGGCTATTTACATTTACTGATTTGCAGCAATTTGAGCAAGATGAATAAAATAAAGAAAAAGTTGTTTACTTTATTTACAGTCTCACTAGTTTCTTGTTTACCTGTTGTCACTGTGAGTGCACCTGCTCTCACAGATGTGGAGTAATAATAGACTCTGAATCCTGCTGTGCAATAAAAGCGTCCCAACAAGCATTACATCAGTAAACTGAACATAATGGGAGTGAGAGCAAATGGGAGGGAGACGCCGACATGGAAACCATCATGTTCGTCGGGGATTTTCAATCATGTCACCTAACTTGACCACAGTTTGCAGTTTAATAATAAACTTCTATCAACATAAAAATTAAAGCTGTTGATATGGTAAAGTTGACATACCTATAAAATGCAAAACCTTTGCCCCTATATTCCCTCGGTTATGATTGCTTTTGCATTAGGAGCTGGTTCACTGATGCTGATGTGTGACAAAGTAAACAGAAAAATGCTGAACATATTGGCCCCATTCGTCTGCTCATTGTCACCGACACCCAGTCTGGCTTTCTGAGTCAGGATTGGGCTGATATACACTCCATGTATTAGGCAGGTGCATCCCTTATTAGTCCTTTGTTGATCAGTACTAATATTACACTGTTAATCAGTTTGATTACAGTCACTTAATTTTTTGTGTTGCGTTGTGAGCACCTTTTCCAAAATCTGCATATCTTGTGATATGTACAGCGTAGGCAACATGACCCATATTTAGAGCTTCCCTGCTTTCCTCAAATCCAGAATTCTTTTTAGAAACTGTAAAGAATCAAATTGTGGTTCATTGAGGGGAGAAAAAAAAAAAAAAAAAAAAAAAAAAAAAAATATATATATATATATATATATATATATATATATATATATATATATATATATATATATATATATATATATACAAATAAGAATACAAATAAGAATACAAATAAAACAGGTGCAAGGAATAAATATGTTCTGCAGTCCCACTTTAAAGGGGGCTCTGTCACCCTGGGCAAGGTCTTTGTCTGAGGCAGTGCAATGTTATTATTGACCTCCAGGGGGCAGCAGAGCTCTGAGGCAACAGCCAACTATGCTGTTCTGTTCTGGTGATTTTCTTGTGAACATTTTCCTTGTCTGTGACGTTTGTGTGTTATTTAGCGGCTCCCGCTTGCTTCAGCCAGCCCAGGTGTGCGACGTACTCAAAGGCTTTATTATGGTGCTGTGTTACTCAATGATGAGCTACGTGGATTACGCCATGATGTACCATCTCATCAGAGGACAGTCTGTCATCAAACTATACATCATCTACAACATGTTAGAGGTACACTGTGTAATCTTCCTCATTGGCCAGTTCAGTATCTAATGACACTGCACCACACATTGACTAGCTCTCCCCCGTCATCCTTCCCTTCCCTGTGTCGTCAGGTGGCGGACCGCCTGTTCTCATCATTTGGCCAAGACATACTGGACGCTCTGTACTGGACCGCCACAGAACCCAAGGAGAAGAAGAGAGCGCATATTGGCGTGATTCCTCACTTCCTCATGGCTGTTCTCTACGTCTGTATCCTCAAAAACATCACTGATATTAAAACGGTTAAAAGTTAGTCAGTTTAAAGTTGATTTGCAACATTAATCAGTTTTATCGTTCAGCAAAATGTTTTCCTGAAGTGTATTTAAAACAAATGAAATTAAAAGCTTAAATTCAGATTTTGAAACTGATAGAAAAAGGCCACATTAGAGGCAAAAGGAAAGACCTGGAAGAATAAATGCCCCCAGTGATCCCAAACAAGCGTTATTCATCACTCTGCTATTTAATCTTCCCAGTCTTCAACTTTTTTCATAAACCAAACAGTCAATCAAAGTTGAAGTAATCAGCAGCAGCAAATCTAACAGCTGTACTTCAGACTAGTAGGGAACATAAAGTCATTGCGTCAGTATTATTACAGTGCAGAAAATGTGTGTTTTTCCTCAATATCTATCCAGTTCTTCATGCCATCCTCATCATGGTTCAGGCCACAACTCTCAATGTAGCTTTCAACTCCCACAACAAGTCCTTGCTCACCATTATGATGTCAAACAACGTGAGTTTTATGCACAGACATATTACCCCGTTTAAAACATGCGGCATCTCCAGTTCAGTCCTGATGTTTTTATGTTGGGTTTTTCTTTTTTCTGCAGTTTGTTGAGATCAAAGGGAGTGTATTTAAGAAGTTTGAAAAGAACAACCTTTTCCAGATGTCAAACAGTGGTAAGTGGTGGTAAAACAGCTGGCTACGTTCCACAAAAATCAAAATTTTTGAATACTTTGTGCCTCCTCCTCTCAGTATGATTATTTAATACAAGGTAAATATGTGGAATCGAGCTCAACTGCAGTGAGCACAAAGTAGGTTAATCCTGGATTGATTTGTTTGTTTCCCATAGACATAAAAGAGAGGTTCACCAACTACATCCTCCTGCTCATCGTCTGTCTGAGAAACATGGAGCAGTTTTCATGGAATGCCGGTAACCTAATACAAAGCTTTGCAAAGAGTACTGAAAGCTATACAGCTGCATACAGATGTGCTTTATCATAGTACCCCGATTAGGTTCATAATCGGGTCTTTTCACTCTTGCTAAGTAGCTCACTGTTTTCTTTTACTACTAATACTAGATTAAATAATTATACTGATTAGATTTCAATGTGTTTGTTGTCAGACCACTTGTGGGTGCTGTTTCCTGATGTAGTCATGGTGATAGCCTCAGAGGTTGCCGTGGATGTTGTCAAGCACGCCTTTATCACCAAATTCAATGACATCAGTGCTGATGTAAGTCCTTTCTCTGTACGTTTGACGGTTTATTAACTTGGTTAAAGTGCAGTTGAGTGTTTGGCAACTAGAGGAGAAACACATTAGTTAGAACTATTGAACTATTCTATCATGTTCACCCAACAGCAATTCAGTACAATGAGAAACACAGTTTAAATCAGATAAAATAAATCTGTTAGTTAGAATGAACATCTGACAGTCTTAGCAAGCTCCGATGTGGAAAAACTTGGAATAAATCACCATAAAATGGGAAATAAGCTTAAAAGATTATTAATACAATTAAAATTGTGGACAGTTGTCTATCAGCTTCAACACAGTTCAGATATTTGTGTGGAAAAGATTAGTGGGGAGTGTCACTATTCTAGGTATAAAAAACATTTTAATGGGATATTTTCTCATTTATGTCTTAGATCTATTACTTTCTACATTTGGATGTGCTTTTGCGCATATAAGCACATCTAAATATTGGTATAGTGTCACCATGTATCAGCTGAACTTAGAAATGGGCTGCAGTTTTATTTATATATTCTTGGCATCATTAAACATCTGCTGCAGTGTACAGAGAAAAACCAGTGCACTATGATAATTAAGTTTTAGAGCTTCTTTTTCCTCAGTTATGGGCATTTCTCTTCAAAGGACGTCAGGGATCTTTTGGAAAACGTGTCATACCTGTGAGGTTAGATTTAGTATATGGGGAGTACAGACACAGCCTCGCAGATGGCCAGTTTAACCTGACACAAGGTTTCTCCAGGCAGTAACTGGGGATATGAAGGGGTTGGACCTGTGACACCATGGTCAGTACAACCTGTATATTACTTAACATCAGAGAGAATCTGTGCTTTGACAATAGTTGCATCAGAAAAGAAAGCCAACTAAGCGGTCAACAAAACAAATTTGAGAGTAATGTGCAGAATTTCAGTTGTATATGCAGGAAAAATGCTTACAGTGAGTAATGTAATGATGCCACACTAACAGGCTAACACGCATAGCAGCAACTAAGTTTGATCTGCTCTATTTTAGATTTGATATATGGTCCTATGGCAAGAGCTTAGTTTAATGCACACTGATCCAAGTGAAAATGCTTCCACTGTTTTCAATTGAAGAAACAAACTTCACCATTCAAACAGTGTAACCCATTTTACAATGTTGTGATCTCACAGCAAAACTAACAGCAGTGATAGAAATTACTTTAAGGAACTGAAATGATGGTGCATATTTTTCTGTCATGTTTAGGGTTATATACATGTTAAATCTAGTTTTGTGTTTCAAAACATAATAGGTAAAATATTTAGTATTTACCATATGGACCTCAAATTAAGATGATCTAGAACAATAACAGGATTAGAGTTCTGGTCACTTGACCCATATAAAATATGTTATATTGTAGTATTTCATGATTTACAAATCTGTGTATTTTCACTTTGTTGGTCTCTTTAGCACTATTGTTATACTGTTAGAGAATCATCCACCTGCAAGAGAAACCGTCAGCAGGCCCATTTTTTCCTTATCAATTTCTCACTTCCTTCCCTCATGAGTCGCCTTTCTCTTTGATTTTCCTCCAACGAGTTGTAACTATGCTTATGTAACAGAAAGCAGCCCCACAGGAAGGGATTAACCCCTTTATCCCCAAACTGTCAAACCTAATCACACAAACCTCACTCACATTGTAAGTGTTCAAGTACCTGTGAGTCCATACTAATCCACGTTTAATCCGCACACACACATTTTTGCTTCTTTTCGGCTTCATGAATTTACCTTTACTGTGCTTTCACGTCGCATTCATGCACCACAGTAAAGAACAAGCAGGTAAACCAATTATGAGACTTGCAGTAAACAAGTTAACATTTGTTACGTCACCACGACAAGGCAGGCGCTCTACTCAGTAGCTTATTTGTTTTATATTTTGATGTTTCTCTTGTATCGGTTGACACGTTGTCTCTGTCTCAGGTATACGGGGAATACAGAGCCAGCCTCGCCTTTGACCTAGTCAGCAGTCGGCAGAAAAATGTGAGTGAAGCGGCTCAAATCACAGTAATTTAGGAAAATACAAATAAAAGGACAAGGTGCTGTTTGTGTTTTCTCTAATGAAAGACAACATTTTCTTCTGTATGACACTACATATCATCTTATTTCCTCTTTTTTTATTATATATACTAGTCCAAAAACAAAAGGCAGGTTAGCGTTTTGAATAGATTTCATAAACCCTCACTATAATACAAGGTATGGCCTGGACTGCATATTCAGTGCCTGAGTAAGTTGAGGGATGTCTCTCCATTCCTGAGTGCAGGCTGCAGCTGTGCACTGCTTACTTGTTGCGGCTGCCTCTCATGAATTTCAACACAGCATGTCCCCGGCATGCTCAGTAGGAGACCTTTTGGGACTAAATCCTGACTGGCGCCAGGACATGCTCCTGATCTACTGGCCACTGTGTGCCGGTAACAGCTGTAGGGTGGGTTGCTGCCGCAAGAATGGCACCGGTGCAGGTTGGGGCGCCTCATCTTGGTACCTCTGTCCGGTCACATTTCCACCACACTCAGAAGAGCTCAGACATGCGTGCCAGCATCCACCATTGCCAGTAGCCCTGCCTCATACACCTTGATTCAGTTGCAGCATGATACACTGATGACGGTGTTGTGCATATGTCCTTTTCTGTTATTGCTATTCACCTCTGATCATAACATCTGATAATTATTGATTCTGATCCATCAGTCGGTGAGTAACGTTTAAACAGTGAATGAGGAACGTGTTGAAAGCACATCCAGCAGTTTTTCCTGATTTTTAGCTTATGATTTCATTAAAAGAATGGACTGAGTTATCCATGAGTAAAACTGTGCTGCTTGTTGATGTTTTACATAACAATGTGTTAACTGTGTCTCCAGGCGTACACAGACTACAGTGACTCAGTATCCAGGAGAATGGGCTTCATCCCGCTTCCTTTAGCGCTGCTGGTCAGTCGTTCTTTCACAGGATGGCTTTTGATATTGAGATGTTTGCTCCCACGTTTGCTTGCTTATAAATGTGACGATGTTTTTTTCAGCTGATCAGAGTGGTGACCAGCTCAGTGAAGATCCAGGGGTCGCTCTCGTTTATGTGTGTGCTGCTGTTTTACTTGGGGTAATTGGCCAACATGTCTTCATCATTTTTGATTATTTTCTTGACACTGTTTGTTTTCATGTTCACGTGACTTTTGCCTGTCTGTGTGAGCAGGATGATCACTCTGAAGGTTCTCAACAGTATCGTTCTCCTGGGAACTTCCTGTGTGTTTGTCAAAGAGGCCAATATGGAGGAAAAGCTCTTTAACCCTCCGCCTTCTGTCGCCTCCAGCCGTGCAAACTCTAGAGCTCACCGGACAAAACATGTTCACGTTTCACCGCAGCAAGGTAGCTCAGTCACTCTGTCTCACTGTCTCTTTTCCTGAGTTTAACTGCTGCTAAAAACTCTTAACTTGCTTTATAACAGAATCCACAGCTGACAAAGGAGAAACTTCTCTGCCGTCAGACATCTGTCAGCCCACCAACACAGCAGAAAACGCTGCCCCCTCCTTCCCGAAGAGTGACTCAGACACATTCCTGACGACTCCTGACGAGGAGGACGATGACAAAATCATCAACGCTGACACGGGACTGGAAGGAGGCGGACTTGCACACCGACCACCAAAGAAAGACCTGCTGGAGATAGATCGCTTCACCATCTGTGGCAACCGAATAGACTGAAGGACCAGTGTAGCAATCCTGGCAACACTACAGGGTTCAGGGATCAGACATGGGTCATGGAGCATGCTCAGACCGTACTTACTTTTGTGCACCTGACCCCTCAAGTATTTATTTATTTATTGACTGACAAAACCAGCAAAGGCATAAAGCTGTTACTACAAGCATCCGAGGTGGCATCAGACGTTTCCAGCTGGTCCTGCGTGTGTCTGATGAGCCAAGCGGGCTCTGGCACTGGGTCAGAGGCCTGGCGGTGACGCACTCGCTGATGAAGACAGCATGTAAAACACGGGAGGAGCAGACTACAGAGAGAAATCTGCGTATGTCAAATCACGTGTGTTCAGAAGCACAATCAGTAAGAAGCTGTTTTTAGAAAGAACAAAAGTTTTTACTAGTTTTTTTTAATTATTCCAAAAAAAAACGGCTGATGATATTTGAAATGAAGTTTTTATGACAGGTTTCAAATCTTTTTTCTAAATTGAATCACAATCACATGGAAGGATTCAAATCATGAAGTTATTCTGCAGACAGAAGCTCTAACACACACACACAGAGGTTGATCTGAGGTGATGAGGTGAGTTGCAGTCCCAGCAGGTTAAATATGGCAGCAGTGACACTAAGAATGGCTTTGCTTGGCTGCATCAGCTTCAGTTGTAATGTTTGGTTTGGTAACTTAAGAGATATAAAAAGTTGGAAGGCTTAATGTCATTTGTGTTGGTATTACCTTAAAGCACTGAGATGATGGTGCAGATTTGTATTTATTTTGAGATGGCCTACCAGGCCTGACAGGTGTGACTTATTTATGTGCTTAATTTGTACCTTTTTCATTGAAGCATGTGGCCTACAGATAATAGTGGCGACACATCACAGCCATATAACATTTTCTTCTGTTTGCTTTTTGATGTTGGAAACTGATCTGACATGTTTTCTCATTCCTCGCTATCTGAGTGAGAGTGGATGTGAAAATCACATGAAATGCTTCATTGTATGCTGATTTCTTCATAATCCAGGCCAAAACTAGCTTGTCAATGAACAAAGTGCAGGTTTTCTGTGTTGAAGCTAGTTTATATCTTTTTATGCAAAACGATGGATTAAGATTTTTCTGGGGAAGGAAGTAAAGAGTTATTACAAGGATGGGTTCTGGCTGCGTGGAAAGAGAATTGCAACTTGGACTTGCTACATCTTTGACTCAAAGGTCTGAGCAGGAGGAACGCAGGACTAAAAACTGATCAGGCACAGTTCGGTCCTTAATTTGCTGGACAGTGACACAGTTTTTGTAGTTTGAGTGGATTTAAATCAAACAGTGAAGATGTGACTGAAGTGCAGACTTCAAACCTCAGTTCAAGGGGATTTACAAAAATGATCCATTAACCGTTTGGGAATTAGAGACATTTTTATGCAATACTTATACAAATTATAGACCCAACTGTTGAACAAGATTTTTTATCTTAACTGAGACCAGTGAGGGTCCATGAGGGGCACAGCCAGGGGCCAAGTCCAGTCTCACTACAGGATCATGGTTCGTACAGTGGAAAAAAATAGCTGTATACTGCTGGAAGGAGGAGTGTGAATGCAGCATTAGTGTGTGTGTGTGTCATATGTGAGGTATTTTTCAGCATGTGGATGGATCTCTACCTAAAAACGGACAGTGTATGAGTTTTTTTTTTTTCTCTTCCATGTACAGCTCATTCGTGTAATGTATCTCCTTACGTGGTAGAAGGAGAATAAAACAAGACTGTTTTGTAAGTTTCTGGTGTGATTTTGTGTGTGCACGCATGCTTTTCAGTGAAAGGAGTCGATGCCCTCCCTGTTAACCAGGCAAACACTGCAGCCCACTGTTCCCCTTGAATGGACATTTAGAGGGGGTGTATGTCATCACACACAGGGGTAGGGTGGGGGCTTTTTGCCAAAGGTCCAGCTCACATAAATGGTCTGGCTACACGACATCCCTGATTGTGTCGACATATTTCAGGTTTTTCCACATTTAACCCATCCGGTGCCACATAAAAGCTGCATGTGAGATGAGAGAGGACGAAAGAGAGCACTTACTCATGAAGCCATCAAAGCGGTTTTTAAAGGCTTAACCAGACTATACTGTTTCCATTAAACTCAATGCTTTGTTTCCACACTTTCTTGCCAAGTCAAACCTTGCATCTTTTGCCAGATGTTCCCGTTGCTGAACTATCTAACAGACAACTGCTAAGTGTCCAGACTCACTTTTACTCACAGAGGCCCAAGGTGTAGCCAAGTCAAACAGTATTTAAAACAAGATTATTCTGAACTTCTGAATCATGCAAAGCTACTTTAGCAGGCTCAGACTAAATGTATCAAGCTTGAAACACGTTCATACACAAAAATATCTCCCCATGAACCAAACCCTTCAAAATGATGATTGTTGGATCAACTGCAGGGTCAAAAAGCTCAAAATTTATACCAGTTGCGTTATTGGCTCAGATGTTGGAAGCAGAATTTTAATTCCTGAGAGAAAAAGAACACAAACCAAAGCCAAATAGTAAGACAGTATGAATAGCAGAGGCAAGATTTATGATTTTTTTTTAAAAAACATTTTTGGTTTTTATTCACTCATTTTGTTATTTTTAGTTAACAAAAATCTCCACACCTCGTTATATTTTACTGTATTGACTCTGTCCTGGACAAACAAACAGCCTGCTTAAATCCACCTTTTGGTTTCCTGTTGTGAAGTCAGCGGGCGTGCTCAGCTGACCCTCTCTGAACCTCTGCTTGAACAGTACACCTGGGGATGAGAGAGAGAGAGAGAGAGAGAGAGAGAGGGTGACAGGTGGCTGGTCAGAGCGGTGTCGCGCGCCACAGATGCTCCCGACCAGCTTTCAAACGCGCGCGAGCGTGCTCGAGCCTTTTACGTGCACGCGAGATTAGGCTGCTCGCAGGACGAAGCCGGTGAGAATGTGTGATCGCTCGTCTTCGGCCGCCGGAGCCCCGGGAAGATGTCGGTGATGACTCCGTACCGGGAAACCCGTAGCTAACGGCTGCTACTCCTGCGACCATTGGATGTTGTTTTTAAAACTTTTCCTTAGGACGGTTGTTTTTGCGGTGGGGGGATAAAAAAAACACCACCCGGAGGGACAGGTGTCACCCCCCTTCTCACTCCAGTTTTGTGTTTCCTTTCCCCCTCATACTTTTTTTTTTTTTTTTTTTTTGGAAACCGAGTAGGACCTTGGGGAGCCATGCTGTGGACACGCTGGCTCGTGCTGCTGCTCTGCTGGGGGGCCACAGGCAGCGAAGAGCAGGCGGATGAGAGGGGCGCGGTACCGGCTGAGGTCCGGTCGGACTCCCGCAGAGAGCGCTCACCTCCGCCGGTGGAGCCGCTGGATTTTGGGTTTGTACCCGCGGCGGTTTACGACACCCACGCTTATTACGAGCCAGGGAGCATGGGGATCCTCTTCCATATGGTCCACGCGTTTCTCTACATCATTCAGCCGAACCCCTTTCCCAAAGGTGAGATTACCGACACCTCCCCACCCGTGTTTCCTATTCCCAGGACGTTGTCTTTACGGTGCACCACCGTGGCCTAGTTCAACTTCAACGTTAGTGCGGCTCGAACAGGTGCGACCAATCACATTTAATTAGGCTACCTGAGGAGAAAGTTCAGCAAGTATTTTTAGCACCCGGTTTATAATCTGTTATTTACAGCAGCAGAACTCGTTATGACCACAAACTTGACTCAACCTTACTTGTCATCCAGATGCTGCTGTACAGATGCTCAGTATACATATGTTTATGCATATCTGTCTATATATGAAATACAAGTCCACAGTCCATTTATGTAAGAAGTGCATTACTTGTCAGTGTAATCACAGTCACAATCACAGGACATGAGACAGAGAGATACTTTATTGTGTGCAATAAGTGTGCAATTGTGGTGGAAAAGTGTACAATTGAGAATGTGTGTATGCAGGGTTTCTCTTGGCTGAAAGCAGGCTTTCAGGGATGAAACTCTATTAGTCTGCATATGAATAAGCTAATTCGTTTGCATAACCTTAATAGATGTCTATGGATTTTTCTCGTATTTTTATCCATTTGAAAATCAAAAAAAATGTTTTCTGATTGGGTAAATTCAACCACATTTAAAAAAAACTAATTATAAATAGATACAGCTATATTAAACATATTTTTACATGAAAGAAAAATATTGATATGCATTTCAATATTAAAGCAAGTAAGTAAAAAAGAAAAAAAGTGGACCATTGTTTTTCCATTTAAAGGTCTGGGTCCACACAAGCTATAATTAATGTGAGAATCTAAAAATATATATATCCTGATTAAACAAAGACATTTATTTTTAGACTTTGATTCTCCTCACTGCCCACGTTGATGCCATGATTTGTTTTAAGGCATTGAACGTCAGGCAGCTCACAAATCACTCACTTGGCTTAGAGGTCGGGGACCTGACTGGACTGTTGTACGTCATAAACCAAATGGCAAAGTCCAAATAAACAGTAATAACCTCAACAAGGCTGCTGTGGCGCGAGTTATTTGTGCTGTGCTGCTGTGTCTGTAACCCTAAACCCAGAGGTAAACCTGTGCCATGTCATCGTTATCTAATTTTAACACTGCTGCCACCCCCCCCCCCCCCCCCCCAAAAAAAAAATTAAAATCCCTCAAACTCAAAGAGCACAAAGGGGGTGGTATGCTGTGATGATATGCGATTGTTGAGCAGCTTAAAGGGATCCGTAGCTGTCATAAGTCATGAATGATCTCCTGCAAGCCCATGCTCCAGGTGATTCATAGGTGATCACAGGATCAATAAAAACAATGTATGTTGCTCTGTTGTCTTTGTGATGAAGGCCAGTAAGTAATCCAGTGATCACATCCCATCAAAAACAGTTTGTTTATGTGTTGTATGTGCAACTATGGGTGGTCACGTTGGTTGATGACACACAGCAATTGGATTGAAGGTTTTAAGTTGCTGCCATTTCGGTGTCCAGGGTTAGGGCCGCTGGCTGGCTAATCAATTAGCAGATCTGCGATTAAGGGAAGCTTTCCCAGTCACCTGCATCACAGCATAATACCTTAATCCGCTGCACCATATGCTGCTATTCCATTCCAGTATGACTCACTATCACACACACAGGTAGCCCACCTGGATGCCACATCATCTCCCTGTACGTATATGTATAAATGCTTTACACGACCTGAGCCTGGTAGACAGTGGCAGGTGCATGTGTTCATTTGTGGTGAATGCAACACTGTCAAGCAAAACTGTTATGAACATTAAATCAGAAGAAGGTGCCATATATATGTTTTGTTCATTTGCTTCTAAAGCTTCCAATTTCAAGCTTACAGTAGGGGAAAAATTATTGAACACGTAAATATATTTCTAAAGGAAATTCTCACAAGATGTCTGTAACAACCCATCCAGCCCACACATGCAATGAAATCAAACCATAGATGTACATAAATTATGTGTAATAATGAGAAATGACAGAGAAAAGGACATGGAAAGTCATGACACCAGCTGAAATTTGTCAGTACTTACATAAATGATATTGATTGGCCACCTGGTTCAATCCTATCTGAAGTGCCATAAAAAGCTGTCTCATTACTAAGGTATCATACAAGAAATATGTCATTATGGATAAAACTAATGAGCTCTCTCCGTGAGCACTGTTGGGGCCGTAATCAGGAAGTGAAAAGAACATAATTTCACTATGAAATTGCCATGACCAGCTACTCCCTGCAAGATTTGGGACAGAAGAGTGAAAACAAATATCAGAAGAGTTGTCTATGAGCCAAGGACCACTTGTGGAGAGCTACAAAAAGACCTGGAATCAGCAGTAGGGCTGCTCGATTATGGCAAAAATGATAATCACGATTATTTTCACTGAAATTGAGATCACGATTATTTGACGATATTTATTTAACCCTTTAAGACCTACTATAGAACCAAGTCCACCAGAGCTTATATTATTTTTATTTTTTTATTTTTACATGCTGTAGTGCCATTTGTGGGAGCATTTCAAGTTGCTATACATCAATACAACTGTTATAGCCCATATTTTAATAATATGTATGCATTAAGTGCATAGTAATTACATAAAATTCAAAAAAGTGCAATAAACTACAAAAAAATTTGAAAATCGCTTTTGTTTTGTTTACATATATTTCTACTTGGAGAAGTTTAAGAGGTTTATCCCTCAAAACTTTAAATACAATAAAGTTGCAAAAAATAGTTTCCCACCACAGGAAATTTATTTTGAGTGTCTTCATAGTTTTATTTTGGAGATACAGCAATTTTTATATACTGCAGGAAAAACAAAAAACAATCCTATGATGCAAATTTGCAAAGAAAACAGCATGTGCATCATTTCACTGTGGGAAGTGTTACGAACAGCTGATAGGAACGGCGAAGCGTGTTTCTGGAATATTATGTTTTTGTTCCTGCAAGCGCTTTTTATGCAATTTTTGCAAAGCTATATGTGGAACGAAACCGTGACCGAGGACAAGCTGATGGCATCAGATGTAAGTACAACTCCTCCGGTTTCATGTGCAAAACAAATTATTGCGCTAGCTTACACGGTTCAGATTCTACAGGGATTTAAAAATAGTTACGCAAAACGGAGCGTGCTGCTCTGACCGGCTTTAAAGGGTTAACAATGACTTTAAAAAAATAATATAAAATAGTGTGCAACACCACTGAAGTTTTTTTTTTTTTTAACTCTTTTCAACCAACAGCAGTCACTCTCCAAATAACTTCTGCTTAGCTTTCCGAGCTTCCCTCGGGTCCTCTTAATCAGCGGTCTCCACCCTTTTTTGCGCCACGGACCGGTTTATGCCCGACAATATTTTCACGGACCGGCCTTCAAGGTGTCGCGGATAAATGAGGGAGGGGCTAATAATCGGCTCGGTCATTTTTAATGATCGTTGAAAGCCCAGATCGTAATCGTGATTAAAATTCGATTAATTGAGCAGCCCTAATCAGCAGGTACAATTGTTTCAAGGAAAGCAATAAGTAATGCACTTGACTGTATGCACACTCACCTTGCAATACTCCATTCGCAAAGAAAAGGCATGCTGAAGCATGTATGCAGAACAACATTTAGACAAGCCTGTAAAATACTGGGAGAATATAGTCTGGTCAGATTAGACTACGATTGATATCACTGGAGGCCATAATACACAATGTTCAGAGGTCAAAAGGCAGTGCATATCACCCCAGAAACACCATACCAACAGTGACGTTTGGAGGTGGGAGTATCACAGTGTATGGCCGTTTTCCAGCCTATGGCACTAGCACACTTCGTCTAATTGAAAGAAGGATGAATGGAAAAATGTGATGAGACATTCTTGATAAAAATCTTCTTCCGTCTACCAGGAAATGACATTTCAGGACATTTGAAAGACATTTCAGGAAGCAATGATCACAAACACAGCCATGAAACTCTCAGCTGGTTTCAGAGGAAGAAAACAAAGCTACTAGAATGACCCAGCCAATCTACAGAAACAACTCAGAGTTCATAGAATGGGTCCACGAAACCTCCAGGATTTGAGGACTGGCTGTAGGGAAGAACTGGCTAGAATCACACCCGAGCAGTGCATGCGGCTAGTTTCTCCATACATCGTGAAGCTGTGATCACCAACAAAAGGTTTAGTACGAAGTATTAAATACATTTCATTAAACACTTTTTCCTGTGTCGTTTCTCATTATTACATGTCACTTAATTTATAGACATCTATAGCTTGATTTCCTTGCATGTGTGGATTGGATGGGTTGTTACCGACATTAAGTGATCATTTCATGTCAATATCACCTTTAGAAATACATTTACTTAGAAATTTACCGATGTGTTCAATAATTTTACCCACTGTAAATGCTTTACACATCCTGATCCTCTGAGGTAGTGACCAGTGCATGTGTTTGTTTCAGGTGGTTGCAAAGCTGCCACAATCCCTAAATCAAGAGAAGGTTCAATAAAATACATATTTTTAAGCCTCCACGAAATATTTTCTCATAAGAAACGATAATTAACGAATATTCCTTTATCCTTAAAAAAAACATATTAACTGACGTCATGATATGCAGATAACCTTGATATTTAAACCTAAAAATGTGAAAAAATTATAATATGGTTATATTAATTGTAATATTATAAATAAATAATCCAGTAGTGTTGCTTGAATTCCAGAATCCCTTCCATCTTCCTTCACTGAAATTTGAATGATATTAGTTTTTACAAATCAAAAGAGAGACAAAACATAAAAGAACTTTAAGATACATTGATTTTTCTTTTTTTTTTTTACATTTCTATGGACTTGAGAGATACTGATAGCTTTACTCCCATGTGGGTTAGTTGAGGGTAGTCTAATTTTTGGTATTAGCGATCCCTACATTCAGATAAATTGCTTTTAACATAAGTTATGAACCAGGCTAATTTCATTAGCCTTTTGTATAATTTTTTTTCATGTACTAATAGAAGGAAGTAACAAAAATAATGTGCCGAGAGGCTGAAAAAGTTTGTCTTAAACAAAATAAAGTCCTAATAAACATAAAAATTTATGTTCATCTGAGAAACGTGTTTTTCACATACTTGGATGTGTCATGACGTTACAGTTGAAGTAATACAGTTGTGTAGTGTTTTGTGGTCTTTCCACATGCAAACACCTTTTATGTTTGCACAGCTACAGTTAAAGACTGTAGCACATCTGCTGTTTGGTCAAAAGAAACACCACATGTGATTGAGTTTAAAGCTATTTGAAAAAATGAATTATTAGTAGTAGTATCTGTAAAGCTTATACATTTAATTTTTTAAAATAAAATACTGGCAAGTATTTCCCTGTATTTTTCCAAAGTGAGAATTGCCAGGAAAGCAAGGGGTGGGAATCAGTCTGGTTATGAATGCATCTTGATACAGCAATGGGACTGAAAAATCTGAATTCAAAGAGTAAGAGGTGTGGTAAACATTGTATAACTAACTGTATAACAACTAAAAAGAAAAAAAAAACTCTTAAAATGCCAAAAGTATTTTTCAACTGTGTGGGGTAATCAGTCTGTTCACTGAGTGAGACAGCTGAATTAATTTGATTTATTGGCAATCTGATTCACTGATTCACTTCCTCCTGCTGCCTGCTTGTTCTTCGCCTCCGTTCAGAGCAGTTGACAAGTTTACATTGTTCCATGGAGTCCTGCACTAAACTCTATGTGTCCATGTTTTCTGTTGTGCTGCAGTGCATGCTTATGTGCTCAGCTTAGATGCGGTCATCGTTAGTTGTTGCAGAGGTGGCAGGTTTGTGTTCGGCTGCAGTGTTAAAGATGAGATTTGTCAGGTCTGTCAGAACATTGAAAATTAATCAGTAAAGAGTTAATCAGTGTAATGTGGCACAGTTATCAGACTGTGTCCAAATCCCCATAAATCCCCTCACTTTGTAAATTTCATTTATTTTTGGCGATTCCAGCAGAACTGTTTGCATATGAGTGTTAGCAGAGAATAAAACATGTGTGCTTAGGTTCAGCGGGGTATCAGCATTTCCTGACACTGGGTTTCCTCTGGGACTCACTCATCCCTTTTTCCACTAACAGTGAAGAAGCATTTTGGGCTCTTTCACTGAGTGTGGAGGCAGCGTCTTATCCCTCTGATACACACAGGCTGGATTAGAGGATTAGCATCCACAGGCTAATGCTAACACTGTCCTGCTACCACTGCTGCAGATGGCATTGTCACACACACACTCACAACTTTGGGTAAATACATGCACAGGCGTGTGCACACACAAATACCGAAAGTGGGTCATAGTCCTGGTGTTTGTCTGCTTGCCTTAATTACTGTGATTGGTTGTGGGAATGTTTACCAAGCGTCTTAAATTAGATCACTCTGAAGAGGAACTCGCACATTTTGGAGAATGAAATTATTTAAAATCCTGCATTTTAGCATCTGAGACTGTAGACACATTTTCTGCAGTTTCTGTACGCCTCTTATGTATATTAACAAAAATAATTATTTCCAAGCACCGTGTTTGTGAATATTAGCTGATGTTCTTATCTTTGAATGTTTGGGCAGCTGGGTATCGACAGCTATTTAAATAAATTAGCTTTTTTTTTAAACTTTTCTTTTAAGGCCATCCATTTTCTTGACTTCTCATCTAATTCTGTAACACAAGAAGCAACCTTTAGAACAAGCCTTTTGAAGGGCTGGCATACACACAGAGACTGACAACCATTAATGTGATGATTCACACCTATGGCCAGTTTATAATCACCAATGCAAGTCTTTGATCTGTGGGAGGAAACCAGCTTTTATTCATAATTTCACTTGATAATTGAGTTCATCAAGGAAATGTTGAGTAATACATTTTAAATTCAAATTCTTTGTCTTCATTTCTCATCTCTTCAAATGTGAATCTGAAACAGGTCTGAGTGTGTTGTACAAAAGCATAAAAAGACATGGCACATAATCCTCTTAGTAGTTTTGCTGTAGCAAACAGTTGGCTCTGACTTCCTTTAGTGTCTCATGCTGACATGAAGTACAGCGCTTAATGGATTGTGTAACACTCATCATTTATTGAAAGTAACAAAAGTTCTCTGTTTTTGGAAGATCTTATATCACGATAGCAACACCTTTTCCATTGCAACCCAGGCACCGATGCACTTATATGCAGTAAATGAGCGCTTTTGAATTTCAGGGACTCAAAAGGAAAAGAAATTGAATCAAGTCAGCGTCTGTCTATATGTTAGCTCTTGGTAGCTGCTAATATTGGAAGCAGCTGTTCCTAAAGTGGGGGTTGGTCAGGATGAAGGAGTTGGATAATAAATCTTGGGGGAAAAGACAAGAAAACATGGTTGGGACTGATTACATTTCTTATTGCAGATTTCCACTATAGTCGTCTTATTCACCAAGCAAAAGTATATAATACTAACAAGCGCTTGACGAGCTTGGATTGCTTTAGATGGCTAAATTTAAAAACCCTCTGATCAAAAATAAAAAACTTTCATACATAATGGTGAACGTGAGTCTATTATTTTGTTAACTGCAACACAAAGGCAAACAGTTATGAATAGAAACTGACTAATATAGTCGTTAAGTGTATGATTCATGCATGCAAATGTCTCCTAAAAGCATCAGAGGTGGTGGTTGGGTTGCATAAGATTTTGCCCACATCTTCCAGTAATCTCTCAGAGCAGGTCAGTGTAGAGGATTGTGTTTACCTACATTTACAGATTACAGTAAGATGGTTGTAAATTCTGATTTGTAGATCAGATTAGCTAACTAGAGGGTTTATTTTTAGATTTTTATTTTTATTATAATTTATTTCTGATCTTACCTGTGTCTTTCTTGCAGTTCTGATGCACAACTGCCTTTATAGTGTAAGAAAAACACTCAGGCCAGGCTGGGATTTATTGAAATGTCTTTAATTAAAAACAAAATATTCACTAACTACACTAAAACCAATCAAAAGCTTCTCTCACAAGACACTAAAAGCAAGAAAATGGTAATTTTTCTATTTATATTTGCTCATTTAAAAAAAAAAAAAAAAGAGTTGTTTTCCTCGGGGACTACTGAGGTTGTATGAGATCATGTTGGGCAGTGGTCTGTTCATCCTTTTAGGTATAAGTCTGATGCTTGTTTATCCCTTCTCTTCCTTTCATTTCCCGTAGGTAGCTCCTATACTGGGTCACTGAACTAAGCTGTGTAAGCTTAACTGCCCTCAGTGGCTAATGCTAACTAAGTAGCTGAGCAACAGCAGGTGGCACTGACCCTACTGTGAGGTGCTCATATGCTGCATCTGCAGAGTTAACCAGTAAAGATGTCTTCACACTTTGTGACAGGCCGGTCAGTGTTAGCAGCATTTTCACAGAGATTAGAGAAACAGAAATGCGAGTCCCCTCCCACCACGAGCAGAAACACAGTATTGGGTACTGAGAGGATTATCTGTGTGGTTACAAAAGAAAAGCACACATCACTGTTACTTTTGTTTGACTGAGCAGAAATGTTCAGGAAGTCTGAAAATGCAAGAAGAAAAAGACAGTTTGTTGCCAGTCAACAAAAATAAATGCATAAAAAATTAATTTAAACACAAAAAAACAAAATGTTCTGTTCAGTCATCTGGAAGATCTGTTCCTTTGTTTTGATAGTACGCAATACAAGATCTAGGATAAGGTAGCTAATTGATTTGTTGATTCATAATTAACTCTGTCAAAAATTTCTAGCACGAAATGTAAAACATTCTCTGATTTGGATGGATTTGCTGCTTTTGTGTGTGTGTGTGTAATTCTCCATGTAATTTAAAGAAACCACCTCAGACTCACAAAAGTAATTTTCTGACATGTGATCAATTAAATCTGCTATGAAAACAGACATTACTGCACACTTTCCACGGGAAAGAAAGAGAAATTAAATGTTTGGTAAGCTCGGTACAAACAGAAGATTAAAAACCATGTAGACACTGTGAAGTGCACTTTATCACCTCACCTGATGATCAGCAGGTGTGCAAGCAGAAGCTTGAACCAGAATCTGTGTGTGTGTGTGTGTGTGTGTGTGTGTGTGTGTGTGTGTGTGTGTGTGTGTGTGTGTGTGTGTGTGCACGCGCGTGCGTGTGTGTGTGTGCGTGTGTGTGTGTGTGTGTGTGTGTGTGTGTGTGTGTGTGAGGGACATCTATTTGCTAAACTGGTCTCCATCTGCTTGTTGTGTGCAGTGGCACATGACACGGTACTAATCTGAGAAGCTCTGCTGTGAGATAATATTAAGTTAAAAGACAGAAAAAAAGGGAAAAGGTTGGATATTTTTCTTTTTGGGAAAATAAACAACTTTGCCAACATTATGTTGACCTTATTATAGTTTTCTTTAAAAAATGCTTTTTGTTAACTAAAATAAAAACTTGATTTTTCTGGTAAAAATAGCAAACAGTGTTGTGCACTAACAACTAGGGGTGCAACGATACACAAAATTCACGGTTCGGTTCGGTTCGATACTTTGGTGTCACGGTTCGATATTTTTTCGATACAAAAAAATGTTCAAGCATTTTTAATTTGTCATTTATTAAAATTATAAATATATATTTTAACTCAAAAGTACAGTTTTTAAATTTAACCCTAACCCTTGTGCGTGTTTTTTATTTTGACAGCGAATGCGCACCTGCGGACCACTTATGTGCAGCCCTGGTTATTTAGCTCATCATATTGCAGCCACAGAAATTCTTTTGTCCATGAAACCATAAAGCTGCACTTTCTTTTTGCCTTATAGTCTGATTTGTCATAACTTCTCCGTTTTGTGGTAAGCTTTTCTTTGGCTGTCACTTCTTCACCCTGACCTGTCTTATTTGGCTCAGCAGAACTGAAATGCTTTTACACACGCACTCACATAAGCTCAGCGATTCTCTGCGCGATCAACCTCTCACATGTTTAAGCTTGCTGTGGGAGATTTCACTTGTCATGTTTGCATAGTAAGCTAACGATTAATAAGACGATGTCAGAGGAATTGGTGCACAAATTATCATCACTCACAGATCAGTGCTGTCACTCTCTATACACAGTTCGCACGATTGCAAAGTGAAAGCAAAAAAACAAGCGCAAATTCAATATGTCACATATTGACAGTGGCTCACCGATGCCAATGACATAATTACCCAGCTACATTTCTGAAAGAATGCAAAAGCATTGACATATATTTTTCCTACAATAGCCCGACGGGCAGGGAAGAGATAGATTTTGGTAGCCCGACTGAAAAAAATCGCTAGCCCCGGGACGTCGGGCTAGCGATATTGCGAGCCCTGTATCTGATTGAGGAATCACTCATCTTTGGAAAAGAGTTTATTACAGAGAAATGTCTCTTTCCAAAATAAAAGCTATACTATCCGCTTCTTCTGGGCTATATTCTCAGCAGCATAAGGAGAATCATGTGCTAACAGCTGTCTAAATAACTCGGCTAAAGTTAGTAGCATGCTTGCTTTTTTTTGTCTGCTTCCACTTGTCTTTGCACTAGGATGATGTCGGCGTAAATGTGCAGTCATATTCGTTGTGTTCCCACTAGTGCTTTCAGGTTAATCTCGTTGAAATGACCTTAACGCCACAACACGGCAAATCTCCGTTAACGAGCTACCGCCGATCGCTCCGTGCATGGGGCTAGACGGCCAACACGTTAACGAGCTAACTGCGCTAACACACTAGTTCACACCAATGTAATTGAGCATTGCATGGCACATCCAACATACTGTTTTACTTTAGTCCATGACTCGCTTACCTTCAGGGTCATACGTCACATGAAAACCAAAATAATTCCAAACGCCAGATCTGAATGAGAGCGGGGGAGGTCCATGTTGCAAGGAGAGCTTAACTTCTGTCTCGCTAGCTTGCCCTGCACTCTTCCTTCTGACTATGCTGTCTGTGTTGAGCCCTCAGTGGATCTGCGCTCGACAGTGCAGCCTAGGCGGAGTAGTCGAACACAGATTCACTGAGCACTCAACACAGACAGCATCGTCAGAAGGAAAGTTGATAAAATAAATTACAAATGTTGTATTGTTCGATACATATGCGTACCGAACCGAAAGCACTGTATCGAACGGTTCAATATCGATACGAATATCGTTGCACCCCTACTAACAACAAAGTAAAAGTAGTGGAAATGCTCTCACTTTTAGTTTCAGCCCACCCGGCACAAGGACTGATTTTTAGTCCGATTGTTTTTAATCACTTAATGAGTCTTCACCCAAATTATGCTCAAGATCGTATTTTTGTTGTTTCCTAGGAGCTTTTCACCATTTTCACAAGAACCACTCCTCCTCCTAGAGTACTGGTCAGATTTTAGTGAAACAAGATATGACTGTTTACAGGACTCCTTCACTTCTCAGTAGATTTTAATTCTCATTAGTTTGTGCAATACTTGAAAAACATAACTTTCCTTCTGTACTTCACATTAGGGTTGCCTGGGAGTTGTACTGGATCATGAGCTACTATGTGATTGAAATGTATCAGCACATGCCGAACAAGGCCCAGATGCAAATGTCTACCGAGATTTGAGATCTCTAGACGACTGAGAGTCAGCTGCTTTCATAAAGTGTTGTTTTGTTTTCTGTTGTACTCTGTATGTCTAATAGGTTGCCCATGACAATCACCTGTCATATTAGAATAATTAAAGACTAAACCCTACACTGAAAAGAATACAAACTAAACCCACTCCGGAGACTGTCTGGAAACAAAAACTTTAAACAGAAATAAAAACTAATAAGAAAAATGCAAAACTTTAATAAAGCCGTTTGAGTGTTTGAGTTAAATAATGTGTGTAAACGACATTTGTATCTTTTTGAAGTGAGACCCGAAAAAAGAAATTGTGAACTACTGATTTAATGTGAGAAATCTGGCAAACAAACGCTGTGAAGTCATTTAATTGTACAACTTCAAATAACCTCTGCTGAGTTGTCAAATACAGTATTTTGATGTGAGTGTGTTGGAACGCTTGGATGTGATTGTATCTATACGTGGCACAGATATCCTGCTTTTAATGCTGTCAAATAGGCATACATGTAATATGTATGTGTGAGCTTGTGTCCATAGAAGCATATCGTAATCATCTTTTACATGCTGAGTAACACTGCTGTGAGTCACACTGCAGGTAGGCTTAGCGCTGGCTGACCTATATACAGTAAACACAGACAGCTGGACTGAACTGAAGTCACTGGTGACAAACTACACAATTCAAACAGCTCCCGTTAAAACACTGAAACACGGTCTCAGTGCCGTCCTCTCCTCGGAAATTAAAAAACGATCCCACGTAATCCGCGTTGTCTGCTTGTGAGCACATAAATGGATTCTTTTTTACCCTCTCCAACTTTGCTTGTCATCACGTACCTGCCTGTAAATCACTGAAACACAGCATCTACTCTGTGCGGCAGTTTTTCTGTATGTAAGCACTCGTCTGTATGTGTGTGTTCTTTTTTTTTTTTTTTGCAGATCTCATTGTCAAAGTCATTCAGCAAAACATGGGTGGAATCAAAATAGAGGAATGGAGAAAGGTATGTTAAGTGTTAAAATTACTAGCAAATGGTAATGAACTGGTTCTTTTATAGTGCTTTTCTATTCTACTTGAATACTGAGAGCACTTTGTAAAACATGCCTCATTCTTACAAGCACTTGCTTTTTACACTGAAGTGCTTTATAACTTTCCCATGATGAATGGATCACGGTTCAGTATCTTGCCCAAGGATGCTGAGGTATGCAGACAAGAGCAGCCTGGGATCCAACCACCAACCTTCCAATTAACAGATGACCTTCTCTACCTCCCGAGCTGTAGCCACCCCAATTACCCTCCACAGAACCCCCACATGCTCTTCTGATACAGTAACATATTTTGAATGGACGTTAGACCATTGGGTTTCTAAATTGTGTACTTGCAGGTTTTTGCAATTGTATTGGGGGCACACTGCTCACAAATTACTAGTAGATGACACGTCACTGTGAAGTATAATTTAAATTTAATTTATTTAATTTAAATCTTTAAAAGAAGCACTATCTAATTTTATACTTACACAAAACAATTGAGCAGTGTATGAAAAAAACATGTTTTGTGTCTCACTTTAAAGTTTATTAGTTTTATGTGTTTGGATAATTTTAATGAAATTAAAATATCACTTCACAGCAGGAACCACAAAGTGACTGTGTCACATCATGAAAAACTTTATTCATTTAGAAATGAGGATTCTCCTTTTTTTAATCCCTCTGTTGTCACATTGACCTGGTTTGCATGTCTTCTTTTTGTTCATGCTTGTGTGATTTCTGCACACCTCCACATCTGGTTTGGTGCTCCAGCCAGAAAACGTCGTCTTGTTGCTGCAGGTAAACTCCTCTCAACACAGCTTTCACTGCATATCTCTGTCAAAAGTAAAGGGCAGAGAGCAGATTGATAACTGGGTGAATGCTCTCCTCCCGCAGTGGATCCAGTACGAGTCCGGATTTCTCATATGTGCAACCTTCGGCGTCGTGTTTGTGGTCCTTATCCCCGTCATAGCTATGTGCTTCTGCATGTGTCGATGCTGTGATAACTGTGGAGGGGAGATGCATCAGAGACAGAGGAAAAATGCAGACTGTCACAGAGGTTTCTATACCGCCTCGCTGGTTGCTACAACCATCTTCATCATGTGAGTCGTCATTCCTCTTCTTCACAGTTTTTATCATTATCAGTCTGCTATACTCCAAAATGAGGATGATTTTAATGACACTGGTTCTCCTCTACTTTGATTTCTGTATTGTGAAGTACCTGTAAGATTTCACCTTCTGCGGTGATTTGTTATTTTTGCATATTTGTCACACATCCACACTTCAGATCATCAAAGACATTTTGATGATTAAAAATGATCACAGTAACCAGAATAAACACAAAATGCAGATTTTAAATGATTCTTTCAATTTTTAAGGGAAAAGGCTATCCAAACCTACCTGGCCCTATGCAAAAAAATCATTGCCCCTTTTCTAAATCATGAATTAACTCCAATGAATCACATTGGAGTATAATTTCATTAGTCATTTCCAGCTATGATTATTGCCAGACCTGCTGAATCATGAAATCATTTAAACACTTGTTTAAAGCACCTGTTTTTGATACAACTGTGTAAACATTAGAAAATTTAAATTTTATTGTTGTAATTTTAATATGTTTGTCAGAAACAGGTCTCTTTTGTAAATGAGACATTGATTCTCAAGGGGAATACCTGCATAAATAGAGGTTAAATAGAAATAAACAGAATCTGCCTGACAAAGTGAAGTAGACTAAAAAATCTGAAAAAGCAACACATCATACCACGATCTAAAGAAACTCAAAAACAGCTGAAAAACAAAGTCATTGACATATGTCAGTCAATAAACAGATGGAAACTGCATCTACAAGCCTGATTGCTCATTACTGCTTTTGTTATCTGTTGAAGTTCAGGGTCTGGTTGCTGGGCTGAGGTCAGCATTCAGTCAGCTTTATAGCATCACTCTGGGTTCTTGGCTAGCTTAGCATTAGCATGCTGTCTGTGCAGGTGCTTGCAAGGAGCCGAAGTTGTGTTGGCAGCATAATGCGTTTTTTTTCTGACCTGGATGCAGTTTCCACTTTACCATCGTGCTCTTGTCCTTTTGTGTAGTAAAACTAAATGTAATGACTATATCCAGGCTGTAGACCGTACCACTATCTTCCATCTCCGGCACACAAACTGAAATTAGCTGATTGAACTGCTGCAGAAACCGGTAAATGGTATTGATAGGCAAACAGACTAACAATTCCAAAGAATTTGACTACTGGGAAACGGTTCTTGTACAGAACTGGTTCTCGATTCCCATCCCTGCCAGCAAGCTCACCTCTGAATGGCTCAAAAATCATATAAGAGGCCATTCATGCTTGAAAACCCTCAGATGTGACCAAATCAAAACAATTAAATAAAGAAGGGTGGGCCAAATTCCTCCACAGTGATGTGAAAGACCCATTGCCATTTATCACAAACACTTGATTGCAGCTCTTGCTGCCAAAGGTGCCACAACCAGTTATTAGGCTTAGGGGTCAAATTACATGGTGCCAGGTAGGTTTGGATAGCTTTCTTCACTGCATATGAACCCAAAACGTTACACAAGTTATCTGTTTTCTCAAATAGATTACAACCTACAAGCTAAAAGACTATCAGGTGTCATGCCAGACTATTCGTTAAAATTAGTTACGACTTAAAATATGAACAAAAATGCTCCTGAAAGCAGTCTGACCAAAAAGTTAACAACCCTTGTAATAATGAACAGATCTCAGCAGGTCAATGTTGGCGCCACATATTTACACGTATAATTTTTCACATATGTAAAAATGCTTTCCTTTATGTGGGGTAAAAAAAAATGTCCAATAACTTTATTTGCTCATATGCAGAGAGCATGCGGAGTACCTGCTGTGTGGAAGAGGCAAGCCCACTGAAATTTGATTTAAATGTGGAGGACAGTTATGTGTTACCGATATTACTTGGCTGACCATGAGAGGCCTCGCCATCTGAATGAGTCCTTTCACAGCACAAATGTGAATGCTCACATCCAAAGAACAATATAACCAGTTGGTTGCTTTTGTTGATTTGTTTTTTTACTGTTTCTACATTGTTTTTGTTTGTTACAGAAAGTCTAAAATATCACTACTGTAAAACTAATAAGGTGTTTTTGCAGTGAATCACAGTGAATTCTAACCACATAATCCTAATGCTTAGCTTCACTTTGCATGTTTAGCTTGTACACTCAGCCGTACAGTTTTTCTTACATCACTAACTGTGGAGGGCAGAGTTGAATCTTCAGTGAGCAAGAATTAAAACTCATAATGCAGGAGTCCCCATTATGTAGCTGTGCTGCTCTCTGCTGTTAAAGTGTGGTCACTGCACTGCTCTTCTCCTAATTGATCCTGCATGTGTTTTTCAGTGTGGGTGTTCTCATTGCTCTCGCCGCAAACCACAACATCAGCTCACAGGTCAAAAGCACTCGGCGGCTCATTAACACCAACATGAGAGACCTGAAGACGTTCGCTAACAACACGCCTGCAGTATGTCCTCACAATAACCCGTTTATTTTTGAAAAAACAAAAGCCAATAATATAATATAACTAATATCTATTAATACTGTGTGTCTCCTGCTGCAGCAAGTCGATTACCTGACAGCCCAGTACACCACAGCCAAGAACAAAGTCCTGTCAGACCTCGACAGTAAGCTCGACCCTGCATGTTTGCACACAGTGTTTGTCTGATATCTCTCACTTTACATAACTGTGCTGAACTTTCTGACCTTTCTGTGCTTCCTCACAGACATTGGCCCTTTGCTGGGGGGTAGGATCCACATTCAGCTGGAGAAATCAGTGATTCCTTCGCTGGACACCGCCCTGCGTATGGCAGGAGGTAACGTCTCTGTATAAACCTCCCGTTGAGATTACACAACTCGGACTCACAAACCAGTGTGCAAGTTCTTAAACAAAACTCAGTTGTTCTTTTTAAAAGATGTACTGTAATACACATAAAATTTTAAATTTTGTAGCAAATTTAAGTTTCTAATAAAATCAGGAGTTTTTTAAGTAGTTGCTACGGTTACAGCTAATGCCATTTAAATGCCACAACTTCTCTTGTGGGTTTAATACTAAAGACAGTCTTTAAGGAAAAGTACTCACCATTTAATTTTCATTTCTTTTTCTTTCTTTTTCCCCCTCTATGATTCTCTCACATTTTCTTTTGTCTAAAGCAAAAGTTGAGAGTGCCATCAAAGGTAAAGTGAGCTGAGTGGGACTCAGTGGTGCAGTGTTCGTAGCTGTGTCTGCAAAAGTGTTAGAAGCAGATGGTTATTCTGAACCTTTGTGTTAAGTTGGAAACTGTTTTTTGTTATAGTTTTCCTCTGTGGGTTGTGCCTCTGTGGTCGGTGTAAAAAAGCCCAGCATGCTGTTGTCTCAAGAAAAAGTAGTTTCACTGTGTGTCATATTGCTTGTTGTTTGTAGCCATGCGGGAGACCAAAGAGGCCCTGGAGAACGTCAGCTCGTCCTTGGAGGTGCTGCAGGACGGGGTGGGGAAGCTTCAGGCCAGCCTGTCAGGAGAGCGCGCCTCTCTGTCCAACACCCTGTCCGACCCCGCCTGCACGAACGGAGCTGTGTCACATACCTGTAACACCATCCGCTCCACACTGTCCCAGCTGGGAATCAATGCTGACTTCTCCAAGGTGATAAGAAGCAATATGCCATCTAATACTGGAACATTTTAACCGTGAGAAATATCTCCAGGTTTACTCTGCTTCTTTTTCCTGTCTGTCAGATCCCAGATGTTAATCATGCCTTGGCCAATGTCAATACTGTCCTGAAAACAGATCTCAGCAACATTGTACAAAAGGTTAGTGGCCGTCTCTCACTCAGCATCATCATCTTGTCCATGCTAAAACTTTTTGTCTCACCTGTCATCTTTCTTTTCTCTTATTCTGTTCATCTACAGGGTTACGCTTCCTTTAACGACACGCCAAGACTGGTTAAAGAGCAAACAAAAAACATTGTTGCAGGTACACGTGTGTGTGTGTGTGTGTGCGTGCGTGCGTGTGTGCGTGCGTGCGTGCGTGTGTGTGTGTGTGAGCTAGAGCTCTGTTTTGTAAATGAGATAAGAGTGAGTATAAAGTGTTTCATGTTCTTCTTTCATCTCTGTCTGCATACTTGTGGATGATGAAACTGCAGCTCTGCCTCGTAAGTTTTTCTCTTCTGTGTCAGACACATTATCCCTTTTTCACTTCACCTTAAAACCCCCAGCCTTCCAGTTTATTTCTGTCTGACTTATTTATTGTTACAATTGTGTTTGTAGGAGTAAAGGGGATGCTGGATAAGATCGGTGCAGAGATCACCGGCTTCTCCAAGATGTTCCCCGTGGAAGCTTCTCTGGCAAATTTCACCATTTTCCTAAATGAAAGACACAAAGCTATTGAGTCCTATTACCCCCAAATCGATCAGATGGATTTTTACAGGTTTGTGTGTTTCTCTTTAAAAATCTATTAAGAAAATGTGAGGATGTTA
Source organism: Astatotilapia calliptera (assembly GCF_964374335.1). Classification (NCBI taxonomy): domain Eukaryota; kingdom Metazoa; phylum Chordata; class Actinopteri; order Cichliformes; family Cichlidae; genus Astatotilapia; species Astatotilapia calliptera. The sequence continues at coordinate 27,751,999 of NC_137427.1, read as the reverse complement.
AAACGTCATAGATAGAAACAAGGCTGTTAAGGTTCAGCTCTAGTTATAACACACGGTCCTTCTCACTGCTTTTAAAAAATAAATAAATAAAAAGAACCAAACTAGTTGAACAGCTTGTGAGAAATAATCTCACTCTAGGTTACAATGAATTAGGTTAAAGTGGGTAAACCTCTCTGTCTAACCTTCAGGTGGATCGCCTGCGTGGCGGTGCTCTGCATGGTCGTCTTGGTGATGGCCTTTAACATCCTCGGCCTGCTGTGTGGTAACTGTGGCTACGACAAGCAAGCTAGCCCGACCACCCGCGGCTGCCTGTCGAACACTGGGGGAAACCTGCTGATGGCGTAGGTTTCCATCACAACACTCACTCGCCTGAAGGCATCACTCAGGGATCTTTTTTTCAGGGTGGAGTTCAAACTGTAAAAGTGGCTGTGATCCATTTAGCTTACAGTCATATAACAAAGGAAGCATTATAAGCACTGAGTACAGGTTTACTTTACAAAAAATGAAGACTCACAATAGTGTTCTTCAAATAAGATTAAATTTAACAGTAAATGCATGAAATAATTATAGAAAGGTCTCAAGTTCAGAGAGTTTCTTCACATTAATACTGGTTTTATCAAAAGTGGACTCTTACGGGATTATCTCTTGTGATATATGGTGGGAAATAACAGCAAAAATATTATTTTTGTCTCTCAGAGTCTGTTTTTTACTCTTGCAGTGGTGTTGGCTTCTCGTTTATCTTTGCCTGGGTGCTGATGGTCATCGTTACCACCCTGTTTGTTGTCGGGGGCAATGTGGAAAAGCTGATATGTGAACCTCTGGCTAACAGACAACTGTTTAAGGTGTTAACTCTCTTTTGTCTTTTATTTTTATTCTGCTGGAGATTTTATTATTTTCACCTTTTATCTGAGCCGTAAAATGGCCAACACTGCTTTCTTAAACTGTGTGTGTGTGTCTGTAGATCATTGATACGCCGTTCCTGGTCCATCCTGAAAAGAGGAACTTCCTTCCTGGGATGCTTTTCCAGAATCCAAATATTGATTTAACTCTAGGCGGCATGTACAGGTAACATTTAAGTTATCACGAAAAAGTAATGAATCCATTTTTCTAGTTGTTTTTGTAAGAAACTCATTACCTGTAGTTAAGCAGAAAACATCACAGCACTGTGTTTGTGATGATCATGGTTTTGTCTCACAGGGAGTGCTATGACAACAACGGTCTGTATCACGCTCTGCAGCTGGAGACCATGTTCAACATTAACTCCTTCCTCAACAGAACAGTGGTAAGAGCTATGTTACTGTATGTCACCATTACAGGTGCATTGATGGCAGAAGGTGAATGGTAGTTTGACTCTACACATGTGTTTCACAACAGTACAACAGGGACCTGGCCAAAGTGTTTGATAGTGTGCAGGTGGACCTGCAGGGCATCACGCTGCTGGAGCAGGCTGGCAGAGACAACCTCATCAACTTTGCCAACTCTGGAATTGGACAGATTGACTTTCAGGTTTATCTCACTGAGGTGAGCTGTGTGCATCTGTGGTTGTGTTTATGTTGAATGGCACGATGCACACCGTTTACTTCCTTTATATCCTGTGCACAAAAAGCCCTTCACTCCGCTTACATGCACATACACTCAGTAAAAATTATTTCCATTATTCTGCTAATTTTATTTTTCTTGTTTAATGTAAAATATTTTGAATGCAATCATAACATCTTCCAGTTTTGTTAATATGCATAAATAAAATGCATTTAATTTGAAACAGTGATTATGCAACTTTAAAAGCTATCCCTAATAAAAATACCCCCACCCCCAAACAAACCTTAACTAAAACCTTTTATACTAACCATCTTTCATGTGTAAATTCCTGGTTTTTAGGTAAATAAAGGAGTCACTCTAATAGATCTGCTGTCCTTCTGTAGCGACCTGGAGGGTCAGGCTGACCAGCTGGTGAGTCATTAATGTCTGCACATGTGTTGTAGATCAGCATCAACATATTGTATGCATGCACGGTTACAGCCTTTTGTAGAGCAGTGGCAGTCAGAGGTCCCACTATTGCTCTCTTGTGGATGCAAAACGGGTGAAAAACTATTAGCCACGATGTCACAGTTGGTTAAAATTATGAACACTTGAGCTGCTGAATTAGTCAGGTTCTCACCACAGACCTAAAGTGAATCTTCACATCTGTCTAAATGATCTGATTAAAAGTGGATTTTTTAATTTCATCTTCATGAAGGATGGCACATCTCTGGCAGTACTTGACTTAATACTTGACAGCAGGAATGTCATATATACGTGTTAGACCGGCAATTCTAAACATATAGTCAGACACCCATGTTGAAGGAACTTAGGGTTCATGTTCACGTTGCACACATTTATGCCACGTGTTCGGGTTCTGGAGCTTGTTACACAGGGAGATGTTTGCATGTGCCCTTGTAGTGAAACTTATAATAAAACAATGACAAAATATTTGTTTTTAGTTACGTTAAAGACTCAAAATCTATTCTACATTTTCATGGGAACCTAAACAATATACATCTGTAATAACATATTGTATCCTTAAAACTGTGTTTGTTTACAGCCCCGTGGTGCTCTGGAGAACGCACTGAGAGGCCATGCCAGCAGCATTAGATTCATTCACCGAGAACAGGTGGTGCCACTGGAGCAAGCAATGGTAATCAACTAACCACAGCACAAATACAAACAGCACTATTAACAGTTCAACACTTATTTCTCATAGCTTATTTTATATATTCAGCTACCAAGACGATGAAGATCACCTGTTTATTTTTCTTTAGCAGTGTCCTAGATGAACAGAGGATTTTGAATTGAGGCTTTTTTATTTCAGGCATCACAACAAAAAACGTAAATTTTTTACCCATTTTTGGGTAAAATGAAAATCATTTTGACCCCATTAATGAAACAAACTGTCAGTGGTTGAGCCAAATGCTGTTTCTGTTACTAAAACAGATACCTACAGGGTTGAGGAGGTGAGGATAATAGTATTTGAGTTAGTATGAAGCAGTGACTCTCATGTAAAAAACAACAGCACGTATTTCAGCAGCGTCTCACCCCACATAGAAGGAGAACCTGTGAGTTGGCCTAGCACAGGAAAGCTGGTGGCAAGTGGCCCAGGGAGGATTTGCACATCTGCACATACTGAATGAGGCAAACATGTAGCATTACACCTAAGCTTTTTTCTTTTTTTTTTACCATTATTTAATAGGGAAATAGTGGTAATTACGTAATCTTAATGAACAGAGAATGTCTTCAGGGACAAAACACATCTACATGGTCTGTTTTTTGCTCTGTTCCTCAGTGTTCCTTCTTTTTGTTCTTTTCTTTCATAATGTGGTGACAGAAATATGTCAGAGCACGGGTAAGCTGCTGTTGATGTGCAGCACTGTGACAGTGATTTATTTTCTTTTTTTGTGTGTGTTGTCTTAGCAACGTCCTTCATGTTGTGACAGCGGTGGCGTGATGTGATGGATGTGTATCTGTAAATAAGGAGGGAGTTGTGCGTGTGTCTGTTTCACCGTGCGACTGCTTGTGCTTTAATCTTCTCACACAGAGTACGCTGCACCAGAGTGTCAAACAGCTACAGAAGACATCCAACGACCTGCCAGTAAATATGAAAACTATTGTTATAGACCACAGATAGCAGTGTAAACAATTATTTCCTTAGCAACCTATCCACGTTTCGTGAACTAATTTCTTTTGCTTTTATTTCTCTCTGAGGTCAAAGTAACAAATGTCCTGAGTGCCATTGATGCAGCAGAGTACCTCATCGCTCATAATGCCTCCCACGTGGTGAAGCAGGTACATCGATCAAGGCTTCAACATAACATGGTGACATGGAGCATCAAAAGATAAATGTTGAACACACAGCAAAAAGCTCTTTAATCATGCCACAACAGGCTGCAAACTTCCCATGATGCACTGGGCATTTGTGCTCCACTCCTGTCTTCTCTCAGGGGTTTTTACACCAACACTCACATCATTAAATTGTCCCAAAGTGTGCGTTTTGTCTTTGTGTCCTTATGGTCTCCTTTTTCTCTCTTTTCTTTCCCCTCATCCCCCTCTCTGATTCTGCTGGAGATTTCTTCCTGTTAAAAGGGAGTTTTTACTTCCCACTGTTGCCAAATGCTTGCTCATAGAGGGGTTGTATGATTGTTGCAATATTCCCTCTATTATTGTAGGGTCTTTGCTTTATAATCGTAAGGGCTCTGAGGCGACTGGTGTTGTGATTTTGTTCTCTGGTAGCAAATGTGTTGCCTCAGAATAAAGACGACTTGTTTTTCTGTGGCTTATTAGAGTCCCATTGTAAGCAGACTGATTACATTATTATAAATATTTTTTGTGTTTGCAATCCAAACTTGATTCACTGGCCAAGAACGTCATTATCGTAGTGCTCAAATCAGGTTACATTTTAAAGAAAAGTGTATAAAGAGCTAATCTTGATCCAACAGGGAAATGAACTCCAGAGCTTGAAATCTCAATCGTGATCATAGTGAGTACTCATGAGTGTTTTTCATTTTTTTGGTTGTAGGAAACAAAGGCGTATGTGCAGGGCTTGGTGGGATACTTCAAACAGTACACAGAATGGGTTAAAAACTCTGTGAGTACTCTGCCATTTTCTCTATTGTTTTCTTCAGTGTCTTTGTACAAAATTTGCAGTATAGTAAATCCTTCCTCTGCCTCTTCTGATTATCTGAGTCAGTGTTTAATTTAGTTTTAGTGTTTAAGTTTTAGTATGGTTTAAGAACTGCTGATTTAACTTGAAGTTAATGAATAAATGTGGATTCTGAAGAGAGATCAGCCAGCATGTGTGTTTTTATCCTACAGCTAACTACAGAGGTGGCCCAGTGTAAACCCATCAGCAACATTGTGGACAGTATGGAAATAGTAGGATGCAGCTTCATAATCGACTCACTGGTAAGATGTCATTGTGGTTACCTGTATGTGTGGATGTGTGTTTTCCCAGCTGTTTGCACAGTGCATGTACCTTCATGTACCTGGATGTAAACTAAAAATATATCTGTGGTTTTATGTGAACTGTTTGGGGAGCTCAGAGTTTTAGGAGGAGAACGGTGTGTTGTTCACAAACACTGAGATTAAATAAAGCCTGTTTTGTGTCTGGGCCGGGGATTTACACACACACATGGATTCTTCCGTGTTTTCACTCCTGACCCTGAGGAGTTATAAAGGTTTATGTTTTTATACTTGCTGTATATCAAGCATGCGACTTCCTGAGAGTTTAATGAGCCCAAACAGGCCAAAGACTGTGAGCAATATAAACAGGATTTTAATTTTTGCACTGCCTGCAGCTACTGTACATTTAGATGTGCTTTGTGTGTGCATGTGTGTGTGTCTGTGTGCACACATATTTTAGGCTTCTGTTCGTGAAATGCAGCTGCATAAATGTGTGACATTAGCAGTACTACAACAAGTATATTTATTATTAATTCATTGGTCCATGATGTTATTATGTCTTTAAAAGTCACAGTCCTGACATTTCATTCAGTGATGATTACAAATAAAAAGTCCCCTGATTTAAGAGTTGTTGCATATTAACAAGTACCTTAGCTCAAGCATTTGCAATTACTCTTTTAGTCTACTTTAAACTTGTACATCAGTACATTTCTAAGGTAAACATGTTTTTATGGGACTCTCTACAGCCCTAAAAAAATTAAATACACCCTTACTTCTTCAATAGGAATTAAGGTCGTCAGTTGCAGCCAGATGCTGCTACTCACTGTTAATCACTTGATTCGCTGATCCACAGCAAGTCTGAAGATCATTACAAAGGCGGACATTTTGGTAGTTTGTTGGTCTGGATGTTACAGGTGTTGTGTTAACACACATCTGAATATCCAGATGTGTGTTAAGGTTGCCGGTTCGAGCCCCGGCTTGGACAGTCTTGGTCGTTGTGTCCTTGGGCAAGACACTTCACCCGTTGCCTACTGGTGGTGGTCAGAGGGCCCGGTGGCGCCAGTGTCCGGCAGCCTCGCCTCTGTCAGTGCGCCCCAGGGTGGCTGTGGCTACAATGTAGCTTGCCATCACCAGTGTGTGAATGTGTGTGTGAATGGGTGGATGACTGGATATGTAAAGCGCTTTGGGGTCCTTAGGGACTAGTAAAGCGCTATATAAATACAGGCCATTTACCATTTACCATTTACAATGCCGCAATCTCTCAGGAATGGATGTCCCAGCAAACTCACACTCAAGTCAGGCTCAGAAGGACTGAAAGTAATCCAAGAGCTACATCTCAGACTCTAAAGGCCTCAGTTCATGACATTCAGATTAGAAAAAGACTGAGTAAGTGTGACTTCTTTAGGAAGGGTTGCAGGACAAAACCTCTTACCTCTAAAATGATCATGGCAGCACGATGAGGTTTGCAAAGTAACATCTGAACAAACCACAAGACTTCTGGAACAATGTCCTCTGGACACCAGAGACCAAAGTGAAGTATTTAATGCACAGCACCACATTTGATGAAAACCAAACACAGCAGCACAAACACCTCATAATGGCGGAGGATGGATGATGAATTGGGTTTGTTTTGGAGCCACAGGAACTGGGCATCTTCCACTTCCACTCCATCTGTGTGACAGATAAAGCTGGACTCAAACTTCTCACACAGAGTCCTGTGTTATCGGGCCAAAATTCCCAATAAATTTCATACAGGAAAAGTATCAAGTTATTGATGCTGAAGATGGTTCTACAAGTTATGGACTGAAAGGGTGTACTTAGTTTTTCACAGGACTGTATTGTGTTACAATAATGTTAGAATAATATGAAGCAGGTGGACCATAAATGATAATAATCAATAAAATAGTGGTTTCGTTGTCTTGTTGTTATGTAGAAATATATTATAACCTCCACACAATGTTTCAGTCTCTGCAACTTTTGTCAGGTACAGAGAAACGGGTACAGCCATTGTGCCAAATATGAGTTCTTATTATACCCACATTAATATCAAGATTTGAAATCTTTTTGACAGTGTTTTAGCACTAAGAGTTCAGTGTTTAGTGAAAAGTAACAGCAATGAATGAAATCGCATAAAATGTGATTACTGGTACTTTTATTTTCCAGAACACATTCTGGTTTGGTCTCGGCAGCTGCTGCATCCTGCTCATCCCCAGCATCATCTTCTCTGTCAAACTGGCCAAGTATTACAGAAGGATGGACACAGAGGACGTCTTTGAAGAGTGAGTCCAAACCTTCCTCGTTATCCTCCTGGGTTTTTTTCTGATGTAAATCAAAGCCAAATTCATTAATAATTTTCTTTCCTTTTCTCTGTCCATTATTCCTTTTCACGGACACGGATTCTCCTCGTATTTTCTCCTTGTGTTGTATCCGCTCACTCCAGCTCCTCTTACCCATGGCTTGTTGCACTTTAACATCGATAATTCATGCACTTTCTCATCTTCTCCCACACACTTACTCGCTTTTTGGAACGGGACTGTTCAGCTTCGAATCTCTTGAGCTTTTTCACTCTTTCTTCTGAAATCACGAGCTCGGCATTTTAGCTCTTAACATGGACTTTCCCATCACTGCTCGCGCTCTCTTTCTTTCCGATGCGAGCGTCGCTCTCTGTGGATCACTCCATCCCTGTCACTTTCACAGGAGTCTTCCCCTTTTTCATCTGCCCCTCCCCTCGTTCTTCTCTTGCAGTATGGCTAATACAGGTAATCACGGTGAACAGGTGTGTGATATCCATGGAAACCTTGCCATCAGGTACGAGCCGCGTGGAGCTAAATCTGACTTGCATGCTGGAGTGTTAATTGGTGGAGGGATATTTGGAGTCCTGTCAGCGTAAATTTTTATTTACCACATATAGAGATATAAAGAATTCCCTGTGTGTGTGTGTGTGTGTGTGTGTGTGTGTGTGTGTGTGTGTGTGTGCATTCAGCTCTCCCTATTCTGACACTCTGACTCGGTTCCCTCGGGCCTCTGCCCCCCCGAGCTACTCAGTCTGGTGACCCACTGGAACTCTCTCCCTGCTGATGAGGTATTGACGATCACTGATGACTCCACTAACCCTTACAGCTACGCTAACAACCAGCCATGTAAGACCATCCAGCATCCCACCATCACTACGCTGATTTCATTTTGACAAAAACATCCTTCTTTTTCCTGACTTCCCTCTTATCTTCTTCATCCATCACTGCATTCAAACATCAGAGCCCACTGAAATGAAGTTTTCTGTGATGGAGGTAACTGCTTATATCCACATGATGCTGCCACGTGTCAGGCATCCAGATTGTGCCTCAATTAGATCAGTTTTCATCCTTGGATATATGCAGTGTTCAGTCAAAGCTGCACAGGAAGAGAGAAAAATCTTTTGCTTTTGTGTTTGAAGCGCTGTTGTGTTCTCCAGTTAAAGGAAAATGAGCCTCAACAGGACAAAACAGAAGAAACCTAATGCGACACTATTTTTCTGAAACATTTTTCTTGTGTTAAGACCAAAAATGAATCAATCTATTATTTGGAAAAACAAAAAAACAAGAAAATCATTTTTTAGATTCCTGAAAGGTCCCTGGTTTAATCCTGGAAGGAGTCACGAACGCACGTAGCTCTGCATGATTGATTTGTGTTTCCTTCTGAATAACAGAGCACCCAAAACTACTTTCAAACACTAAAAAAATGTTGGAAAACTCGTGTTTTCCCCACCAGTTGTGAAATAACAGTAAAGGCCCCAAAACACAAGTCCTGGCTTTGAATGTGTGCAGGTGAAAACCTCACAGGAAAATAAATTAATAAATATTATTCTGTGTGTAACTCTCACATATTTCAGCTATAGAAATATGAATACAATTCCTGTATACCTGTGTACATGTTTACCCTCCAATCTTCAAAGATTTGTGGAAGTGATTCCCATTGTGTGGACCACAGGAAATCATTTGCTTTTTATAATCATCTACTATGTGGTTTTAAAAAAAACCATCACCCTCACCCTGCAACTTATAATAATAGCAATGACAGTAACAGTCACAAGGTGTCGCAACAGCTCCAGATGCTCTTCCTGATGATTTGACTGATGTTCCAGTCATTAACATAAAACATTACCTTTTCTTTTCCCTCCACAGTGGACAGGAGAACTGGAACTGATCTTCCCTTTGTGGTAAGCGCTCATCTGTATCTCTTCACATATTTCATACCTGACTCTTAGTGCACTTTATTTTTCTAAAAGCTTTCTTCGTTTCCAGGATCACTGGGCTGTTTAGGCTTCCGATTCAGATCTTTTAACACTTCCAAGGACAAAAGGGAAGAACAATCGTGAACTCTGGGATGAAGGCGTCTTTCAGTAGTCCTTCAGGCCATTTGACAAAACCACTAATGCCAGCAAAATCCTATGAAGTGTTTTCTCGACCCCTTTACCATTTTATTATGTACACCAACAGCTGCATATTTAGCTGCATAGAGAATCAATTTGTACTTACATAATCAGTTTTAAACAAGGCAACACAAGTGTACAGTTTTTACACTTTCAAGTCTTTTGAAAGTTTTATATATTTTTTGTTAAACTTTGTTTTATAACATGTAAGTAGGTTTGTAGTAATAGCTTTCTTTTTCTCTGTGAATATTTGTAATATAGCTTACATAATTTGCATCAAACAGGTTTCACTTAGCAGGTGTTTATTTAAGGAATGGTTTGACAATTTGAAAAAAAAAAAAGTAGCTACTCGCTTTCTTTCAGAACTGACACAGATCACATCTCTCATGGGAATCTACCAAACAGCTGTGCAGCTGTGTTTTTGACCAAAGAGACCAAAGGTATTGAATTATTCATTTAAGCAGCAAAGCGGCAGCTCTGCTCGGCTCAGTACATCCTTGAAACATGAAGACTGCGCAGTTTACTACAAAGTGTTACAAGCTATTAAATACACACATGTGCTTATTCTATTGAATCAGCTTTTATTTAACTAAATTTAATTAAGTTCCTGTTTATGTTGTTGTTTGTTCATAAAAACTGTATGTAGGCTGTCAACTTGTTTGATCAGCTTCAAAAGTTTGGTAAGCGCTGTTTTAACAGGATTTAAGGAGCGATGACACAAAATATCATGTTTCACCAGACTGTTAATGAGGGCCTGTTGCTTGTGTTGTCAAATAAAATTCCCAGAAGCCTCTGCAATATTAAAGGTCTGAAAAACACAACTCGGCTTGTGGTGAGGATGCAAATCTCTAAATAAAAACTCAAATCCAGTGTCGTCTGTTTTTTATTGCATAAACATGGTTCATAAATCACACGTTTCTAAATATAAAGGAAATGTTTTATTGTGTGCAAAACCTTTAAAAAATGACTTAAAAGGAGTTTGATACGTGCTCAGGAAGACACGTGATGCTCATGTGGCACATGCAGAGATGAATTATAGTTAACTAGATGACAAAATATTTTAGCTAAAATAAAATGAACTGAAATGGTACTATGAACTTTTTTAAAAGTGTTTTTTCTTATTACATCTGTCCTGATTTTCTGAAAATTGGCCTCTGACATGTGCTCCATAATAATTAAAAAGATGGAAACTAAACTGAAAATTAGAAAATCCATCCTGAAAACTAAACTGAATTAAAACAAGTAAAAAAAATAAATAAAAGCTAATTAGAAAATACAAAAATATAAGTGCAATGCGCACACAGCAGCTGGAGGTAGACACAGGAAGTGATGATGGTGCTGGTGGTGTTAGAGGCAGTATTGGTCAAGTTACTTGAAAAAAGTAATCAGTAACTAATTACCGATTACTTCCCCCCAAAAGTAATCCCGTTACTTTACTGATTACTTATTTTCAAAAGTAATTAATTACTTAGTTACTTTTTAAAAACACGATTTACAACCTGAAGAGGTGATAAAGCGATAGATCTTTCAGCCCAATTCTACTTTTTCTGCATAATCCATCATACAAAATGTAATCAAATGGAAAAGTCTCTTTTTAAAACTTGTTTTATTAGTTTTAACCTTTTAACTTTATGCATCAAGCAAAAATTTAATTATATGCAACATTGACTGGAAGAAATTTGTTTAACATTTAAACCTATTTTCTGCACATTCCAGCACATAAAATAATTTTTTTTGTGTGTTTACACTCACTCTTTCAAATAGATGCAAGTAAAACACAGCAGAAAATAAATAACATCAAAGACTCAGCGGCCCTGTTGCTCTATTTTCACCTGTAAAGCAGGACTGGCGTAGGCGGAGGTTTACCCTGGTGCAGGTGTGCCGCAGCGGTCAGTTGAAGAATCCGTGAGTTTCTCTGTGAGTTTCCCATTACGTCGTAGCTACTCGGTGCTTGCTTGGAAGTTTAGGGGTTTTTTTCGCTGTAAAAAGAGTTTTTCTTCCCACGCACGATGGACGCTAATGTTTTTGTCACTTTTTATGGAATCAAACTCAAAGTAAGGTCAGTACTTCCACGCTTTAAACGCTGCACGCTCATACTCTCTCCTGCACTCCATATATGATCCATTGTTGATCTGCACACAGCTGTTGTCACTAACGTCGCACTCGCTTACGTCACTGTCGTGAGACATTCTCGCAAAAAATCACTGTTTTAGTAACGCAGTAACGCAGCGTTCCTACGGGAAAGTAACGGTAATCTAATTACCGTTTTTGCAATAGTAATCCCTTACTTTACTCGTTACCTGAAAAAAGTAATCAGAAGTAACGCGTTACTGCCCATCTCTGGTTAGAGGTGGTGTGATGCTGTTGCACCGTATGAGAAGAGAACTAAATATAGGAAAACATGGTGCAGACAGCCCACACACACACACACAAACTCCCAGAATGCACTGAGCCTGTGCGTGCACTTACACACTCAGCAAACAAACCCGCTAGCTAATGCGGAAATTTTCAGTCTGGTCTGACTTTGAACTCAGGCTCTCCAGACTGGTGGTGCCCAAGGAATGGGAGTGCTTATGCAGTAGGGGGGAAGGGGGGTATTTAAATTTAAACTACCAGGCAGTAGACCTACGCCATGCCCGCTCAATCCAAACAGCTCACAACATTAACAGCTCATGTATGCAAGAGCTGCCAACAGAGTCGCTGTGTGCATGTGGTAAATGATAAATGGACTGCTGTTTCTTGAGTTCACTATCTTTAGATAGATTCCCGGCTCTAACTGGAAGAGCCACAGGGATCAAACCGCTGACCTTCCACTTAGCAGATGACCTGCTCTACCTCCGCCCGCAGACTCTAGAGGTGCCCCCGGATGTGAGATTTGCAGTCAGACCCTCTCAAACTATCAGGATAAAACATTTTCTCCAGGTGCAACCAAAAACACTCCTGTAGTGTAAGATATGTACTGCAAGTAAAACATAATTTACCATCTTTGGAAACTTTGAGAGACATCCTAGAAGTCCATTTCAATTAATTCTGCAACAAAAGTCATCAAACATCTAAAGATTTGTTGTTTTACTGAGTCACATATCAACTCTTAAATCTCCACCAAGTAACCTGAGCCTGCAGTGTGGCTCTGGAGCCTCACTGCTCTCCCCTCCTGATCAATGGTCAATGAACCTCTTATGTGACACTGCATAATGACTTGCAGCTATTTGGCCTCATGCGTGTTCTTCAGACCTCTTAATTCTCCCTTGGCTCCCACAAGCCAACCCCCCTCCTTTTCCTGTCTTCATCTCTAAGTTTATGTTCACCCTTTCCTTCCATACGTTACTCCTTGGTGTTTTTTTAGCATACCACACGAACCTTGTGGTTGCTCTGTGTGTGTCTGTAGCATAAGGGAGGGGTTAAAACTTTTCAGCTTAACTGAATAATGCCTTCTTTGTGAGCTTCAGCTTTATAAATTCCCAGTTGCATGCTTTCCGTCCTTCCACACCTTAACTTTCTTTGCGGACACATCACCCCTGAGCCCTCGCCCGTCCATCAGTCCACGCTGAACACCATGAGAGCTGGGTTGAGACTGTTGCTGCTGGTTTCAGCAGCAGCTGTTTGTGTTTCAAATGCTCAAACCGACAACAGCAGCGACAATGACAAGCAGCAGCAGCGCAGCATCTGGGATGAACCCATCAGATTCAGCACCAAGACCAAAGACTCCTGCACCATGGTGGTGTCTGCACCAGAGAACTACACCCGCCTTCGTGTCTCCTGCAAGGGCCAAACCCCAGGACGCTCTTATTACTGCGACTTCCAGGGAAAACCCACCCTGTGCCGGGCCTACAACCAGAACCCTCGCCACTACTTCACACAGATGATGTGGGAGTTGAGGAAACTGAGCCACGCCTGCCAGGGAACTAAAATCTACCGCCCGCACATGTGCAAGAAATACCCAGATGAGACTCAGATGACCTTGCTGGCCTCCTGGCCCAAAACAGCCAACTTGAAGCCCTCCAAGCCCGCTCAGGAACCACGTAAACCAGCACTGCCAGGTCAGACCAAGCCTGTTACTTCTCCTAAACCTGTGAAGCCCAATAAGCAGCCAGGCAAGGGGCGTCAGAGCAGGAAGACTACTCCTAAGCCTGAGAAAACCAGTGATCACCCGACGGAGCTGCCTGAATCCACAGCTTCCCGTCTTGCATCCGATTACTGCTGGAAGAGCTTCCAAGGCATCTGCACCTACGTCATCAACTGGTTCCAAAACTGAGACGATACCGCAGCCACAGGTGAGTGACGAATGAAGGAAAAGAAAGGGCAGAGAGGGAGAGATCTTAGCAATGAACACGCTTATAAACTTACATTTTTAATGTGAAAATGTGACTTTTCTTTGTCATTTAAGTTTGAAAATGCTAGTACAATATGTTCCTGAGTGCTTTTTTGTTTTTATTTCAGTTGGAGTGCCCCATCCGCACTTCCATCTTTGACCTCTGTGTGGAAGCTCCTGGAGTCATTTGATCGAACTCCGAACTCCTCGCGTTACAGCACCCTACAGACTGAGACCAAAACCCTTGACCTACACCTGTGTGCAATTAGCAGATGATTTCTTTCCTGTAGTGTCTTTTTTTTTTTTGAATGTGTCAAAATGACAGCAAGACAAAGGAGAAAATATAGCAGGCATGTGTTTCTGTTTGTATATGATGGAAAATTCCCTCCAGCTTTAATTGCAGAAGAGAATAAAATCCGAGTGGTGGCCCTCCTCTTTTCTGTGTCCCTCTGTTTCTTCTTCTACTGAGCTGAAACAAAGCAGAGAGCTTTCACGCTCATTTATTAAAAGGAGATCTTGTTTCTTTCCACCCTTCGGCTGGAGCACCGCGACTGCTGTCCAGCTGGGGAAGCTGCTACCGTGCGACACGAAGTCTGAAAGAACCCATGAGGTGCAGGAGGTGTCTGAGCAGAGCTAAAAACGTCTTTGTATGAGCTGATGAATTGAGTCCTGAGAGCTGCTGTGTGCAGGAACAGAGGGGGTCTGTGCGCATGCCGAAGATGAGTGGAAATGGATGTGGTGGCCGTGAAACACACACACAATCTGATAAAGACGGGAGAGTTACGTCACATTTAGCACTTTGATTTTTTTTCAGTCCCAAAGACGGAATAAGCAAAAAAGAGGAAGTAGAAGTCCTGTGTGATATTGCAAATTTCTATCATTTACTATAAGTTCTATAGGAAAAAGTCTTTGAAATTTAAATGTGTTGTAAGCTAAGTAAGCTAAGCAAAAAAAAAGTGAGAATGACAACGAGCCAAATCAAAGTGAGAGCTGTGTTCTCCGTGTTGTGCTCTCTGACCATAAGAAAACTATAGAATTTGTTTCAGGTATTAATATAAGACTAAAACAAACTCTATAGTTTATTATAGGCCTGATTTAATATAATTACAACACTGGAATGTGTGCAGATATATCTTCCTTAAAGAGGAAATTGGAAGCACAAATATAAATATAAAAACCTGCAACTATTATTGCTGGAGTCAATCGTTCATCATTTTACTTTCTGTATAATCTTTGCCTTTAACTACCGTGGAGTAGAAAGTACTGTACTTGTGATCTGTTTTTAGGCTGTTTAACCTGTGGTGAACACAAGATGATGCTGCTGAGCTGGGAGCTCAAAAACAGATTGGGGCCCTGTTCTAGTGGTGACATGAAGGTGTGAAGAGGAGCAACCAAAAAGTTGTAGAGCTGCAGAAGTGTCCTCGCTGTGAGATTTTTCCCGAAATGTGTCCAAAACAAACATGGAGACAAACAAGCACAAAGTCATAGTTTGCATCACTTTAAAGGACTTTACACTGACTTGCAATCATTTCCTGAAAGCATACGATAGCTCTCTAAATCAAGTCCTCACCAATCTAATCCAATTTTATTTATAAGGCACTTTCAAATACCCAGCACAGGAACAAAGTGCTGTACAGAAAATAAGTTAAAAACAATAGAATAACAGAAAACAGCAAAAATAAATAAAAACATAATGCATAAAATTAAAACAGCCCTATATTAAAACAAAAACAAAAACAAGATAAAACAGCATCGAATCAACTAAAAACGACTAAAATAAAAAATAAAATAAAAATAAAAACCAACATCTCACGTGGTGTCAAAGGCCAGGGTAAAGAGGTGGGTTTTCAAGAGTGACTTAAAAACAGGTAAAGAACTGGCCTGTCTAATCTCTAAAGGGAGCTCGTTCCACAGTTTTGGAGCTGCTACAGCAAAAGCACGATCTCCTCTAAGTTTACGCCCAGTCCTGGTACATTCAGGAGCAGCTGATCAGCTGACCTGAGAGAGCGGGTGCGTATAAGGCTGTGGCAGCTCAGAGAGATAAGATGGGGCTAGGCCATGGAGAGCTTTAAAAGCAAATAAAAGAATTTTAAAATAAATCCTAATAGAAATGGGCAGCCAGTGACGTGAAGCTAAAATAGGGGAAATGTGCTCAAACTTTCGAGTGCCAGTTAAAAGATGAGCTGCAGCATTTTGCACCCTCTGTAGATGAGTAATATATGATGCGCTGACCCCAATATAAAGTGCATTACAGTAATCCAGCCGAGTGCTAACAAAGGCGTGGATCACTGTCTCAAAGTGCTGTCGTGAAAGAATTGGCTTTATTTTTGCCAGCTGCCTGAGCTGAAAGAAGCTAGATTTTACCACTGCCTTAATTTGATTATTAAACTTCAGATCTCAGTCCACTCACCTTAAATGATTTACAATTTACAGTATTGTGCAAAACTCTTGAGTCCTCCTTTACTTCTCTATATTATAAAAAAAGGGAAAAAGGTACAACCTCTTGGAGGACACTGCACAACATTTCTTAAGGATGTGACTTTCAGATACTGTTCATCTGCAGTGGACAGTTGCTTTTGAGCCTGTTGATTCTTCTTTCCTCTTATCCAGTTTCCCCATATTTTTAAGGACTCACTGCACACCTTGTGCCACATTTTCAGCTAATAGTTCTTTGGGAATCACCTTGTTGGTGCAAAAACACAATTTTTTGCCTGTCAAACTGTTACCTGGTATTTCTTTTACAGATTCGACTAAAGAAATGGGAACAATTCACGTGTGAGCTATGAGGAGTGGTCAGTTACTAGATACAAGTAACATGGAGTTATGTAATTTTACACTTGTGTAGGTAAAACAATCTTTTCCTATGATGGGAAATCAGAATATATGCAATAAAATAAAATAAAAAAGACCATAAAACATTGGTCTGGATTAGACACATACGTGTGCATCACAAGAGAACTCATACCAGACTTTTGCTTATTTAAAATCCAGAACAGCAACTTTGTGCCTCTGGTCTCTCTGTAAGACTCCGTTAGTTCTGTGTTTGATCTCCACCAACTCAAGGGAAGATGGATATTTGGTTCTTTATAGGGAACTATGATCAGCAGCTTTATAATCCCTAATGGTATTTTGAGTTTAACATGGAAAATTGAAGTTATGATCCAAAGAATACAGTCTTTTTTCATAAGAATGGATTGTCCTCATGTTTAATTTTTATTGTCCTCTTTTTAATCTTGGTTATTATTAGATGATCAAGAATCTTTTTATAAAAACAGGGGAAAAAAGAAGAAGAAACACAAAACCTGCGAACATAATCTGGGGACGTATCTCCTGAAGACAGCAGAGGGTTGGAGTTGTAATGGTAATCAGGCTCATGGTGGCTCTTTAGGATCAACCAAGAACGTGTACTGACATGCTGACACATCACCCACTGATCATCTTCACTTCTACTCACTGTAAGAGGTGGAAAAATCCGTTTTGGGCATGTCATAGCAAAACATAATCTGATAAGGAACTGCTGCCACATTTTCTCATTTAGATTGCGTGTGCTGGACGGAAGCAGTGGGCGTGATAGTACCTATGTATGAAAGCCATGTGGCACGCCAGTAGCAGCACAAGAAGAAGTTTTACGCACAGCAACACTAAACTATAGCCATTGTCGGTAAGTTAGGAACAGCACCTCGGTGTTGAGACATTTCAGCTGCACTTTTTTTGAGTGTCACCATTTATAGACATATATTTGCTTTCAGGTGGAAAGTTACTCTGCTGAAACACATCATGCTGCTACTAAAGGCTTCAGCTCCCTGGCTGCTGCTGGCTTTCCTCGGACAGCTGGTCTCTCTGTCCTGCGGTGCCCGAAAATCGGACAGAGCCGTGTCCAAGGTGGGTGTAGCGGGTGGCCGGGGAAAGTTCTCCACAAAGGAAAGGATGCAGTGCACGTGGGTCGCCAGCGAAGTCAGGGACGCGGTCCAGCTACTGGTCAAATGCGAGAACCCGGAGGCGCGCGTCACAGGCGGGATCGCCGACCTGCGCTGTGAATACAACGCCAAACCCCGGGGTTGCCCGGGTTACCTGTCCGAGCCCCTAAACTTTTGGAAGCAGGTGGCACGCGCGCTTAAACGGCTCCAAGGTAAAGTGTGCAAGGACGAGCGCGCGCTGGTGAGGGCCGGGATGTGTAAGCGCGCGCCACGAAGTGCGCACTTCAAGCTGGACATCTCGAGCTCCCGTGTCTCCGCTCAGTCCGGAGACCCGGGGACTCAGCCTCCCTCACCGCCCCCATCATCTCACTCCACCTCCACTGCAACGACAGCGTGCACGAGGCGGCGCGCGGACCACGGCAAAACGGCTGAAGAGTACTGCGGCAGCTCTTGGGCCAGCGTGTGCTCTTTCTTCCTGTCCATGATGCAAAGCGAGGAGGACTGCTAGCTACAGGACGCATGAGCGGCTTTTTTGTGTCTTTTTTTTCTAATCAGCAATAATCAGATTATTCTCTGTGCGCATGCGCACCAGCTTGAGTCTACAGATTTTACTCAGGTGATCTTATTTATGAGTTGAGTTTGACTTAACAGATCAGAGCTGAAGATTTTAGTTTCTTGGAAATGCCATAATGTATGGGCAATTGTGAAAAGTAAGGATTTTCTGTGTTACTCTGGCATTATTTTTTATCCTTGTGTTTTATCCCATAAAGTAGACATGCTCTAATTACCTTCACTGTTAGACATTCATCATCCATGGACTTTAATTTTGAATATTTTCTTTCATGTTAATACATTAAAATATAACATTGTGATAATTTGTACATGTATAATCGAAAAAGACACGTTTATTGCATGATCAGACATAGTCAGAGCGATAGGTATAAAGTGTCAGTTTCTCTGTGTGTTTATGTATAATCACCTCATGTTGTGTCATTGAAGCGCTGTTCTGATCCTAGGATCTAAAACCTAGTCCCCGACCTGCAGACAGGAAACATTTTAATGCTTTTGCAAGTATGATTAACTGCACTGCTGTTGTTACTTTAATGTAACTGACCCGAATGCTTCTTCCACTGCTGTTTGTCTCGCAGAAGTGCTCATTATGATGAGTTGTCTGTTTTCTTCTACCTCTGGTCATCATTCAACCACTAATGGAAGAATCTGTGTTTATCCTCCACATTTGTGTTTTTTAGTCCTTGAGCAATTTGATAAACAATATAAACAGCAAACGTGTCAGATTTTGTCTTTTCTTGTCCTCACTAAGTCTTATTTCATTAAAACAGTGTTTCCAACAGTTCCAACTTTTTACTCAAATACTTTTTGTGCATATTATTGTTGGCTGGAGTGACTGTGTCTGATGATTGGAAGATTGGTGGTTATTTCTCCGGTTCACCAGTGTACATTCTGAGATGTCCTTACACATTGAATAACAAGCACTGGGTGACTGTGGCTCGTAGTCTAAATGAGCTCTGATTGCTCAGTAAGAGCAGTAAAACCATGTG
Source organism: Astatotilapia calliptera (assembly GCF_964374335.1). Lineage (NCBI taxonomy): Eukaryota > Metazoa > Chordata > Actinopteri > Cichliformes > Cichlidae > Astatotilapia > Astatotilapia calliptera. Next base: position 27,732,871 of record NC_137427.1, on the reverse strand, counting down.
TTTTATATATTCAAGTCCATTTGCTAGTCTCATTAATCATAGTCAAGGAACTCATCATCAGTGGCGGTTTTTGATATGGGCAACATGGGCCATGCTGCATCATGGCATTGGCAATTTGCGAGGAGTAAGGGCGCCCTCCATTTACCAGGTGCCCCTGCTGCTTGCTGCACAGGGAGGAGAGGGGCGGGACAGCGGGGGATTCTCTAAAACAAATAAAAACAAAAAAAACCAGGGCTTCCAACGTTAACATCACGATTAATGCAATTAATCCACCTGGAGAATGACTCAAAATCCCTGAAATGTCTCTGTCAACGCATTTTGGGCAGTTTGTCCAAAGTTTGTCTATTTTGCTCACCAGATAGAGTGATTGCGTTAAAAATTTTTATTGCATTAATCGTAATGACAGCGTTAACGCGTTGACAGACCTACAACAAACACAAAACCAGAAGACGTTATGATAAAGACTTATCATTTGCACCGATGTGTTTTCTAAATTCTATCACTCACATATAAGTGAGCGTGAGGGCCCTCGGTGCACCTGCTTGCTGCTGCTGCTGCTCACACACAACCTGTCGAAAGGGGAGGGGGTGTGCTGCTATCAAATAGTGCAGATTTCATTCATAATGTTATCAATGGATAACAATCAATCATAACATTATCAATTCATAATGTTATCAAGCCCATTATGTATTAATTATTCTTTCCTGGGTTGTTTTGAAATCCCAGAAGAAGAAAAAAAACATATACAAAACTGATTCCACTAAGGTGTAGGTCTGTTAGATATTGTTGTGGGGTTGGGTGTTGATAGTGGAGTGCAAAATTACTGATGGAAGATGGACAAGAAAAGGTCAAAGCTATAAGGTCCTCAGTTTAGAAAAAAAGAGAAAAGAAGAGGAGAAAAGAGCGAAAGATACAGGTAAGCAGATGTGTCTTTGGATAATGGCATGTATTATGTACCCTGAAACAAGATAACATTCATCAGTAGGGACTGGGAAAACGTTTACTTTTGTCAGCCACTCGGCTATGATGGTAAACAGTAGTCAGAGAGTAGACACAGATGTGGCTTAGTTAATCTTTCGGACTGTGTTCAGCATAGTGTTAATTAGCCATTAACTGGAAGAGGTGTGTTGTTGATTTGTCTGCTATTCTCAATGTAAGACGAATTATAATGACTGTTTGTTAGCCATTTGCATACTCTCTCTCTCTCTCTCTCTCTCTCTCTCTCACACACACACACGCAAAAAATATTTATCAGGTCAAATTTAGTATGGTTCCGACAACAGTTGTCACAATAAAATATGTTAATTTGCAATCCTTATATATATATAAATGTGGAGCGAGTGTTCTCCCAGGGCACCAAACAGGCCCCTGCTCATCATGTACAAATAACTGCTCAGACTGCTTTAACATTTTAAAAATGTTCTTTCTGCTCTTGGCTCCATATGATGTCAGTGAGAGTGGATATTTCTAATATGATCATAGGGCACACAGCAATACATCTGCTGTTTAAACCTTCTGTTTTTGAGGGGCACCCAATCAGAAGAAAGTTGGGATAAAGATAGAGGGAAAAATATAAATAAACTTATTTGTTGTGCCTGAAAATGAATAAATAAATGAAATGAATGAAATGAAACTGAGGGACTGGTCTAAGCCCCGAATGAGATAAATAAGGACTAGAATGATCTGTGAAATTATGCATAGCTGCTCTACAAGTCAAAGAATAACAATATGGATCTGATAAACAGTCTCTGTGCATCTCTCCATCCATCCTCTTCTGCTTATCCAATCCAAGGTTGGGGTGTGGGCCTTATCCTAGCAGGGCAAGAGGTAGGGAACACCCCAGAAAGTTCGCTAGTCTCTCACAGGGCTAACAACAGGGCTAACACAGAAGACAGATAACCATTCACACTCACATTCACACCTACAGCCGTCTTAGACTAGACTTAGGGACAGGGGGAACATGGAAGCTCCTTACATGTGTTTTAAGCTTGTGTTTTAAAGCCCTCCAACAATTCTAAACTTTGTATCTGACATTTGTGCTGAACAAAACATCATAATGACATCACAATCAGAGCACACTTCAGTATGGCCGTTGAAATGATTTGTGAACTACACCACACAGAGTTGAGACCCAGATGACTTGCCCTGAGGTTAACACTCCACAAAATCATGAAAGACTCAAATGCATAACCGGTCCAGTTGTGCACGGCATCCAAACAGGAGGCTTGTTCCTGAAGTTTCCTGCAGAAGCCTCTAATTATCTTCTCAGTGACAGCAACCGGTGTCACGAACGCTGGTTCTCACAGAAATATAAGTAGTAAGACTCGAATGTTACAGATGCGTGCACTCATGTGCAGAGATGGGCAGTAACGCGTTATATTTTATGTGCTGGAATGTGCCCAAAATAGGTTTAAATATTAAACAAATTTCTTCCAGTCAGAGAATGTTGCATATAATTAAATTTTTGCTTGATGCATAAAGTTAAAAGATTAAAATTAATAAAACTATAAAAGTTTTAAAAAGAGACTTTTCCATTTGATTACATTTTGTCTGATGGATTATGCAGAAAAAGTAGAATTGGGCTGAAAGATCTATCGCTTTATCACCTATTCAGGTTGTAAATCGTGTTTTTAAAAAGTAACTAAGTAACTAAGTAATTAATTACTTTTGAAAATAAGTAATCAGTAAAGTAACGGGATTACTTTTGGGGGGAAGTAATCAGTAATTAGTTACTGATTACTTTTTTCAAGTAACTTGACCAACACTGCTCATGTGCGTATATGTGTGGTCCCTGGACAAGGGAGTGTTGCCTCTGACCTCTTTGCTCCCTCAGACAGACACATAAAAGTTGTCTGGAGTGTGACTTCCACCTTTTCCACATCAGTCCTCTCTCTCAGACGCCATAAAAGAGATGCTCAAAGACAAACTGTTCGAACAAATCCTTCATCACAGCTCAAGGGTGCAATCAAGTGTCACCACACAGTCAGAGGTTAAGGGTGAAGTAGGAAATAGTACCACCAAAATGTCTCCCCACCTCTATTTTTAGTCATTTTGTGGGTTAATTTGTTTTACCCAGGAGTGAGTGCAGATAATAAGGAAAATCCACAAGCAGGATACAGGGATCAGATCCTTAAATGTTTGCTTAAGGTGATCCCGTATCCAGAGCCAATTCACTTTATAAGCCATTTGTAAGTGGATTCTTCCACTCAAATTCAAGGACTGACTTCTTTGCCGTGTCTGTAAAATTAAGATAAGATAAGATAAGATAACCTTTATTAGTCCCACACGTGGGAAATTTGTTTTGTCACAGCAGGAGTGGACAGTGCAAAAGTTATGACGCAAAAATTAGAATACAATAAGAATAAATACAGTACACAACTGTACAGAATAGAATAAAATAATATACTATATACAGTAGAATAAAATAGAATAAAAATATACAATAAGATAAAAATAGAATACGAATGCTATATACAACTGAGTAAAAATACAACGATGCCAGAAAGGATTATTGCACTTAGTGTTATTGCACATGTGTGGATGTGTGTGTTTGTTCAGTTAAAGTCTTTGTTGTGGAGTCTGACAGCAGTGGGGAGGAAAGACCTGCGAAATCTCTCCGTCCCACACCGTGGGTGCCGCAGTCTCCCACTGAAGGAGCTGCTCAGTGCTGTCACAGTCTGCTGCATGGGGTGGGAGACGTTGTCCAACAGGGATGACAGCTTAGCCGCCGTTCTCCTGTCACTCACCACCTCCACTGGGTCCAGAGGGCATCCTAGAACAGAGCTGGCCCTTCGGATCACCCTGTTCAGTCTCTTCCTGTCCCCAGCAGAGATGCTGCCGCCCCAGCAGACCACACCATAAAAGATAGCAGAAGCCACAACAGAGTCATAGAAGGTCTTCAGGAGTGGGCCCTCCACCCCAAACGACCTGAGTCTCCGCAGCAGGTACAGCCTGCTCTGCCCTTTCCTGTAGAGGGCGTCTGAGTTATGAGTCCAGTCCAGTCTGTTGTTCAGATGAACACCAAGGTACCTGTAGCTGTCCACAGCCTCGATGTCCATACCCTGGATGTTCAGTGGTTGCAGTGGAGAATGCTTGTGCCTGCGGAAGTCTACCACCAGTTCCTTGGTTTTACTGGCGTTGATCTGGAGGTAGTTCAGCTGGCACCAGTCCACAAAGTCTTGAGTCAGTCCTCTGTACTCCTTGTCGTCCCCATCAGTGATGAGGCCGACTATTGCAGAGTCATCAGAGAACTTCTGCAGGAAGCACTGGGTGGAATTGTGGGAGAAGTCTGCAGTGTAGATGGTGAAGAGGAACGGAGCCAGAACCGTTCCCTGTGGGGCCCCCGTACTGCAGACGACCCTGTCCGACACACAGCCTTGAGTCCTCACATACTGTGGTCGGTCGGTGAGGTAGTCCAGGATCCAGGTAATGAGGTGATGGTCCACTCCAGAGTTCTCCAGCTTGTCCTTCAGAACCGAGGGAAGAATAGTGTTGAAGGCACTGGAGAAATCAAAGAACATGATTCTCACAGTGCTTCCAGCGGTCTCCAGGTGAGCGAGGGAACGATGTAGGAGGTGAATGACGGCATCATCCGCTCCAATGCCAGGCTGGTAGGCAAACTGAAGTGGGTCCAGTGATGAGCTTGTTAGGCGCCGAAGCTGAGCCAGGACCAACCGCTCCAGGGTCTTCATCAGGTGGGATGTCAGAGCCACCGGCCTGTAGCTGTTGAGGTCCTTGGGGCGTGAAGTCTTTGGCACTGGTACAACACAGGAGGTTTTCCAGAGCTGTGGGACTCTTCCCAACCTCAGGCTCAGGTTGAAGAGGTGCTCCATCACCCCACACAGTTGGTCCGCGCAGGACCTGACGACCCTCGAGCTGATGCCATCTGGGCCCGCTGCATATTACAAAAATATCACACACAGGAATATTAATGGACGCCTAATAGATTATTATACTTTATTATACTTTAACCTTTCTTACACATAGAATTTTTTTTAAATCCATGATTTTGACTTGATATTTAATACGTCATTTTTTAATCTTCTGTTTGTGCTTTTATATATGTGATCATGCCTTTGTGTATGGAGTTTCCATGTTTTCCCTGTGCCTGCATGGACTCTCCCAGTACTCCAGCTTCCTCCCAGTCCAAAGACATGCTTGTTAGGTTAATGAGTTATTCTACACTTGGCGTAGGCATGAACGGTTGTCTTTCTCTGTGCGTTAGCGCTGTGAGAGTCTGGTGACCTTTCCACAGTGTATCCCAACTCTCACCCTTTGACAGCTGGGATAATGCCCACCCCAGCTTTGGATGGGATAAGTAGAAGAGGACAAATGGATGGATGGCGGGAGGGATGGATGGAAAACCTCATAAAGACTGCTTTTGTGTTTTCAAGAGTTTCAGTGTGTTAAAATGAAAAGCAAATGAGAGCAAATACCAGAGGAAATTCAATCCCAGGCACTTTGGTGGCGTTGTCGGATGACTTGAAGTTACTCTCGATGGTCGGCAAACTGATGAAGTATATCAAACACACATATGAATTTATATGTGATTGTAAGATTTGTAGGTATTGGCTTGTAGTAAGGTGTGAGGTGTGATTAGGTGGGTGTATTCAGAGGAATTTGCTTGTAGTCCCACCTCACAGGTGTTTGAGCACACAGGCACACACACAAAGTTTTTCCTTTAGTCAGTTAATATTACGTAAAAAAAAAAAAAAAGCATTCAAATATTATAATATGTCCTTCTCTTGTGAATCCAGAGTCACTTTGTGAGCCCTCTCGACCTTAAACAGAAATCTATTTAAAAAAAAAGAAATGTGTTAAACAAATTGTACCTAAAGTTTGGGCTTCTGCCAAAGAGGCTTGCAGACACTGTTAAAGAAAGGAAATCAAACAAAAATTAATGGTAGTCTTTTTGTTTCTTTAAAATTCATGAAATACTAATGTAAATACATGTTGTACAGTATTTGTGTAAAGCCTCTTCACAGCATGAGGAGCCCTGTTAAGACTAAGGATTATCTGAAACTGTTACTCTAAGCCCTGATGAGGTGAAGAAGCCCCTGGGGGGGAGACTCATTATTATCAATAATCATCAGCTCATCTGAGTCATATTCAGGTATGTGCATCTCCTTATCCTTCCTGTATAGGTTACACTGGGCACGTCTCGTCTTGTTTATTCCTCAGAGGATGCTATAGCTGTGAAAGCAGCAGCCTTTGAGTCCTTGGTTCAAACTATTACATCACCTTCTTTAGAAAACCCTTTTGATGTGTTCCCATCTCCTCTTCAGTCAGTCTAAAGACACAAAACCCTTTTGTACAAGTGTCTTCCTGATGAATAATAATAAAAAACATGTGAAAACACGTTTCTAAGTCTTCAGTTCAGCACTTTAGCCCTGCTCAGAAACATTTAGACTTTAAGACTTTAATGCCAAAACAGCTGGTTTTTCATAGACTTGTAAAACTGTTAAAAAACCAAACAAACAGATTAGCCTAATTTTTGGACATTACAGTTTTTCTCAGTCGCTTTGGTGCGTTTCTCAGATCAGAATTGAAATTCTCATAACTATTAGTTCAACCTCCACAACACTCAGTCATTTGTGCACATCATAGTAGCAATTTCTCCTCTCTCTGAACAAACTGCAAATGATTTTGGACATGAATCAGTTGCTTCCATACATTTCCATACTGCTTTCTGACATTTCCATTTGCTTATGTCATGTCAGTCAAAAGTAATCATACCTATGGATGCTGAATAGTCGTTCCCAATAAAACTAATAGTCATACATCCATTGCTTGAGTCATCACACACAAAATTGTTGAACTAGTTATCACATGCCAAATATTGGCCATCTGTCAAGCAAATCCTATACCTTTCTGTATCATTTTCCCTGGAAATGTCTCCGAAATTGAACAATTGATCTCAGGTGAATTACAGCTGTCACTCATGAGGAGGCGTGTGAAAGTTTAGTTGTAACCAATGACAAACAACTTGTTCACTGTCAATTATGGATGAATCCTGTGAATCCCCAATTGGCAAGCATATATAAACTGCGCAGGAGCTAGTGTGTACCATTTCTACACTTCTGTGACACAAAATGGAAGGTCAGCACCGTGGAAGAGGGGTGAGGATGCGGGGAGGAAGGGGAAGGGGAAGAGGAGAAGAGGCAGATATAGGCGGATTCCTAATGAAATAAGGGCTACAATTGTGGACCATGTTGTCAATCACGGCCTCACCATGGAGGAGGCTGGTCGAAGGGTGCAACCCAATATTGGAAGAACTACTGTCAGTTCAATCATTCAAACATTCCGTAGGGAAAACAGGTATGCAAACAGTAATACACTGTACTGTACTGTGCCATCTCAGACACATCACATGTTACTGTACTGTATTTGCAATTTCACAAAAAGTTCACTCTGCACCACATAGGATTGTAAGATAACCTCGCGGAGGCGGAAGAGGGCCCCTTTTTACCCCACAGCAAGAAGAAGCCATTTGTGCAATGGTCATTGCAAACAATGCAATAAAGCTGAGAGACATACAAAGCGCTGTCATAGAGAATTACACGGTATTTGGCAATATTGAATCTGTTCCAATTTCAACAATTGACAGAGTACTCAAGAAAAATGAAATCCACATGAGCAAATGGCCCTGCTAGCAGCCATGGATGCAGCATGTGACGACATCACAGCAGGGTCCTGCAGAGGATGGATTCGCCACTCCAGGAGATACTTTCCTCGCTGCATTGCGAGGGATAACATCTGTTGTGATGTAGATGAAAATATGTGGCCAGACAGACAGGAACGTCTGGATGTGCCAGAATGATTTACTGTACTGTTACATGTGCTGTTTATTGTTCACATTAGTGCACAGCTCTACCAAATGGGTGATTTTATGTTTACATGTATTCTACAGTGCACAAGTGACTGTAGCATATTTTTCTTTTGCACAATTCTGTAGGATTACAAACACTTCTACACAATGGAAATGTGAAACGTACGTATTCAGTGACTCAGTTACTCCCAAGACTCCCATAACATCTACAGTGACTTTACTGCACATTTCAGATGGCTGTACAGGTAGGCCATAGTGCTGTCGTCAGCATTTTCAGGTGTCACCAATTGTTTTTGCAATGGGAAACACTGAAATTATAAACTGTCATAGTGGAAACATGACAATGTCATTTGACTATCTTGTTCATAAAGATGGTGTCAAGACTTTTCATTTTGATGGCACTGACAGTTTCATTGACATGGATACTTGCTTTTGAGGTATGGATAATCAATTCTGTGCATGTGATGTGCTTTTGCAGGCTATCCACTAGGTTTTGCAGTTTGCACTAATTGTTTTGGGAAATGCACTAACTGCTGTGCAAATGTTAATGGTGTTCTGAGAAACGCACCAAAGCGACTGAGAAAAACTGTATTACCATGCTTCTGCATAAAGATGCAGACACATACCCTCAGCATGACTTGATGAAAGCAGATGAGAATAGCAGCCACGTGACCTTTTATCAGACTTATTAAATCCAAGTAAAAGTTAAAAAAAAAAGATTTTAATTCTATTTTGATTTGAGTCTTATCAAATTGCAAGATGATAGATAGATAGATAGATAGATAGATAGATAGATAGATAGATAGATAGATAGATAGATAGATAGATAGATAGATAGATAGATAGATAGATAGATAGATAGATAGATAGATAGATAGATAGATAGATAGATAGATAGATAGATAGATAGATAGATAGATAGATCAACTTGTACCACAGTGACGGGAAGAGAAAAGTAGGAAGAAACAGCTCATCATACAAACAATACCACATCATGTCTGTGAAGGTTCTCAGTCATCCAGGTCATCGTAGTCATCGTAGTCGCTTTTCTTTGCAAGCTCCTTTGAATACCACATCATCTTTCAAACATGGCACAAGCAACATTACAGTACATGTATGCACAAAGGTCACACATTCAAAGTGTTTTTTGATAGTGTGACAGCTGAAAAAGGTATCGGGATGATTTGTGAAATGTACAGGTCCATACCTTCTGCTCAGTTCAAGAGTTTCTTGAAGCAAAGAAAGGAGATATTCTTCAGTGCTTTTCAGTTATTAAATACAACACTGAATACTAATGCACAAATAAACAGCAACTGAGGGAGGTTTCAGTAAAGCCCTGGCAGAGCATTTTAAGGGAGGAAACCATTTAATTTATTTCTTATATTTCTCCAGTTACCTTTGCTGCCTATTCCAGCTTTATCCCAGTTGATGAGCTTTTCATTAGTGTACCTACACCAGACAGTACCATATGACATTGCTAGCATTTTACATTATAAATGAGCCATCTTTCACCTCTTGAAACATAGTCACAGACACAATTAGGCTGCACAACGTTTGTCACAAAGCCATTTATCTTTCATTGATTTGCTTCTTTCTCTGGACACATTAACCAGCATCTAATCCTCTTTCTTAAACAAACTTCCCATCAGATTCTTTTGTAGTTCACAGAGCCTTGGCCAGTGTGTGGAGCAGGGGGAGGGGCTGCATGTCAGATGGGAAAAATATCAAAGCACAGCTCAACGCTCAACCAAATACCCATGACAAAATCTGAAAAAGCTGACTGTTCACATGCCCGCTCATAGTCTCCCACACCCAAAGACACACAAGGCAACCAGGTAGGAGGAGTCAAAGGTATTGTTCTTCCAGTGACTCGAGGTGGTCTGACCCCACACCCAGCTGTTTGGACCTCATTATTGGCTGCCGGTTTCTGTGGCAACAATAAATGCCAACCTCTTCCATGAAAACAATGACAGAGTATCATAACAAGACCTGAGATAATCCCTCCTTTATCAAACACATACACTGAGGCGTGAAAAGCACATTCCTCTCACTTTTATCGTTAGTATGCAGGTATTGACTTAGCTGAAGTCAATACCTGCATAGTGAAGTTTACAGTGAACATCCATCCAGATCGTTTGGTAAAACGAATGCAGTAAAGCTTTTCATTATGCCTCATCACCAGTAGATGATATATATGATATACATGCAGTAGTGGTTTAATCTGACCTTTTCCTTTAGTAATGATGCAATAACATAAAATGCTCTATTGCAGGTAAGAGTTAAAGTGTTTTTTTATATGTAAAATCTGAATCTGTAAGTAATTTCAATTTTAAGATAAATTGAGTAGATAAAGAACATATTTGGCTCTTATATGTAATAGCCTTTTTTGTAAATGATATACATATATATATATACACATATACACATACATACATATATACATATATATATATGCACACAATGGAAAATGAGTTTGACACCGTTGGCTTAAAGGGAAGACAGCCTTAAAGGAAGAGGAGTCAAACCAGGGATGAACAGAAGGACTGCACCAAGGCCCAATTTAAAATAAATAAGTATTTTATTTTAAATTACTTAGACTTGTAAATCATGCAAAGCTGTTTCAGTACAGTACAGGAATAAAAACATGCAGCTCTTCTGTGATGTTGAAGATGAACACTGAGTAGTGAGTGACTTCCCCATCTATCAGCTGAAGAAGACGCCTACAGAGGGTCAGAGCTCAGCAGCTCACCTCATCTCTAACAAAACTCCTTTGACTCCCTCTTGTGGTCATGAGAGGTCAATACATATGTAAAAAACAAAAACAAAAAAACAGCATACTGGCTGCAATATTATTAATGAGACACCACTGAACTTCATCAAATTAAGCATTTATTATTGGATATATATGTTCTCCCATACAAAGTAGACAATTGCAGTCTGACACTTCAGCATAATATTTCGTTGTATAGTGAAGGAACACTCCTGCCTGGCACACTTCACAGTACAAAAAACACACACAGAAAGGAAATTCATCACTGTGTACTTATGAGTAGTAAGACTGAGCGATGAACTGAACCAATGTCCAAGTATGACGCCATGACCCAGTTTAAAATGTGCTATAAAAATGTGGTTTTTGCAAGAACCTAATAGGAACAAAAGCTTTGATTATATATATATATATATCTATATATCTATATATATATATATATGCTGGGTGTTTTATATAAAAACACCCAGCACGCCCCTGCGGGCGGTTTATCCTTCAAGCTCGGGTCCTCTAACAGAGGCCTGGGAGCTTGAGGGTCCTGCGCAGTATCTTAGCTGTTCCCAGGACTGCGCTCTTCTGGACAGAGATCTCCGATGTTGTTCCCGGGATCTGCTGGAGCCACTTGCCTAGCTTGGGAGTCACCGCACCTAGTGCTCCGATTACCACGGGAAACACTATTACCTTCACCCTCCACATCCTCTGGAGCTCTTCTCTGAGCCCTTGGTATTTCTCCAGCTTCTCGTGCTCCTTCTTCCTGATGTTGCTGTCATTCCGAACGGCTACATCGATCACTACGGCCGTCTTCTTCTGTTTGTCTACCACCACTATGTCCGGTTGGTTAGCCACCACCATTTTGTCCGCCTGTATCTGGAAGTCCCACAGGATCTTAGCTCGGTCATTCTCCACCACCCTTGGGGGTATCTCCCATTTTGACCTTGGGACTTCCAGGTTATACTCGGCACAGATGTTCCTGTACACTATGCCGGCCACTTGGTTATGGCATTCCATGTATGCCCTGCCTGCTAGCATCTTGCACCCTGCTGTTATGTGCTGGATTGTCTCTGGGGCATCTTTACACAGCCTGCACCTGGGGTCTTGCCTGGTGTGATAGACCCCAGCCTCTATGGATCTTGTGCTCAGAGCTTGTTCTTGTGCTGCCACGATTAGCACCTCTGTGCTGTCTTTCAGTCCAGCTTTGTCCAGCCACTGGTAGGATTTCTGGATATATCAGCCACCTCCTCTATCTGCCGGTGGTACATACCGTGCAGGGCCCTGTCCTTCCATGATGGTTCCTCATCTCCCTCCTCTTTCTTGGGTTTCTGCTGCCTGAGGTATTCACTGAGCACTCGGTCAGTTGGGGCCATCTTCCCAATGTATTCTTGGATGTTCGTTGTCTCATCCTGGACTGTGGTGCTGACACTCACCAGTCCCCGGCCCCCTTCCTTCCACTTAGCGTACAGCCTCAGGGTGCTGGACTTGGGGTGAAACCCTCCATGCATGGTAAGGAGCTTTCTTGTCATTGTCATTGTAGTCAAAGGAGCTTGGAAAGAAAAGCGTCTGGACTTCTGAAAGTTGCTTGAAGACGTTTCACCTCTCATCCGAGAAGCTTCTTCAGTTCTTTCCTGAGGTGTTCTGCACTCCGGTTACCCAGGATGGTAACAAAACATTGTTCATCAGTGCCAAACTTCTGCTCTCCAGCCTTGAAGAGGGCCTAAAACCAGAAAATGACGCATCATGCATGTTATCATTTAAAGCGTGTTTTGTTGATCACAGGGAGAAACAGCTGAATTTAGTGTCTATGGCAGAGTACAGGGGAGAACTTGAAAAAACTACGCTTTTTACTGTAAACACTATAGGAGATTTTCCTGCTTTCATATCATATTAACTCTGTTGTAGAGATGAGAAACATTTCCACCAAGTCAAGGATTCAGTGGTGATTTCAATAGATGATAGTACATGAAGCCATCGAGGGAATGTGATGAGCTACAACAATGATTAGGATTATGGAAGTCTTAGAGGTCCAGAATGTACATTTTTGTGGACTACCGAGCCTGAATACCTCAGATCCGGAGGTCCAGAGTCTTTGTACTAGACCCAGCATGTTGCTGTCAGATCCAAATCTCTCTGAGCTTCACGATGAAGTAATTTCGACGTGATAAAATAGATTTGCAACAGAAATCACATCTAGATACATTTCACTAAGCTATCTATGATCAGTTTGGCAGTAAAAACACCAGAAGACACCACAGGACCTTTCTCTAAGCAAAAACATGACAACATAACGCCCTGTTCTGAACAACATTTTAAGGGAAGTTTTGCTCATGTTGTCCAGCAGAGGGCGTCAACCCAGCTTTACAGATTAACTGAACACCTGACCAAACGCATGTGATGGTCATGCCGTGAGACTAAAAGCAAAGAAGCTACTGATGATGAGGAATCAAATATTTTAAAAAGCCTACCTGAGCGTCACTCTCTTTGCTTTCCGCCTGGATCCCCTTCTGCCTGTTTGCCTGAGAAGGAAAAGAACGTTTTAATTAAATAGAGGAGAGGATTATATTTACCTGAAGAAGAATAACAAGAGGTCTCTTGAAGTGACCTGAAGTGTCTCCAGCTATAGCTTCCTCCAGGTCGTGATCATATGAAGAAAACAAACTATAACACTCAATGCCCTTCCTCACATGACCCCAAAGGGATTTGTGTCTCCTCCCAGAATCAAACGGTTCCCACTGTTTCAATTATTTGGAATTGTTTGCCATTTTTGCAAACGATTCCCCTATCGAGTCCAGTCGCCTCGAATGACGTCACCACGTTGCGTAGCATAATTTACCCGGCAGGAAACACGGCGCCTAAGCGGCACAAACACTCAAAAGTTTGGTTATACTTTATGAGAATGGATGGGCTGGAGGGGGTACCCGCAACAGGTCCGGACACGGACAGGAGGTTTTGGGATCTCTGGAGGCGGTGGATTTGCATAATCAGAATTGTGACTGGGTCGGAATGGCAAGTAGTGGAGGGTTTTCTGATGATGAGGACATGGATGTTGATTGGCATAAAGTTGGACATAGTAGAAAGGTAGGGGTTAGGAAGGACAAGTTGAAATCCACGCCAACAGGGAAGCGGGCACTTGAAGAGGAAGATGCTAGGCATGATCAAAGAAAGAAAGTATTGATGGAGGAATTTAAAGTGCTATTGAAATTCAAACCTGGGAATGAAATAGCGGGAGTGAGTCCAATTGCTCTGACAAATGAATTGAGTACATCTTTGCAGTAGCAATTGACCGCAAAGTAAAGCTACCGGAAATGTACAACTCCACATCCAGTCTCAAACCAGGAAGTTAGCATTTTCTCGTGCACAGGGTCTAACTTCCTGGTTTGAGACCAGGAAGTTAGCATTTTCTCGTGCACAGGGTCTAACTTCCTGGTTTGAGACCGGATGTAGGGTTGTACATTTCCGGTAGCTTTACTTTGCGGTCAATTGCTACTGCGAAGATGTACTCCAAAATCATGTCCAAAACTCGAAAACGGAATGATCGCGTTAAGTTACAAAGAGCAGAAGGTGGGAACACTCACCACTGTTGTGTCATAAAAAATCTAATGATCAATTTTGATGTTTAAAGAGTTTAGATCGATGAGTTGTTTACATCACTCAACACAAGCAGAACTGCATTACTGCATGCAGAAGACACATCGTCCACATTCAGAAGCACATCTCTGTATAGTAACTGGTCTTATGATTTAGACAGGCAAATGTTCAGCATTCAAACTACAGGTGAAGAATAGTCAAACCAGATGTTTCCCCCATTATGTCGAGATCAGCTAGTCAAGTACACACCTACACAGCATGTTAACAAACCGTGAAAAAAGCCACACAAAAAATGAATGATTGCTGGTAAGGGTTTCTATACATTAGTATTTACGAAGAGTATGTTGTGACTAGAGCTGGGCGATATGAGATTTTTTCATATCACGATATGTTTTTTTCATTTCAGTCGATAACGATATCTATCACGATATAAGCCAAATAACTATATTTGTAAGATTTAAATGTGCCGTTGCTCACAAGTAAAATGTGAAATAATCAGCAGCTTGTTTTGATTTAAATATTTATTTCTCATAATAAGTTCAACAGGGTAGATGTACTTAAGGAACATGAGACTTTTTCAGATAAATAAAGGCAAATATTGCAAACTACACAAAAGGCAGCCGCTAAAGCGTTTAAGTTTCAAAATAGAACAAACGAAACAGACTACTAAATTGTCAATTCCACTTAGAAACAAAATATTAATTCTAAAAATAAATCTTAGTTTGTTTTACAGAATAACAGACAAAACTGACCAACTTTTGTCAATATCAAATAAACTGAGAACTAAAAGGAAATTCTCAATCTCTCCTTGTTGTATAGCTGAGCTTTTCAAACAGTTTTAACAGTTACTTTAGTCTGACAAAAGCCGAATGATGAATTAGCGCTTCCAGTCAGAGACTGAGGCTACGTCCACACGTACACGGGTATTTTTGAAAACGGAGATTTTCCGTTTTCGTTTTAAAAAATAATCCCGTCCACACATAAAGGCAGAAATGAAGGAAAACGCTGCTATGAACATGCCAAAGCAGCAGGTGGCGCTAAATTCCTAACCGTGCAGAAATGTTGGCCAATCAGAAGTCTAGAAGCCTCGGTGGGAAAAAGTAAACAAAGCTGGGGCATAGAAGCAGAACCGAGTCATATGTGTGGAGGGACAGTAACTGTGTGTATATGTAAGCATTTAAACACTGCAGAGAGTAGAATTAACAGTAACAGTATTGTAGAAATTCATTTCACCGAAACAATAACGTGGCGCACAGTGTGACGCATGCACCAGTTTATTGTATTTCCAGACTTGCTTTCGGCACAATTTACAGTGCACGCTACTCTGTTTTTTGTCAGACTTGAAATAGCCGAAATACCTTCACACTACGGAACTTCTATGGCTCTTCCGTTCGACAATCTCTCCGGCATTGGAACCATCATCTGTTTTCTCTTCGGTCACGCTCGGTTGATTTTTCTAGTCGGCACACTCATTTCCTCCATTACCCGCTGGCTGCTTCCCAAACAAACACACGTGCGGCTTGGCACTTGTGCTGTACGTAACAAGTCACGCGACGTGACGCTGCGGCTGTGATTGGTTCGGCTCTGCGCTACTTAATTTGGCTGACCTTTTTTTTTTCTTTTTTTTTTTAAGAGGACAAGAGCGGCGAGGTCTATCGCGATAGCTTAATTTCTCTATCGAGTAAAAGTTATATCGCGATACATATCGTTATCGTTCTATCGCCCAGCTCTAGTTGTGACTTACCTTAAAAATTACACGGTCCCTCGCTAATAACGCGGTTAACCTTTCACCTCACTGTTTCGCAGATTTTTTAGTGCAAGTTTGCATGCTTTTTTTTTTTTTTTTTTACGTCACATTGTGTCCTGCGTCCTGATTGCTGCAGACGATCTCCTCCGTGACCTCTCTCCTGTACAGTACAGAATCGCTGCATCGATCGCTAGCAGTGTGACTCTGAAGTGCAGTACTGTATGTCCACGATGTCCACGAAACGTTTTGCATCGTCAAAAAATAAAATTGGCTACTTGATTTCACCTATCGCTGGTTATTTTTAGAACATAACACCCGCGATAAACGAGGGACAGCTGAGAAATATAACATTTGAATCCCTTTTCTCTTTTGCCCTGAGGTGCAGGGAAAAAATATCAACAAGTCGATGAACATCATTTACAGATATATTGGGTAAATGCCCAAGACATCTATAGAAATGTAAATCGCCGCTTGATTCATTCATTTGCTTAACTTGTTTTGGACCATAAACCAGGCGCGAATAGGACACCAGAAACAAAGCTCCCCACAGGAGTTTCCGCACCGGAAGTAGCATATGCTAACGTGCACACAGTCAATTGGTTTGTAAAATATGGGCTCAAAATGTGGTCATAAATATTTTGTACTTGTAAAAAAGATTTGTGTGTGCGTAAAAAAGATTTGTATGTGTAAAAATGATTTGTGTGTGCGTAAAAAAGATTTGTATGTGTAAAAAACATTTGTGTGTGCGTAAAAAAGATTTATATGTACCACCACTTCCCCTGCCAGTGGCGGACTCCCTCAGACATCGGTGCGTTGGTGGTTCTTTGTGTCCGGGGATAGGCGTCCAGGTACACACCGGCTCACTCCTTGGCGGCCGCTTATCGGGGCCTGGAGCCTGGGGCTCGCTCGGGCCACTTCGGAGGTGGGGTGCCCCCGGCCTCTCGGCCTGGGGCTCGGTCACTCAGGTGCAGCTGGCTGCCGGCGGAGCTCACGGGCGCGTCACTGCAACTCCCCCTGGCTTCTGCTCCGCGGCTGCTGAGTGAGCCCTCATCTGGGACTCTCCTCAGCTCTTTCCGGGACAGTGGCGCAGCTGCCCCTCTGTTGGTCTTCCTTGGTCTCTTGTGTTCTGGGGGCCTCTGGATGTCTGGAGTTTTGATCTCCTCCATACCTGCTTCACGCCCTGGAGGACGGGGCTGTGGCCCCCCCACACCCTCTAGCAGATTATTACATGAAGGAACCTTTTAAAAAACAAAAAACAAGCGCGTCCATGCTCACAGGTGTACACACGGGTGATCACACCCACAAACTACACCCTTTTTGGCTCCTACCTCAAAGCACACTGTGTTCTGTTGATCTTATGTGCTGCACAATAATGTTTAACATTTTTTACATGTTTTTACATGTTTTGGAGTTTGTACATGTTTTGGAGTTTTTACGTGTTTTGGAGTTTTTAAGTGCTTCGCAGTTTATATGTGCTTTGGAGTTTGTACGTGCTATGGAGTTTTTACGGATTTTTTCGTGTTTTGGGGTTTTTAAGTGCTTTGGAGTTTGTACATGTTTTGGAGTTTTTACGTGTTTTGGAGTTTTTCGTGTTTTGGAGTTTTTAAGTGCTTTGGAGTTTGTACATGTTTTGGAGTTTTTAAGTGCTTCGCAGTTTGTACATGTTTTGGAGTTTTTCGTGTTTTGGGGTTTTTAAGTGCTTTGGAGTTTGTACATGTTTTGGAGTTTTTACGTGTTTTGGAGTTTTTCGTGTTTTGGAGTTTTTAAGTGCTTTGGAGTTTGTACATGTTTTGGAGTTTTTAAGTGCTTCGCAGTTTGTACATGTTTTGGAGTTTTTACGTGTTTTGGAGTTTTTAAGTGCTTTGGAGTTTGTACGTGTTTTGGAGTTTTTACATGTTTTGGAGTTTTTAAGTGCTTCGCAGTTTGTACGTGCTATGGAGTTTTTATGTGTTTTGGATTTTTTCGTGTTTTGAAGATTTTAAGTGCTTAGCAGTTTGTACGTACTTTGTCTCTAGAGGCCATTGTAAATACACTTTTATTTATTCACTCCACATAAAATGTAATAAATAAATCATATAATACGAAAACCAACTATTTACATTTCAACTTTTAACTATTTAAATTTTCAGCCTTTTCTTTTTAAACAAATTCAAGTGAAACAACACAAAACACTGCAAACCACAACACAATTAAATATAAATTAAAATATGAAACCAAAAAGAAGGTGCACATTCTCTGTCATATAGGCCTGCATGCAACCGACACATCACTATAGCACAGGAACAGAGCGGAGGAAAAGAGAGAGAAAGAGACAAGGTAACGACAAGATGGACACAGCAGCTATCAAAGAGGAGTTGGTTGGTAAAAAGAAACATTTGGAGATTACTATTTTAGTGCTGTCAGCGTGACGTTAACGCCATAACTGCATTAATGCGGCAAATCTCTGTTAACGAGTTACCGTGTGGGCCTGTGTGACGGCACACAGTAGTGATGTGTCGGTCGCAAATGGCTCTTATGCTGGGCTTACACTGTGCGATTTTTGGCCCATTTTGAGCCAATTTTTGAGTCGTGCGACCGTTTTGGGGATTGGCCCGATTTTGGCCTTCATCGTGCATCGTATAGTATACGTGGGGTAACGAGACGCGATTAACACCTCACGACCAGCTCCCGATCATCAATCGCTTGGTCGTGAGGGTGTCACTGCAGTTTGTCACACTGCGCACGCGCAAACACAAATGTCAGCGAAAAAGACGGCGCAGCACGGCAGTGCAGCGTGTGATCTGGACACAAGCGATGGAGGAACAAATTGTAGAACTTTGGAAAGCTCATCCGAGCCTTTTCGATGTGGCCTCACAAAATTATCACAACCACAACAACCGTGAAAATAGTTGGAACTACACTGCTGCTCAATCACAGCTGCCTGATCAATGTTTTTCATTAGCAATTTAGCAAAGTTGATGGTGGTGGTGTGCGTGTCTGTGTGAGTGAAAGACAGAGAGGGAGAGCGAGCGACAGAATTTCTGTTATAACCTTCATTTTATGTACGCACAGTGTGAGCACTCAGGTCGCATCAGAGCATCGGGCCGTATGGTGTGAGACCCTGCATCGTGACCTATGAACTTCTAACCCCTGCGAGTCAACCGTATAGTTTGAGCAGGAGCTGAATCGCGCGACTGAAAAAAATCGCACAGTGTCTGCCCAGCATTAGAGTCGGATCTTTGAGGTGAACGACGCGAGCCGACTCCTTATCGTGAGCCGTTGGGTTTTCTTTTCCTTTCTCTCACCCTCTCCCTTGCACTTTTTTTCCGCTTCACTCCGCGCTGGGATGACGGGGGAGGGGCGGTAGTTACACTCCCAGTAGCACAGGAACAGAGCGAGAGGGAGAGAGAAAGAGAGCCAGGGACAACAATGTCACATTAGAAAGGTAGTGTAATCATCCACAACTATTTTCAGTTGTAGACGTTAAAGGATTCAGAAAGTTTATTCATGCAGGCATGACAGAGAATATGCATCTTCTTTTTGTTTTCATATTTCAATTTATATTTAATTTTGTTGTGGTTTGCAGTGTTTTGTGTTGTTTCACTTCAAATTTGTTTAAAAGAAAAAAGCTGAAAATTTAAATAGTTAAAAGTTGAAATGTGAACAGTTGATTTTAGTATTATATGATTTATTTATTACATTTTATGTGGAGTGAATAAATAGAAGTATATTTACGGTGGCCCCTAGAGACAAAGCACGTACAAACTCCAAAACACGTAAAAACTCCAAAACACGTACAAAAGAAGTACGGAAGAACAGAAGTGCTCCAGGATGCTAGAGGCAGTGTTAAGCTTTTACCTCGTGGCTACACAAGCCAGGAAGTACCAACGACCGGATTTGGTGTGTAGTTGTATTTTGTAAATGAACATTTCTTTTTTAATTATATTAATATATATGAATGCTTGTGTATAAATACACAAACAATACACATATGCTTTCAATTGTGTAATTTAAGTGATCTAGGTAGCTCTGTTAAGGAAGTTCAGTTAACGCTAGAAATGTGTTTTGGAGTTTGCACGTGCTTTGGACTTTGTGCATGCTTTGTCTCTAGGGGCCATAGTCTCATATATAAACATATATAAATAAAACCACTTGTTTTTTACATTAGTAATTCATTTTGTGCTTAATTTTATATTATTGTTAATAATAAATTAATTAAAGCAACAAAACAACCTGAAGAGCCGGTTGGGAGCCAAAAGAGCCGGCTCTTTTTCGTGAGCCACTGACCCCCACAGGCATACACGATCCACACTACCATACACTGACACACAGTGACTTGGAGTTAAACTCAATGATCCCGCGTCGGTGGGAGCACCATCACTCTCCTAAATAGCTCCCCCGACGAGCCCTGATCAGCAGCAGGTGTTTGGCAAGGACTTCAGGTGTGGCCGGTCCTTCAGCAGAGCCACACCCACCAGGCCTGAAGGTGCCTGTAACTTGGCCAACAGAACACAGCTGCACACATATACACACACACACCTGCCTACATACAAATGTGGACACAGAACAGTAGCAGTGCAGAAGACACACACATGAAATAATAATAGTTCAGACTGCTCACGGACCCCGTGACAGAAGAATATTTCTAAGTCTAATTAAATAGTTTTCAAATAAAATATACATCAGATGTTAATTCTGAGGCCAGACTAGATTGCTTTAAGATTTGAAAAAAATCAAGATGACAATTTAGTCATCACTACTGCCTTTGAAGTGACAGCTGAACGGCTTCTTTTAAGCTTTTAACAATGCTAAAAAAAAAAACCTACCATATTTGGCTTTCTTGGAGACACCAAGATTAATTGTTAGGCACTTCAGAATAGCGTTGTCAAAAGAGGAATCTTCTGATATCAGTACAGAGAAGAAATGGTCTGGAGATCCAAACTCCTTGATAAGGCCTTTAGCAGTGGCCTTTGTTATTTTATACATATTATTTTTAAGAATTTTCAGGGATTTAGGACATCTCACTTCAGAATGGACCAACTCAGTCAGATAATTGATAGCAGTTTCTATTTCTTTTAGATCTAGAAGCTTTTTGGTATTCCTGTGGGTTTTTCTGTAGATTATCATTAATAGAATATGACTAAAATCTTTGGCAATTTCCTTAGCATCTGGTGACACTAACTTTTCTGACAGTTCTTCCTCTAGGTTTTCAGAGGTTTGCGGCTGACTTTGACCCTCTGTGGGTGAGAGATGCCTGCTTATTGCCTGTTTTTGAAACTTGGTTCCAGTTCTACTGCACTCACATAGAGGACTGCTTGATTTGTGAGATCAGTATCCGGACTTGGCTGTGATGTAGACAGTCTGTCGCTTGTTTCATTGGCATCTGATCCAGTCATATCTTCTTCCTCCGATGGGGTCAGCGCTCTTACTACATCTTCCACGGCACCAGAAATGTTGTCATTTGTAATAGTTTGCACTAAAGTTTCATTCTCCAACCAGAAAAGCATTTTTTGTAAGAACCTTTCTACTGAATCTTCTATGAGCAGATCGAGCATGTCAGAAGACGAGGGTACCTTACAGTCGCGCTGTGAAGTCTTAGAGATCTCGGATTCTGAGAGATCTTTACCCATTTGCATTGTGGGGGCTGGATATGTTGACTGGACAAGGTTGTACGCTTTATCTGTCAGCTCCCTTGAAAACATCTTGATTTCCTTACTTGTCAGATCAAGGTGTTCTGCGTGGGTTAATTTACTAAACAGTTTATTCATAACTGGCATGACTGTTCTAAATTTGAGTGGAGAATCATTTTTAACTGCGGTTTCTAAGGTTGGTGATTTTCTGGGAACTTCTGGGATTGAACCTGTGGGATTTAAGTGTAACCTTTCGCTGGCGTCAGCTCTCTCAGGGGAGTTTGCCTGTTCTCTTTGAAAGATGAAAAACCTTTTGCTTTTCTTCACCTGATTTTTTCAAATTCCTTTTTGGCAAGCCTGGAGAAGTGTTGTTTTGCTTCATCTGGTTTTGTAATTAGGGCCCATGATGCAAAAAAGTCTTTCACCATTTCGATAATTATGTTCCCATTAAAAGCAGGTTTGGGTGAGCTACACTTCTCACTTAATGTATTATCTTCCGCATCAGGATACTGAATGTTAGTAATTATCACATTTACAATGTCAGCTGGAACTTTTTCCACATCATCTTTAACTTTAACAGCTTTCTCCTCAGCTTCTGCAGATTTATCACTCTCTTTTCCCTTCATGGGTGTCGCAGTCTGGCAGAGGCGGACTGTATGTATTATGAAAAGGACCCAAAATGCGGACACCATGAAACAAAAACTTAAATGTTAACAGAAAGCGAGCCGTTTATTAAGGCTGGTGAAAACATTACAAAACAAAAGGCAGAGGAGACGCTAAACAATAACCTAAACTGGGAGAGCTAAGATAACATAGAAACCCAAAACATGAACCCTAACATGGACACAAAAATACCTACAGCACAGAACCTGGAAACATGACACAAAGGACAACAGACAACCTGACAATGACACATTGAAAACAGAGGACTTAAATACACAGGAGGTGATTAGGGGAAGTGGGAACACATGGAGGAACAGCTGACTTACATGAGGCTAATGACAGGACAAGGAAAGTGAAACTAAATACAATGAACAAAGAACACACGACTCTTTCAAAATAAAACAGGAAACACGAGACAGACATGATAATACAAACTTGATAACATAAGACACGCAGCATGAAACAAAGGGTGAGGGAAATTTAAATACAGGGGAAGAAAACACAAGGAGTCTAATAACCAAATGAACTTCGCTAATCTAATGAACTTAAACATAAACAACATCCAAATAAACTAAAACTTAAAACGCTGGGTCAACAGACCCAGGAACATGACAATGGGTTGCAGTTCTATGTGACAGACCTTGTCATCTTTACTTAGTTTTGTGTCTGTACTCCATCTCATGAGAGCCATACTTACTTCTTTAATTGTTCCCATCTCAGAGAGTTTGGATTCAAGGCTCTCATCACTTGAACTAAAGGAGCTGAGTAAAGTTTGTTATTTTTCCGCTGACATCAACAGAATCAGGGTTTTCTGAGACTAGAACCTGACCCGAGTTGACTTTATTTGAGATCTCCTGCTCAACCCTTTGTGTCAGTTTCACAGATTCCTCACATTCCTCATGGGTGACATTAAGAGCGGCAGCAATGCTGGTTGAGAGAGAGTCTCCCAATATGGGGCTTATTTTTCCCACGGCGATGCTAATGTGTGTCTAGGATGATACATCTGTCAATTGGTCCTGAACTGCTAGAAGTGAAGTTTTTATGATGCTTGCACTAACTGACTGTATAACATCAGTAATCATATCAGCAAGTGCTGCTTGGACATTGGAGTCACAGGACCCATTTTCTATCATGCCCCACTGTAATCCAGAGAGACAATCGATATTTTACCTGCTGATAGCAGGTAAAATATCCTCTGAAGTAATGGGGATGTGGGTTCTAACATTGGATACTGACATTGCAAATGATTTAGTTTCACTTTGAAAAACCATTTTCTCTGAACTTTCACAATGCCTTGTTTAACTTCTATTTATGCCCTCGGATCAAAGTCACATACTGCAAGATCAAAACAGTAGAGCACTGGCCTGTGTGAAAACGCTTTGAAAGCTGCAACGGCATCAAATCAGAATCAGTTTGATGAGAAGCCCCTCACTAATAAATCATTGACACATAAACACTGTTTTAGCATCAGCGCGTTGAAGTCAGTGCTTTCAAATTTTTTAATCATACCTGTAGCCAGTTCTTTGACTCTTATGCCGTTATTTTTGTGCCACTATTCTGAGCACACGTAAAAAAATTTGAGCGCACGTAAAAAAGATTTGCAGATGCAAGTGCTGCATTTTCAGGAGAAATTTATTTTGAGCGAAGAAAAGCTAAATTTGAGTGAACAAAATTCATTCCTGCGTGCAGAAAATGTATTTCAGTGTTTGCTATTATCCACACACACACACAATAGCAGCCCCTGTCGCTCAGTTTTTGCATTTGCGCTTGCTCGCAATGTGTTGCTTGCGCTCTCAACATTTCTGCCCGCACGCACTCAACTCTTTCTGTACACCGTTATATTTGTGCCGCAAAACCAGCCAATCACAGACTTGGATGAAAAAAAAATCTGATTGGCTGTTCTGGTCTCCAATAAGCTCGAAATTACGAAATGCAATATCCCAGAATCCATTTCGTCCAAAACTCAAACGAGGCAGTGGCGGAGGAACGCAGAGTGGCGGAGTTTGAAATATTACTCTTTCTGGGTCACAAAATAAACTTTTAAGATATTTTCATAGGAGAATGGTGCTGTGTAAACTTCAAATATCTGCTTGATTTATCAAGACATCACATATTTGCAAAAGTGCTTTAACGTTTTCGGAGACGCCTGTTACCCACCAGCTGACCAGGTAGTCACTTGGGTTAAACATAATATAAAAGGCTGAACTGACAAAACCACCACCAGGTATTATAGGAAAAACCATAAAGCCTTTGAACTAAAACAAACGCTGTTGTGACAGTGATGTACACTGTCTTGTTGGTGTATATGTATGATTTGTATCAACCTTATGTTTCCAAACCGATATCATGACCAGCAGCTTTTACGGCTGTGGCTCCAGCAAACAGCTGATAGTAGAAAGTCATATTAAAAAAATTCTTACAACAGCTTATCAAGCTTAAACGTGCTGCTGTTGTTTAGCGCAACATCCGCTGGTTTCCTGTTTCTGGTGCAAAGTGGGCGATAAACAAACAAGAGAGACGGGACTTGCGGCAGAAAAGCCAATCAGCTGATCATTGATCAGACTCACAATTGAAGTAGCAACAGGAGAGGGAGGGGAGAGAATGAGAGAAGAACAGGCAGTTGTGCGGCAAAAACACAGAATAACTCCAGCTTTGTGTCTTTTTCATTTTAGCTGAAGTACGGGACTAATCGCGTTCCTTTTCACCTCAATACATATTGTAATTGGTCCAGCCCAGAGTTGATCATGACCAATTGGCTAATTCACCAACTTTCATTGTTTATACCGTTACAAAAACAAACATAAAAATGAAAAATCACCGTCGGCCCACTGGGCAAATGCCCGGTATGCCCAATGGCCAGTCCAGCTATGCGGTCAGCTGGTGGGTAACAAGAACGTTAGAGCACTTTTGCAAATATGTGATGTCTTGTTAATTGAGCAGATATTTGAAGTTTACACAGCTATGGCATGCCAAGAGTGTCAAAATCCATTCATTAAATAATTCAGACTCAAACACATCTTCAGATGTTGAAAGGCACCAAATCTGAGTCTGGAGCCAAGCTGTGAAAAGGTTTGTTACCAGCTAAAGAACAAATGACCAATCTTTAGTTTGATTCTCCCTGAAATGTAGAGAAAAGAAAAAAGTAAGCAGAAAAGGTACATTTACTTAGTTTATTACATACAGACAAGTATTTTAATATGTTTTAAATAATTAATCTTTGAAGTATTTTAATATGTCTACCATTTGTAATCTTTAATACCACACTGATCCTGTACAAAGTATGTTATGATCTATTATAAAAGATTTATCAGGTCAAATTTAGTATGGTTTTGACAACAATTGTCACAATAAAATATGTTAATATACAATCCTTAATGTGTGTGTGTGTGTGTGTGTGTGTGTGTGTGTGTGTGTGTGTGTGTGTGTGTATCCGGGGGGTCAGAGGCAGTGTTCTCCCAGGGCGCCAAAAAGGCTAGGACCGCCCCTGCTCATCATGTACAAATAACTGCTCAGACTGCTTTAACATTTTAAAAATGTTCTTTCTGCTCTTGGCTCCATATGATGTCAGTGAGAGTGGATATTTCTAATATGATCATAGGGCACACAGCAATACATCTGCTGTTTAAACCTTCTGTTTTTGAGGGGCACCCAATCAGAAGAAAGTTGGGATAGAGATAGAGGGAAAATATATAAATAAACTGAGGGACTGGTCTAAGCCACGTATGAGATAAATAAGGACTAGAATGATCTGTGAAATTATGCATAGCTGCTCTACAAGTCAAAGAATAACAATGTGGATTTGATAATGTACACAAACAGTCTCTGTGCAGCGCACATATCCATCCATTGTATCCATCCATCCTCTTCTGCTTATCCAATCCAAGGTTGGGGTGTGGGCCTTATCCTAGCAGGGCAAGAGGTAGGGAAAGTTCGCTAGTCTCTCACAGGGCTAACAACAGGGCTAACACAGAAGACAGATAACCCTTCACACTCACATTCACACCTACAGCCGTCTTAGACTAGACTTAGGGACAGGGGGAACATGGAAGCTCCTTACACGTGTTTTAAGCTTGTGTTTTAAAGCCCTCCAACAATTCTAAACTTTGTATCTGACATTTGTGCTGAACAAAACATCTTCCACCTCACAATCAGAGCACACTTCAGTATGGTCGATGAAATGATTTGTGAACTACACCACACAGAGTTGAGACCCAGATGACTTGCCCTGAGGTTAACACTCCACAAAATCATGAAAGACTCAAATGCATAACCGGTCCAGTTGTACACGCCATCCAAACAGGAGGCTTGTTCTTGAAGTTTCCTGCAGAAGCCTCTAATTATCTTCTCAGTGACAGCAACCGGTGTCACGAACGCTTGTTCTCACAGAAATATAAGTAGTAAGACGTGTGATGCGTGCACTCATGTGCATATATGTGTGGTACCTGGACAAGGGAGTGTTGCCTCTGACCTCTTTGCTCCCTCAGACAGACACATAAAAGTTGTCTGGAGTGTGACTTCCACCTTTTCCACATCAGTCCTCTCTCTCAGACGCCATAAAAGAGATGCTCAAAGACAAACTGTTTGAACAAATCCTTCATCACAGCTCAAGGGTGCAATCAAGTGTCACCACACAGTCAGAGGTTAAGGGTGAAGTAGGAAATAGTACCACCAAAATGTCTCCCCACCTCTATTTTTAGTCATCTTGTGGGTTAATTTGTTTTACCCAGGAGTGAGTGCAGATAATAAGGAAAATCCACAAGCAGGATACAGGGATCAGATCCTTAAATGTTTGCTTAAGGTGATCCAGTATCCAGAGCCAATTCACTTTATAAGCCATTTGCAAGTGGATTCTTCCACTCAAATTCAAGGACTGACTTCTTTGCCGTGTCTGTAAAATTACTGCGAATTACAAAAATATCACACACAGGAATATTAATGGACGCCTAATAGATAGAGATGGACCGATCCGATATTACGTATGGACCTCATTATTGGCTGCCGGGTTCTGTGGCAACAATAAATGCCAACCTCTTCCACAAAAACAATGACAGAGTATCATAACAAGACCTGAGATAATCCCTCCTTTATAATGCACATTTGCCTCTTATATGTAATAGAGTTTTTTTGTAAATGAGAGAGGACGAACCGGCTGTACAAAGGCCCAATTTAAAATAAATAAGTATTTTAATTACTTAGCTTTGCATGATTTACAATTCTGTTTTAGTACAGCCTGGGAAATAAAAACATGCAGCTCTTCTGTGATGTTGAAGATGAACACTGAGTAGTGAGTGACTTCCCCATCTATCAGCTGAAGAAGACGCCTACAGAGGGTCAGAGCTCAGCAGCTCACCTCATCTCTAACAAAACTCCTTTGACTCCCTCTTGTGGTCATGAGAGGTCAATACATATGTAAAAAACAAAAACAAAAAAACAGCATACTGGCTGCAATATTATTAATGAGACACCACTGAACTTCATCAAATTAAGCATTTATTATTGGATATATATGTTCTCCCATACAAAGTGCAAACTAGACAATTGAAGTCTGATACTTCAGCATAATATTTCGTTGTATAGTGAAGATATTAGTGGATAAAAGCTGCATTCATGTTGACAAAATGTTAGCTACCTTTCAAAGACACTGTTTGGAATCATAGTTTTAAAAGATCTCATGTGTTCTCTCTCCGACACAAGACAGCTTTGCTGAGAGGAACCAAGACTTTGAGTTTCTTGTGGTTAGCTTGTTGTTTCACTGAGCCGACAGCCGAGAAGGCACTTCAGGTGTGGTTGCCGTTAGCGATTATTGCCATGATTATGCATCATCACCGCCACAGAGCGCAAGTAATGCCTTACGATAGTCACCGCCGGCGTCTCCCTGCAACAAACAAAGACGGGCACAATTTAGGAGAAAAGGCAAAAAGTATCAAGGTGTCTATGTAGGTAAAAATATTATGTGTGTACCTTGATCATCGAATGCAGAGAGCAGGCGAACAGCCTCCTGAACTGAGCTCTGATGTCCAACAGGTCCACCTCACTGCGAGTCACCATCACTCTGATCAGGGTGTTATCGTCAGTGCCTGCACCCTGAGTCGAGAACACACAATGCAGTGACCAAACACCTCACAAACATCAACGCACAACCGTAAAACATACATGAATAACTCCATAGTGATAAGCATTAAGCCCTTTTGTCTTCATTATGTCATAAACCCATTTTGACAGGTTAAACCATTACTGGCAAACATGCACCGACTCAGATAGCCTCACTTCAAGCTGCCAAACCTGTCTGTGCTGTTACCTTCATGGCGTAGTACAGGGTTTCAGCAAAGTAGGCAGGAACACTCCTGGCACACTTCACTGTACAAAAAACACACACAGAAAGGAAATTCATCACTGTGTACTTATGGGTAGTTAGACTGAGTGATGAACTGAACCAATGTCCAAGTATGACGCCATGACCCAGTTTAAAATGTGCTACAGAAATGTGGTTTTTGCAAGATCCAAATAGGAAAAAAGCTTTGATGATCTCTCTCTCTCTATCTATATATTATTTTTTCATTTGCTGATGCTTTCTTTTTTAGTTTATTGTTGTGTTGTTTTACCAGGATTGAAATAAAGCCTTCCTTTTTGGGGGGCAAGCGACAAAAGAATAACTTCAGGGAGTCGTCTAGAGCACATACCAACGGCAAGGAGGAGGTCCTTCAGGTTTCCAGATGTTTCTCTCTTGATACTCTCCTCAATCTCATATCCAGACAGCTTCATGTAAGCGTCGAATACTGGAATGCAAATAAAGTTTGGAATGAGTCTGATGTTAGTGCAGCTATACGGCTTATCTCCCGTTTCAGTAAAGCTCAACCCACAGTGTGTAGGGAAAGTGTGTAGGACCAAATAAGAACCTGTGGCAGTAAGTGGAGGTGAGTAAACTTCAAATCAAAGCTGTTGAATCTTGTCATATATTCATTTAGCCAACACATAATTGACATCACTGGCTGCAGATGTAATTTGTTTCAGAGTGCAAACACTGTCCACACCCTGGACCACTCTGTCTTCACCCACTCATACAAACTGTTTTTACCCCACACTCACAAACCTTTCCTGAGGTGTTCTGCACTCCGGTTACCCAGGATGGTAACAAAAGATTGTTCATCAGTGCCAAACTTCTGCTCTCCAGCCTTGAAGAGGGCCTAAAACCAGAAAATGACAATTATTTAAGGCGTGTTTTTTTTTTTTTTTTTTTAAATCACAGGGAGAACTGGCAGAGTACAGGAGAAAACTTGAAAAAAACTGCACATTTTTACTGTAAACTCTGCAGGAGATTATCCTGCTTTTGTAGTCTTACAGGTCCAGAATGCCCATTTTTGTGGACTACCAAGCCTGAATACCTCAGATCCTGCTGCACTGATACTGAGTCTTTGTACTAGACCCAGCATGTTGTTGTCCGATCCAAATCACTGTGCTTCACTTTGAAGTGATTTCCACGTGACAAAATTGATTTGCAACAGAAATCACACCTAGATACATTTCACTAAGCTATCTATGATCAGATTTGGCAGTAAAAACTCCAGAGAGGAAAAGAGCTGAGCCTAGTAAAGATTCACAGGACCTTTTCTCTAAGCAAAAACATGACAACATTTTAAGGGAAGTTTTGCTCATGTTGTCCAGCAGAGGTCGTCAAACCATCTTTACAGACTAACTGAACACCTGACCAAACGCATGTGATGGTCATGCCGTGAGACTAAAAACAAAAGCCACTGATGATGAGGAATCAAATATTTTAAAAAGCCTACCTGAGCGTCACTCTCGATGCTTTCCGCCTGGATCCCCGTCTGCCTGTTTGCCTGAGAAGGGACAGAACATTTTAATTAAAGAGAGGTGAGGAGAGAAGAGGAGAGGAGAGGAGAGGATTACATTTACCTGAAGAAGAATAACCAGAAGCCTCTGGAAGTGACCTGAAGTGTCACCCGTTATATCTTTCTCCAGGTCGTCATCATACTCTGAAGGAAACAAACTGCAATACTCAATGCCCTCACATGACCCCAAAAAGATTTGTGTCTTCTCCAAGAATCAAAACAGGTGTCTTTTACTTCTTAGCACGTTGAATGTGCTTCATTTTAAGTACACTAAAATTATATTGAAACCATTATCAGTGTGAAAAAACATTGTCTAACTTGTGTGTGTCTGTGCAAGTGTTACCCTGTTTGTAGGCAGCGACGATTTGCTTCACCTGCTGAGATGTTCTGGAGGCAAGAATCTCCACAAGCACTTTCTCATCTGTCCCTGCCCCCTACAGGCCAAAGTGGGAAATGTCACAGATGCCGCCTGAGTTTCCAGCTGCTATCGGTGCTAAAATTTCTGTCTGTACATGAAGATCATGGCGTGAGACTTCTGATCGGTTTATATCCGTCACTGGCACACGTACCTTGATTGCATTGCGAAGTGATGTCACATCATAAGTAATGGGTGGAGTCATCAGAGCCACAATCAGCGTCTCAAATTTCCCACCCAGCTCTCCTTTCAGGTCATCTATCAGGTCCTGACAGATGTGGAGATACACAATATGCACTTTAACGAGGTGTGGATCACCACAAACCCAGAGTGTGAAGCAACTTTCTACTATTGTCAAATACTTTGAAGCCTCATTGTACTTAACCAAAATAAAAAATAAAAAAATTGCAAAATACACTTAGATTCAGATTAGGGTTCGAACAGCTACCTGGCTCTGCTCAAAGGTTCAGTAAACCTTTTTGTTAACGTCAAGCTAATGTTAAACCAAATGACGCTTGTCGTTTCATCTTTTACGTCAAGCTGTGCCAACATGACAGTAGCTAGCAGCAGCTTCGTTTATTGCACATTAAAGTATTGTTTTGCAGTCTTAATGCACTGTCAGCTAACTGTATAACCTGTATGGTGAACAGAGGTGTAGATGTGAACCTCTTTTTTTGTAACTAATCTTCACTAATTCATTGACTGTTTGTTCAATGTTTTTGGCAGCGTGGGTCCAGTTGTAAACACGTCAGATACGTCATCATCACCTTTACAGTTAATATGGCAGATTTGTTAAACTAGTTCATGCCCCAAGTTTAGTATTTCTGGTCTATTGCTAGGCAAAACGATGACGTCACACATGCATTTTGAAAATTTTGTCTTTGTCACGAAGCTAAAATTGCACTTTTACAAATGGGTTATTTTTATCCTGTTGGTAAATGGTTGCTAAGCAACACTATTACATCATAACATCTGATATAGATAACAGCCTTGGGCGCAGATGCACCAGGTTTTGTTGCTCCTGATCGTGTAGGAGGAAATCGCAGGCAGGCACAGATGTTGTGTATTGTAGTAAGACCGCTGACTAAATACCCAGAGCAACATTAGAGGGATAAATAAATATTTACATACACAGAGCTGTGATTTATTAACATGAAGGTATTAGCGATTTAAGATAATCATATTTCAACAATAAAAATATAGGAAAATTGGGGCTTTTTTGTAGTTTGTAACTTTTTTTACTACTGGTGCACAGTTCTATTTAGTATCATCTGCATTTTAGAGCATTCCAAACCTCTGTAATAGAGAATTACAGAGATTTGGAATTATAGATAAAGTGCCAAGACTGCAGAATGAGTCTGAGTGAGATTGGAGTGGCTTAATGCGGGGCAGTGTGACTTTGGCCCACAGATTTGCTCGGCTATAACAGTGGGACAGTTAAACTGAAGGTGTGACAGATGTGCTCGAGCGAGGTAACAGCTGTCCAAGAGGTGTTCAGACCTTGCCATACAGAGTTTTGAAGCTGGCCTTGATCTCCTGCCTCTGGGCGTTGCTGCGAGCCGTGACCAGCTGCAAGATGGCATCCTCGTCGGTCCCTACAGTGACAACAAACACGGTTCATGAGCAAAGCTCTTTATGTCACAGGATACGCTGCATGCAGCACAAATTGCATAACAATGGTCCTTCGCTGTCTAGGTGGATTCATATTTACATCTATTCAAACCACATAATTACAGCCTGCAGTCTAGGTCAGCAGATGTGTTTGCTCACAGTGACTCATCTCAAGTTACTCTGCTCACGTGGTTGTGAGTCACTGCTGTCTGTGCGATGCTCCACCCAGACAGCAGGGATTTCTACACTGAAAAGAAATTCCCCGAAACAAGCTCTCCCAACTGCATGTATGAATAAACATGATCAACTTACCCAGGCCTTTCATGGCCTTGTGCAGAACCTCTGCGTCCGCACTGGCACTGAAATTTGCGCTGGGTTTTACGGTTCCTCTGTTGGCCTGCAACATGGAAGATGTGCACAGAGAAAGTTGTTCTTTGCACTTTTTTTCCAAAGCCAAAGCCTTTTTGACTAAAATTCTTCTTTCTGTTGCACCCGATTACCTCTCCACAGAGACACTCAACTTCTACACCTTTATATGTGTAAATGCACACAACTTTGGTACACCTTGCTAGTACTGCCTTCATTGAGTTTAGTTTAGTTTCAACAAGGTGGTGGAAACACTCTTTAGAGGATCTATATTCACAGACAGCATCACACGGCTGCTGCACATTTGTCGGTTTCCCATCTATCTTGCTCTACTGGTTTGACATCTCGTGACTACAGAGGCCATTTGAATACAGTGAACTCATGTTAAGGGAACTGGTTTCAGAAGATTTGAGCTCTGTGACATGGTGTGCTATCTTTTTTTTTTTTTTTTTGAAGTGTCACAGTTTAAACTTTATTGGCATGTTTGGCAGTAGCGCACAGTCTTGAAGGAACAGGAACTCTTCACAAAGAGTGCATTAGCTTAATGGTGTGCTATCCTGCTGAATACGTTCCCCATATCCTCACACCACCACCTCCAATCTGAACTGTTGAGACAAGCCAGGATGGACCATGCTTTCATGTTGTCTAAGCCAACGTCACATTCAAATTCACTTTAAAAATCACCTTTCTTCCACATTCTGATGCTCAATTTGAACTTCAGCAGGTCATCTTGACCTATGGGATCGTACATGCACTGATATGATTGGCTGATATTTGCTTTAACAAGCAGCTGTAGCTAATAAACTGGTTGGTGAATGTATAGATGATAAAGTACGAAATCCTCCATGAAAACTGCAATAACACATGCAGAGTATTTGTCGGTAGAGTGGTAGCTATGATAATTACATTACACATATTGTTATTGTCAGTTGTATATATTCTGTTTATATCCAAGGTTATCATTCTCAATGTAGTGCGATGTATTTAACACCAAGTACTGCTGATATTATATGGGCACATTCTTAACGTGTACAGTATCATCAAGGACGTTGGGTCTTTGCAAAAAATTCAAATCACTGGATTTAAGCCCACAAATATTCATTTCTCTGTGCGATACAACAGAACAATGTCAGATGTGTATACTTTGTTAGGCACATAGTTTTGTACACCTACTCCTGATTTGTACTCAGATTAATGACCCAATGACTTACAGCTTGACTTTAACATTGATTTTTAGTAAAACAGTCCCTTTCTGTAACAACAATGCACTGATTCCAGACACTCCCGCGCTCATAAAAATCAGCGGAACGTTTAGAGAGGAAAACTACTGGAATGCTTCTGGAATTCTGACCCTCAAAATTTTAAAAAGTCAAAGGTCTAGAACACAAGAGTCGCTGTTAACAACCAGGATTTTGTCTGTTTCTGCACGAAGGAATGTCAAAATGACACGCATCCAATCATCCAATCAAGCAAAAAGAGACTCAACGTGGCTCCTTGAACAAGGAGGTATTTAGACAACAACAACATAACACAATGCACGTCCCTCACACTGGAATGCTAGGGGTTGGAGTCTGTAGCGAGTGATGCACTGATTCCCCTGAGCGGGTCCAGGCATGACCTGAGGGTGGGGGGGAATGTATGTAAACACCACAGGCCATCACAGCTGGCGTCTCTCCTTAAAAGCACTTCTTATTACTTACCATCCTTCTTAACTGGCTGCTGTTGCCATGGAGACTGTACACAATCCACCTAGCAATGCTTTTGCAAAAGGATGTCCTCCATTATGTACCATTTTATTGTTACCTGTGCAAATGCTGTCAACAGAGTTAAGCTCCGGTGATCACGACTACAGCTCTAGCCTGATACCCGATCCCGCATAAAGATGCAACGTATCATTATTATGCCATCTTTAATTAAAAAGCTCACTAAAGGAAACATCCTTTTATTTTCTTTGTGCAAACAGGATTATACAGTTGATCTGTTGTGGCATCCACATTATGTGCTGTAGTTAAGTATTTACAGAAGCAGCACTGTGTGCAAGTGTGTGAGTCAATATAAAGTCCACACTCGTCAGGAAAGCAAACAGGTGTGTTGGGAGAATAGTAGAGGTCTGTTGTTGACAGGGATAATATTACATATATCAGATCTGAATGCACACGTAGTAGAAATGCTTGTCTAAGAAAGACCTATTCAAATGTTTTGTTAGCCCTTCATAGTAAACACGCTCTCAGAATAAACTGTCAGGAAACGAACAACAGCACAGCTGATGACATTAAAAAAAAAACAACAACAACACTTTTTTAGTAACTCAACTGCTGAAAAGTAAGAAATTCCCCTTTAAGAGGGGGAGGCTGGCTTTAAACTCCAGACCAGATGTGGAAATGTGTGCATTACACACAGAAAGAGGGGGAGAGGTGGAAAAACGCAGAGGAGACCCACCCGAATGGAGCAGAGCCCACATGAGTCATACACCAAACTTCCCCAAATGAGATTTCTCTCCAGCCTCACGATCATGCGCGCACACCCAAAACACGCATATAAAAACGGATCTAACTTTTACTGTTTCACGATGTTTAAGGTTCAATACAAACTGTAAAAGCGTCAAAGGTTAACCTGCTGTCTCCCGACAACAACAACGCTCACCGAGAACCTTATATAAAGTTTCATAAAGTGGGCGTTGTCTCGGACTTTACCGGCTTAAAGCCAGTGAGTCAAACATTTGCATAAATAACGGTTTTATTCCTCGAGACTTCTGCAAAATCTGATTAATCAGCAAGCGTTTTATATTCAGTTCTGCGTGTTTATTTGCGCTGATATCTGAGAAATGAGCAGAGTGGAAAGGACTCACCATTTTTGACAGTCTTTTAAGTTTGTTTTTCCAACGAAAGAAAAAAGTGCAGATCTGTTGGAGAGAAACAAATGTTATCAGGCAAGGAGACGAAACAACTCTTTATTTCCGGTAAACTTTCTACTGTAATTAACTCATCCCTAATCATCTCCGCTAGGGTTTCCTGCTGTACGGTATATACAGCAGCTGCTATCTAGACTACAAGTCTTTTATCATCAGGTGGAGACGGGGTCCGGCTGTGCCCCTGATGTGCCAAGATAGATAGTATCCCCGACAGAAGGCGTCAAACTAAGCTGGGGTCTCCAAATCACGGACAAACAGTATCCCATAGTCTTGATCTTTAGTTCAAAAACACTTCTTATACTGAATAACTACTCCTGTAATTTTGGAGATGTTAGCTCTTTATTCAGTAAAGTTACAGGAGGATACAAATAGTTATCAGGCAAAAAGTCCTCAGTTTGTTAAATAATCCCGTCCACGCGAGAACAATAATATAAATATATTTTTTTTCTGTAGTAACCCTCAAACTGAACGGTAATGGAACGACACTCATTTTTCACAGAACTAAAACATCACTACTTCCATGTCTAGTTGGCTATAATGGAGGCGGAATAAATTGGATCTGCTTTCCGTTCGCAGCGAATGCTCCGGACGCAGGGGAAACAGATTTTGTCCGGGATACCTATCTTGGCACAACCTGGTGGATACAACGGAACTTTCTATAGGTCTCCTATAAGTGAGAGTGAACACCGGTGAGGCACTTACCGATGAACCGCAGCTGTGAAACGGAGCTCAGAGGACGGAAGGAGAGACCCGCAGAGAGCGAAGTGAGGAGAAGTAGACAGGAGAAGCTCACTTGGAAAAACTATGCGCGTGAGTGAGTGAGCCACACCCCAGTGCTTAGGGCACCGGGGCTGCCTTGCCCCTGAGCACTCTGGGAAATGTCGTTTTCTTACGTGGTTGAGCTGCTAACAGGGAAATGATGACAAGGGTCTTTCTCGCGTCTTTATTTCATGCTGCGTGTTTTATAATGGTTTATAAGAGGAGGTGCGATATTTTGCATCTAACATGCTCCTTCTGGAGTACTTGGAGAAGCGGAGCAAGTTGAAAATACAATATTGACATTACATATTATAAAGTTTCTGTGTAAGCAAACAGATGCCTAGTTGTTGGTTTAGCCTGAAGGCGTGGTTCCCTCCACCTCCTTCTGATTTCGTGTCCATTACATCCTAGTGGAAATTATAACTGTGAACGTGGCATGGGATGTTTCACAAAAATGATTTGCAGCACTACACAGTGTTTACAAGTTACAGCTTCTAGTCCATTTCCTTGATAATGCTTCGGTCACGTGTTTATTTTCATGACTTGATGTGAGAAGATACGGTGGGCGAAATGATTATTTCATCTTCTGCTGAATTTGTAAGTTTGCGGATTTGCAAAAAGAAACCTTTAATTTTTATGGTAGTTTAATTTTAACAGAGAGACAGAACAAAAGGTGCCAGAGATAATTTATCGCTACTGTTTGATGATGCAACCTATAAAAACACGGGTGAACTTTAACAGAAGGGCAGGTATTCATGTCAGGGGAGACTGACAGAAACATGGCTGTCACCGTGAAAAAAATGTGACCAATAAAGAACGTCACCATTGAAACACATATATGGATTTGATTTGTATCATTAGGCTCATGAATGCTCTTCATTTAGTAGCCTTCTGCTTTGGCATGTTGGGAATCTTCATCCCATGTCAATAATTTACCAAGTAAACTGAGAGGGAGTGATCGATTCAAACAAAGAAGCTATACACACACAGACAGAGGTGTGTGTTTGCCTGTTAAAAAACACGAGTTATGTGGGTAAGATTTGTGCAGATTTTGACACCATCGCACACGACTGAAAGCTTTTATTATAAACACAATTTTTGAGAAATAAAGAGTTGATTTTTCACATTTAAATGGGTAAAAAGAAATACTGAACTTCCAACATCACACTTGTATGAACTGCATGTGGGAAATTGGCTTTTTCTGAGACGTCATGATTGATGCTGCCAGTATGTCCAGGTGTTACAGGAATAAAAACTTTCCCCTTCAGCATGACAGATTGCCAGTACTTACATTCTGCATCGTGAAGATCAAACATCCCAATTTTCTTAGCATTGACATAGTTGGTACAAAGAATTTTTAACTGGAGGATGACTTTAAGCATCAGTTTATCAGAAAAAGTTCTGAGGGCTTCACCCATACACATTTGCTTACGACTCTGGCTATTGGAAGCTCCGAAATGCTCCATCCATCCATCAGTTTATTCAATTTAGGGACATGGGGGCAGCTGGAGCCTATCCCAGCTGTGACAGGGAGAAAGGTGGGCTAACACAGACAGACATTCACAGCTAAATTGGCCAATTTAGAATTACAAACTGTGGGAAAACCCACAGAGCACCCAGAGAATGTCCACACGGATACTGGGAGAACATGCAAATTCCACACAGAAAGGCCCCAGCCAGCTGGAGGAGTCTTCTTTCATTTCTAACCAGTGCACCACCGTGGTTGTCTTCACAACGCAAACTCTCAACTTCATCCAAAAATCTTGTTGTTGTTTTTTTTTTTTGTATTTTTCTGGACTCTTTGCACTTCTGTACTCATCCAGCACATATCAAGCTGAGGTCTAGAAGTAATCATACATTTATGAACACTATGAGCAGAATCGCTCCTGGAATGACAGACATGACATTTAATAAAACTGTAATCCGACTGACATGCATCCACGTGTGGATGCAAACATACTACGAATACAACATGCATCAATAAACATACTATTTTGAATTACTATTTAAAGACACCTAATATATTTTAAATATTATACCACAATTCATAAATTGATCACATTAATTAAAAAACAAGAAAAACAGGCCGCTTTTGGAAGCAGGTGTACATCACACCGCGTGTTTGTCACTTTCTGCCTCTGAAACGTTGTAATTGTCTGAGTAAGAACCAGAGTAACAGAGCCAACAGCATGCTGAGCGAGGCGAAGATACAACAGTACACCACCGTGCTCCATCCCCAACCTGCTCCTAAAGGAGGCACACCATTCATCTCAGCAAGTATGCACCAGGATGGACAGACCGCTGTCTGAAACTGTTGCCTCTTAGAGTTATGGTGATGTACAGTAACACTGTTAGGGTCTTATTCTGTTGTCTACAGGTAATTATTTGGTTTTTCTTGTCTTCTGGAAGATGCGACCATCCTGAGAGGCCCAGACACTAGGTGCTAAAAAAATAACAGCTTCAGTCAAATTTCTTCAAGATCAAATGGAAGAAGATGAAGTTCCAAGAATGAAGGTCTTAACTCAAGCCTCCAGTGTGTGATCAGAGGAATATTCCGCAAATATGAGGAGCATTCAAATGTATCCGATTTCTCTTTTCACTTCTTCTTCCTTCTGTCCTCTTCTACTGGATTTTCTATATACTCTTGCTTTCCCCTTTTAAACCCACAGGTAAATATGCCATCGACACAGGCAGACGGACAAATGGATGCAGACATATAGAATATATCACCAGCTACCCATTTCAGTCTGACCTGTGAGCCCACCCACATGAAATCTCCGCCCTTCCCTCAGGTGACTTCCATCATCACATCTGATTAAAACATACTTTTAAAATCCATTCTGCCTGAATAAAACATATATTTTGTAGGTTCAGTACAATGTACACTCATTTACTGCAACACTTTATTAGGTACACATTCCAAAGATCAGACCCCCTTTTGACTCCACAACTGCCTTATTTTTTTACTGCATAGATTCAAACATGGTACTGAAAACATTCCTCAGAGATTTTGCTCCATGTTGACATGATAGCACTACACAGATTTTCAGCTGTGTATTCATGATTTTAATCACCACATCCAGCAACAATCAGTCCAATTGAGATCTGATGATTGCGGAGACCATTTAATACATAAACTCACTGTTCATGTTATAGAAACTAATTTTAGATGAATTGAGCTTTTTGAATAGCACGTTATCCTGTTATAGGCGGCCATCAGAGGATGGGTATACTGTGGACACAAAGGGATGGACATGGTCAGCAACAATACTCAGGCTGTGGTATTTAAACAATGCTCAGCTGGCACTAAGGGCACAAATTGTGCCACCACCCATATGAATCATTGATGCAAGACAGGATGGATCCATTCCTTCATGTTGTTTAGACCAATTCTGACCCTATCATACAATGTGATACCCGGTATGGTCTTCTGCTGCTATAGTGTTTTATGTTTTCAGATATGCTCTTCTATATACTTTGGTTGAGATGGGTGGTTATTTAAGTTACCTTTTTCTTACTCTCAGCCCAAAGGAGTCTGAACATTCTATGCATATTATTTTAATGGCTGATTAGATATTTGCATTAGCAAACAGCTGAACAGGTGCACCTCATGGCGTGGCCAGTGGGTGTATTTTAAAGTCCATTCTCCATGAATAAAACATGCATGCTGTAACCACAGTGTATTCGTACATGCAAGTACCTTAAAGAACCCAGTTTCAGGACACACTAGGCAGCACATTGATGAACACAAGCTGAGCTTTCATGGAAAACGTAACTGAAATCAACAAAACCAAAACAGAAGGAACCAGAAAGACAACACAGTCAGTAAAATTGGTTAGCCAACAACTTGCAGAGGAGAAAATAGGACTACAAATAAGGACCATAACTACAGGTGAATCCAGTGAAGGTGGAGTTGATAGCGAAGGAAAACAAACACAGAGGAAGTAAAATATGGGAAGACCCACAAGGAACAGCAGTTACCAAAATACAACAGGAAGTTACTGCAAATGAAACACAAAAGGCATACAGACAAGGGCAGTCTTTCTGTCTTTCTATCAGTGTGAAGAAGTTTAGCTACACATCAGATGTCAGAGTCAGATGATTCATGAGCTATGCAGTATGAAGGAAACAACATATTTTCATCAAGTAAAGTTTTCATATGCACAAGTGTACTTGTAATGTATGTAATGTAATGTTGACATTACATTCATCTCTTATGTTATTGTGCCATCAGGTGGAAGGCAGGAGAAAATGACTCTATTGCACATACAATTTACTCAGCAGGTTAGTCTCACCTAAACAGACAAGTACCTGCATAAATAATCAGGTGCTAACACAGGCATATAGGCCAGAATCACACCAAAGGAAGCAAACAGATGCAGAAAAGCAGGGAATATAAGACACAAGGAAACAATCCCACTGGAACCCTGGGCTAAGGTCATATTTAGCAACTAAAGTCTGTAGAGTTTTTCTTCTTTATTATTATAATAACAATTATAATAATTTAATATTATTTAAAGAACAACAACACAAGCAAATGAATAGTTAAATACATTATCCTGAAGCAGAAAACCCCATGTTTGGGGAAAAAAAGAAATAAAAAAATCTGATTTTCAAGGACATTGCACACAAAGATTTCATACAAGTAAAAACACTGAGATTGTTGTATGAAAAACACTCTTCAGACTAACCATCCAGTTCTAGGTGTGGCACAACATGTGATTACAAGTTTTATCAATTCAGGTTTTACTTACTACAAGCTATAAACTCCTAGCCTCATTTCATATGTAAATATGCTCTTTAGTTACTAATAAGTGGTTGTTTTTAAAGGAGAAAGGCTAAATAATAATAACTCTCTCTGGTAAAGAGACCAGAATAATAGTATTTAGGTATGGGAATACATTTGATCATTTATTATTACTAGCTTGGGTTATTTATTTATTTTTAAATATGGTTATTTGAAAAAGTATTATTTCTTCATACTGACTTTTTCCACGTTGATTATAATTGTCATATAACATAGCGAATTACAGAAAAAAATAATCTGTTTCTAGTTTTCTCTTAAGTGGTCTGTGGAAACAAGGACGACAAAAGGGGAATAAACGTAGTCTGTGCACTACAAATAAATATAATTAATATTGCCGTGACTGTTAGCTTGTTGCATGTGCAGTGAACAGGAGCGCAAGTAGCAAAGACGTTGAACAGGTATAAGAAGGCTGCAGTTTAAATCTTATTTAAGTGTTAGAGGCTGCACAAGCATTGTTGATAGGCAGTCATCAATACGCCACACCTACTTTCTAGAAAGAACGCGATTTACTCGGAATGATCTTGTATTTAGAGGTGTCATTTCATGAATATCTACTTTTATAAACGTAAATGTCTTTCTGATATGTACTTTGGTATTCGGGCGTGTAGAACGTTAAATTTGGCGTTTAAGTCTGTCTGATATTTGTCCGGTAGTTTGCTAAATCTGTGCACCGACGGTTATTTGCTCTGGGC
The DNA here is from genome assembly GCF_964374335.1 of Astatotilapia calliptera. Classification (NCBI taxonomy): domain Eukaryota; kingdom Metazoa; phylum Chordata; class Actinopteri; order Cichliformes; family Cichlidae; genus Astatotilapia; species Astatotilapia calliptera. The sequence continues at coordinate 27,691,264 of NC_137427.1, read as the reverse complement.
CCACCCCCGCGTCTGTCGGTAAGTGGTATGATCAGCAGCGATAAATAAGGGTACACGCGCGGCTGTTCGCTGTAGTCGAGATAGCAGATTGACCTGTGATAGCTCAACTTTAGCAACAATGGAGTGGACCCCGATGGAAATCAATCCGGAGGTAAGGAAATGTGTGCTTAATTACAACAGTAATGCTTTCAAAGACAGCCGATTTTTGTCTTACCGCTGTCTTTTTTCGTTTGTTTTTGTTGTTTCAGATGCTGAACAAGGTGCGTATGAAATTAAACGTTAGCCGCCGAATAATGGCGACATGTTAGTAACCACTGATTGACCCAACCGCGAGGTAAGTTTCACAGAGGCTAATTAGTTTAGAGGGCTGTTAACGTGTTTCCAACATTGAAACGCCATCAGACCACTACGAAGCACCAGTATACCAGTAGAGGTGTAGTTGCATCGCCAACTATCCAGGTAACAGCGTTAATTGATACTAAAAATGAAATTATCAGGGTTAACAAGAGTTTGACCGTTATCCCATATTAACGGGCAGTAGCATCCTTCCCGCGGCTGTCCCAGTGTCTGGGCTAAAGGGTGTGGCCTGAGTGAACCAGCATAACGCAGCATCTCTGAGCAGCTTCTGAGAGCATCGTCTGCCAGTGTGCAACTGTTGGGGCTTATTCTTTATTCCGTCATCGTTGTGCCTTTCAGATGATGGGAAAGCTGGGCGTTGGTGAAAGCTGGCGCTTCGTCGACGTGCTGGGGCTGGAGGGTGAGCAGCTCTCCTCCGTGCCGAAGCCGTGCTGTGCCTTGATGCTGCTCTTCCCCTTAACGCAACAGGTAACACCAGGGTGGTGGCGCTGACTACTTCCTGGAAGGGTGGGTCGAGCAAGCGAATATTGGCCGTATCAAGTGGGGTGACGCAGAGATGCAGGGAGGGCATGGATAGAAAAATAACTCCTAATGTTATTTAGATGGGTAGAGGAGTGAGAGCGAGAGAGATGGCTACAAGGAAATGAATCAGCAGATGCTATCACTACTATAAGTTTGAATGCAAATGGTTAAAGTTTAATATTTTTTCACATACTAAACAGTTTAAACATACTGCAGTTAATAAAACAATGGAATTTTTTTTTTTGATGGTTGAGATTTCCTGACTCGGCTCATTTTAAGTGGTAGACCCACTACACAGTATTATCAGACTGATGATGACATGCTTCCCCCCCCCCCCCTCCCGCAGCATGAGTCTTTCAGATCTCAGCAAGCTGATAAGGTTTCAGGAGGTTCTGAGGCTTATTTCTTGAAGCAGACAGCAGTCAATTCCTGTGGCACCATTGCCCTGCTCCATGCTGTGGCTAACAACAAAGACAAAATGACTTTTGGTGAGTACAAGAGGGATCTGGTGCACCAACTGAACATGTGAGTAAATATTTAAATTGGTGACTAAAATAATTCTGCCTGTGTAAATTTTCCTACTGGACTTTCCAAATCTGTTTCTATAAAATGCATGGAGGAAGTGTACTAAATGAAAGGTTAAACAACAAAGAGTGCTGTTACCCCATGATTCAGCTTGATGTGCATAATCAATCTTCCTGGTATCTAAGATAATGTTGACATTTTCAGATGGTGCCTCTGCCTTGAAGAAATTTCTGGATGAGACAGCAAATATGTCTCCTGATGACCGTGCCAAACATCTGGAGAAAAACAAAGTAAAGTGCAGTTAAATTATTTGGTCTATAATAAATCTGATTTGGTAGATGAGAACCAGAATACTTTAATAATCCCTAAGGAAATTAGGATTATGGTTGCTCCAAGACAGTAACAGTAACATGTTGAACTAATTAAATAATATGATACATTACATAGTTTACACATTTAAGAAATGGCTCTAATATATACAAATCGCTCAATTATAAATATCAAGAATATTACAGAGGTGAAATATATGATTGACATTAAACTCTAAACTGAAACTTTGTCATTTGATGTTTTACTGTAAAGCATGTGCCACGGGTGTAACTATTGCAGTGTGCACAGTGTATTATATGGAGTTGTAGAGGGAGATGGGCAGGAATGATTTCCTGTTTCATTCAGTGGTGCTTTTTGGTAATCTCAGTGTCTCACTGAATGTGCTCCTGTGACTAGCCAGCACATCATGGAGTGGGTGAGAGGCATTATCCAGCATTGTCCTTATCTTGGGCAATATCTGCCTCTCAGACACCACCCTAAGGGAGTCCAGCTCCGTTCCCACAACATTACTGGTTTTGTGGATCAGTTTGAGTCTGTTGACATCTGCGACTCTTGACCTGCTGCCCCTGCATGCAACAATCCTGAGCATTGTCGAAAAGATATTAAAAGACCTCTGCTGCCACCTCAGAAAATGGAGACTACTTTGGCCCTTGTTTTAGAATTCAGTGGTGTTTTTAACCCATTCAAGTTTATTTACTGTGTACTCCAAGGTATTTGTGGTCCTCCACAATGTCCACATTGACCATGGATTGAAACGGGTCAAGGGTTTCCTGGCCCACCTAAAGTCCACAATCAACCTAGATAACTGGAGTCCAGCAAGTAATGGAGATTATTGGGACTGCTGAGAGACATTGACACCAAAGTCTAATTGCTGGACAAACTAAAAATTAAAACAAACTCTAATCTTTTTATCCTAAAGTCTTCACATCTAGGAATATTAGATGACTTGTACAATAGTCTGTCTGTAGTATACTTGTGTCGACCAACCAAATAAATGTAATGGCAAAGTATTATTGTATAAGGGGCTCATCTGACCTGAAATCAGCTCAATTGTACAGGGAAACTTGCAGCGGTCCATTTTAAAATGGATGCTTTAAACTTCAGTTTGAAATGACTTGTCCTCCTTTGTGTATATATAAAAAAAATGCTATATTGTGCAAACATTGTTAATGTCACATAGGTGTATGTGTCTTTATATTCCAGTGTCATATCTGAGACTAGTGTCTGCTAGCAAAGTTGTAGTAAAGTGAAAATGAGTGAATATAATGGCCTAGAATTTCTAGAATGTTGCATAATGGAATTGGTTTTTAAGGCCACTTGGGGGTGCCACATACTGCCAAATTTTCTTTAGATGTAGTAGGTGGGTTCACTTATATACAAAACACTATAAAAACCTTTCAAACTTGTTTGACTGCCCTGCTACTTTTTTTTTTTTTTTTAAATAAAAATGGAAGTATTATGTTTCATTAGTTACATCTTGCACGTTCTTCCCCCTTTTAGGCAATCTTTGATGCTCACAATGAGATTGCTGCACAGGGCCAGTGTCGGGTAAGGCATTTTACCACAACATCAACACACTGTACCACATTCAGACCAAACACATGTAATGCAGGTCAATGTTAGACCTGTGTAGGACAACTTCATATGAGATTGCTGTTATGAGCAGTTTTATTTCATTAGCTTCCAGGCAGTTACATTGTTATGGACCACATGTGAGATGGGGTGCGGGTTATTAAAGAGATCAGACTATATATTTAAACAGAAGTAGTTGTTATGGTATCTTTGCTTTTTTCAAAGTTATTCATTTTGTCTCAACCTTCACAGCCAGAAGCAGATAAAGTCAACTTTCACTTTATTGCCTTCGTCAATGTAAATGGACAGCTGTATGAATTTGGTAAGAATTTGGCCCCATGCACAATCCTGTAGTTACTGTCCCTGTATTTGTTTTACATTGTGGATTCTAATATCTTATATCTTAAGATGGGAAAATAAATGGACCAGTGAACCACGGTCCTACCAAAGAGGAGTCCTTTGTAATGGTATGTATATCCAGTTATTGAACTTTTCAGTTTTTGAACATTTACAAACTGAAAATAACAGTCATTGTTCTTTGCATATCAACTAGTCGTGTATTAAACTGGAGAGGGAGTGTGAATGAGAGTCTGCCAAACTGGGCTTAGTCAATTTGTATATCTGATATACAAATTGCAGTCATTTAAAATGAGGTTAAATTATTACATAACCTGGCAATGAAATGCAAAAATGTGTGAGAGTTTTGCAATTATTAATTCGTAAATTTTTATTGGATTATTTATGATTGCAGCAAATGATCACAAGGCAAACCCACGTTTATGTGAGATAAAACCGCATCATTAAATGTGGTAATTTATTGAGAACTAGATATGGTAAAAGACTTGCCTCTAAAGTAAGAATTAGTATTTAATTTAATTGAAGTTCAACAAGCTGGTTTGTTTTATGAACATCTGCTTGTAATGCATTACTACTACCGGAGGATGGCAGTATTGCACCTGGCAATGGTGTCGAATGCTCAACAAGTTCCCAGTTAATACCACAGTATTGTTTTAAAATCACCCAGCTACTAGGAAGTTGAATACCTTCATTCCACTATGATAGACTTGCACTGAAGTGGAACTTGCTAGACTGCTGCTTTCAGAGCTACCTATGTGCACAGCATGTAATGCTGTTGAAACATTTAGAGCAGAGGTCCTCAACCTTTTTTGCGCCACGGACCGGTTTATGCCCGACAATATTTTCATGGACCGGCCTTTAAGGTGTCGCGGATAAATACAACAAAATAAAACTAGTACCGGTACCGAAAAAAAAGAATTTATTCATAACACACGTGAAAAGACAAAGGAAAACAGAGTAAATGATACAAACGATAACAAAAACGCTGAAAACAGATTTAAAAACCATACATTTCACACCTGAACCTCAACTCTCGCGGCCCGGTACCAAACGACGCATGTACCGGTCCAAGGCCCGGGGTTGGGGACCACTGATTTAGAGGATGAATTTCCCTAAAGTGTTTCAATTTAACTTAACATGGATCTGTGTTAACTGGCAGCACTAGACCTCATTATCAGGGCATTTACATCAGTGATATTGCCCTACTAAAATATGAAAATATCAGCAGTAAAATAAACGTTAATACAAATGCGCTTTAGGACAGTCTCTCCTCATATTCTGAATGGTGCACTCCCATTTTAAAATTAGTTGATGTATTGTTTAAATATAGTGGATAGAGTTTTGAATAATTAGTTGACATGTCATCTTTTGATCATATCTAGGATGCAGCCAAAGTGTGCCGTGGATTTATGGAGAGGGAGAAAGGTGAAGTGCGCTTCTCTGCAGTGGCTCTCTGTCAGAATTAAGATGTTCAGTAGGACACAAAATTGAGCAAATTGTAAACCAAAATGTCCTGGAGCGTTCACATGACAAACAATCAACAGGCAACCTGTGTGCGCATACATCTGCAGACACTATGCACTAAAGCACATTGTTTCCACATTTCTCTTATTTCATGAACAAAGTCTTGTTTAGCATTACCACATGTACACAAACACAATCAGAGCCCTTTGTTCTGCAGACACTAACAGTACAAGCCTGTCCATACAGTTTAATGTGGTTTAGCTGTGAATCTGTACAGCATGTGGTCATTACCACTGCTTGTGTGCACATGTCTGAAAGTTTTTTTCCACTGCATCTGTGTCAAACTCAGAAGACTGATGTTAAAATACCTTTTGTGCCAACAAGTGTGACAGATGAGACAAAAGATGTTGAGGGAAGTTTTGTTTCTGAAGCCCTTTAGTTTCTGTGTGGTTGAGTTCTTAATCTGATGTTCTGCTGAATAGCCCAAATGTATCTGTAGAAATAATCAACCATTGTTTAGAGCAAGGAAGAAACCTACTCACTGTTTTGAAACGTCTCTGGAAAACTGAGGTTCTTTCTGATAAGCTTATGTTTAGTGTGATCGCAAATCAGTTCAGTTCATTGCAGTGTTCAAAAAATGAACCGGCACCTTATTTAAAAACCCAAGGATCCACAAATGATCAAATGGATATACCCTTACTGTGCCAGTTTAACAGATAATACAACTTCCAAAGTGAAGTAGGGAACATCTGAAGTGCTACTGTATGTTGGTTGTTGTGCAGTGCTGGGTGTCTGGCTGTGTTTGAATTGTTTACCTTTCTGCACTTTCAAATCCTATGTCGCTGTCGTTATACTGTTAATACAGCTGTGGGAATATAATAAAGCAACTGTTGTCTCCTTGTCCTGTTGTCCTGTCTCCTAATATCCATTGGGTATATTTAAGTAAACGGTACAGGGAAATGAACTACTGGGCGATTGTGGCTCAAGAGTTGGGAGTTCGCCTTGTAATCAGAAGGTTGCCGGTTCGAGCCCCGGCTTGGACAGTCTCGGTCGTTGTGTCCTTGGGCAAGACACTTCACCCGTTGCCTACTGGTGGTGGTCAGTGGCGCCAGTGTCCGGCAGCCTCGCCTTTGTCAGTGCGCCCCGCTGTGGCTGTGAATGGGTGGATGACTGGTTGTGTAAAGCGCTTTGGGGTCCTTAGGGACTAGAAAAGCGCTATACAAATACAGGCCATTTACCATTTCACTGTTGAGAACTTTTCTACCCCTGCCATTACTCTAACATTACAGGCTTTTAGCTGACACACAAAGTGAAACCTTTGTCTTGTGATGTGGTTAAACGACCTCAGGCTCATCCTGGACTGCACTTGGCTGCTGTCCGACTTCAAAAGAGTGAAACTAGAGGAAAGAGCTGTCTATAGCACCTCATCATTGTGCTTACATAAGACAGTCTGTCCTTCAGGTGAGCAGGCAGCATACTGGCACGAGCAACACTTCATGTTTTGATAAGAAACAAAAGAACATGACAGTACACTCAGGCAGTTAGAGCGGAAATATTGCATTTATTTCTTACTCCGAGAATGTCTTTCTGAACAGGTCACTGGATCCAACATAACTGGTTTGACCTGCCAGCTGAAAAAGCCACATTTAAGCTCAGTGATCTGAAACAGCTGTTATCACCAGTGCTGATAGTTACACATGACCAATCCATTCTTTTTAGTCTGTGTGTGTTAAACTCCAACACATGCCACTTAAATTGAGCTACAACTTAAATTGACTAACGTGGTGGTGCTGGGACTGGAGCTCACAGGTTCTTGACTTTTTGAGTCTGAAGCAGGACCTGATCAACCTGATATGGGGGGCAGGAGCCTGTTACCCTGCACCCCCCCCAATCGTTTTAGTGCTTTTTTTTTTTTTTTTTTTTTTTTAACGTATACATGATGTCATGTCATTAATTATGGGACAGACTTAAGTATTGTCACATTACTAAACAAGACTTATCAGCTGTGATATAGGTATTGTATCTTGATTATATCATGCTTTGGAGATTCATACCAAACAAATCTGATTTCGTGAATAAAAAACACGCTGACTTTACCTGCCTGTGATTTAAATACTGCAGTTTTACATTTCTATGGTGCTCTTTGCTTCACATTTTAAAGCCTACAGTCTACCTGTGCTCAGGTATGACCAGTCCCCTTCAAACACATTATGGGTCACCTTCGAACAGCCCCCACCTCCCTCATCACTCTCTCTCTCTGCATCTCTCCTATCTATCTCGACCTCCCCCGCAGAGATTCCTGCCTGCGCGTTCACGTTTCTCGAAACGCGCGGCGGGGGCCGAGGACAGAAGCCTCGCGCAGTTCGGCGGAAAAGAGTCATTATTTTTAGCGCCTGTTTCGCGAGGAGCCGCTTGTCTGTCTCTGCGCCACAGTCTGCGCAGAGCTCGCGCGGAGCACGAGAGGACCCGCCGTGACAGAGCGCGGAGTTGCGGGGGAAGCGCGCGAGGACGAACATAACGGGCTCCGGACACAGACCATCTGAAGGGAGGCTTATCACATATCACGTATCACCGTATCGTCCGGCTTTGGTCTCGGCCTGTCCGGAGATGGCTAGCCCCGGTGCCTCTGGAGATTCACCGAATGCCCCGCGGGAGCAGGAGCCGCTGGAGCAGCACCATCCCGAACCAGCCTGTCGGGAGGCTCAGAAATGGATAGAGGTAAGTGAGGAGAGGGGGGCTCAGAGGCCTGCTGCTATTGCACACCGGGGACATAAACGGGTCATATAGCCACACGCTGTGAGCGGGGATATAAATAATCACCCCAGGCGTCACCTGTTTGGGAGGAGGGGGACGATGCGGTGTCCGTGTGGGACAACAGCCACTGTGCGTGTGAAAAGTTTTCACCTGTGTCGTCGTCCTAATGACACTGAACGCCAACACCTGCTCTGTAGGGACTTTAAACGCCGCTCGGGCTCGAAAATAAACCGTCATCATGAAGTAAAAGCTCGCAGAGTGTCTGTTTGTGTAGGGACGATGGAGAGCCTGTTTTCTACTTGCTAGGAGGAGAAACGCCCCCCTTTTTGAGGCGCGAGGGGATTCCGGTTGCCATGGTTATGAAACCGGGCCAGTGTTCACGCACGAGATGCTTCACTGTACCCACGGTTGATCGCATCGGATGAGATTATCATTTGCTGCATCGCTTCCACCATCATCTGCTCGGATACAGTGCCTCCTTCCATCAGCCTGAGCGGTGAATCACGGTTTGCCCGCGGAGCTGCTGCCTTATGACCTATTTTATACCTCCAGAGCGGCTCAGCTACCTGCCAGCCAGCATTTCAGATAGAGGAGATAAAGGACTGGAGCTGCTTCAAAATGACTATTTTTATTTTTTTTAATGTTAAGTTTTGGCTTTAGCCTCACACCATGCTGTGTTTTCACAAGACTCCCACAGACTGTGCTGGCTGTCCTGTACATTAGCCAGTTTGCCACAGGCTCTGGTAGAGAGAGAACAGGATGCTGTTATGGATAAAGCCCCTTAAAATGTTTAACTTTGTTTCCTACCTGGTCCTACTTAGAAGAGATGTAAATACAAAATGCATCTTTAAAATTATGATTTAATTTTTTAGGGGAAAAGAAAAATCTATGAGATACCTCTATATGAAATCATAACTGTCCCTCTTGTTAAATCAAGAATTAACTGTAATTAATCACATTTTTTTGAAAGCTGAGTACAATTTCACTAGTCACTGCCAGGCCTGATTACTGTCACACCTGTTGAATCACTTAGATAGAACCTGTCTAATAAAGACAGGTAGCAAACTAAAGGAACTGAAGGATCTCAACAAACTCACGATTTAAAGAAACTCAAGAACAGCTGTGAAACAAAGTCATTGACATATATCAGTCTGGAAAGAGTCCCAAAGCCATTTCTAAGGCTTTGGGACTCCGGTGAAGCACAGTGAGATCCATTATTCACAAATGGAGAAAACTTGGAACAGTGGTGAACCCCTCCCAGGAGTGACCAGCCTCACAACATTACTCCAAGAGCATATTGATGATTCATTCAGGAGGTCACAAAGAACCCTCAACAACATCTAAAGAACTGCTGGCCTCACTTGCCTCAGTTAAGGTCAGAGTTCACGATTCAACAATAAGAAAGAGTCAGGACAAAAATGGAGAAAAAAAAGGAGAAACCCACTACTGACCATAAAGAACACAAAGGCTCCCATTTATTTAAAAAAACAAACAAACCCCAAAACAAAACATGTTGATGAACCCAGAGACAAAAAATATTCTGTAGTCTAACACAAAAGTTTTGGGAAGCTTTAAGTCCTGTTACATCTGCATTAAACTGACAGTATTTCATGAAAAGAACATGATAGGTAATAACCAAATGCACCAGCAAGTCCTTCTCTGAGTGACTTCAAAAAAATAAATAAATAAATAAAATGAAGGTTTTTGGAGGAAGCTTCATCAAAGTAGGACTTGGGTATGCTTGAAAACCATCCAGTGTAGGTGAATTAAAACAATTCTGCAAAGAACAGTGAGCCAAAATTCCTCCACGGTGGTGTGAAAGACTCGCAGCCAGTTATCACAAGTGCTTGATTGCAGTTCTTGCATCCAAGGGTGACAGAACCAGTTATTAGGCTGAGGGGGCAATTAGGATAGCTGTTTTCCCTCAATCATCATTTAAAAAATGCATTTTGTATTTACTCGAGTCACCCTTTTGCAGTTGGACAGCGGCAATTACTTTTTCACAGCACTGGAGCTCACACTTGGTTGAATTTTAATATAGAGTAAGTCTCAGTGTCCTGTCATCAATGAGATGTGAAAAACTGCAGCAAAGCTGAAGCTCGACCAAATTTGAAGCACAGCAAGCTCTACATCTATTTTGTCCTCAGTAGTACTTGTCCTCTTTTAATGACAGTCCTGACGTCGAGGCTACAAAGGGTTACATCTATACAAGAAAGCACACCTAATACTGAATAATACTCGTGTTTTTGTCGAGGAGAAGCTGGATTCAGGAAAGCTTCATAGCCAAACAGTTAAGTGAACAGGCCTTTAATGAGTGCATACAGATAAGACTGAAATCCAATCAGAGATTAAACAACCAGCCAGTGCACTCAGTGTAACAGTGGCTCCTAATCTGGAGGTCAGGACCCCATTGGGTTGCATAATGATTAACAGGATAGAAGAGTAAAAGGACTGACGGTCCGTTAGCTGCATTAGTGATAATGGGGTACTTCTGGTTGTTGTCAACATGAGAATAATGGATTTGTTTTAAAGATAATTCATAGATGAGCTCAGATTTGTTGAGTTGCAGATTTGTTACTTGTTCATGTTTAAAAAGTTTGAAAGCTTTATCCATAACTTGGAGTATTCATCATTGTATTTCAGGCTGTGTGTGCTTTATTTATATGCACTCCATTTATTGTGACTTGTATCATCATTTAATAAGCATTAGATAAATAACTTTACATATGCATTGTTGTGTTGCCTCCAAACTTGTAAAGACAGCAGTATATTCAAAGTACTGAGATGAGAATTTAAAACACAGTACTGTGTCTTTATTGAGAAGAAAATAGGTCTTCAACTTTCAGATTTATCTAACACTCTAAATCTTGGAGATAAAAGTCATTTTTAAGCCCTTCTGCAGTTGGCTGAGTCCTCTTTGTTTTTTTGGGACCATCTGCCACTTTCATAACTACATATACAGCTTCAGCACCTGATAGTTTTTGACCCTACACTGTGGACTGTGTTAGCTTTTCCCTCAGCAGCAGGCACAGTCTAGTCTAGGTTAATGCCCACCTCTTAATCTTAATCTCTCCTGCGTCTTTGCTCAGTGTTCCTCTCGCTTTGTCGTCTTCCTGCCTCCTAATACTCCAGTTATTTTCAGGCTGCTCAGGCTCAACCTATTTCTGGTGGGGTATTTTTACACTCTCACAGGTGGGGATGGGGATTCAGAGATGACCATGCCACCAAACACTCCCTGCAACTTGTTCAGTGCCTGTCTGCCATGTCTGTAAACTATGCAAAGTGTATGCACACTCACGCATGCCAATCAGCTATGCATGATACTCCTGACAGCCTTGCACACTCCTCGGACACGCCCCGGTCGGGTGACACCGGTCACTATGGGAACATAACACGGGCAGGCTCTCAGGTGTCACTCTTTCCAGTGGGGGCAGTAGGCTATATATCATCAAATGACCCGAGCAGGAAATTCAGCTGGCACCGACAGGGCCTTTCTATCTGTTTATAGACAAGACAAGGCAGGAGTGTCACAGGGCTCATACACACAGTCTCAGCTGCTGAGCAGGTTAAACTCAACTTGAACCTCAGAGACAAACGTGAGCCTCTGCTTTCATCAGCATATACCACATAGCAAGAGATAGAGTCAGATGCATGGGGAATAAACTGAAGAATGTGTATGCCTGAATAAGTGTGTGTGTGCGCGTGTGTGTGCCAGATGTCACAGCTGTCCAAGTCAGATTAACGCTGATAGTCTCAGACAGCCAGCCGGGCTTGCACGGGAGAGTGTGAGAGCATGGATTCATGGATTTTCCATGCATCAGATGGGGAATGAAAGAATTTCAAAATACTCGCACAGGCTCGTTGTTAGCAGAGGTTTCTTTGGTTTATGGAAAGTCACTCTCATGTTTTACACAACACGCACAAAAACCAAATTGTGACTGGATGTGGTAATGTGGTATTAGTCTCTTGTGCATGAAACAGTACTACAGTTTAAGGTTCAAAGCACATCAAAATCTACACACAACCATATTTTTAGTGAAATATTTAAACAAGTATTATTCTTGTTGACCATGTGATAAAATTTTAAGATGTGGGTCTATGTAGTGAACACAACTATTGTTTATCTACAAAGTACAGTAAAATGTAAATTAAGTTATCAAAAATGTCTAAATATGTTTTTGGAAGCTTCAATACTGGATGGCACCAGCATGGTTGACAGAGATCAGCCGGCAAATAAGATGACATTTGCTAATGTCAATGGCCGATTTATCTCTTGGTTTGCATACTTTAAAAAACGGATGGATAACGTTTTTTTATTGTTGTTACCCTGCTGGGTGGGTGGGTAACCAGTATGGACACCTAAGTTTGTGAATACGATAACTTCAGAATGAGTTGTGTTGGCGTTTCAAATTGATAACATAGGGATATCTTCTAGAAATTTCAGATGTATTCTAATCCTGCTGATCTCAAGGTCAGAGGTCAAATTTTCTGAAAATCTTGTGAACTCATGAATGAGGTGACGTAGGATTTTGAAATTGATGCCACAGGTATATCTGCCAGGAGGCTGAGGGGCAAAGGAATCTACATAGATTTCTTTTTTTCATTGGTATAGTACATAGTATAATTAACCAAAGAACAAAGAGGGGCAGCATGGTGGTGCTATGGTTAACTCTGTTGCCTCATAGCAACAAGGTCCTGGGTTTAAATCCACCATCTGTGGAGTTTAGTAGGTTAATTGGTGATTCTAAATTGGCTGTCTCTCTGTTCCTGTGACAGACTGGGGATCTGTCCAGGGGCCCTATGGCAGATAGGATAGACTCCAGCTCCTCTATGACCCTGATTTCTCATTACTGGCTACATGGTTTGGATCTTGTGGGAAAATTGAAAATTCTTTCATTATAAGTTGATATATTCAATTTGTATTGGGTCTATTTTCACAAAGAAAAGCATCACCTCATTAAAATATGGATGGTTGGATGGATGGATGTTAAACACAGAATATAAGCTTGGGTGTAATATTGGTCTGACACTTCCTAATCATTTATTAAGTAATACTGGAATTACATAATGAAGTGCCTCTGAATTTGTATTTAACATAAATTGGGGGGTTCACAAGATTACAGAACATTTATATTTGGAAAGAAAATAATATGTAGATTTAACTCAGGAGGTTTCCTGACAGTTGCATCTTTAGCAAAGTGGCCCCAAATTGTCATCATGTTTAGTCTTGACCTGTGAAACCCTGTCTTTTACCACCTAAATGGATTACAGCACATGATATTTTTCTCCTCCTCTGCTTCCTATGTGTCTGCTCTCTCATTCTTTCCATCTTTTCAGTTGTTAAAATAAAGGGTACTTTGGCCTACTTCTGCATCTCCCCTACCCATCTGCGCATACACACACACACACACACACCTCAGGGTTTAAGTGGTAGCTGCTGCTGCCATTCACGCAGGGTGAGCAGAGCGATCCACTATGAGCGAGGGTCGAATTACTGTTACTGGCGCTGAAATACCTCCGAGGCCTTTGGCTTGGGTTTTTGTAGCTAACATGAATACATACAATACATAAAGCCCCAGTTCTTCTTTTGGCATCTTCTCTTTTCTCTTCTGCTTCAATATTTTTGAGCTCTCTATCAAAAACATGCACACTTACATTAGTCACTGTGTTTAATCGCTGCATTTATTTCAGTTTCAGCTCACATAACCAATCATTAACCACCTCCACCTCCCACCCACTGTCTGTTTGCTGTCTCCTCCACAAACACACACACACACGCACACATGAACTATACAAAACACAAACAGTAGTCCTGCTCTCCCCTAAATACAGTACTCTACTCTGAGAGTAAATTATACATGGCTGTGCTCTAAATGTTTTACAGTCTTTAAAACACCTAACGAATACCAGCCTGCATTTAAAACCCTGTACTGAGGAGAGACTGCTCCTCTCTTCCTGATGTATCTTCAAAGAGCTGCTTTCATGTTAACACTTTTTTCTTCAAGGGTCAGTTTAGAATTAGAGTTTAGGACTTAGCTAGGAGATGTTGTGTGTGAATGAGGGGCCTCACAAAGATAGAAATATAAGCTTTATGTATGTGTTTCTCTGTGGGTGGGTGAGTGTAAGAGAGTGACACACAGAGTGATGAAAGACAAGAAAAAGAAGTGGATGCCAGTGGGAAACATCTGTTCATCACTTATGTAACAATAAAGAAAAGTGATATTGTTTTCATAGCTACAGATGCACTGTGCTTGTGTGTGCTCTTCTTCAAGAACAATATGTGCAGTGGAACTAAAAAAGAGAAATTGAAATAAAATATGTTGTATTTTATTTCAATTTCTCTCTTTTTTTAATATAATACATTGTAAATGGAGTTTGTATGTTCTCTCTATGTCTGCGTGGGTACTCTAGCATACTCCCACAACCCAACGTACTTGTATATGTACTTTATAGGGTTAGGTTAATTAGTGGTGCCGGCCAATAAATTCAAATGTATTCTCAGTGATCAACTTTAATCTGGTATGTATCCTGTAATTTGCCACCAGTCTGTATATGTGAAAAGCAGAATCAGAGAGTGTGGGCCTGCATTTAACGGTTTGGGTGCTAACTGTAATCTCTACTAATCTGGATTAAATGTCTAAACAGCATTGGTCTCTTCTCTTTCATTCATCTTTGGCCTCTGGTTACACAACTGCTCCTGAAAGCATGGCGTGCGGGTGCATTGGTGTGAGGGCGGTAAATCACCTCTGGTTTTCCTGATTCTCTCCTCTCCTACAGGATAGAGTCCAAATCAGAGCCTAGGTTAGAGGATTGAGGTTATCGCTGCGGCATATGGGAACATTTTGGATAAAATTGAAAGAGGACACTGAGCAGTGTGTCAGCGACGTGGCGTCATTCTAATTTGGTTTCAGCTGATGAAAAAATGCTGGGGGAAGGGTGAGCAGGGAAGGAGCAGGTTCCTCTGTCAGGAAAACAGAAAGGCACAAATCCAGGGCCTGTGTAAGCATGTGTCCTGTGAGTAAATGCTTCACATATGGGCTGCAAATAATGATGGAAGAACCGCCAGGTGATATCTTTCTTAGACAGAGAACTATGTTATTTATCGCCAAGGGGAAATTCAAATACCTAGGAGCTCATTTTAAAGAAACAATCATCCTTCCAGTCATAACCATAAAAGGATTAGATGTGTAAAATAATTTAAGAAATTGTGGTAAAAACAGGAGGTGCAGTCCATCCAGGTTGATGCAGGAGGCAGAATGTGTACGAGTGTGAGATGATGTTTTAGGTGGCTTCACTTCCCAGAGTGTCCACTGTTGTCCATTATAGGTTTCAGTTTCTTCACCACAGTTTCATACAGGCCATATGCTGCAAATTTACAAAACAATCCTCATCATTCAGGAGCCATTTAAATTTTCTCTCTAGCCCAAAACAGTTGAAGAACATGGTATTGTGACTCGTGCATGATAAAATCTACGTGGAGCTGATTTTTTCTGTCTGTGTTCAGATAGCGTTATCTTATGAATGCCTTGTGCTACCATGATAAACCAAATATTCATGTAAAGCTTGTGTTCTCTTCTTTATGAAACCATTTGAATGAGAGTTATGATCATTTAAAGAGCACTTGTAAAAAAGTGAGTCCAGCCTTCTGCCAAGCAGAGAGTTGGCTTTTTCCACCAGCTTATCCAGCCGTCTCAGTGGGAAGAAGAGGCGGCTCTGTCTCTTCCTGTAGAGAGCATTGGTGTTCAGCAACCAGTCCAACTTGCCATCCAATAGGACCTGTCCTTGCCTTGTATGGAGACTGGCAGATGGGATGCTCTAGCTCTACTGAAATCAATCACCATCTCCTTGGTTTTAGTTGTGTTAAGTGGGAGGCAGCTCCCACTGCATCTGTCACTGAAGGCCTCACCAAGGTTCCTGTATTAGTGCTCTTGTCCACTACTGATTCATGTCACAATAACTGTGTCATCACAGTATTTTTGCATGTATTTAAAGTCTGCTGTTTATAGTGTTAACATGAATGGTGCTAAAACAGGCCACTGTGCGCCCGCTGTATCACACCTCACCGTCCCAGAAACACAGTTGACCAGCCTGACGAACTGAGGTCATACTAACAGTTTGTTACCCAGGACATCAGGAAGGGATCCACACCCAACCCCTCCAATATGAGAGGCTGGAGTTTGTCCAAAACACTAGAGAAATCAATACACTAGATTCTCACATGCATCCTGGCTCTCTAGGTGTGTGTAGGTCCTGTGCAGCAGGTAAAGGACTGTATACAATGTGGTCCTGGTGACAAAAACTGGAGGGGTCCTGGACACGAAGCCTAGACTCAAGAGGGGGAGGGCCAGACACTCCAGGGTCTTTATAATTTGGTAGGTTAAGGTCATATATTTTTCTCAACCGGTCAATATACTCTGAGCGCCGGTTTGAGAGAGGATGTTTTCCACTATTACAGGACCACTTTCCTTTGGCTGCTTCAGGCTTCTCTTCAGTTCCCACTCCAGACACCTGAGCTTCTCCTTGTCCTCCTCTTCGAATGCCTGCTTTTTTTCTAGTTAAGGAGCTTTTTCATGATCCAGGATTTATTTATTTATTGGGAAAGCAGCCACATGTTTCTAACTGGAGCCACAGCATGCCTACAAAAGCTAATGTAGTCCCTGATGGTGTCCATCCTGCTGTCATTGTCCACATCTATGTTGTTATCCTGTGACTCCAGCAGCACACTCCAGTCTGGGCACTTGAAACACTCCCTAAGACACCGGTTAGCCTCCAGAGACAATTTCTTGAATAAGCGGGTGGTAACAAGCCGCCTCATTACACAGGGTTTATGTGTGGGCTGAAGAAAGACCAGATTGTGATCTGATCTGACAAGTGGTGGTAAAGCAGAGATATCATTCACATTAGCATCTTAATGCTAATCAGTGCTTGTTTATTCTAACTAAAGAGCTGAAAAATATTTGCTGATTAATTCTACCAACAGTAATAGAATACCAGTCTCTTTTTCTGTGTTATATAATGTTGTAAATAGAACATGTTGATGAGTTTTGGCCTGTTTTAAGTGATCATACAGAAGAATCCACAGGTGTTTTATTTATTCTGTGATATTTTAAAGAAATATTCACCCATTTTATGCAAAGAGCTGCACTCTGTGTCCCCATCCACCACCTTTACATCTGTGTTTTCCTGTCCTTCTTCCACAGGCTGTAACCGGGAAGAGCTTTGGAGACAAGGACTTCCGCAGTGCGTTGGAGAACGGCATCCTGTTATGCGAGTAAGCCTGTGACCTCACTTCATATCACTTTTTGATGTTTCAAGCATCACCAACATGCACAAACTCCCATAAGACTCAATAAATCTCGGCCTCTCCTCCTCCTCTACACAGGCTCCTAAGTGCGATCAAACCAGGACTCGTCAAGAAGATCAACAGGCTGCCCACCCCCATCGCCGGGCTGGTAAGGAAACACTCTCCAGTGCGACACTGATCTCTGTAAATCACCCCTGTTCAAGTGATGAACTGACCGGCTGTTGCTGTCTCCTCCAGGATAACCTGTCAGTCTTTCTGCGTGGCTGCGAGGAGTTGGGCCTGAAGGGCGCCCAGCTGTTTGACCCAGGGGACCTGCAGGACACTTCCATACGAGCTAACCTCAAGTAAATGAGTGAATGTGCAAATGTGTGGTTTGTGTTTTTTTACAGTAGCAGAGTAACATGCAATAGTAATATTCTTCTCTCTTGTTAGGGACTCAGACTGCAACCGCAAACTAAAGAATGTGAGTTGTTACCATTTTTTTTCTTTCGTTAGCTTGAGTATTAGTCTGTTTGGCATTTATAGATATACCCTAAACCCCTGTGGCTGTGTCTCTCAGGTGCTGAACACAGTGTACTGGTTGGGGAAAGCTGCCAGTGGCTGTGCTTCCTATAGTGGGCCTACTCTAAACCTCAAGGAGTTCGAGGGGCTTCTTGCTCAGATGAAGTTGGTGAGTGAAATCACAGCGAGGTACAGAAATGGCAGATGGTGTGGGGGATGGACCTGTTAGTTTCCTGTCTTTGTTGGGGTGTCCGAGATGGGAAACAGGAGACGGGTTTGTTTTTTTTACACAACAACACCTGCAGACAGGATATGAAAAATTGTTCAGACTGGATCTGTGGACTCCATTGAATCAAGTCTGTTTAAATAAAATACCCTTTTCTAGTTTTTGCTTCTTAGACTTGACGACCCATAACTGAGCTTCATCATGCATTGCTCCTGCTTCACACAGTCGACTGCATATTAACCTGAGATACCATTAATTTGAGATCTGTGGACTCAGTGGTGTCTTTTAAAAACAGCTAAAAACTCATCTTTTTAAACATGCTTTTGGTTGATTTTTGTTTTTATGTTTTAGCTTTACAAATACAAATACAATTTTACTTACTTAATTTACTTAACCTGATGTGTGTGCAGGAGAGCGAGGAAGGAGGGGACAGTTCACAGAAGCGCAATGTTAGAGACAGCGGTTATGACTGCTGGGACTCTGAGAGGAGTGAGTCCCTTTCTCCGCCACGGCACACTCGAGACAACTCCCTAGACAGGTGAGACACATCTGTCAACACTCCTGAACATGCTGTATAATTTGCTGTTGCAGGCACAAGGGTATTTAAAATGGACCTATTATGCTATTCCTAATTTCCTAACGATGGCAGATGCTTATATTAGGCATGGCCAAAGTTTATAATAAAAAGGTCAGTGGGGGCTGCGAGGCTCAGGTTTCAGACTGCTGTCGACATTCATACAGAGTTTTTCGCTTTGTTCTGTATGATGTCACAGAGAAAGAACGGGTTCCCTTCCCACCAGGTGTTCACACCTTATTTTTAAATGGAGGTGGGGGCATGGATCTAAATATGGACAAAAGTAATGGTCCATCTACACATCACACCTACAAGAGCTGCTCAGCCCGCAGAAACCCATGCCATGAAGCATCCGGCACACAGTTTTTGTTCTGATGTTAGAGTGTATCAGAAGAGAGCACTGCACTGCTTTTATCTTTGCCAGGCCAACTCTGGGCCCCAAGCCTTATGTTTGACACCCCTGGTCTACCCTGAATTGCACAGCTTTTGACCTCCATTTGTGTTCAAACAAGTGTCCCATCAGTGACTTCAGTTACATCATGTCTAATGTATTCTGGTATGTGTCCTTTTGTTCTTGCCAGTCTGGATTCCTTTGGCTCACGCTCGCAGCACAGCCCTTCTCCCGACGTCGTGAATCGAGGAAACAGCGACGGTCAGTTCTGATGAAATGCCTCTGAAGTGGATCCTGTTTTTATATTTTCAGAGAGCTGTTTGCTTCTCACCACTTCTACTGTGTCAAGCCTTTGTTGTTAAGCTGGTGGCCTGCAAAGCTCCCAAATGACTCTCAAAGGAAAACTGCAAAAGTGTAGATACCCAAATACTCAACTACAGCATTCCTTTAAATACAAATCTGCTCGTCCAGAATTAGACTCACTGCTGTTCGACAGCATGTTGGTTGTTTAACCTTCATATAGTGCAACTGGTCAGACTGGCTGAGGGCAACAGCTGAATATCACAGTGTGTGTGTGTGTGTGTGTGTGTGTGTGTGCGTGCATGTATGTGTGTGTTTTGGATCCCAGATGCAGCAGCTGTTGGTCTCAGTAGCAGTCTCTAGAGGTTTGGACCTGTGAAAAGACACAGGCTGAGGTTAACATCCTGCCTGTCACACGCCGTGTGTGTGTGTGTGTGTGTGTGTGTGTGTGTGTGTGTGTGTGTGTGTGTGTGTGTGTGTGTGTGTGTGTGTGTGAGTGATGGAGGGAGGGGGTATCACAGACATCCTGTTTGTGTCTTTTATGTCGACACTATAATGTACCGTATGCTCAGCAGGGTTACAAGAAAAACACTACCCCCAAACCACAAATAGCCTTATTCCCTACATTTCCTTTAGGTCATGGAGGTAGGAGTAGAAAGGACTTTGTGATGTTGCTATAAATTGATAAAATGCTTAAAAGTATCTATAATGATCATGTCACAAGTAATAAAAAAATATGGTGTTACTGTTTCTTTGGCAACATTTAGAAAGAACATTTACACAAAAGATTACCATGTGATCTGTGTCTGAGTGCTTCAGCTGGGTAATGACATCTCATCCGTGGGTGTTCGCACCTGGTATAAATAATTGGTACTAATCTCATTATCTTGATCCTGCACTTATTGTGGTTGTTAATGTGCAAATTAGTTATCTGGAGCCTGTCGAACTTGTTGATAAACAGGATTCATGCCAAAGGGGATTGTCACTGCCTTCAGTCACTTTTTGTGAATGAAGGCTGGTTGGGCTAGTGGGAGATATTTGCTGTCAGGGCTTTGAGGCAGAAGGCGTTCCTTTCTTTGATGTTATTTTCAGTTTTCAGTTGCAGTTTGGTTAGATTTGAGAAATAGCTCTGCTCGGGCAAGTTTAGGAAAAGATGGTTTGCGTTGATACATCCTTTTAACAACATTAACCACATCTTAGATTGCAGTCTGGGAGGCAAACTCCTGCTATGTAAGAATCTGATGAGTCTTTTTTAAGCTACCAGGAGGAACTGAAGTGGCCTTTAAAATGTATTGGCTGCATTTAAATGTCGTTTCTCTTCTCCTGATAAGAGTCAACTACAGATTGCATCTCAGTGTCAGTGAAAACTGGGTCCTGTATGTCTCTATGTGTTATATCGAAGGCCTAATTTGAAGTAACTGCACGACCTTCAGCATTATTTTCTCTGTAATGCTCTGTTGCTCTTTGTTGCCCAGGGCGAGGCAGCGACTCGGAGGCCGATGCCCCCAACAGGAAGCCAGATGTGCGGAAGGATGACATGTTGGCCAGAAGGACTTCCAGCAAAGAAGCAAGAAGTTCTGTCCCCTTTAACCAGTTTCTTCCTAACCGAACCAACGCCACCTCCTACGTCCCAACTCCACGGCGAAAACCACATACGGAAGAGAGAGAGCAGCGGAGGTAATGAGCAACATATTAAAAATAAATTATTTGGCTTTAAATGATTTCCAAAGCAATACAAGTGTCACTGTGGAAAAACAAAAACCGAGGTGAAAAAAGAGGTAAAAGCACAAAAAACACAAATGTGCTTTTTTTAATCTTCCTGCCATTCCTCAGTCAGCCTCAAGCTACTGCAGATCAATGCAAAAAAATTACACTCCTCCACAAAACCTCCAAGACTGTCACTTGGGCACCTGAGAACAATGGGGAAAAACAGGAAGAGGAAGTGGTCACCCAGGAAGTGTTGGAGCAGAGGAGGATGCAGAAGCTGGAGAAGGCAGGAATTAAAGTTCTTCCTGCTGTCGTTCGCTACAGCAGGTCAGGGAAGATGGGCATGACAACTCCTGCCTCTGCTGTGGTGGAGAAACGATTTTGTTTACATGCACTAACATGAACTTCTGATGGTAGAAACAGGTGCTCTGGATGAACCTTTGGCTTAGTGATGCTGTCTGCCTGTAACTGTCTTGCTGCTTTAAGGAGAATGTTTGTGTGATAGCCCACTGATGTCTGTTGTGACTGTGAACTAACTGATTTGTCATTGCTGGTTTTATGGAGAAGAGACATATAGGAGCAGTTAAGCCATGTCACTTTGTGTTGTGATAGAGGTTTCAGCTGACAGGAATTCTGTGTGGTTGTGTCATGTTTCTAAAACACATAAAGACACATCTGACTACTGACCTGGACTAACAACCGTTTGGGCGCATGTCAATCAAAACCCGCACATTACTATCCTCTGAAACTGCCTCGCTGCACTACCCCGTCTCTAACCCCAGCCCTCCCGAAACGGAGGAAAAGGAACCGAGGTCACCATCTCCGAACATCATCCTCCGCCGTGATAACGACTTTTTGAGCTCCCAGAAGTCTGCGTGGGATTCCCCCTCTGACGGGGAAGAGGAAGCAGCAGTGCGGAAAGTTCCAGATGTCCGGAAGGATGACTTGGCGTCCAGGCGAGCTCATCGTGGCACAGTCGCACCCAAAGTGCACCAGTTCATCCCTCCTCCATTATGTACCGATAAAGACAGAGAGCGCTGGGAGGGCATCAGACGAGCCTCGCAGCAAATGCTTCAGGAGAAGGAGATCAGGTTAGCAAAGCGTGGTGTTGTTTTGACTCCATTTCCTCTCGCTCACCTCTAAACGTTCTTCTCACTCTTTGTTTCTTTGCCTGTTGCGGTCACTTGTGGTTTGATGTGTTGCGCTCCACTTTGATGTGTGCCGTGTGATGCTGCTGTACTGGCTCTGTGGTTGGACAGTGAGAAGGAGGCGGTTGCTGACATCATTACACGCAAAGACAACCCCTTCCTAAACTCTCCCTCTTGCCACGAGGAGGAGGAGGATGAGGAGGACGAGGGACACGAGGGGAAGGTTAAAGCGATGCCTAATAAGCAGAAGGACGACCTGGCTCGTAGACGGGCTCAGAGTAGGCCCCTCCCTCACAGGGACGGCCCGGTCAGCTTTGTGTCTTCCTCCATGAGCCAGGCAGATATGCAGAAGTGGGAGAGACTCAGGATGAGTGAACCAAGGTGCCCAAAACACACACAGTCTGTTTCAGCAAACACGCAAGACAATGCATGTAAATGCTGCTGTATGCAAAGTGTGTGATCTTTAAGAGGTGACAAGAGAATGGGTGGTGTGGGTGGGTGTGTTTCTTGTTTTATTTTAGTCTTCATCAGATCATCAAACTATTTATTGGTAAGCAGTTCTCATATAAAGAAGTGTTTAATTCATTTTTTAGCTGAAGCAATATAGATTCAGTTTGTGTCAGCCACTTTAAACCCCCCAGCAGGGTGTGACACAGAAGAGTATCACGTCTGGTGTTTTAATTGGAAATGTTATCAAAAAGGTGGAGGATAATGAAACTGAAAATGAGATGCTTTCTATAGAATTTAAAAAGGCAGAAAATTGAATATTCAGCTATCTAAAACCCAAACAACAAAAACATAAGTGAAATTATAATTTTAGAATAAATAATTGTTGTAAAAAAAACCCAACACGTTCAGCCCGTTAAACAGCCAGAGGAAAATTCAGAGATTTTGTTTCAGACTTGATTGTTAAATGAGATAATAAATGATAATAAATGAGATAGGTATGAGTTTTAAAAAGTTTCAGAGTAGCTTTGTTTCACTTCAGCTTTTTATTGTATAAAATGTTTTGTTACAGTGTATGTTTTATTAGTTTCAGTGTCACTTTGATTATTTTAGTTGATAAGGATAAGAACAGGTATTGTAGTACAAACCTTGTGTTGTAGACGTCATAGTCTCAATAAGCATATCTAACAAAGCCTCCTCTGAAGACATATTTCTATAATATTATTTTTTGGCACAATAGCATTTCTGTTTGTTTTCATTTTTTAAAGCATGTTTTTGTTTATTTTGATTTAGGTTTTTAAAAAATTCACACTAAGTTTTAAGTTTTGGTCAACAATAATAACCTTACACCACAGTGGTATCAGTTTTTGGATCTTGTTCCTGGCAAGTGAGCATAGTTCTCAAAATGTCTAATTTTACTACACACCTGTGCCACGGCACTATTTGGCTCATTCGTGCTGTTGGCAAAGTGACACATTAATAAAAGTTTAAAAACATTAGGCGTAGTAGTGTTTTTCAGTGTTTATGCAAGGGAACAAAAGGGTCCCTTTAGCCTTTTGCTAGGTGGTTGCTAGACAACACGATGATAACATCATAGTATCTGATATAGATAAAAACCTTCAGGGGCCTAAATGTATCTGTGTACCAAGTTTAGTGGCTCAACTCCTAATGGTCCAGGAGGAGTTTGCGGACAAACAAGCAAACAGACAGACGTTTCCGTATCATAGTCACATTTATTACATTTACGAACAATTAAATAATCATCAACAATGTGAGCTGTCACTAGTTAAGCCTTTAAATTAAATAACGTTTATAGCCCTCCCAACAGTCTCTTACTGTTAGATATTTAGAGTAATTTTAAATTACATCTCTCTGGACTTTCCCTTCTTCCCTCGTCTCTGTTGTCCCCCTGTGTTCTCGCCTGCTGTTTGTTCTCCTCCTCATTGTGCACTTCAGTCCTCTTCAGTCTTCTTTGACAGGACTTGAAAAGGAGCAGGGAATTGGCCGGTGTGTATGAGACCGTGTGTGAGACCAAAAAAGAGGCGACTGTTGGCTGCGAGCACTGCTTGGCTTTGTTTTTCTCCGCCTGTGCTGATGTCATTAGATAGGATAAAGACTTTTTTGTGTTCCCAGAGGAGCAGCAGTGAGCAGAAAATGTGACCACCTAGAATAGATCAAATCCTTACTGTGTGTGTGTGTGTGTGTCTGTGTCTGTGTGCGAACATGAGTGTTTGAGTAATTTGGATATAAAATCCCATGCTTTGTCCTCTTTTGTGCATCCATCCTCACTATCTGACTCAACATTTCCATGTAATCCTTCTTTTGTTTTCACAGTCTCATCCTCCGTCTGTAGTTGCTCATTATTTCTTTTCCCCCTGCTTGTGGTGTTGCTGGTGTTGTGTGTGTGTGTGTTTGTGGCTGTGGGTCTTAATTTGTGAGACTGTATGTACAGTGATACTAGCCCAGGCCCCGTGTGTCAGGCCTGCCTGGTGAAAAATTATGGAGGTCCCTTCAGCGGATCAGCAAAGGCTGGACGAGGTCAAGGCAAAGTTGTGACCTTTGGGGGCGTGACTGAGATCGAGCAGCCAATAGACACAGTCATGTCGAGTGAAGGCGAGGAGACGGAGTTACTTAGACGACTCCTTTCCAAGGCAACCATAGCCATGCCTACCATTGGCCTGGGCTCCCAGCTTTCAGAGTGGGAACGCAGGTATGGACGCGGCCAAACAGAGGCAACTTAGTGGTTTGAATTCCAAGTCGCTTGCATTAGTATGGATCGCACCAGGGAAGCTTTTGTGCTGCATCACTTGTTGCATTGCTCCTACTTGAATTTGTATAATAGGTAGTTTGAATGGTCTTTCCTGCAATGTCCTGATTTGCTTGTAGTTTTAATGGGCAAGGAAAGCCTACACATTGACACACACACACATGCATGTAGTAAATACTGCAGCAAATGGAGCTTGATAAATCTGCCGGGCAGCTCATACGTCAGCTGTAGGGGTTTTTCCTGGTTCAGAATGAGCCTTTAATAGAAGACCATGTACACAAGCACTATTACATACATATAGTAAAGTTCCTGTTGCTTATGAGCATGTGATGAATAGAAATGTGCTTAATTAAATGCAGTCACAAATACAAAAAATACAAACTGAAGGGATTTTCCTTTGGCTCTGACTACATTCTCTCTAAGAGGCTGTCAGAATTTTTTATCTGCAGGAAAAACCCTGTCGCAGATTTATCCTTAAATCTGATTTATGAAAGCCAAATGATTTAGTTATTAAGAAAAGTCATGGCCTCACTTATTTAAAGAGCAAATTTTGACCAGTTTTGTCAGGGTGTTGACTCAGCGATGTCTCATCATGTTTCTCGAACACGTTGAGATGGTCACTTCGAATCTGGAACAAACATTCGCTCACATTCAAGGACTAGAATTTGATGCTCAGTCTATTTTTGTCCCAATTAATTATATTATTATACAGATGTATAATAAAATAGAAAATGAAAATATGAAACAAAGTGTTTCATTTTTCATCATCAAGTGAACATCTGTTGATGTTGTGCACTTTTCTGGCCATTAATATCCGAGGGGGAGATTGTCACAATACGTCAGCCATGAACATACAAATGTACAAGATGATAATAATAATAATAACTAAAACACCTCTTGAATATCTTAGTTTTGTACCTTTGTCACGTTTGTGTGCTTTTTCCCCCCTAAATCTTGAATGTTGATATTTTCTTCTCTGGTCTGTGCTCTTGCTGCTGTGCTTTCCTGCATGTCGATGCCTGGGCTTTGTGGCCATATCTGGGTCATCTGCAGGTGCACGTGACCTGTTTTTTGCTGCTGTAGTTTGAGCCTTTATGCAATACTCCAACAGCCAGGTAGTTGGAGCCGACCCCAATCAAACTACCTCTCCCTCTGATGACCTCCCACCCTGGACCACCA
Organism: Astatotilapia calliptera; assembly: GCF_964374335.1. NCBI lineage: Eukaryota > Metazoa > Chordata > Actinopteri > Cichliformes > Cichlidae > Astatotilapia > Astatotilapia calliptera. Next base: position 27,665,340 of record NC_137427.1, on the reverse strand, counting down.
AGGCCACTCCCACTCCCGCTGAGATCGATGCCCGCCTGGCTCAATATGAGGGGAGATCAGAGGAAGAGGAGGAGGAGGAAGAAGAAGAGGGGAGAGTCCCAGATCTTCAGAAAGACGACATGATGGCAAGGAGGATGGGAGTTTTCCATAAACAAAGCGCTTCTACAGTGACTTACAACCGCTTCCTACCTCTGCCTTCCTCCAAACGCTGCACACAGGGAGAGGTAACCACAGACGCTGCTCCGCAGAACAAGAAGAAAGTGCAGGCAGACAGGAGCAAGAAACTGGACGTCAGGTGGGCTGAGCTGTGATCTGGAGTGTGTCTAACAGGGTGCAGATGCAACTAACAAGCTCGGGTGTTGTTTGCATCATAAAAGAGGTTCTATAACTTGGTGTTTAGTTCTTTCAGTTAAAAGACTTTTTGTCACAGAGTGGAGCACCAGCAGCCCATGGAAGCACCTCAACAGCAGGTCGAGACAACAGTGATCCGATCAGCGTCTCAGGGAGAGTGGGAATACGGTGATAATGAGGATGAGTGTGGTGAAAATGTGCCTGCGCCTGACCCGGAGAAAGATGATATGATGGCTCGAAGGACGGGGTCGTTCCAAAAAGCGAGCACAGCTAAAAGAAATCAGTTCCTGCCTGTTCCTGGATCAGTGAAGTATAACATCAGTCCAGTGTCTGCTATGAAGCAGCTCCACAGCAGGCCTAAGCTGACAGAAAAGAAGGAGGGTGAAAGGTATTTAATGAAAAGAAATCGTGGCACTTGTGAACTACTGCAACTAACAAAGAGTGTTTATTGGCAAGGATTAAGGTTTAATGATGTTTACTTTACATCTTCAAGTACTAACATTAGCATGTGTCCTGGGTGAATTACAGTCTCGACTTGCCCGCATTGTTGCTGTGAGTGTTTCTGAATGCCTGCAGCGTGGAGTGTGATGTTCATTCATTCATATGAAAGGATTGGTTGACTTTGATTTGCTGCTGTGGTCGGATTCTTGCAGCTCTGTTTCCCACGTGGTTTGGCTCATTTGTGCTTTGGTTGAACTAATGTGGTTGAATGTTTTGTCGTGACATCTAACGTAGGTTTTGTTAGGCGTGACTTTTGTCGTTGTTGTGTAAAGGACTGTTGGCTATGAATCACGGCTGAATCACATAAATGGCTGCTGTTTCAGTCTGAAGAGGTTGAAACTCTTAAAGGTTGGGTCACCCTAATTATGTGAAAATGTAAACTTGAAAAAGTCTATAAATACTTAATCTGTCTTTGGCAGAGATCTGGCTTTAGGGATGAGAAACACATTTATGCAAATTATAAAAATTCTCCAAATCTATAAAACTGCCAGAAAGCTTTGCCTATTTATGTAAACTAGTACTTACCCATGCTGCAGTGCTGTGTAGTATTTTCATGCTGTTGGCAAACCAATATACTTCATCACTCTAAGAGAGTGTGATTACTTAAAGCAATTAGTCCATTTTTGGGTCCCCAGTAATGCTCAGATCCTTCTAGTCCATTGTTAGGTGGTTGCCATGCAACATGATGGCATTATAATATATCATATATCTCATAATATGTCATGTTCATGTTTTGTGAACATAAATAGAATCTTAATAAAGTGAAATGATGCAAAAGTATCATTTTACAAGATGATATAACATGTAGTAGCAAGATTTACCTGTGTGCCATGTTCAATATCCAGTTAAATTACCATCATTACAAATAATTACCTAAATCTTCTGCATCACCCTCTAAATATATTGTTCTGGTAGTCTGGTTGTTTTGGTGATAATGACATTTGTATCATTGTACAATTTCCAATAAAGAAAGATGCTATCAGGTGTTCCTTAGGGGGTCTCTACAGCAGGTAGCGCCGCATATTTGATCTGGCAGATTTTTACACCAATGACGTAATGCCTTTCTGAACACAACCCCAAAGGGATTTGTGTCTTCCAGAATGAAACCAGGGATCTTTTTCTTCTTAGGTTAATATGTAAACTAAGCCACATCATTATGGAGCCACTATAATCTGCTCAGTTCAGTTTTTCAACTGCAGAGAACTGCAACAATTCTCTATAAGCAAGCACTTGGCAACTGTATGAAGGAAGAACACCCCTTCAACAGCAAGAGACTTGGTAGCTACTACAGAGAGCATCTAGTGTAATACAGTGTGACTTTAAAATGAATCCGTGAAACAGAACTGATGAAACAGTCTAAAAACTCACACTCCACCTTCTTGGTTCAACAGCAAAGTTGAACTTAAAGTAGATCAGATGAAAAGTTGACAAGAAAAGCATTATTATGTTGTTTGGGTGACCCGACTCTTTAAGCACTGTCTAACCATCCCCGCTCAGTGATCTCATAGCAGGCTGTAACATACCCAGAGTGGATCAGCTTTCAGTCTTCAGTGATGCAGTTTTAATTTCCCCTATAAGCATATTTTCTGTTAATATTGGCCTTGTCACTGGGTTGCTGTTCCAGCAGTATTGTTGCTGTGGCAGCAGAGCCACAGGCCCTGCCCTCCAAAGCTCCAACCAGTCCCACGTTTGCAGTGCTGAGAGAAAGGCGTGAGGAAAAGGAGGAAAAGCAAGAAAGCGAAGGTGCGATGGTCCCTAATACCTCTGCCACAGTTACTGCTGAACCCCTCTTTTCTCCTTCACTCGTGCCTGCACCCAGTCCTGGTCCTGCACAAGTCTGTAGTGTAAAGTCAGGGCTGGAAAAGCAGAAAGTGGAGGAGAGAGTTGAGGAAAAAGCTGAGGTGGAGGAGAGAAAGAAGGATGTAAATGAGAAACCTCGAAAGAAACCCTTCTGGCTGGAGGACGACGAGCTTCCTCCAATGATGTGAGATAACTGTTAAGCTTTTTGTGCATGTGTTATCACTCCCCCTCCCAGATTTGATGAATGGGATTGTTGCTCTGCTTTTCTAGCAGGTTTTATTTGTTATGATTTTGTTCAGATGTGCAAAGCAAAACATTTCCCTCTGTTAGCGATTCACACGTTAAATTGCTAGCTTTGAAAAATATTGTGTGCATTTAGGGCGCCTGCAAACCCCGCTCTTACCCATACCCTCACCTGCTCTTTCCTCTCATTTACTTGCTGTTTTAGGATGAGCCGACGTGTTGCTTTTATGTCTGAGGACACCGAGTAAGTGTTTATCTGTGAATCTGGATGAGCACCTGCATGATAACAATATGGACACACTACACATGCCACAATTCATGAGTAGAATCCAAAAATATGCTTACAATAATAATGTGCTTTGATACATTTTAATTCATCAATAGCGTCAGGCTTTTGGTTTCCATTGATTGCTTTTACATATGAAACTACACATCAACATAGACTCCTTCATCGGATTGTACTACATTGCAAAGTTGAATGACTGTGTTTCTTATCTTATGTTCATAGACTGTATGTAAAAGATGGACACAGCCACTGTGCCACACTTACTGGTTAGTATGGTTAGTTAGTAAGTCTCATATGCTTGGAGATGAGCATTTTTGTCAAACACTATCTTGATGTTTCAAAACTGTACTCAATGAGGAAGAAGTGGATCTAGCTGAGAAGCTGGGTTTATACCAGCTTCTCCGTCTACCGAGGACCATAACACACTTGAAACCAGGAAGTGAGCCCATAAATTCATCAGGAAGGGTCACGAAGAAACGAAGCACAGGCGTTTTCTATTTTACCGTGTACAACTGGAAGCCTCTTTTTCCATCCACAGGAGTCGCCCCCTGCTGGTGTTAACAGGAGTGCAGGTTTTAAACCTAGAAGCCATGTCCATCTTTTATATACAGTCTGTGGTTGTGTTTGCTCAGTTTATTAGCTGGTTCGTGATTAGTTTGCAGAAGCAGTAACATGTCTTTGCTAGTGTTACTGTGTTGAGACACGGGCAACACATACACAACTAATATACAGAAAGATTGGTTTTATTATATTTTTTCTATCATGCTGTATTTGTTTTTTTTTTCATGTATAAATAATATATTCATCCTTGAACCAAAAGAACCCAGATCCAGGATAGGACGTATGGACATTATCCAGACTTTAAAAAGAAAGGTTGTTACCTTGTGAACAATGTTTTAAAAAAAAAACCCAAAAAACTCAAAACATTTATTTCTAACTTCTATCAAAGTAGCAAAGAAAGTTAAGGAGGGCATTTTGTATTCTTAGTGGACAGTTGTTGGTTGTGCATGTCTTTCTCCGTGTTTGTGTATATTTATAGAAAAAAAATTGCAGTTGCATTTATTTTCAAGACTTTTTTTCCTGTTTTTGCTGCTTTTTTTTTTATCATGGACTATGTGTTGTTTTAGACTAGTGCTTGGGTGTTATTTTAGGCTCTGTGTTATACACACGTTGATGTCACTAAATGCAAATAATAGATTAAACTTGCTGGAGGGGTTTTCCAGAGCCAAATCAGGCAAAATGATTAACTGTGGCGTTTAAGGGATTTATCTAAAGTAAAACTATAGCCTTTGTTTTTCTAGGAGTGTAAGTATGGGTGACATGCTTAACGAGGAAGAGGTGGGACACTTACCGTCGCTGAGCCAATCGCGACATGAACACATGCACGAGCAGTACAACAACTTTCTGGAGGATGAGGACCACTGGCAAGATGTGAGTGATGTGAGGAAGCATTTAGGGTGCATTGGGAAAATAAGAACCACATATTAATGATGTGAACTTGTGACAGGACCTGGCTCGCTGGAAGAATCGCCGCCGCAGCGCGTCACAGGATCTAATCAGAAAGGAGGAGGAGAGGAAGAGAATAGAAAAGAGGATGAAGGGGGAGGGACGTGACGGCAATAAGAGGAAGAGCATTAAGACTTATAAAGAGATCGTGGAGGAGAAGTAAGGATTATACAGAGACCATTTTTCTTGCTTTCCTTACAAACATACTTTATTTAGTGTCGTGACAGTATTTCTACCTTTGGACAAATGCTTTGTGTTGCTGCTCTTTTTAGGGAGCGCAGAGAAGCAGATCTGTGTGAAGCCTACAGAAGCGCAGTGACTCCAGAGGAGGCAGCCTTGGTTTTGCAGCGCTATGCTCTCCGCTTCACCATCAGTGATGCAGTACTGGACACCCTAAAACTACCCAGATCCACCTCCACACCCAAAAACGAACTAAATGAGCTGGACAAAGAGCAGAAGCCAGAATCACCTGTTAATAACGCTGAGATGTCAGAGGCTCTGCGCCAACCAGAATCACATGTAGTTACAAATCAGGAGCACATGAAACCTGAAGAGATAGAGACAGACACATCAGATCAGCAAGAAAAATTAGCCACCAGCCCTCTAACACCAAACAGTCCAACCAGTCCTCTGTCCACAGTCACAGACTCACTGAGTGTGTCACCTCAGTCTCTGGAGTTTAATGAACCCCAGACCCAACTAATGGAGTCTCCAACTGCGCAACAGGCTGCGATCACAGGAGATCCACAGCCTCAGACAAAACACACTTCACCTCAGAGTGCGCAAGGGCAGCCTCACCCCACACAGTCGGCAAACGCTCTCCCCTCCCCACCATCTGTGTCCTCCAGGCCCATCCCCCTGCTGGCAGCCAAACCCTACTGCCAGCCTGGGGCCGTCCTCCCTGGGCACAAACCTATTAAGGTAATGACTCAGATCCATCAGGATTGACTGATAGCTGGTACCTGTGTTGTTTGTAGCTTTTAATGTTTTTAAAGTTTTATTATTTTCCTCTTGCTCATCAAAACCTTTTGTAATACTCTTCATGAAAAAAATATCATGGGCGACTTTTTTATTAGTATTATTTTTTAAAGTATTCATTATGAAGATTTAAACACTAATGAAAATGTAAAACTGTATGTATTTTCCCATCCATATAGTCTAGGTAAAATATCCCTGTAGTCCTAATGTTTGTTTACATGTAAATAACTAAATTTTGCCATTAGTAATTAAAGCCTTCACATGGCTAAATGGTTAATGCTTAGATTAGACATTGCAATGCAAGTGTAAGCAAATATCCGTTTCGGGAAGAATGAAAACAAAAGTGGACCCAGCAGCAGACATGGGAAGCAAAATGTGAAAACTAAAGCTGAGCTTTTTACATTTTTTATTAAGCAAGAAAAGGTGAAATGAAAAATGTACAAGCCCCCCAAAATAATTGAAAAGTAGGGAAAGGGAACAGAGGCAGCAGGCAGTCAGACTACAGAGACAAACAGGTGAACAGAGGGAAATGACAGGAGGGAACGGGACACAGGTGTGGGCAGAAAGCAGGCAGAAACAACATGTGAAAACAGGAGGTAAACACAAGAGACACATAACAAAAAACAAGTAGATGAAAGTGTTTGCACGCATAGACATGGCTGAGGGAGTCAAAGGCAGGAGAACACTGAAGAGTCGTCAATAACAGAAGCAAGACAAGGACCAAAAGCTCGATAAACGCAAGAATCAAAAACTTCACAAGCAGCAGAACAGCATTGATAACAAAACAGAAACAAATCTCAATAATATTAAACAAGAATCCAAAACTGAGAAACAACACAAAAGCCCCATCAGTGTCAACAACTGTATGACTTTTCCTGTCATACAATAATTGGAGTCTTGTGTAAAAACAGATCATTATAAGCAGCAATTTTTTATTATTAACGAATAATGTGTCTTGATGAACACACTAGCCCTTACATATGCTTTTAACTACATTATAAGTTTTATAAACCATTTCTTAAACCCTGCAGCACCAAATGTGTCATATTCAATACATGGGTTTTTGAGCCCTAAAGCAAAGGTTGCAAAAATGATACAAATTGAAACTTGTCAGAAGGTTCAATAAGCACTCCAGTTAAAAAATTGAACTTTCTGACAGTTGGTGAACATGGTTTAGGCTTTACAGGGTTAAAGTTTGTACAGTTTTAGTAAATGCCAAATAGGTTGGCTATAGTTACTCATCGCCTTTCTCTGCTTTCCTCTCAAAAGGACGGGTTGGTACGAGTGAATGGAGAGGAGACGGAGGAGCTAACTGTTTCCACTCCACCTACCTCCCCTCAGCACTCACCACAGGAGACCAAAGATGTTTTATCCAAAGAGGCGGAGAAAGATGCTCCACCTGTGGAGGCTGTTAAAAGTGCCGAGACTGCAGAGCAGCAGCCTACGGAGACGGAGAAGTCAACGCCGTCTTCAGGCTCTGCCATCAGCTCCCTGATCGAAGGTCGAAACTGTATCATCACAACAACTATTGTGACAGAGCTTACGCAGAAGGTTGTGGAGCCGCTTCACACAGACACCCAAAACGACGGAGAGGTAATGCTACAAGTGACATATTAAAAGATGCTTCCTATTTGTCCCATTTAGCAAAAGTACCACACAAAAGCTGTCATTCTGCTACAGTCATTTCTTCCAGTGATGGATCTCCCTTGTAAAGCAAAAGTATAGTTTAAAGAAGATCACATTATTGAACAATTACATTAACGTAAAACAGCAGCTGCATAGGGTGTAAAGAGAAAATTCATCAGAGTCTTGAGCAATAGTTCTCCACGGTTTCTGAAGGTCTTTCAAAAAAATTGTATTGGTCATTATAGAAAGTTGCACAAGGCCCAGTATGAGAGAAATAAGTATTTAAAACTATGAATCATGCAAAGCCACTCAAGCAGGGTTAATTAAGTTTTCATTAATTATTTTTCCTGCCTTTTTATTACCACTGGATAGTTTATAAATATAGTTTAATATTCACCCCACATATCCACAGGTTGAGACCACTGGCTTGTTTGAGAAACCAGAGGATGAAAAAAATACTCAACCATCTTCCACACCCAGCAGCATGGAAGAATATTCTCCCACCGTCTCGGGTAAAACTGCATTTCAAACAAATCCTTCACAGCGTAGCCGTCCCGTTTCATTTCTCTAATATTCTGCTTGCGTCTGTCTCGTTCCACAGAAGGACTTGAGGAGAGCAGTGTGACCGTGAGTATCTCTGAGCAGCTCCAGCTCCTCCTTTCTGTTTCTCCTTCATTCTTTAATATGATCCTGTCCTGACCCCTCGTCTCCAGTGGTCACTGTAGTCGCTGTAGTCAGACTTGTCCTCTCACCTTTCCTCTCTTTCTGTCCTTTTGGTGGGTATACATGTGTGTGTCTGTGGTTGTTGGTCGGGTCTGGGTAGATTGAGACCCCCATGTTGAACTTGGCTAAACGTGTTAATCACTGGGTCTGGGACCCCAATGAGGAGCGTAAGCGCTTGGAAAGGTGGCAACAGGAGCAGGAGCGCCTCTTAAAGGTACTGCAGTGTAATGATGTGTATGTGCACGAATGCCTTGCAGAAAACAGACTGCACGCGATGTAATGGACACGTGTGTAAATGTTGTGTGTGTGTGTCACATGTGTTTTCTGAGCATTCAGAAATTAACATGAACGTGTTTCACTTCAGGAGCAATACCAGCGAGAGCAAGAGAAGCTGATGAAGGAATGGGAGAAAGCACAGCTCGAGGTGGAAGAGGAGGAGAGGAAGCACAATGAAGAGGTGCAAACATCTAGACCAGGGCTGCCCAATCCCAGTCCTCGAGAGCTACTATCCTGCAGCTTTTAGATGCATCCCTACTCCAACACAGCTGAATCAAATGAATGGCTTGTTATCAGGCCTTTGCCAAACACGATGGCATGCTGAAGAGGTAATCAAACCATTTGATTCAGCTGTGTTGGAGTAGGGATGCATCTAAAAGCTGCAGGACGGTAGCTCTCGAGGACTGGGATTGGGCACCCCTGATCTAGACAGACTCACTTTAAGCTAAAAAAAAAAAAAAAAAAACAAAAAACTGTGTGCTGGTTCTGCACGTCCTATTTTTCATCTTTGATTTTTTGTTTTCTCTGTGCTTCTTCCAGGAAAGACGGATTCTAGAGGAGACCGTCACACCCCTCAATCCTACCGGCCTGTTAAACCAGGTGTCAGGACAGACGGCGACAACCTCACCTGGTACAGAAAACGACAACACAAAGGGAAAAAATGTTCCTCTGCAGCACAATGGCCAAAAAATCTCTACAGGGAATGAAGATCAGCATGCATCAAAGCTGCATTTCTTCCAGGGTGAGCATGAAGTACTTACATTTCTGGACCGACAAAGCGAGGGGAAAAAACAAACATCTGAAGAAGTTGGATCAAAGAAGCTTTAGCCTCCAAAGGACAACGTTTATAATGAGAACAGTAAAGCATTCTTTAGAGTTTATCATACTATGTTATTCATTTTTATAGATTCTGGGGCTGATGTTGAACCTTCAAAGAAACAGGAATTGTGGAAAACAGCCTCTCTGGACCGCAATACTCAGCTGAACCAGGGACAGGTTGTTAAAAGGTACACCAGGTGGCTGTATATGCCTGTATCTACACCCTTGTGTTATTTTATACAGTTGTTTTACTTATTGGATTGAATTCTGGCAGCAGCAGTTCGCACTTTCGCTCTCTCTGGAGAGCCCTGTGATAAAATAGCAACCTCTCCTGTCTGGTGTTAATATTCAATTGTCAGAAGATTTAAGTTGTTTCTTTTGTTTGTTTATTTGTTTGTTTTTGTTTGTTTGTTTTTGTTTGTTTGTTTTTTGGGGGGGGGGGTACTAGCATGGCACATATCTTTCAGCTGTGTATGTGAATATTTTTCTTTTTTTGTAACCTCAGATCTGGATCTCATGATGGTGTTACAAGTGAACAACAGTCCTCCTCTCCAAAGCCTCAGCCTCCCTCACCCAGCAGGTGATGATGCTAGCACACATATGCACCAATGAATACCTGAAATATTACCACAGATCAGCAGATTGAAGATCCATTAATGTGGGGAAAGCAGAGTTTGTATCTGACTAACTGTTCCCCTGCTCTCTTTTTTGTGTAGGTGTGTTAGTGGAAAGAGACTGTGCACTGGTTGTTCTCAGCCTCTGGGAAAAGGCGCTGCTATGATCATAGATACGCTGGGACTGTTTTTCCACATGCACTGTTTCAAGGTTAGCACGCTCATGCAGATTAATTAGATGATTTTATTTTTCCTCCATATCGAAGCAGATACGCAGAGATCACCTGAGCACATCTACACCCACCAGCCACTTTATTAGGTACACCTGTTCACCTGCTTCTAAAAACGAATACCTATTCAACCAGTCCCATGGCAGCCGCTCAGTGTAGACATGGTCAAGATGGCCTGCTTATGTTCAAAGTGAGCATCAGAATGTGGAAGAATGTAGTTTGCGTGGCTTTGAAGGTGGCCTGGTAGCCAACACTAACTCAAATAACCACTTGTTACAACCAAGTATGAAAAAGAGCATGTCTGAAGGCACAACATGTCTGATTGGAAGCAAAAGACCACTCCAGAGCCACTCCTGTCAGCTAAGAAACCTTAGACACAATTTGCTCTTTTAGTCATAATTGGACATTTGAAAACTGGAAAAACATTTCCTGGTTTTATGAGTCTCGATATCTGCTGCAACATTAAGACATGAAAGCATGAATCTATCCTGCTGGGTTGTGTAGTGATGCGGGGGATATTTTCTTGGCACACTTTGAGCCCCTTAGTGCCAACTGAGTATCATTTCAACATCACAAACTATCTAAATATTGTTGCTCAGTATTGTTGCTGACTATGTCCATCTCTTTATGACCACAGTGTACCAGTCTTTAATGACTAGAGTAGCACACCATATCCCAAAGCTGAGATAACCTCAAACTGAGCATCATCTCATCTTCACTGCCTACCTGACAATTTTTGCTGACCATCTCCATTCTTTTATGGCCACAGTGTACCCATCTTCTGTTGGCTACTTCCAGCAGGATCACACACCGAATCACAAAGCTCAAATACTCTCAAACTGGTCATTTAACACGACAGTGAGTTCACTGTACTCAAGTGGCCTCCACAGCCACCAGATCTCAATACAACAGAGCACCTTGCCAAAGTGGTGTGACAATTTCAATGAGAGAAACATTTGCAAAATTTGTACAGCTGAAAAATCTGCAGCAACTGTGTGATACTCTGATGAATGTTTCCAGCACCTTGTTGAATCTATGACAACTGATGGCTTAAGAAGCATTTCTGAAAGGAAAAATAAGGGGTGGGCAAGGGGGTCCGATCTGTTAGGTATACATAATAAAGTGGGTGAGTTTATATCACAATTATGTCCAAGGAAGAGAACACATAAAAAATTGATGCACAACAGGAGTAAAAATGAGAGTTTTCAACATGAAGACAGTCCTGTGTGTACATAATGTTAATTGCCGTATTTCCAAACGCAGTGTGGACTGTGTGGTGTACAGCTTGGTGACGCCACTGCAGGGACTGACGTACGGATTCGTAAGGGAATGCTGAGCTGCCACGAGTGCTACATTGCATCTCGGGGTGAGAAGACACGCACACCCACACAAACCAGCACAGAGGGACTGCATCCTGTCCTGCACACAGATGGCATACAAAACACATACCTAGCCTGTGTGATGTCACCCGTTGGTTTGTGGGCTCCATTTTGACTTCAGCTTTTTGACTGCTAACATCTTTTTTTTGTTTATCGGATTTTTGTAATGTCTGTGGTGTCTGAGTAACTTCTATAGTATGAGTATATACAGACATCGTTTCTGTCTTTATCTCACATACCAAACATTTTAGATAGTACAAACCATTTCAGTGTAAACTTATTATATGACTGTTAATGTCTGTTTCTGTTTGCAGGCCGAGGTCAGCCCACCACACTATGATGACCACTGTTTTGGAGCTGGACCCTCTGTGATTGGGTGGAGAACTCTTCTAAAACCCTGAATCACACTGAAACAGTCTTGACGCTACAAGTCATCATCTTTTTTCCTCCTTGAATGCACAACAGTTCACGTGGATGTTCACAACGAGGAGTCTGAATCCACGTGGGTCAAAAGTCTCAACTACATGGACTTGCAGGACTATCGCTATACTTCTTAACCGTACACGTGTATACACTTGTTTTTAGTATGTGTAGCATGGATGTAATCAAAAAACCAGTTTGTTTAGGCGTTTGCACATCCATACAAGACATTCAATAGGGATCTTACTCCAAGAGCTGAACACTACTGTCTGTAACACATCGGCCTCCCAAATCTTGACTCATTAACTCCTGCTTCTGCATTGATCATGTGACTCCACTCTCTTGAGTGTGATGCAAAAGGGGTTCAGGTTGGATAACCTGAAGTAGCTTGACCATTATAATGCCTTACTCATACCTTCTCCTTTATTTTTGGGTTTTGTGTTTACAGTTTTGCATGGATAAAAGTAACATATATATATATAAGTTTTTGTGAGTATTGCTCAGATGGATAGTGAGTTGTTATTTTCTTACCTATCCTTGTGTTTGTCGTACATCATTCTGATGATTTTGTTTTTGATTTTCTTCTATAAGTCATTTTACAGGAATGAGAATGCATGTTGTTAAGTAATAATGCTTGTTCTTTGAATTTTAAATAATTTCCCTTTAGGATGTTTTAGCCATTGTTTCTTCTCACAGACTGCACCTGAATCAGTGCCTTATGTAATGAATGCGAAGGCGAGTGGAGTGTGCAGGAGTATTTCACACTCATACAGACCTAAAGGTCTTGGCACATTGTGTGTGTGTGTGTGTGTGTGTGTGTGTGTGTGTGTGTGTGTGTGTGTGTGTGTGTGTGTGTGTGTGTGATTTGACTTAATGCACAGTTCCATACCAGCAAAAAATAAATGTTAAATGGATCAGCCTCTCCTAATCACCTGCTGTCCTCTTCCATCGCCTCCAGTGAACTAAACCAATGACATAATGTTACTTGCTGCTTCCCTGTTTTAATATCTTCTTAAGGTAATCCACAGTGTCCTAAAATCTCTCCTCATTTGCCTCTGTATCACAAGCGTTGCCTCCCCAGAGAATAATCTGAACTGTCCTATCCTCTCTTGTCTCGCCTCAATCTGGAAACCTGACAGCTTCTTCATCTCTCAGAGGAATAGAGCACAGTTCATTGTCTTTTATAGTAACTGTATGTTTATCAATAAAATGTTTTAAATGGGATGCTATCTGTTTCTTTATTTGGATTTACTTTCATGCTGACATCAACATAAACGATTTTGATTATGAGCTGTAATGTTATAGCCATGCCAAGTACACTTACTACGAGCTTCGACGCTGTTAAACGACGGTATGTGCTCCCTTCGAAACTCTGCGATCTCAGCGTTCTTTTAGCAAATAACAGTTTTGTTTTTCGATATCGCGGGAAAACTACTTTACCCAGAAGCCTAAATTCCAGCGAGGTCTCTGATTGGTGCTGTTCGCTGTTACCATGGAAATGTTCAAATGTTTCAGGAAGGTCGTATTATATTTTATTACACACACAGAAACAAACAAAAATAACAAAATATATATAAAATGTTCTGAGACAGCACTACGTAAGCTCTTGGCATTGTAATCCGGGTTTTGTAGTACATTATGAGTAGTGTAGTGTGAAGGATGAGTCATTTCTTCACCCTTAAAACCTTCGCCTTTTTTTCATTTCCCACTTTAGAAATTCAGATCACAAGTTTTTTGTTCATAGTTCACCTCGTAGATGGATGAGTTTGTTTGAGGCTTAAAACTCTTTTCAATGAGCCTTTAAAAAACTAACTGGTTTTTACACCAGTAAACTTTTTTTCATATCCGGTCCGGTTTTGGCTTTACCGCAATCTGAAGTCGTTTTGATGTAATTATTTTTCGGTTTTAAAATTAAAAAAAAAAACGGAACTATTGAGCAAGTAGCCAGAAAACGGCGCCAAAAAAGGAAGGACCGGAAGTTTACTAATATTCACCTGACCTATCTGGCAAATAAATTGTAAGCCAATGTAGTTTGTTGTTGTTATTTTAAAAACGCTGAACGTCCGGACAGATGGACCCAAAGGGACCCTCGCTTTATGCAGTACGTACCTTTCAATCCACATTAAATTGATTGCCACGTCAACAGCGCGCTTGTTTCCTTATATTGATGTTTAACTGCACGCGGAAGTTAGCTTGTGGGCTAGCTGGCTAGTTGAAGCTGTCGGCTAAAAACAACACGATGAGACGTGAATTAGCTGCGACTCTGCTTCTCTTGTTCCGCAGCAGGTTTGTTTTGGAAATAATTAACTAGTAAATGTTTGCTCTATATATCTCTACCGAGTTCTTTAACTCATGAATATGTGCTCATTTCCCTTATTTTCAGTGCCGATATTGAACCGAGATTAAGAACTGAAACCCTATATTAGCTTCTTTTTTTCTTTTAGTAGCCAGCACAAGTGGTGTGGAGTAAGCACACCATAAGTTGTCTTTACGCTTCTAAGTGCCTAAACCTTGACTGACTAGCCTTAAATACTCGTTAGTTTTGCATACATTTTCGAAGTGCACACAAACCTTAAAGCCAGACCTGCTTGGTCTGCTCTCAAATTAATTGCAGACCTGCTTCTGGGTAAGTTTGGGAAGTCATTGTTTTCAGTCACCACTTATTACTTCTATCAGACCCAAAAGCCCATAGTGAATTTGAGATAAAAACCGTTTAAATTTGCTGCTTCTTCCTGTAAACAGCTGCTAAATCAACTCAAACTCAAGGATCTGATCGTACTTAATGAATTTAAGGTACTTTTAAGCGACCTGGCGGCAGTTGCATAAAGCATGTATGTGTTTGTTTTAGCAGGCAGGCTCCTCCGCAGATATGACACGAAGCATAGAGGAAGAGCCTTTGGTGGATGGGCCCCTGATCTCTGCGGATGCCCTCCACTCTGCCATCAGGAGAGAGTTTCAGACTGTGCCAACACACTGCCATGCCATCCTGCTGACTCTGCTGAATGTATGATATGCACACATTTGCACATACGCAGTGTTCACCAAGTCATTAAATACCAGTAAGTCTCAAATCCTCTACTCTCCTGTTCTTTTCAGGTGGTTTATGTTGTGTTGTCTGCCTGCGTGGCAGTGCTGTGTGTATTAAAATTCGGCCAAGAGGAAGTGTGTAAGAGTATTTTGGGGAGAGTCCAAGGCGACAGCGTCATCGTGTTCGCAAAGTCGTGTTTATGGATTCTGGTGCTGGTGTTCACAGGCTGCGTGCATCACCACCACAGTCGTGCTCGGAGCAGAGGATACCTGCGGTTTTACAGACAAATGCAGAGGCTGAAACAGGTGCCGTTCATCATACACTCTGCAGGTACAACTTTTCATGAGGATACAGTGAATGAATCTGTAATGGGCAGTGTTATCCACAAGGTGGCAGTAATCCTAAAACAAAAGTAAGTGTTTATATTTCTGTGTGTGTACAGGAAACGCTCTGCTTATGACTCTTCTGGCTGCGAGATTACCACAGACTGTACACGTCTACGTGCTGCTCAGTATTCTGGGATTTGAGGTCTTGTTGACATTGCCATACCTGCTGTATTACATAGGTAAAGTGATCTTATTTTAATGTTGAGTAAAAGAATCTCAATCGGGGATTTAAGATTGACCCTTTTGTAGGACTGAAGACAAATTTAAGGTTTCTAAAATAATGTATATAGACCTTTAACATCAAATACTCAGGCTTACATTCTGAAACACCAAGACAATTATTTTTTGAAAGATGAAACTCGAGCTCCTTGTTGCTAACCAATTAGTCTGCACATGTACTTGTTTTTTCCTACCTTCCCTGTCACATCTAAATAGTTTAACCTTGAAGTTGTAGAGTAATAAACCATTTTAAAAATCAAATATACATTTGAAAAAGGGTAGGTATAGACAAAATATACAGTTTTAAAATTCTTTATGAAGAAGAAACTGAAATATAAGTTCCTTTACGTACAGATCAGATAAACTCGTTGTGGTCAAACTTAAGTCTGGGTGTGGTTTGGGACGTGTGTGAATAAAGACAGAATGCAATCTTTTTCAACTTCATACACCAATATTTTATTCACAATAGAACACTGAAGATGAATGAAATGTTTAAAATGAGATGTTTTAATATTCTTAAAAAATCTCAGCTCACTTTGAATTTCTTCAGCGGCAACACGTCTCAAAAAAGTTGGGACCGGGAGAGCAAAAGGTTGGAAAAGTAAGTGGTGCTAAAATGAAACAGCTGCAAAAACATTTTCAACTAATCAGGTTAACTGGCAACAGGTTAGTGACTTTAGTATAAAAATGAGCATACTGGAAAAGCAGAGTTTCACTGATCTGCACAAAAACAGCATCTATAAATTGTGGAAAATTTTAAAAAATAATGTTCCCTGAATGGCTATATCTCATTTGGAGTACATTAAGAATCTGGGGAAATCTCTCTGTAGAAAGGAACAAGACTTAAAGTCACTACTGGATGCCTGTGAGCTTCAGGCCCTCAGCCAGCACTGCATTAAAAACGGATATACAATACCAGTGAATTCTGTTATTACATTCATCATCGTCATTATTATTATTATTACACAGCATCCCGTATTGTATATTAGCTGCAAAAAGGCAGCACATGGAAAAATAAACAGGAAGTCCATGCTTAGCTTAATCATTCTTCTTTTTTCTTTTTTTTCCTTTTTTTTTTTTTTTTTAACCGTTAAAGACATTTTCTTCTCTTTCCTAAAAAGTCGCCTGGCAATGAACGAAAGCTGTTTTCACTCATGCACTACAGCCCCTAAACCTTTTTTATTTTTTTTAAAGACATTTTTTTGCCCTAATCAGTCGGGGCAGACATTAAACAGTCTTTAACCTGCCTGCTTTCTAGTAAAGTCTGTGTAATGTTTGACTGAATCCTTGTGGGAATAGAGCAAGTAATTGTCCAGAGAGTCTATCGCGAGCGAGCAAGTGGGTGTCCTGTGTCTGCCACATGTAAGATAATGCACAGACCAGGTTTTTCCAGATATTTTCCAGAGTTTCATTGTGAAAACAACTCTTGACTAAATACCGAATATCAGTTTATTTTGTTTTGGTTTTTTTGATGTTTTTTCTCAGATTAAAAAAAAAACAGCTGATATAAGACCTCCAGAGACGTTTGGGACTTTATCTCTACCACATTCACTGGCTTCCATACAGCTTGTAGAGTTTAATGTAATAACACTTTTTTACTGTTGGTTCTCAATCACTAGTTCATAATAAGAGTGTGTTTTTTGTGCTGCAGCATTACTTATTAGATAGCAGCTCTAACATCAGCTGTTTTTTATATTGAGAGGCACACCCTGTAGATTACATTACACACACACTACCCCCACACTGTGTCTTAGTGCGTTTGCATTACAATACCTGCCCTGCCCTTTTCAGACTCGACAGCATGACAATCAACCATTCAACTCTCTGTCCACCCTCCTCCTCTCTGCTGATCTGCTGATTCTTTGCTTCAGATTCAGCACGGTGTTTGCAGACTTTGAACACTGTCTGTGTGTCCACTGTGTGCGTTTCCTTTGCCTTAACCCTCAAGAACAAACTGGTTAAATTTAGCTATTGTTATTTAACCCTGTGATACACATTTCAGATTAAGTAGCTTTGGTAGCTTGTTGGCTCGAAGCAGCGGCTATTAACGGAAAGGTCCCTCACTGTGACGCTGCTTTTTGTAGTATAAAACTAATTGTTCATTAGGATGGTGAAACCAAACTAATCTACAAAATTTTTTATCATCTGGTTTTTTTGTTTGTTTGTTTGTTTTTTTTAATGTCAGGTTAGCTAAAAGTTTGCTTTTTATGTAGAAACAGCCTTTAGAATCAGACTTGCAAACAGTGTGATGCATTTTTAAAAAGGCAAAAAATAAAAAGCACAGAACCATAATCTAGCCATGAAATGCATTAAATGCATGCTTTCCACACATGCAGTGAAATAAGCAGGTGATGCCGTGCATGCCTAAAACCAAATCAGTTTTCATACAGGAGGACCGGGTATAGTAGAAGACACTGCTGTGTTCAGATGGTTTTACAGGACAGAGACTCAGATTTACTTCATTTAATTGTACATAAGTATTTTATAAGATGAAGCTATACACCGCGTACGTGCACAGCTGTAAATTAAGTCAACGCCTTATTTTAATATAAATCTCCAGAAATTCTTGAAATTCTTCCCAGTTTTCCATTTGAGGCACATCAAACTAAACTGTGTGGTAGCAGGAAGTCAAACTTTAGTTCAGGGGAAAGGAATCAAAAGCAGACGCACCCAAAGCAATTCTTAATTTTTTGATTTTATGAAGTAGTTCACTGATTTAAAATCTTCTTATGTGGTTCACTCATTCATGACGTGTCTGAGAAGAATAGAAGTTTTAAAGAAGGAAAGAAATTTTTTGTTTGTTTTGTTTTTAGTAAATAAGGCACTAAAAAGGTATCTGGTTTCATTTGGCAAGTTATCGGGGTTATACAGATTTGTTTTTCTGCCTTTGTTGAAGAACGGGGAGGAACCACAGGAAATGAATGAGAGAGATGTGACTAAAGCCCCCCCAGGTGCTAGTGATCTGGAGACGTTGTGGCTCATGGTTGGCATCTTAACCCCTAACAAACGCAACCGCTACATCCATCCACCCGTTTCTTTTAACTGCTTATCCAGATTAGAGGAACTGAGGCTTATCCAAAGTGTCAGAGGGTGAAGATCGCAGCAACATATGACAAAGATCTGTTTTTTTAATCAATTGTGTGAATTGCAATTTGTTGTCTTCAAAAATACCACGATGCGATATTGTCGTAATCGGCAGTTAACAGTATTTTGCCGTGTGTGTGTGTGTGTGTGTGTGTGTGTGTGTGTGTGTGTGTGTGTGTGTGTGTGTGTGTGTGTGTGTGTGTGTGTGAGAAGTCCTGCCTCCCTCTGAGTGAAAACTCCTGTTAAAGATGCTAAATCAGAGGATGCTGATATTGAAGAATCATGTGATGAAAGGAAATCCATATTAAAGTTGTGTTTGGCAGCTGAGGGGCACAGATGTGAGATGAAGATACCGAAGAGCCACAGAGAAAAGATTAGAGGCATTAGGATTTAACCTAGCCAAAGGGTAGCCCTCACCCCCTTCACCCTCTTCACCCATGGGAGACCCATGCACATTGTCCCTGTGTTTACAGTGCTGGTTTTTCAGTGTGTTTGTGTGTGGTGGGGGGTGTCCCTGGTCACCGGTTGCATTCCTGCTCAGATCAGTGCAGTCAGGCATAGCACAATCAGAACGATGCCTCACAGCACGAACCGAGCACAAACAGGCACCCTGACAGATCGGAGAGAGTCAAGGTGGCACCAGTGAGGTCGTGAAAAAGAAAATGAAAAAAGCAAACTCTTTTTCTTCTTTTTCTCAGAGAGAGATGTAATGCCTGCAGCCATAAAGTCCTCGTTCAACTTGTCTTTGAAGTGCGTGCCTGATTGTGATTGCGTGTGTGGGTATGTGTCTGTGCTCGTGTGTGTGTGTGTGTGTGTGTGTGTGTCTTTGAAGGTTTTCTGTATGTTTCGACCTCTCTCATTTTAACATGAATACCCTCTCCTCTATAGACCTCCTTGCACATCAAAGCCATGCCCCGGCCTTCAAAGGCCTACCTTACATCTCTCTCTTCTGGCTGACCAAGAACTTAGTGTAAGCACTGCAGGGCACAACAGAGACACACACACATTGATGCTGATAGCTGCAGTATAACCCGATCACACACCAACCCCATATACTGCATGATGGGGAGAAGTAAAACAAGACTGAATCACTTTTAAAAGATTCAAACCACATTTTTGATCAGGAAGTCCTCCATTATTTTATCATTATTACTATTATTATTATTTTAGAATATATTTGTTTGATGCCTGTCAGTGCAGACTACAAGTGAATATTTAATCTCTCACACCATTTTATGAATGATAAATAATCATCGATGTTTAATGCTTGGAATATTTTTCCCTGCAGGTAAATGATAAATGTTAATGTGCCTTTTTAATGCGCCTCATTCAACACACCTCGCTATATATAGTAAATGTGGGTCGGTTTGCATGAAAAATTACCCTGTGCTCATTGTTTGCAATACTGTGGCTTACTTTATCTATTTACTGATAGAAAAGACTCTTAGACAACATTACTCGTAAGGGAAAACATGCTCTCGGCTGACCTACTTGCAAAAGATCTATAGTTATTGGAAACTGAGCACTGGCGTTCTTCTTTCTACCCACTGATTGCTACACCGGAAGCCTGGGAGTTTTAGGATTCAGAGCAGTATCTTAGCTGTTCCCAGGACTGCACTGCTCATCATCTCAGATGTTGAACCTGTTGTGTGTTCTCCTAGCCTAATATACCAAATTCCTCCACTCTGTCCACCATCTGTTCCACTGGTTCCTTCAGGCCCTGCTACTTCTCCGTCTTCTCGTGCTCCTTCTTTCTGATGTTATTGTCAGCTGGGATTACCACATCTGTCACAGCTGGCCTCCTCTGCTTCTCGTCAGCCACCGCTGTGTCTGGCCGGTTAGTCAGCAGCTGCTCGTGTGTCTGGAACTTGAAGTTCCACAGGGTCTCGGCTCTGCTGTTCTTAACCACTTTTTGCTACTCTGTGCCCGACTTTGATGTTTTTTCATAGCATATACTACACCTAGAAGACTTCACCGCTGCTTCTCTCTGTTATCTATATGCTTTCTGTTCAAAAGTGTGTTCTTGCTGGTTCCTCTCTGTTATGTGGCTAGGTCATGGTGCTGCATTGATGCTCTTTGGCTAAGAGAAGGAGGATTGTGGGAACTTTACCAAAGCTGTTATGCAGATGTACTTGCATGTGGTCCTTCAAAAACATTAAGAATCTCAAAGCTTTGTTGAAAAGCATCAAGTATGGCTTCAGTCAGTAGTTTTCATTGTTTTGCTTTGCTTCACTAGAAAGACTCTTGTGGTAACGCTTGTCTTTTCGTGGTAGAAGTTGTAACACCACAAACTTTAACAACAGTAGCCCACATAACTGGTTGTGGGACATATTTTTGACACTGCCCCCTGCTGATGGTGCATAGCTACAACAATGTAGACGTGGGGTCTGCAAAGCCGCGCCGCACCGACACTTCCGGCGCACTACCATGCTGGGCGCATTCGCTCTTAGCACTTCTGCAGCTTTGCTGTTGTCACCTGGAAATGGGCCTTCCTGGATGGGTCATTGAGGCTTCTCAGATGCGAGCAGACCAGGCCTGAGCTCTGTCTGTCCAGCCGTGAGAGTCTGTAACAAGAACATGTGAAATGTATCACTTCCTTTACACTGCCCAATCCATCCATCCTGTTGTGTCTGTCTGTTGAAGTCAGAATTTTACTGAAGCAGATGCCTGCAGCGCTGACAGTGTGTCTGCTAAAACTAAATGTAAATACATCATTTTATGATGTTAATAAGATTTTTCCTGCCGCATGCAGTGCATGCTTTCCTTAGATTTATTTGCGTTGTTAAATGTTCTAATTAATGTAAGTTAAAACGGCTAAATGTTCAAATATATTTAAAGTAAAATGAAATCTGCAAAGTTTTCAGGGACATTTGTCCATACATCTGCTTTTTAAAAAAAAAAAAAATTTTTGAAAGGCATTTTTCGTGTATGAAACTTTTCTTTTAATTTTTTTTTTTTAAAATTTAATATATGAAAGCGTTTTTGTGAGCTGGGAAAATGGTTGATTTTTTTTTTTTCTCTCTCCTGGTATTGTAAATATTTCAGAGCAGTTTGTGATTTTTCTGCATCAAACAAAGGCTCATCGTGACATTTTGCCTTTATACCTTTTGCTTTTCTCTCCTCCACCTCATTTCTGAGGAATGTAGGAATCTCTCCCACAAATACTTACTTATTATTGCTTTATTTACTTGTGAGCACACACACACAGATTTAGGGCCTCATTATGCAGGAATGTGTAGCATTTCTTTGGATTGTGTGTGAGTGTTGATGTTGAGATGCTGCACTGTAGCAAAGTAAAGATAGTGCTCTTTAGAACCTCCCTGACAATTTCTTCTGGCTAATGACGCTCAAGTCTTATCAATACTCGGCCAGCTCCTCCCTTTGGCCTTCATCGCAGCCTCACCCATACAGGCTTACAGACGTACTCAAACCGTAGCCTTGTGACCCTAAAAACTCCTCCAGCACATATTTTGTTTGCAGCTTCTCTTACTGTAAACTATTGGACCCACCATACACACACCTTGCTGCTAGCACCACCCCTTAGTAAAGGTGCATGTTTAGGGTGTGAGAA
This sequence comes from Astatotilapia calliptera, assembly GCF_964374335.1. Classification (NCBI taxonomy): domain Eukaryota; kingdom Metazoa; phylum Chordata; class Actinopteri; order Cichliformes; family Cichlidae; genus Astatotilapia; species Astatotilapia calliptera. Next base: position 27,643,300 of record NC_137427.1, on the reverse strand, counting down.
TTAGAGGTTTAAGTGCAGGATATGGCAGCCCATAAGAACTAACTGCAGGATATAACAGCCTCTATGTGTTTAGGAGAGTCAGAGGGATGAAAAACAATTTAAATTTTTTTTTAAAAGTGTCATGTTTCTCACCTAGGTGATTATCGTGGGTAGAAACCTGTCACTGCTCAATAATGTCTGTGTGCCTTTACAAGCAGTCGGCAGCATTAAAACTCGGGTTTGATGATTTTATTGCGAGGCTAAGAGCTTTTTGTTTGCTTTTCCAGTTAAAGTGATGCGGTTCAACAGAGAGCGCGCTGCACCAGATGTGAGCCAGGAAGAGCTTTCACACACCTACAGCGTCACCAACGCACCGACTGAGACGGGATTCAGGTACAGCAGTTTCACTCAGGCACCCACAGAAGTGTCGCTGTGCTCAGATTTAAGTTTCCTCTGTGGAGACACATGAATTGAATGAATGTGATTTTAAGCCATAGCAGCATGAGTTTCCATTTTAAAAGGGATCAGTTTAAGAGCATCTCCCGTGATCGGTTTACAATTTACCTCACATTCAGATGGTAAAGATTACAAAATAACTTTGGTAAAAAGTACAATTTTATGATGTTAGTGCTTGGAGATGCAGTCATGTGGGCCTGATGAGGCACAACATGAGACTTGGTGCATGTTTTACAGGCTTCCTTTGTGATCTTTTTGTTTGTTTGTTTTGTTTCATAGTGAATTAAATGTTTCAGTGAGTGAGGTGCTCTAATATGTGCAGACTTTAATTTCTTACTGAAACAAGCAAGCCCTGGCTGGTAGCATAATTGCTTCCAAACCTGTGTATATACAATCAGATACCAAAACATGTGAGACAGGGTCATGTGTAGCATCCAGTCTTCTTTTAACAAGTCTGTAAACATCTGGGCACTGAGGAGAGGAGCTGCTGGAGAGGAATGTTGTCTCATTCTCGTCTAATACAGGATCCTAGCTGCTCAGTCTTGGGTCTTATTTTCCATTTAATGACTGGCCAATTTTAATTTTTTTATATTATGTTTTTTTTTATTCGGGTAAGATCTGACCTGTAGGCCAGTTAAGCACCTGGACTCTTCTGCTACAAAGACATGCTGTAGCAGTAGATGCAGTGTGTGGCTTAGCATTGTCTTGCTCAAATATGGAACGTCTTTCACGAGTAAGACGTCACCTGGATGGGAGCACGTGTCACCCCAAAAGCTGCGTGTATACCTTTCAGCATTGATGATGGCTTTCCAAATGTACATTGACACTAATGTACACAAAAGATGCTTACTTTTGAACTGAGCGCCGAAGCAAGCTGGATGCTCCCTCTGCTCTTTGGTGTTGTCTGCAGAAAGACTTTCAAATTTCAATTCGTCTGACTACAGAACAGCTTTCCACTTTCCCTCAGTCCATTTTAAATGAGCTTCGGCTCGGAGATGATGGCGGCATTTTTGGACCCTCACACTCTTTTTGAAGATTTTGTAGACATTTTTTTTATTTTTTTTATTGCTGCATAGTTTGAGAAATACTTGAGATAACCCTCAAGGCTGGTATTCTTGTATGAGGATCTTTTACAAACTCTTATTTTTGTTACAGAGGAAGCTCTAATCTGGAGGAGGTGGTGGAGAAACAGGCCGATCTGATCGAGTACCTGAAACAGCACAACACCATACTGAGCAAGAGGCTGCTCAACCTCACTGCACAGCACTAACCACAGTTTGGCCTCTTCCTCGATGCCAGACGAGGACACCCTCCAACACTCTGGGGAAAAAGAGCCTGATCATTTAACTCTACAAGGAATTTTAAAAAAGCAATTGGAGGCTTTAAAAGAAGGGGAAGCTGTGGGCAAATGCACCTGTACACACAGACTGAGTGAGAGGGCTCCTCTGTGGGGCATCTTCACCTGAAATGGACAGATAAAGGAGGAGGAGGTGAACTGAAAGCGGGAGGGCAGTTAAAGAGGCAGAGGGGAGAAGTCGTGGGTCACAGATCAGAGGTGGGCGGGGGGGTTATCACTGTGCCACGACCCCCGGTGACCCACGTGTGCTGCCGCTTTTTGTTGCTGTGAAAGAAACAGAGCGGTGAAATTGTTCTAAAGATCATCTTCACCGAGCAGGGAGAGGTTGTCACTTATCAGCATCAAACTAAACGAGAGCGGTTAAACCATGCTGTAAAACGTGTAAGTGCTTTTTATGTATCTAAAAATGTGTGTGCCGGTGGTTTATTTGGGGAGTGTGTTTCTTTGTTCAGTCACTGGAATAGTTTGTGATCAGATTTCAATAAATCTTTAATATTCTTGTGATTTTTAAAGCCTTTTCACTGCGAGAGTTGAGACTGTATCCAAGTATGTGGCAACTGCTTTGTTTTTGTCGGCGAGTGTTTATCTTGTGTGATGTGGTGCAAGAGCACGAAACAATAGAAACACAGCAGTGTCAACATCAGCTGGAGTAAATGCCTTCTCCCTCTTCGCTTAAAACTCCCAACAGTCACGGGACTCTACACTAATGAAATGTGGAGATTGTCATTTGAAGCCTTGGTGTTTGTTCCGCATTGTGTCTCCTTTATGCTCCGGTATCCGTAACTCCACAGGGAGCGCAATATTTACAAGGGCTTTCCCGTGTGGCTCCAGATGAGAGTGCAGATTTAATAGGAGGCCTTCAGGTAGCAGGATCCCCCGTTTGATACGGGGCATTTAACATTCATATATATATATATATATATATATATATATATATATATATATATATATATTTTTTTTTTTTTTTTTTTTTAAACCTGTTCTGTCAAGAGTTAAGTGTAATCTGGATGTAGTGCATTGCATCTTTAACACAAACACAAAACAGTTTTCTTTTTTGTTTTGTTTTTATTAAAAAGTAATTCAATAAACATCTGAACATACAATATAAACAATTTGTAGCTATACTAGGGGTATTTACAGCTCTTTGGTCCGCAGCTTTTTAAATCGATTATTGAATATACTTGATGATATTGATTAAAAGCTCTCATGCTATTTTCCCCGTTTTATCATTTGGAAGGAGCTCAAAACTGGCCGAGCCCAGCTCTGTGGTCGCCCAGCTGTTGTAGCTTTTCATGGTTTAATGAATATTCAGATTCTTGCTGCAGAAGCAGATACATGTACATTAAAGTCTGTGGGTGGCATCTTTGTGGAGTCCCATATCTCCCCTTCTTTCATGGGCTCCAGCCGTGATGTTTCTGCCACAAACTGCGGTCCATATTCACATTTCTCTCCTCGAGTCTTCCCCATTGCAGTTCTCCTGACCTGTAATGGATAAAAACAGCATTTAGACATAAAGTCACCTTGAGTCCCCTCTTTCACCTCCTCCCAGTTCAGTTTGTGAGATTTATGTCCTCTGTTCTTCGTAAACACTAATCACACACACGCTTTTCCTGACTGCCAACCTGCCGGCCACGTAGCCTGTTTTTGTTAGGCTCGGCTCATAACCTCCTGCTATATATGAACACATGCATGAGTGAATGTCTCTTACCTCAAGGGAAGGGTACTCTGGAGTGCAGAGGCAGGCAGCGTCTGTGTGGGCAGTGGTGTCTGTGGTATTTTTTCCTCAGGTTCAAGAAATCTGGAGTAAAAGAGATGGTTTGATTGTAGATGTAAACAGATATTTAATTAAATTAGACTGCTATCAGGCAAAAAGCTGCCCATTCATGCGGTCTGCAGGTGGATGCCTGGCATATATAATTTTGAACCTTCTGCAACTCTATAACCTCTCCTGACCACTTTAAGAGTTTCTTTTTTTTTTTTATATTGCAACCCATTTACAAACAGCTGGGACACACTCACCTAACACGTGATTATTTTTATACGTCCCTAATAAATCCAGACTGCCAGCCAAGCCCAGGAAGAGATAAACCGCCAGATGACTTTATGACTCCCCTCCCACCCTCTCTGCCTGTACCTCTGAAAGAAGCTGCCCCCCACCCCACCCTGAAGGTAGCCTGCTTTATACTTGCCACTGCTACTCCATGTCATGTAAATAAAGCACGGGTATTTGCATGAAGTTTTAACACTGTCATTAACAAAAGCGCTCCGGAGCGCCTTCCAGCCGGGGACAAAGGGCCCACCGGTCCGCTTTGCGGATACCCCGGCGGCGCTCCGCTGTCCTCCACTCCTCCTTTTATCCTCTCATCATCGTGTCCTCGCCATCAGCACATGAACCTATATCACGACCCGAGGCACAAAACCTCCCCCTTTAACAGCAGCCGCCCCCTCCCCTTTTTTTCTTTTCTTTTCTTTTCTTTTTTTTTTTTGCATCTGCGCAAAGATAACCGCAAAAAAAGTCGAGAATTTGCGGGGGAAAGCGCACCTGCTACGAGGCAGGAACACTAAAACGTTTTTTTCCTTATTACAGATGAGGGGTACTTATTTGTGGTCAGGCTAAAAGGAGGCTTTAAAAAGTGCTTTTCCTGCATTATGCGAAATCAATAAATACCGACACTTAATTATCAGTGTCACTCAGCTGTAATTTGTTTATGAGACTGGAGCCTTTGAGCTGAGGAAGCTTGATTCCACCACTAAAAGTTTCATTTATTTATTTCCAAATAGTCAAAAAAAAAGTTTGACCTAATAACTCAAAACTGAGAAAAATAATTTCAAGTTACCGGGTGAAAATCTTTGAGATAATAACTGTAAATATTGACTATTTAACTTTTTCACAACAATTTTCACAACAAGCAGTGAATGCATCACCACTGTTATAAAGAAGTAACGTCCAACATCCCGTCAATAATTGGCCGTCAAATTATCTCGCGCACTTTTAACATTGCTTAGGTTAAAACAGAAAAATAAAATAAACTTTTCTATTAAAAGTTTTAAGTCTGTTTAACTCATAGGGTTAAGCTAATCTGTTTTATTAGTGACAGTTAACTATAGCTAACATAGTCCAAGCTTGTTGCTATGGATGCGAGTTTAAGGGTCAGTGCGCAGTGATTCAGAACGCTGCTGACCGGGACTATGTTTTGGTCCATGTAACTGGTTGTAAAGCTTTATTTATGTATTTATTTTTGTACCTAGCAGACATTACTAACGTTAACGTTCAGATTTATAGGCGTCCCCCTTTAAATGGACACCTCTGGGTGGTGAAGTCTGAGGACGCTTACCTGGCTTGGCAGAGGAGACCGATGCTGCCATGACTGCGAGCAGCATGAGAAGGTAGAGCAGGTTGAATATCCTCATAGTTAGGTGGCAGCTGGTTTCAGGAGCTGAAACTTATGATAATTTTCACAAATAATTCCGGAGAGTCCCTGTAGCTCAAATCCGGACTGGACTGGAGATGCTGAGTGTCTTTCAGATTTGCCCCTCTTCTCTTTTCAGTCAGAAAATCCTCCTCTGGGAGAATCCAGTACGAACAAGTAGATCTCTTCTGAGGATAATTGCTATGTCCCTGAAGGAATGTGTGTGTCCAGAGTGATTGTCTCTGTGTCTGAGAGCGAAGTGACAAAGGTGCTTCTCCCCCTTCCTCCTTTATACAGCCTTTTTTAGAGGGAGGGGGGTGGGTGGGTAGTTCCCACAACAGCCCCCCCCCATACACACACAAACTCTCTATCCCTCAAACACACACACACAAACACACATTTTGGCACATATTGACCCCACATGTAGAGGGGTAATTCAAATGACAGGAAGCCCCCTCCGTGCACCCTGAACTGCCCCTTGAACACACACTCATGCTGCATGCTGTATTTTGTGTGCGCAAGTGGCTGATATTTTCAAAGAGAGCGGAGTGAGCAGGCAGGGAAGATTTATCACCTGTAACATTAGAGCAAAGATTTAAGAAGCTGTGACTGGAAATAGCAGGTCCTCCAAGAACCAGATCCCGCCTAGCTCTCTCCTGCCCCCCAACAGATGAAGACACACACACACACACACACACACACACACACACGCGCGCGCGCGCACACACACACACACACACACACATATATACATCTGGAGCTTTTGGGTGTTGAGGTGGTGGGGGCAGCGGTCCTCTGAATGAAATCTAGGGGACGGCAGACTAATGATGGCCAAAGACGTCTTAACTGTCTGTGTAGATCTTGTACTGTCTCTGAGTGACAGCATGAAGGCCTGCCTCTGTAATGTTGGCTTTTAGTTGGTTGTTTCTCTCATCACATGGATAAACCATTACAGTTAAAAAAAACAACCCACAATATCCAGGTGAACTTGATAAATATCTTATAGCACAAGGATAACCAGAGAAGTAAACAAAGCATTCTGTGGCTAACTTATATAAAGATTGTTTAGTTATTCTTATTTTTCTGGCTTCATCCGATGAGAGGGAGCAGCAGAACCTCAGCAAGGATTTTTAGAGTGGGAAGGGGGAAGGGATAAAGTCTGGATTTTTAACTGCATCACAGCTTTTCCCACTGATAAAATACATTATTATTATTATTATGCCAAAAATGATTAAATAATCATTAAATAATATATTTTTTTACAATGGATCCACGGTGAAATTAAAAATGAATACATAAATCAAATAAAGCAGAACTTTGCACATTTAAAAGCCCAAAGAGTGGTGCTGACAGGTTTTTCATTTACAATAGCAGCATTTCTCTCGGCTTTGCTTCTTTTGTTTGGTTTTGGTAAAAAGAGTCTGTATTGTATAAGCGCTGTTTTTATTATGCCACATTCCAAGAAATATCCAGCCCTGCGTGGGTATCCGGGTAGCCCATCGTTGGGGTTTCCTGCAGCAGGTAACCCACTTCACTTGGCATTAGCTCTGCAGTCACCGGCTGCGCGCGGGGGGGACTCATTAGTGTGTCTGCTGACGGCCGTCTCTGTGGACTGAGTCTCTCCATTCAGCACCCAGCTAATGAATTAACACATTAAGATGAAATGTCAGCCGTTACATGTGAATGAGGATTAGAGGAGCAGCAGGACACTAATGGACCGCAGGGCTTGAAACAGTCAGAGAGTCTCTGAACGAGCACCTGGGCCGTCAGCTCCTTCAGCTCTCAAGAATAAAGCCAAGGCCAGGGTCTTTGTGTTTTTTAGTGTTGTTTGTCGGTGTCGCATTTTCAAATGTTGCCTTTTATTGCTTTATGATGTTTGCAAAAATGCTCCTTGAAATGACAGAGATTCTTCCCCAACAACACACAAACACACACATTCATCCTGCTGCAAACACTCTGCTGAGGTATGTAGTTTGTTTCTGTGGTGAGCTGCACTTTGCATATCAGCTGCCTTTGTCATTTAAAAAACTTTTATTTTCCCAATTTGAATATGCTTATTTGGTCTCAATTGTCATTCACAGCCACCTGGTATCCACTGCCTGCTAACTCCTGCCAGACCTCTGCCTCTCTGTGTTCCTCACTTTCTGTCTACCTGCCCTTTGGAGTAAGAGAGTAAGATTCATACCAGATTCTCCCACCAGGTCTTCGCTGCAGAGCGTGTTGTAATAATTTGCCCTTATAAAAGGGATTATTCGTGTTTACGAGGATTACCCAGCCTGCTTGAACACACCCCCGTGAGAGAGGCACACACAGACTGGGCGAGCTCTCACACTGCTGCAGTACCCTGGCAGGGCTGCAGGTGAAGCTTGTTCTTTTGTGGCGTGAGAGCCATCTTTGGTTACTTAAACAGTGCAGTGCATTTTTGCATTGTATGAAGTGTTTAACAAACAACAAGCCCAAGATAACATGTGAAGATAATGAGTTGACATCGATAGAAAACAGAACAGCTGCAAATCCACTTTTGCTGTGGAAATGACTGAGAAGGATGAGCATTTATCTAAATTGTTTCTTTCTGCTTTGCTAAAACAGCATCAGGATGTGTGCTTTATGTGTTCATGTGTGTGATGGAAACCATTTGGAAAGTGGATTTACCTCTCTGAGTGTAAAGTAACCAAAATGCTGTCTTGCTACTTGTATCTGCGCTAAAACATCAGCCTCTTTTTGGATTAGAGCAAGAATTTTATTAGCTGATTAAATACTTTTTTGTCAGCAAAAAGTCTCAAAAAATTAAATTAGACAGACTACTGAAATTGTAAAACTCAAAAGTCTGAGTTTGGGCAGTTAGTCCAGCATAGCAGTAAACGTTAAAAGATTTTTTTTTGACATTTCAGAACCATGATGTGACTAAATGAGGAAAAATAGCTGGTAGCAAATTATTTGCAGCCTTATGTGTGACCATTTATTTGAAGCATTCCCAAGTACCAGCCCCGTTATTAATCCCGTCGCTCAGCGTGCTCATATTTTAGTCCAATGTGTGCCTGAACTCAGCAGGCAGTGTGCTCTGAATTAGTGTGCAGCTCAGAAAACAGTTGGACTGCAGGGCTGCTGTTATTACGAGTGTTAACAGCAGTCCTGGTTTTCCCAGCAGCTGTACTGACTTTACAGCGTCTCCTCCCCTCCTCTTAAAGTTTCACTTTCTTCTTTTCCTCTGTCATCATCTCTTGACCGGGATCAGCAGATAAGGAGCTTTCTTTATCTCTGACAAAACTTGCTTGGAAGAACAGTGCTCCATAAAATGCCCCTGTAACTTTTAGACTTGGGTGATCATTAGCACATATCATTAAAACACTGAAATGGTAATATAAGGTACATGCTGTAGATGGGTGACCAGTAGAACTTTTTAGTGAGGTTTTTTCCCCATTGAGCTTCCAGATCACCGTTCTTGAAAGTCTTTTCAACTTCGCTGGAGGCATAAACAAAAGACAGGTCATCCTCTCAGTTCCTTAGCACACTATTTTCAAACATTTATCTAGCGCACAGTTAATGTGGCAAATCAACGCCCATTTTTTTATACTTGATATCAATCACATAGGTCGATACTGATGTTTAGCTGATGTACAGCTGTAGATTTGATGATGGTTGAGGATCTGGTGATTCTCTGTGCCACAGTTTTTAATTTTACATTAGAGATAGAACAAAATAAACCCAATAAACTTCCCATCTTTATTTTCAGACTATTCATACACAACTGCCTTTTACATTAGAACACAGTTATATTAAAAAATCATGAGCAGCGGGACTGCTCAATGGTGATATTGAAATATTTCATGACCAATATAACACAGTATTATGATTTATCAAGGATTTATTTTGCTAAAAACAAAGATACCAGAACCAGTCGGCTTAACGGAAATATTTAGTTATAAATATTTTTCATCGTAGGTTCTCAGATGTAAATATTTAGCAGTTGGGCTACATGTTATAATAGAAAGCTGAACACATTTCCATTGTACACACTGCTGGTTGTTCAAGAAAGACAATGTGAATGAGTTCTGAATTTCTGGGAAATTTCTGGGTGATTTGATACAGAATGGATTACATGAGAAAAAAATGAAGGCCAATATAGGCATATAGGTTGTTATAAGCCTTGTTGCAAATACTGCTGGGCTGAAAATAAAATAAAAACAAATATTGGCATTATAAGACCACGATTTCACAAATAGTCCAAAGATTGCATATAATTATGACCTCCTTGTGCTTTATATGGAAGAGTTTATGTTTGTTTCTTTTTAAGAATGATCACCCCTCTCTTTATAGGATGGTTTGCACGTGAGATGTTTCCATAGTCTAAGGTCTTATGAATCAAAGAGCTGACGTGATGGCCGGAGCTTGTGTGGGTTCTTCTGTTTCTCATTCAGGAGCAGAGTGTAGGTGATGAAACGAGTGGCCATAGTTGAAATGTGCCGTGATGTCTGAATTTGTAGGGGTGTGTCCTTGCCCTTGTGTCTTTGTGCACGGGTGTGGATTGTGGCCTGGTGAGTTCATTGACCATCATTAGAGTGATAGTGGGTCTGTTGTCATGCCACAATATCGTCAGTGTTAATGAGGGCTGTAGCCATCCAGCCAGAGCTTAATTACTCTGAAGACCCTTTATCTCTTCAACAGCCCAATACTAACCTCAATGGCTGCATACACACACACACACACACACACACACACACACACACACACACACACACACACACACACACACACACACACACACACAGGATCATCATTACACACCAAAGACGCTGTCTTTAAAAGAAAATCTTCCTCAGTTGCTTTATTCTGGAGCTCCTCCTCCGCTTCATGTCAACAGCTAGACGGCTGACTGCAGAGGATTGATGGAGGGCTTAAGGGTCGAGGGGCATTCTCCACAGGGAGCAGCCTCTAACCCCCTGGGATGTCACCCCACGAGGGCTGCAGGGGCTGAAAGTCACTTGGTTTGTTAAATCCTAACTCAGACATCACGGCTTGTCAGAGATCTGTGCATCAGTGTTCGGCTCTGTCTGGTTCTTCAGCTCCACGGCATTTAACTCTACCTATTTTTCTGTGGCCTCAGTTCAGAATTCAGCTGATGCTTTTTTAAAACTGGAGATGGAGCTAAAGAGCAAATTATCATAGAGGAAAGAAAAGATGTGGTGTTACAGTGATAAACTGTACAAACAGGATCTTTGCTCTACAAGTTTATCTAATCGTCCTCTCCAGATACCTGAACAAATACGCTGAGATCACGTTATGCTGTTAGCAATTTGTGTTACACTTCTAAATGATTACCTTCAGCCTTATAACAATACTCATAACTCACGAAGCTGTATAATTAATAGGGTACAGTTTATTGCCACCTTATCTTTATTGTGGGAACCTACTGTAATGGGCATTGCGTCAACACTAATACAAAAAAAAAGAAGAACAGTAAGCGGTGTTTTCAGTTTTGCCTTCACTCAGCTGGGGTTTATAATGTTTGCTTTATGTGTTCTGTCCAGCTTCTTTGATGATCACTCTCTGCTTCTTGTTACATGGCTGCAGTTTCTTCACTTCATAGACATCTTTTTCTGAGATAGAGCATAGATAATCGGCGTTAGAGAGGCTGACGTTGGTTTCTGTGGTGATATCAGAGGCTAAATGTGTACCTGGCCGGGCTGCCTGTGGTTGAAAACAGACTGAAGCCAAACTGAAGAGAGTGAAGATGATGAAGGCAACGATGATGAAGGTCAGCTCAAAGCCAGTGAATGGCAGTTCCATCTACACAACTATACAACACAAAACAGGACTCATTTATACAGAGGAGTGAAGAAATTACTCTTTGCCACAGTGTAGCTTCACTGTATAATTTTATGCTCAGGCACAGACAGAGCTACCACACAGGCTCATTTCCACGCCTAAAGCTGGAATTACTAAACCCACACTGGCAAAGCTGGAACATGCAGACTACTCATAGAAAGGATCTCTTTTTTTATTTCTTTGCACAGTCGAGGAGCGTATCAGGTCACATTTCAGTGCGTGTTATACCTGTATAACCATGCACGTGACAAACAAACAATCTTGAATCTAGCTCACTAAACTTCTTGCTTCTAATTATACAGTCACCAACCACTATGCTGGGTATACCTGTTCAACTGCTTGTTATAGAAAATTTCTAGTCAGCCAGTTAGATGGCAGCAACTCAGTGGATTTAGGAATGTAGAAATGATAAAGATGACCTGCTGAAGTTCAAAGTGAGCATCAGAATGAGAAAGAAAGGCGGTTTTAATCTTTTCAAATGTGTTATGTTGTCAAATGGGGGTCTGAGTATTTCAGAAGCTGCTTAAATGCTAGGATTTTCCCACACAACCATCTCTACGGTTCACAGAGAATGGTGAGAACTTTGAAAGAGATGCGCTACAGCAGCAGACTTCTGCCACTTCTGTCCTCTAAGAACAGGAGGCTATATTTCACACGGGCTCACCAAAATGTGACAATAGAACGTTGTAGAAATGTTGCTGATCTGATGGATATCAATTTTAGCTGCAACATTTGGGTCACAGTTTGGTGTGGTGTGAAAGCATGGATCCATTTTGCCTTGTATCAACTGTTCAGGCTGCTGGTGGTGGGAGATGTTTATTTGGCATGCTTTAGCCCCATTAGTACCAACTGAGCATGTTTTTAAATGCTCATCAATCAATATCAGGTTGAATTAAAGCGGCACTGTACCGCAAAATGAATACTAACATCTACCTTATGAAGTGGCTGGTAAGTGTATACTTCTAAGATTAAGTTATGGACTATGTGTATTCATGAAAATGGGGCGCATTTTAAAATATTAAACAGTTTAATTCTCTGTAAACTGCCCAGCAAATCAGGCTGTAAGTGAGTTCAGTAGACGATTTTTTTTTAAAGGCTTTTGCAATCCTTCGAGTGCAGTTCTGCATGCACTGCCACCAGAGGGCTGTATAAACTTGGAATTGGCATTACATTCGAGACTTCTCTGCTTTATATTCAGCTTGAAATGTGAGAATTCACACAACCTCAGCAGTATCACCTGCTGGGTTTAGAAAGTTAAGAAATGTACAGTGGTATCGCAGTATGAGTGGCAGGCTGAAACTCCAGGCCGGGCTCCCATGAATAAAACAGTCAGTGTGAAAAATCAAAGAAAAAAGTACAGTCACTGAAGTTTCAGGGACTTTCTGTGAACTTAACATCAGTGAATAAATTTTTAATCTTCAGCAGAGTTTCAGAATCAAACATCCTTTATTATATTCTTTTTGTTTTAACTCTTTAGCCATCACGTGTCAGGTAAGCAAAATAGTTATAGATTTATATGTTTATGAAAACACGGCTGTCAAACAAGAGCTGGTGCTGAATAACAGAGCATTTTTATGTTGTCACAGACAGGCTGAATGAATCAGTGTAGCCGACCACAGATGGCCTGTGATTCCTACATTTTTCTCTCTGTAAATGTAGGCATTCACACTAGCGATAGCCTTTGAGCCTTGGCACAAGTGATTCATACTTCTCATTTCAATAGAGTGATCAGATGGCTCGCTCACAACCTGCCAAACACACCTTTTGTTTTTGACCTAGATTTTTCAACTGCCTTCCAGTATCAAAGGTAACCGTCAGTGGGTAGAAGAAAACATCCTTGAGCAACTCAAAGAGGAGGTACAAGAAAAGAGTAAATAAGAAGAAGAGCAGGTACGGTTAAGCTTTTAAAACTTACTGGTAGAAGCAGCTGCTTACAGATCTAGGTTAGATAAAATCCTTCTGTCTTCACACTCTCACAAAGAAAGCAGGCACGAGATACTGACTTCACACTGTTTGTTAAAGCAGGCGTTTCTTTGTTCAGTCCTTTTTTTTTCTTTTAAAATGTGTAGTGTAGGCCACTCCCCTATGGCTCATCCTGGAGGATGCAAGATCCTTTAACAAAGTACACATGCACTTGTGTTCAGAGGTTATCAGTTCAACTTTTTGTCTGGTAACCAACAGGTTCACACAGGAGGGGGCTTTGACTGTCACATTCTCAGAGGGCTGCTTTTCCCCTGTGAATCTTCTGTATCTGAATCATAACCCTCATCAAAGTCAGACAGTCAGCACATCGTTTTGTGGGTTTGTGTTAGTCGCTGCAGAAAATGGAAACAGAAAGTTAATTGCTTTGGTTTTTCACCTCAAAATGCAATACTTTATCACAGATCTGGTCACATAAAATAATAATGATTTATTAATAACATTTAATAATTAATGTGATGCCAAACAAAATAATTAATTAAAATAAATAATTATATATATATATATATATATATATATATAAATCTATCAAATATGATTTATACATTTGATAGAAATTGTGTGGGGTTCATTCATGATAGTAGATCGTAAATAGATATATAAGAATCTTATATCCTGCCTGGACAGTTTGCCTTGTGATCTAGTGGTAGTTTTTTTTATCTGAAGCATTCTCTAAGTGGAAGTATAAATGAACCAATGGAAAAAATATATAATACATTTAATATAATAATAATTTAATATCACTAAAACATAAAATATATAAAACAAAGCAGCAATTCCAGTCAAAGGAAGTACAAATGAAATACAAAGAGAACCTTATTGTGTGAAAATAAGGTTAAAGATAACGCTTCAAAGCTGAGGTTCATAATTAGACGGGTTTGTCTTAACAGGAGGAAGATATAGAAAGTTCAGTTATGTGGAAATAACTCTCAGTTATGTGGAAATAACTCTCAGTTATGTGGAAATAACTCTCAGTTATGTGGAAATAACTCTGTTATGTGGAAATCCAAATCTCGTTAAACATGTGTGCCACACGTGCTTAATGCTTGCAGAGTTGACAAACTTCACTAAGTTGATGACAAAAATTTCCTATATGTATGAATGTATATATGTATTTATATATTATTATTATTTGAAATGTGTAATCATTTTTGAAGTACTTTGGTGCTCTAATATTTTGCTATTTTACCTAAGTGTGAGTGCAGACGCTAAGTCACAGTCCAGACATTAGTGTATGTGTGTGTGTGTGTGTGTGTCTTGGTTGTACCATTTGACTGTCCACATTCCTCATTGAGCATCCCTCCAAGTGTGAAGAGGGCAAAAACCAGGAGAGAAAACATGATGGTCAGCATCTCCAGCTCAGCTAATGAAGAGGCCATCTATTTACGCCTGCTCCCACAGCTGTACATTGATAGTTTCATCAGTGAGATCATCCAACATCATATGACACAGCAATTGAAAATGAGGGAGAAACACTTACTTAGCGAAGTAAAGAAGCTTGTGGATGTTGATCATCACGCAGCAGCTGCATTACACGACACACACACACACACACATACACTTTATGTCCTCTCTGACACACTCTCTCTCTCTCTTTCTCTCTCTCTCTGTGTCATGCACTTGCAAGAGCTGTGAAGAGCTGACTTACACGTCCCCTCTCAAGTTTAAGTGAGATCATATTAACCGTAATTATTAATGGTGCCCTGAGCCTCCCCTGAATGTGTGTGTCTGTGTCTCTGTGTGTTTTACACAGAAAGTTCTAACTCCAAAAGCATGCATTTTGTTTTCAAGCATGTTGCTTTTCCTGGGTTTGGGTCTTAAACAGTGAGATGAAGAGCTTTGTGTTTCCTCAGTAACTGAACCTCTCTGTGGAAGAAAATGTTTTTTCTCAAGGCTTGTGATGTGGTAAAATTGTATGCTGAAACCATGCCCAACTTCAGTGCGAGCATCCAGTAAACACATGCTTGTATTCTTTTAAATGTACACTGACAAACTGAAGCTTTGCAGACTGTAACTGATAAAGGAATGGTGTTTGGAAAATGTGGAACCACAAAGAGTATTAATTCTGATTACCATTGCCATTATATGTTTTTGTGGTGATGTTTATTTTAGTATGTATGTGTCAGTAAAAAGGATGTGGGTGGGCTTATCTGGGGCATTTCTTTGACCACCACTTCTTTAAAACCAAGGCTGTCACTGCTCTTAGCATGCAGTCGATGTTCTTGTGGTACAGCTCATGTGCGTTCTGCAAAAGAATCAGGAAATAAAAGCATAAGAACAGATAGTTTGAGCGGAGATATTATAGGAGCAATAATCTTGAATTTAAAGCTTTTAGGGTACTTTTGGAACAGCAAAGATGGTGGTAGAAGCAGAACAGGAGAATGAAAATAGAGGTTTTAAGATTGTATTCCAGGGTCATAGTCATCAAAATCAAAGCAAATGTAACTGTTGACTTTGTGCATTCAGTTTTAATCTCTTAAAATTAAAGTTAATTTAGATGGTGCTTTAAAATAAATCCACAAATAAGTGTCTGGAGTGGTTTTGGGAAGCTTCTGAATGCTGACACTTGCTGCTTGTCAAACTATGGGTCACTGCTCATGAAAATCATTCCACACAGGAAATCTTGCAGTCTGGAGAAGTGAGAAACTAACAAACTGGAGACAGAAAGTTTAAGTTCAATTCAACCAAAGCACAAGAGCATGTTCATTAAAAAAAGAAGGATTTTAAAAGATTCAAACCACTTAACTTATAACCTATAATAATAATAAATAAAGTACTGTACATCCCAAGGTAGTTTGGATTTAGGATATAGTTTTGAATGCTTTAATAAAAAAAACAAAACACAAAAAACACCTTCTTTTGAGAATAAATGCTTGCTGATCATCCGTAAAAAGCCAAACATAGAACTATTTCTATGTCCCCTGAGATGTGCAGCTTGAATGCTGCTATTTGTAATCTTCTGAATTTTATTGTGCATGTAGGCAGTTTGTGAACTCCACACTAACTCTGTTGAAAAAATGGTGGCATGCAGTGATTCTGCAAGTCTTAAAAACCCTGTATTTGGTTAGAAACAATGCAAAAACAATGTATTTAAAAATAAATCTTATTTTATATCTTATATGTTACGACCCGGCTCGAAATGACCGTAACAGGAGCGGGGTGTCCCATGACTTCCCACGCCCAAACAGACACAGTCACAGCATCGGACTTTTAACAATAGTTTATTCACAACAATGGTAGTGGCAGTGTATAATTTCGGGGTGAGCTAAGGCCAACACAACAAACAAAACTCAACCTAGGCTTCGGTTCACCTCTGACCTGTTCAAGGAAAAGAAAAGAAAGAAATAACACAGTCTGACCTCCCTGGTCTAAAAACACAGGAGAAAAGAAGGCTTCCCAAAATAATCGGCAGCTCACCCCTACTTGCTCCGCACTTCACACACATGCCCGACCTTTTAACCAAATAGCTACGGCCGCTCCGTCTGGACCTGAGGCAAGTGCACGGGAAGTCTGCCACACCCCCCGCACCGCAGCTTTTCAGTCGCCCTTTTATAGTTCATGTCCACAGCAGGAACCAGTTACATCAGGTCGTTCCTTAGGTCCACCAATCACAGCCGAGCCCCTGCACAGGTGAATTTGCATACACACATTAGGAAACAAATAACCCACCAACACACGCACGTAACATTATACTTGATTGCAGCTATATTGTGTTAAACTAAAATCCTTATAAAAGCGAGTGTCTCGTAATTTTACAGCTATTTCAAAATACCTTCACGCACATGCATCCATGTGTAAAAATACGTTTTTATACAGCTCTGTGCAATCCTTTGAAGGTAGCATAACATAAGCAGCATGGAAAGTGATAGGAAAACAGCACATACCTGTTTCACATATAGGACCTGCACAAAGGAACACACAGTGGTAAATATAACCAAACTACATAAACAAATGAAAGATTCAAATCGACTAATGATTAAGTGACATTTAGCTTTAGGAACACAGATGTACTGAATGTAACCAATGCTACCACAAACAGAGATAGTATGCAGAGCCAAGGTTACATGTGCTGTGTTTACATTAAAGCATTATGATTGACTAAAACATAACAGAACACAAAATAACAATATATGCAAGTGACAAATGGTAAATGAATTCAGTCCTAGCCATGATTCAGTAGCTTGTAAAGCCAGCTTGAGCTGATATAACTTGAATTTGTGGAGAGATTTTGACCTACTCTTCTCTAAAATTCAGTGCATTGAGGTTTGTGGACATTTGTTTATGTGCTGTCAGGACTTTCAGTGGGCCACTGCAACACCGCTAGTTTCCGTTTATAGACATTTTGTTGTAGATTTGCTGCTGTGTTTGGCATCATTGTACTCTTTATTCCTGTCACAGAGATGACCTCGTATTTAACTCTACAATACTTTGGTGTTCAGAAGAGTTCATGGTCAACTCAATGACTGCCCGGTACCCAGCTTTTGTGGGTGGAAAACAAACCCAAATGATCATCTCTCCACCACCTTACTCGACAGCTGGTGTGAGCTGTTGGTGCTGAAATGCTGAGTTTGGTTTTTAGGCCAGTTTGGTTTGGTTTCATCTGAATAAAGTACATTGTTCCAGAAGTCTTGCAGTTTTCTTCAGATGCAGCTTTGCTAGGATAAGCTAAGCTAAGCCATGCTGCCATGTTCTTTTTACTGAGAGTGAACCTGTCATGAATCGCTGTGTGGCAGGCAAGCAGGAGCGGTGGACCCAAAATGCAGAACTCAGACACGGAAGTGAAACTTAAGGCGCGGCTTTATTGCTGGGAAAAACCTCGTACAACTAAACTCACCAAAAGAAAACCAAAAGTCAGAACAGCGGAACCAAGGACTGAAACACTGGAAAGAAACACTAAACTGGAGCAGGAGACCAAACACTAGGAACATAGAAGCAGAACACACAGCTAGTTGAGGGTACGACGCGACACTGACACAGAGAAACACAGGGCTTAAATACACAGACGGCAGAATCAAGGGATGAGAGACAGGAGGGGAACACACCTGGGAGAAATCACAGCTGACGAGACAGGGGAAACGTAAACTGAGCACACTCACATATGACACAAACCTTCACAATAAAACAGGAAACTCAGACACATGGAACCAGACAAGACATTGACCTAACCAGACAGATTCACAAACAGATGGGGTGACACCATAGACAGAGACAGACTCAAAGGCAGACCAAATATAACACACAGAACTCAAACAATAATAATCATCATCATCATAAACTAGAAAATGATAACTAAAAGCGCTGGGTCACCGACCCAGGACCATGACAGAACCTTTCCAAACAAGCCATACTTAGAGTCTGTAGAGTCTGAGATGTAGCTCTTAGATTTCTTTGAGTATTGCATGGTTTGACTGTGCAATGCTGGGATTTGCTTGGACATCCACTCCTGGGGAGATTGTGGCATTGTGTTTACACGCACCTGAATAGGCCAAACCCGCAAACTGTAAAAACCTCTGCTTTGATATAGGTGTTCACACAGATAATCACGTAAACAAGTTATCTTTCATTAGTTTTTCTGCATAAAGTCATGGAGTAAACTTAAAGCTTGCAAGAAAATTCATGAAATGTAGTTTTATTTGCCCCAAAATAAGTCTCTCAAAAGGCTTCTCTTAACTAGGGTTGCCAACTCCCTGAAAAATAAATAAGGGACACCTCGTGGCCAGGGCCGGGCAACCCAGTTGTCTTCACCCTTCCCAGTGTGGTAGCTCTTTTTTTGTGTGTGTGAAATTATTTTTTAACCATTTGACTTGAATTTGATTTAAGCAGATGCATATTCTTTGTGATATGACCATATGGGAAACAAATGATCATTTAGCCATTTATTTTTAGCTCAAAATGACAACATTAACACAGTAAAACAGGTCTCTTTCTTAAACAGAAGCCTGTCATGCTTAACTTTTGAGAATATAAGTAAATCTTTCTTTAAAAGAACTCTGTCCTGCTTAACTTAAAATTATATAAATTAATAGAAAGCAATAGAACGAAAAATATTCTTGTAACAGTGCACATATAGTGCATTTAGTACAATTGGCTTCAGTTGAGGTATTATTTCAGCTTTTCTAATCAGCTGCTCCTGTTTGTAAACCCACTTGTTCCCATGATTACGCACCTTAACTCATCATCATTATTCATCTATGTATTACTTTTATGTATTAGTCATCAATTTGTTGTAATCATCCATCCTTGCAGTTGTTTATTACACAAAATAAATTATATTATCACACTTCTGGCCACATAGCGCTGATATTCACCGCACATGCCCATATTAACCTTAACCAGAGGGTTTAAACAACAAACCAGTGTTTACATACCATATCTGCTTCTGCCGTGGCCTGGTGGACAAGAAATTGGTTAAGGGTTCCCCGAGCTTTCACGCCCCTCATGTTCTTCTTGTGCCCACCACTAGAAGCATGCCTATGGAAAAAGTGCGCCGGCACACAGTGCAGTGCGCTTTATAGGTGTTATCGTGCACGATTTTGGCCTTCATCGTGCCTCGTGTAGTATACGTGGGGTAACGAGAAGCGATTAACACCTCACGACCAGCTCCCGATCATCAATCGCTCGTGAGGGTGTCACCACAGCCGCTCACACTGCTCACGCGCAAACACGTAAACATCGGTGAAAAAGACGGCGCAGCACGGCTGTGCAGCGTGTGATCTGGACACAAGTGATGGAGGCACTTGTAGAACTTTGGAAAGCTCATCCGAGCCTTTTCGATGTGGCATCACAAAATTATCACGACCACAACAACCGTGAAAACAGTTGGATTTACACTGCTGCTCAATCACAGCTGCCTGATCATGTTTTTCATTAGCAATTTAGCAAAGTTGATGGTGGTGTGTCTGTGTGAGTGTAAGACGGAGAGAGAGAGCGACAGATTGTCTGTTATAACCTTCATGTTATGTTGGCACAGTGTGAGCACTCAGGTCGCATCAGAGCATCGGGCCGTATAGTGTGAGACCTGCATCGTGACCTGCAAACTTCTAATCCCTGCGAGTCAATCGTGCAGTTTGAGCAAGAGCTGAATAACGTGACTGAAAAAAATCGCACAGTGTCTGCCCAGCTTTAGGTGTACTGTCATCCGAGACGTGCACCGCAGTGTCGGCGTTTGTTTCCCTGTTGGCCATGCTTGTTGTTGTGGTCATCTGTTGTCTTCCGGTATTTTCTCCGCAAGCGACCTTTCCTCGACCAATGAGATAATCTGAATTGTCATACTCGAATTGTCATAAGTGTGCTGTCAGCTCATTGGTCACAAAGCAGGAGAGGGGCTGGGAATTATGTTTTCAAACAAAGCGTTAATTCCATAAACATTTATAGACTACTTTTGATTCTCACTGTATTACGGGACAAAGTGCGTCCCTTATTAGCTCAATACGGGACGTGTACTTTTGTTTCGAAATACGGGACGATTCCGTTTTTTAAGGGACGGTTGGCAACCCTACTCTTAACCCTCATCTCTTCTCCTATTACACTTCGGGATTCTTTTCATGCCGTGTATTTCATAATATCTCTGAAACTGGCCAGCCTGCATTCCTGAGCTGTCACCCACTGAAAAAACATTTGGAGCATTACAAAATGAATAATACAACAAAGCAGGCTCTTACCTCCTGAGCAGCTGAAATCCTGCTGCAACAGTGCAAAACCATTTGGACTCCTTAGCTCCCAAACACTCAGAGGAGAAGAGATGATGCAACACAGTGGTGCCCTGCACACTAATGGTACTCCATACAGTCACATATGATTGCTTGTGAGCTGTGCACCAAAAACAAGCTATATGGTGTCTCTTTCTAGCCCAGAAATGGCTGTTCCATGATTTCCTGACTTTGATTTATCAGACCAGATTACAGCTTTCCACTTTGGCTCAGTCCACCTTAAACGAGCACATGCTGACAACAGATGAACATTTTTCTAATTCACTCATTCATTCATTCTTAATAATATTGCAGGGTCTTCACCTTACAATATAATCTAAGAAAACTGGTTCAGTCTTTAACCAAGAAGATCCTATGAAAGCGTATTTGTTAACAACAGGAATTTAATGTGAGGAGTTGTGATGTGTCCTCATCAAAAGCCCAGATGAATTTTTTTGTTTGTTTAGGCCTACTTTTTGTTCCGTTATTTGAGGTTATGGATGTTATTTGACTGGAGGCATAACACACAGACACACGAGACGCCCCATTACTCCTATGAGTGTCCTTTATTATTTTTCCATCCCCCCCCACAACAACAACCCAGCAGAAACGTTCCTACCACTTAACATTTACCATGATACTACATCCCCCCTACTAAATAGGATGTGATGCTGGAATATAACCAAGAAAACAGATTAGACCCGCACGCTTTAAAGTATACTATTACTATGTCCTTGTGCTTTATCTGGTAACAGCTTGTTTACTGAACTCGCTTGGTTTCAAACCAGACTACTCAGAATGTCCAAAAATAAACTCTCAAAGTATACAACTCTGAACACTAAGCATAAGTGCACATTTCTGAACTATTCAGTGCAGCTACAAACAACATGTTTAAACAGTGCAACCATTTGCTTTATTTCTCATTGTCTCTATGAGGGATGGGGTAGACTACCCAGCCCTCAGCCTGAGTGTGGGGATTATTCTGCCCCAGTGCTCACTCAGTTCCAAGCCCTATGAGCAAACATAGTCTTTTAGGTATGCTGGAGGCCTCCTGTGAGATAGTGTCTGGAACCGACACAATCTGTGCAGCTGGAACAGAGTTCTCAGGTGAAGCCTCTGGTGGATCGCCAGAAATCTCTGGTGCCCCAGGTGTCCATGTAAGATGGTAACGGTTTCTTCTCAGCGTGCCCTTTGCTGTCTCGATGATGTAGGACCTCGGTGAGCCTGCCATGGACACGACTGTCCCTCTAGTATCCATGTCTGAGACCCACACTTTGTCTCCAGGATTGAGCTGAAGCATATCATGTGCTCTGTGTCTGCGGTTGTAGTTTTGTCTTTGCTTTTGTCTGTACGATTGTTCTATAGCTTTGAGCTTGTCTGTGTCCGTACCTCTTGGATGTAGCTGTGATGGGATGACAGGAATAGTTGTCCTTATCCGTCTACCCATGAGAAGCTCCGTTGGGCTGTAGCCATTTGCCAATGGAGTGGTCCGGTATGCCATAAGGGCGAGATAGGGATCGCCAGACTTTTTAAGAAGACTTTTGATGGTCCTGACTGCCCTCTCGGCCTCCCCATTGCTCTGAGGGAAGTGGGGACTGGATGTCTCATGGCTAAAACCCCATTCTTGTGCAAATCTTTTGAAGGAATCAGACGAAAACTGAGGTCCATTATCAGAGCGAACCCGCTCTGGTATGCCATGACGTGCAAAGATTGATTTACAGTGCACGATCACTGCCTCTGATGTTGTAGATGTCAGTTTGGCAACTTCGAAGAATCTGGAAAAGTAATCCACAATGACCAGGTACTGTTTATTCTCTATCTGGAACAGATCAGTTCCCACCATGGCCCACGGTCTTTGTGGGAACTCGGTAGGTAGCATGGTTTCTTTGTGGTTAGTCCGCTCACGGCAGCAAGTGTCACAGGTCCCAATCACTTTTATCAGCTCACTGCTCAGGCCTGGCCACCAAACAGATTGTTTAGCTCTCTCTCTGCATTTCGTTATTCCTAGGTGTCCCTCATGTAGTTTAGACAGAATGTCTGCTCTGAGCGATGTGGGAATCGCTATTCTGCTCCCATAAAGAAGCAAACCATTGTGGACTGTGAGGTCACCTGAAAATGGCAGATAAGGCTGGAAAACCCTTTCGATGGAGTACTTATCTGGCCATCCTTCCACACAGAACTTCTTCAGCTGGCTTAGAATGCTGTCATTGTCCTGATGTGTCTGGATTTCTCTGAGTCGTGGCTCTGTGGCTGGCAGGCTTGCTATGACGGACTCCACATACAAGTTGATTTCTTCCTCCGGCAAACCCTCAGTTGTGTCACATACAGGAGCTCTGGACAGTACATCTGCTGTTGCAATGTCTCTACCAGGAACATGAGATATGGTATAAGAGAACCTCATCAATCGCATGCGTAGACGTTGTATACGAGGTGGAAGCTCGTCCAGGCCCTTGGAGCCAAGCAACGAGACCAGAGGTTTGTGGTCTGTTTCAATGTGGAATGTTTTCCCAATTAGGAACTCTGCAAACCTCTCACAGGCCCATGTTGAAGCGAGGGCCTCCTTCTCAATTTGAGCATATCGCTGCTCTGTCGCGCTGAGAGCTTTTGAAGCGTATGCTACTGGTTTCCACCCTAGATCGGCGTGCCGCTGGAGAAGCACTGCTCCCAAGCCATACGAAGATGAATCAGCTGATACGCACGTTTCAGCATTTGGATCATACAGAGCAAGCCCTGGGGGTGTTGTCAGTTCTTTTTTGATGCCGTCGAAAGCCTGCTGCTGCTGTGGCCCCCATGACCACAGGTTGGACTTCTTCAGTAGATCTCTTAGGGGGCGCGTTTTTTCCGCCAGGTGAGGAAGAAACTTTCCTAGGTGATTCACCATGCCCAGGAAGCGTCTCACCTCACTTACGTTGCTGGGCTCATCCATGGAACTCACGGCATGCGCCTTGTCAGGATCTGCGCTAACCCCCGATGCCTCAATGACCTGCCCCAGGAACTTTATCCTGTTCTTGGAGAACTCACACTTGTCGTTCAATGTTACTCCAGCCTCCTGCAGTCGAACCAGTGCTTTTCGAAGTCTCTCATCATGCTCTGCTTGTGACGTCCCCCAGATGAGCACATCATCCATCTGGCAGAGGACTCCTTCTAAACCCTCAAGAATGCGTGCCATCCGTTTCTGGAAGTGTTCTGGGGCTGATGAGATTCCAAAGCACAGACGATTATAACAATACCGACCAAAAGGTGTAATAAAGGTCGTGAGCAAAGAAGAGTCCCTGGATAAGGGAATCTGCCAAAATCCTGCATTGGCATCCAGCTTTGAAAACACTTTTGCTCCTGCAAGCTGTCCTAGTGTGTGTTCTACTGAAGGGAGTGGATGCTTCTCTCTCATGACATATTTGTTTAGTTCAGTGAGATCGCTGCATATTCTCACTTTGCCTGTGCGCTTAGGAACCACCACCATAGGCGCGCACCAATCAGTGGGCTCCTCCACCTTGGAAATGACACCCTGCTGCTCCATCCTGTTCAGCTCTTCTTTAACCTTTGGTAAGAGTGGAAGAGAGATTCGCCTAGGGGTCGAGAGGGAAAACGGCTGTGCCTCTGGTTTCAGAACAATATTGTACTCCCCCTCCATTTTGCCTAAGCCGTTGAAAAGCTTGGGGAATTCTTGTTTGACAGCGTCAATAGAGTCTAAGCTAATATGATTAACTCTAGCAACCAGCTGTAGTGCCACTGCAGCATGCCCGCTCAGCAGCGGTGTGCATAAACCCTTTACGACATAAATGTCTTCTTTGGTTTTGTGGTTGTTCTTGCTGAGAGTGGCTGTGAACATGCCTTTTACCTTCAGACGTGTTCCTCCTGGGCCCTGCAGAACCCTTTTGGGCTTATCCAATCTCCCCAACTGATGCTGTGTGTAGAAAGTCTCTGGGACTGCTGTGACATCCGCTCCGGTGTCGATTTTAAAGAATGTGTTGCATTTGTCCACATGTATCTCTGTTACCCATGGACTCTCTTTGGTGTCCGCAGAGAGGGAACCCAAGAAAGCGACCTCATCATCTGTATCGCTGTTCTCTGAAACTGTTGCAGCATTGACTTCACACAGTTTTTTGTTTCTGCACCTCCTGGCAAAATGTCCTTTTTTCTTACAGTAATTACATGCGGCTTCCCTCGCAGGGCATTGTTGAAGATTGTGACCTTTTATGTCTCCACATCTTCTGCATTGTGTCTTTTTTTCTTTCTGTGTTTTGGCGGTTTGTTTATGTAGCGGTGTCAGCTGCTTGGGACGTGCCCCTTCTTGCCGTTTAGCATGGACACGGTTCAGTTGTGAGTTGGTAATATCCATTTTAAAGTTAGTGCTTAGCATCTCTTGTTGCTTCTTTACAAGCTCACTTTGTCGGGCTCTGTTAAGCGCTTTCTCTAGCGTTAGTTCTGGATCCATTTGTAGCTGTTCTGTCAATCGATTGTCTTTCAGACCCACGACAAATCTGTCTCGCACCATTTCGTCATGCAAAGTCCCGTATCCACAATGTTCTGCCAGACAATGCAGTGCAGTATGGAAGTTGTCAACTGACTCACCCGTCTCTTGTTGGCGCTGGTTAAACTTCGCTCGCTCAAATATGATGTTTCTTCGGGCTACGAAGTGAGCATCCAACCTCCTTTTAACGGTCTCATAATCGCTCGCCTCTTCGGGAGTCAGGTGCAGGGATACCAATATGTCCTCTGCCTCCTCGCCCATAGTGTAGATAAGGGCGTTCACTTGATTTTCGTCCGCTTGCGTCTCCAATCCAGACGCGATGCGAAATCTGTCAAAACGCTTTATCCATTTGGTCCAGTGAACTTCTCCGGCGGGGTGACTTGAAACTGACTCATGACGCCACGTCTCTTTTCGCGCAGCTCCTCTATGGCCGACCTTTAACCTGGCACCGACGCCGAAACCTTTCACTTATGCCCAACTAACGTTTCCAGTTGTCTTCTGACACCATGTTCCGTTATTTGAGGTTATGGATGTTATTTGACTGGAGGCATAACACACAGACACACGAGACGCCCCATTACTCCTATGAGTGTCCTTTATTATTTTTCCATCCCCCCCCACAACAACAACCCAGCAGAAACGTTCCTACCACTTAACATTTACCTGATACTACACTTTTGAGGGTTTATGTTAGGGCTGTTCGATATAACGATATATATCGGATGAGGATATAAAAACGTCTATAGTTTCATTTTACGCTGTCGTTTGTTTCATGATGTCGCAAAATAAACTATTTACGGCAATATTTTTTCACCATTTTGATGGTCACTGTAGTGCCTATATTAATTTCGTAAAGTTCTCTCTTTCTCTTATATTTTATATAACCACACTATGGACAGACAAGCACCTGTTTTTATGCGTTGTGGTTAGCAACAACGATGGTAACACCATCGCGTGTCCGCTTGTTTATTTTCCACATAAACCTTTCACAATAAAGCTCAAGATCCTGTTGAGACTTTTCAAAATAAACTGAATCACGTGAAATAGCAGATTGTTTACGGATGACAAGTAAAAAAGAGCCGCCAGGTGCTAAAAAATAAACCTTAGACTCAAACGTTAGAACAGGCTTTTCCCCGCAGCACGCCGTGTAATAAATACAAAGAAAACGGCGGCTGTTACAACTTATGTCTAAAAATGTATAGTTTCATGCATCGGTTAAAACACTCGACTCCAGCTACATGACGCGCAGCTGGAAACACTTCCAGCAAGACGAGCTGCCCGAGATTCACAGAATTTACAGAAAATGTTACATTTTTGTGATTTATATCGTTATCGGACGATAGAATTCTTATATCGGGATATGAGATTTTGGTCATATCGCACAGCCCTAGTTTATGTGTAACCTGTGAATATTGGGGTGCTTTGTTTATTTTTTAAATGTGTCACATGTATTTTGTAACTCTTTGTCTCACAAAGTAGTTTGAGCTACTTTTTAAAAGCATCTTTAGTTGCTCCTAGTTTAACTCCTGGCTCTAGTTTCTCTAATACTACCTGAGCATGTCTGTGAAGATGCCCCTGCTTTTCAGTAATCACTTTCAGTCACACATTTTCCGGTTATATCAATCATAATCCTCGTGACCCGAGACCATGTGAAATAGGATTACATCCTTGCCACCCACACACACACAACCCTCCCACACACAAACGCACTCTTTGAAGTGAAGACTGATATGGCTGGAGATTTGTCCTTTCATAGCGAGTCAGATATTAATGTTCGTTTAATTGCCTAACATGACTGAAGGAATGAGGTGTGTGTATGAGTGAGTGCTGTCCATGTGCACAAGTTGTGTAAGCTTATTAGCAGCGCCACTGGTCTGAGGAGGAGATTGAGGTTAGTCTAAGCCCTAATCCTCGTGGACCTTATGCTTGTTATACAGCGACAAAATCCTGGCTCCACCCCTTTTGCAAAGACACACAAGAACACACACATACTCTCACACACTCACACACACGTGCGTCACAACAACACAGTTTCCCTGCCTCCTTGTTTACTGCTCAGCTCCATCTCAACTCTTCCTCTCTTGTCTCGCTCTCAGGAGGAAAGCGAAAAAAGGGGAGGAAGAGGAGGAGGTGGTGGGCACTGTGGAGTAGTTTCCCAGTCGTCATGACGACCTCACACCCCACCATCCTGCTATCTTCTTGTTACCACGGTGACCTGATCCCGTTTCATCTCCGCTCTTCTTGATGATCCGGATTGGCTCGATAAATAAGTGCGATCCGGGAGTGCCTCTTCTTATTTCAGGAACGAGCTTGCGGACGCGAGAACAGATCCCACGCAGGGACGCAGATTGGAGGACAGGACTGGGAATGCTGTGGGAGTAACTCCGGAGCGTTGCCTGGAAACAGCAGCATGCCAGTACAACAGATAACTGTGGTTCCGTCCAGGGACATAGCCAACAATGGCAAGAGTGCTCTTCGCTCCAAAGACAAGACCGAGGTGAGTCTCTGACCTCGAAATTTCACTAAGGGTGAGTAAAGGCTTTGTGTGACCGTTGTGTTGTTGTTTTTTTGGTTAAGGCTTAAAAGTAGCATAAAGTTGGTGATTTAAGATTGCAAAAAAGTTGTTTCTGCTGTCAGAAGGCTGAGGTAAATCGATTCAGTATTAATCTTGTGGACATTGTGTGTGTGTGTGTGTGTGTGTGTGTGTGTGTGTGTGTGTGTGTGTGTGTGTGTGTGTGTGCGCGCGCACGCTTCTGTGCGTGTTTTTTATCAGCCTTCAGTTTCAGTTCCCAGGCTTTTCAGCTCACTCACTAAACAACACACATGTACAGTATAGATGTATCACAGATCCTTCACTTGGGGTTTGGTGCTTTGAGGTAGAGCCTGACATCATAGCTATCATATCACAGACTGAAGGATTAAATTACATCACATCAGTTCACAGCAAGTAAAATATCCCACAGTGACACATCATGGCACACACACAGCTGTAGGAGCTGATGGAGCACAGCTCATATACGTAAGCATTTTTCATGCAGGAGAGCTCGCTAAACAAATTGAATGGTCAAATTTATCATCTTGATATTTAAGCTGTATACAATTTTAATATAGCATCAACTTATCCAAAATAACATTCCATCTTAAAATACTCCTTGATATCTGCAGTTCTTCAGTTGCTGATTAAAGTTTTCCACCATCAGAGCAATGGTTTCATAATGTCAGGAATGGGCCTAAACTTGACCTCACTTCACTTCATGGTATGCTGTGGTACAAAAACTGCTACACATCTGGTCACAGGTGATAAAGTCAGATGCATAGCATAGTGCTGTATTTCTCTGACAGTACTGATAAAGAACAGGATGAGTATAATGCCCATACATTATCTAACAAATAATACTCATACATAATTTGTTGAATAAGTCTTCCCAGGCTAGTTTCTTTGTTTTTGATATCCCCCTAATCATTACAAATCTGCTTATGAAGCGAGAAATTGCTGAAATAGCTGTGCCAGCTTCCTCAGGTTGGTGCAGTGTTGTGTTTTCTTCTTAATCTTGTAGAGCAGTCCCAAAAGTATACAGACTTTTGGAAATGTTCATCATTTCATTACATTGTGGGGGGGTTTTTTTGTTTTGTTTTGGGTTTTTTTGTTGCAATTTTCCTCTTTTTTTCAGTTGCAGCTGAGAACAATCCAGTGAAGAAAATACAGTTAATGGACTCAAAGTTAATCTGAATAAATCAACCATGATACATCATGTGTACCATTACTGTTTGGTTACACCAGTGGTTTAAGGCTGGATTTGTGGGGCACTTCCACCAGAGGAACCTTATCCTGCTTCTATTGCAGAAACACCTGCAATAACTGTAATATCTAAACATTGGTGTTTGTACAGTAAGCTGTTCTGATCTTGTTTAAAAATGTATTCTACTTTTACCACAGGGATAGAATATTATTTTTGCACCATCAGTGTGATTCCTTGTTAGTGAGCTCTTAGCCAAAAACTTCTTGGCATGGTGTGCAGAGTGTCCTTAAAAGTTTGAGGAAAATGGATAAGAAAATAGCAGATGAAGAAGTGGCAGGCCTAAAAACTATCTGCAGCAGATGAACACTATCTGAGAGTCATGTACTGAAGAAATGGGAAAAAAAATCCAGCAAATACCTGACACAAAACCTGAGAGATGCATCCGGACCTTCAGCAGATCCATCTACTGTTGGAAGGGTTGCTGTCAAGAAGTCATTCTTTAGGAAGGGAAACGGGAAGAAAAGGTTGAGGTATGTCAAATTGCAAAACAACTGCGCTGAAAATCAGGGGCAACAGGTCTCATGGAGTGATGAATCCAAATGTTACATTTTTGGTTCAAATTACCATTACATAAGGAGGAGGTCAGGAGAGTCTAGGGCCTTTTGTAATGTGGAGGTGGAGGCTCTGTATGGTTTTGGGCTGCATTTCAGCCGGTGGTGTTGGAGATCTTGTCAGAACTGATGGATTTGCAGTACTACATGGAATAAATGGAAATACAGTATATGAAGTAAAAACAGAGTTTGTACAATTTTGGCAAGCTTGTACGTCAGAATTTAGTATAACCACTTTTGATCATCAGCACAGCCTGAACTCTCTATTTCTTGTAAGTTTTCAAGTCGTCTTCAGGAATAGTTCTCCAGGCTTCTTGAAGAACATTCAGAGCTCTTCTTTGTATGTTGGCTGCCTTTTGTTCTGTTCTCTGTTGAGAAGATATCACACTGCTTCAGTAACGTTGAGGTCATGGCTCTGATCCATGACTGATGGTGTTTTATCGTCTGTTTTTCTATCCAGGTATGTTTTCACTGCATTGGCAGTGTTTTTGGTGATCTTGGTCATGCTGAAAAACGATGCTGCTGCTAATCAGACACTTTCCAGATGGTGAGATGCATAGTTGTTACATTTGGATTTCCATGTTTTTAAATGCTACGGCTTGTGCTCGTAAAGCACTGAAACACTGTTCCTTTCTACCGTTTTGATCTGCATCTTAAGACGATCTGTTTATGGTTGATATTCGGCTGAAGTTTCAACAAAAAACAAACAAAAAAATATATTGTTGGAACAATCAGAACTTGATAATAAAGTCAGGATTTGCTGACAGTTGTTGGTCAGTTTGGTCTGTGACTCTGGGTTTCTTATGGAATTGTATCTGTTGTTTTCACCTGAACTTTCACTGTGGCTCAGTGAACACTTTGTGTTATAAAGACACAAATGCTCTGAGGTTGTTTAAAGCTGGAATTTTGTCAAATGCACCGTTTTCAAATATAAAGTGTGCAGCTGCAGTGTCACGGTTGGTTGTCTAAATGTGGCTGTAGGTGTGTTTGATCGTATGCCAAACTACAGAACCAAAATACATCCCTCAGTCCATGCTACATCACTTAATCCCCTCTGAAGAAACATGCACATGTCCACACACAGACTCGCCAGAGTTTCTGCTGTGCATCAGAGCCAGAGTGCCAACAGAGGATTCGAGGTTCAGGTGAGCGACAGCAGTACGCTACCTCTGAAACTTCACTTCATTACTGGAGAGCTATCAGTTATAGCTTATAGAAGCTAAATCTAGAGGAATTATGTGTTTTGCTGGAGTCTTATGATGGTCAGTTTCTTATTGCCCTCTTTTGCTGTGGCATTTAAAAGTTGATGCACTTAAAAAATTTGATGTCGTGTATTTTCTCTAAGAATTCATGACCAAAGTATTTTTGTGAGTGTTTAGCCCTGATATTAGGAATTGTAGAATAGCATTTGCTCTTATATCTTTGAATAGTATTTTTTAATCTCTGTTATGTGCCAGCCAAAGAATTGAAGTGTCAGTACTGTACCAGTGCTATGAACGCAGTCATTATTATGGTATTATGGTGCTTTATGCTCGTCTGCTAAGGGTAAAGCTTCTTTTTGCTTTTCTCTTGATTAACCTTTGTTGTCACATAGATGTATTTCGAATTGATGTAATGTCCTTTCGTTTAGAAAGGCAAGAAACTGTTTTACATATTCACACAATGAGCAAGCTAGAAAACGTCTATAAATACACAAAGTGTTATTTTGTCTGCTAGACTGCTGTTGTGCAGTTAGACACATCTCACCCCTTTATCATGTAAAGCATATTGTGCACACGTGCTTTATAAAAGACAGGTTAACTATCTGACTGGGTCTGTGCAGTATTTATTTTTAGGTGTAGGACAAACTTGTGCTGCCTCCCTTGTTTTTGGCCTCTTTTCTTACCTGAGAGGTGCTTCTTCTTTATTTGTACGTATGCTCCATCAAAGGAAGTGTGCTTGAATTGTTTGGGCTTTGTTGGCCTTAGAAGGGTGAAAGACTCAGTTGCAGGGTATCGATAAGTTGTAGCAACTCACACATGACGTGTTTTGGAACTTTATCTATGAGTTAAGGTTGGTCCCAGATGTGTTTAGCCTAGCATAGCACAAAGACTAGAAGCAGGAGGAAACAGTTGGCCTGGCAGGCTCAAGTCTGTTTCCTGTTGATTTCTTTTTTGTTGTTTTAAGCAATGTTAAACACTATTTAGAGCAACAGAATGCAAGAAGGAAAATGGTATTAATCGCCCCATCTATTACTTTTTTAAAATAATAAAACAGCACATACATGTCCATGCACGTCTTTTCCAAAAGATATTCTAGTTTGGTAAAATAAATCAGTTTTGTTGGAGAATGTCTGCTTTAGCTCACTGGTTGTGTAGCTGATGTTGGTTGTGTTTTGGGGGTAAGCATTAATGTTAATGGAAAAAACTCCAAACAAAATCAAGATCTCATTATTTCCTTTCATAGCTGTAGTCTTTGATCACCCACTTCTGGGGGGTTTTTTTGTTTGTTTTTTTGACGCATTAGAGGTTTACCACAACACGGAAACCAACCTGACTGGAAGGAATTACACGACTCCCAGGCATCAGTAGTTGTATCTTCTTAGAAATACCCTTTTTATTATGAAACTTTGGAAAGATGATGTGAGTAATTATAACTGGTCACATACATGTGAACACGTGTCCATCTCCTCTAAAAGGCAGAGGAGTGTTTGCTTTGAATCCAAGCAGGGCTGCACTGATTTAAAAGTGGCCATCAGAAAATCCCTTGATCAGCTTAGATGATGCAGTTCTCTGCTTGTCAGTGTCTCTTATTTATTTCAGTGATTTTCACAGAGTGTACCTACAACTGTGGCTGTGTATGGGCTGATGCAAGCTCAGGTTTTCCTATTTTATGTCAAGTATTTAAAAAAATAGATCTATGGAAAAACCACGCACATTTAACATTCCAACTTTGAACTCCACAAACATCCTGTAAGATACATAAAACTTAACAAATCTCAGCCCTTTAAAGTGTCCACTTTCATACTGACAGGTGTTATAGATACTCTATAATATATGACATTAGGATCAGATGGGTACTGGTTTTGGGAAAAGTTGCAGTTACATCTTTGGTTTTAGGATTTATTGACAGAAAGGAAAATACAGCCAGCTTTATCCATGATGTCCATTGTCCTTTTAACTCCTGCCAGTTCATTCTCCACTGCCCACCCACAGCAGTAGCAGACAGTTGGTAGGTTATTAGCTTGAGCTCATTGCATGTATGATACTTAAAACAGTATCCAACAAATATCTGCAACAAAGCCAGATTTAATCCCATAATGCAGGTGCAAAGGTCCATGTGGCTGAGGATGAAAGCGAACCAGAAAAATAATTGCTCGCTGTGACTGCTTCGGTTCATCTGCATTACTTATTCAGCAATCTGTAGCTTTCCCAA
The DNA here is from genome assembly GCF_964374335.1 of Astatotilapia calliptera. NCBI lineage: Eukaryota > Metazoa > Chordata > Actinopteri > Cichliformes > Cichlidae > Astatotilapia > Astatotilapia calliptera. The sequence goes on along the minus strand of NC_137427.1, from coordinate 27,610,368 downwards.
CTCACAACCAGCTGATTTCATTTGAATTGAGCCATGTTGTTGATGTGGTTCATACGTAAACTAGAAGCTAGGTTTCAGTGATATGATGGTAAGAATTTTGGGATCAGGACAGATCGAAAGTGTCTGGAAAATAATTTGGCACCAAATTATTATGGAGAAGATATTTTCCTTCTTGGTGGTTTACCAGCTGGTCGTCACTTGGTAGCTCCCACTCGCCACCATCTCATTGGTAAGTAAAGCTGCTGCAGGCCACAGATGTCTGCTGGCGAAGCCCAAGGTCTAATAGGTGAGTTCAGACAATCAGCGCTCAGGGCAGATTCTAGAAAAAGTGCCTTAAGTTGCCTTTAAATAGAGACACATTGCAGAGCAGCATCTTGAGCTCTTAGCAGGACAACCAGGTAATAGGATTGGCTGGCTTTAGCTCAGGTCACAATGAAGCAGCAAGGACATGAGGCTGTGCACGACTCTTGATGCTGGATTTTCATCGGTAAACACAGTAGGACTGATCAGCGCTGAATACCTGCTGGTGTTAAAAGCAGCTTAGTTTGATTATTGGAGTTTTGTTTTTATTGCAGATTTAAACTTTAGTGTCTTTTCTACAAAAACAGACACATTTCTCACCTCGCCTATTTTTGGAGGTCTTGGTGTTGGGTGGGTGGGGGCACGGGGAAGATTTAAACTTTAGTTTGAACGTTAACAGCATGCCTGATGTGTGTAATCATTTGATTTAAATTATAATGATTGCAGTTTGAAGGTGAAGCCGCCAGGTGATTTAGAAGTTATTGCTAAAGCTATTATGCGGCATTCATTTCTCAAAAAAAAAAAAAGAAAAGAAACAAACAAATATAAATGAAAAAAACAAAACCCTTTTGCTGCTTTTCTGTGCATTAATATTCACCTTCCTGAACTTGACATGGGCATATTTGAGTAGTTTAAAAGACTTTATCTATCATTATCATACACAGAAAAAAAAAAAAAGCAGCAGCAGCTCTGCAGCAGATTGCACTAACACATATTCGGGTGAATCAGCCATTAGCTGAAGTCGACACAAGGGCTGTAAAATATTGTTCCAATATGATTTTATGGTTCTGTCTGGTGTTGTGTGCCAAAGAAATCATTGGTTTAAAAGCCTCAGGCTCCACAGCTGCTGCGCACTATTAAAGCATCACATCCTTCAGCGTGTTTATTGGGCTCTAATGATTTTCTGTCTCTCCATCTCCCCTGCAGGGGAGGAAGGCACCTGGGCGCTCAGGGAGTCGATCCAGCAACATCTCCAAGGTAACTGTTAAATATCGGTGCTTAAAGCATTAAAATTAAGGTCACAGTTCATAGTGTACGGTAGCATTGCATGGGAAAGCACAGTTTGATGTACGAGAATGTGGTTAGGGTGTGTGTCACACTTAGAGTAGAGATGGATGTTCACAAAACACCAAGTGCACACTGATGCATGACTCACACAGAGTACTCAATTTTCATTTAAGGTCCATTAGTTCAGATTTCTCATATAAACATCAATCATCATTTGAAAAGCTACAGATCACTTTTTTTTTTATCACATCTATAAGTCTTTTCTATTTTTTTTTTCGCACGGCCTTCAAATAAATAAGGCTCGCTACCCTCACGCTGGTTTTTAGCAGCACTAGGCAGCTGTTTTTAACAAAAACAACATCACCGGCTGAAGACTGTCTTCAGTGTATTCCGATGAATCATCTGAGACTAAACCCGATTTGAAAGTAGAAATCATAACACGGAAGTTAAGTTTTTTACATGACCAGAAATGCAGCTCAAATAGCTCTAGTTACTCTACTTTTGCCAGAGGCGGAAATAAGCAGTTTTTTGTTCACATATTAGCTAAAAGAGCTTCAAAAAGCAGCAGCGATTTTATGGGTGCATAAATGAGGTGCAACCTACTCAGTGTCACTGATTATTGAATGCAAGCACAGTGGAAGAAAACTTTTTGCAGTGTGTAGGAGAGAATCTAAAAGCTGTTTTCCCTCAGAAATTAATGATTCACCTTCAATCTTATTGTAGTATTTTATATATATCTACTGTCTATATTTTATGCATTAGGTAAGTTAAATTGTCAGTACCTACAGTAAGAGTTACAGTAAAGGGTCACCCACATGACAAATGATAGTACATTAAGGAGTATGTTTGATACTCAAATCTTAGGGTTTTGGGTATTTCAGGAGTACCTTCTACAAAAAATAAATGAATAAAAAAATTAAAATGCAACCACATTTGAGCACCAGTAAACATTTACTGGCACCTGATTCATAAAACAATGTGTGATTGGTTGTTTAGTAACTCATAAGTAATTGTAGAATGCACTAAATAGAGGATGTTGGTGGTTGCAGGCTAGCAACTCGACTGCAGGGCTCACTACAGCCTCAAGGACATCCATAACACCATCCGCTCAGGACATATGCAGGTAAGATTGGCTTCTCTTGCAGTTACAGTTACCTGGGAAGAGAGACTCCATTCCTTGACTATCTGCAAATATCTGTTCAGACATCTCTTTTAAAGCCAGGAGCAGCCAGCCTTCTCTCTGTGATATTAACATGCACACTTCTCTTCTGAGTGGGAGACTGAATTAGCATGGTCGGCTGCACCCCAAGGGCATAACAAACTTAAAATGTGTGCTGTGGCGCTCCCATAGTGCAATCAATGGGGGGAGATGACTGATTGCAGAAATGGAAACCTTCAGCTTGTTATACCCACTGGTGCCGTGTTGGCCACACTGACAGGCTCAGTCCTTTGGCTTCATGGTCGAAACAAGCCTCTGTGTGTGTGTGTGTGTGTGTGTGTGTGTGTGTGTGTGTGTGTGTGTGTGTGTGTGTGTGTGTTAGCACCTTAATTTGCTGTCCTAAGTTCAGTCCATGTCCACTGCCTGCTTGTTTGATTATTTAGTCTGATCATAAGCTGTAGTTTCCATTCTGTTTCCTATTATCCATTTCCTGTTTTGCAGCGGCAGCTTCTGTCCAACTACTCTCAGCTTCAAATGAAACAGAAGCTGTGTTAGCAACCTCTAATAGCAAATAACTCTTTGTTATCTACATTAATTAAAGAAGAATGAGATATTCTGTGATCATAACGTGTTTCCAAGTATAAGAGAGAAATCATAGGCAGCCCTAATTCTGTCACTTAGAAATTAATCTGAATGACAGCAGAGAATATATAAAGAGAAGTGTCATTTTACCGTAAATACACCAGAAAGCCTGAAAAAGAAAAGAATCAGTGTTGCAATGGTGTAAAGTCCAGTTACTTGTTACTGTAAGTAATCAAAATCAAAAATGGTAGCATAAATTGTTACTAGTAAATTGACTAAACTTAATCTTTAAAATCATGCAGCTATGTTTCAGCCCATTGCTTTAGTTATGACAGATTTATGTTTTTCCATCTTGTTTCACTTTATTTCATCTCCATCTGTGTGTGAATGTGTGTGTGTGTGTTTAGTTCTGGACAGCTGACCCGCTTAGAGGAGGATGTGTCTGAGTCACGCAAACACAAAAAGCACACGCACAACTCCTCTGCAATGACGGTCACTGGCACCACTCTGGGCTCATCGGCTCAGGCACAGAAAAAGCAGGTGAAGCGACGTCACCGCCGCAAGAGAAGCAGCTGCACGGCCATCGACTGCGTGGAAACCAATGGCAAGCACGACCACAGCGACCGGAGCCTCAGCTCTGACCGTAGTGAGCTGGGCGAGAAGAGGGAGCACTCCTTCAGGAACCGGAGGGATCTCCCGCCTCGCTTCCGGTGCACAGGTGCGCCGCATTCAGACTCCTCTGAGGATGAGGCGTGCCGCGAGAGCCGCAGCTGGAGCAAAGAGAAAGCCAGAAGAGCGCGCCGCCGCAGCGGGAGCAGCCGGGACAGGGAGGTGATAAACCCACACAAAGGAGGAGAAGACAAAGCCGAGATCATGGAGCTGCAATCTGTGGGCTCAGATGAAGGGAAAGAGAGTCAACCTCTGATGGAGGACAGCAGCGGCCTTAAGAAGCGCCACAACCACGGGAGCTCAGTGAAGAGAGACGGCCATGCATCGCAGAGGGATCGATCGCAGGGCAGAGATAAGGATACGAAGAGCTACAAGTCACAGAGCCCAAGAGGCAGCTCCTCATTGGCCGATGACGGCGAGGAGCTCATCACCAAGAGATACCAGGAGAAGGGTTCAGGGGGCGGGGATATGTCAGTGCCCACACTCCAGAAACACTGTGGTGCGAATGGGAACACACCGCATCCCTGCTCTGACGACTCTGAGCTGGAGGTCTGCAGGTTAGTTACATAAGTGTGAAAACTGATCATGTACTGACCCCAAGTTTATCTTCATTGCCCAGATGAGGCCAAACAAACAAAGACAAAGAGAGGCACTAAAATAAAACAGTGCAGAGACTGCAGGTCATTTCTCCTCCTTCTGTCTGTGTGCAGGATCTGCCACTGTGAGGGGGACGACGAGTGTCCGTTGATAATGCCCTGTCGCTGCACGGGAAGCCTCAGTTTTGTTCATCAGGCCTGTCTCAACCAGTGGATCAAATCCTCCGACACTCGCTGCTGTGAACTCTGCAAATTTGACTTCATCATGGAGACGAAGCTCAAACCTTTAAGCAAGGTACGCCGCACACACTTAGGTCTTCCTGAAAAGCGTTAAGCGCTGAGATATGCAGGGCAGTTCTGAGCGTGTTTCTCTGTCTCCCTCCTGTGTTCGCGCCTCTTTCTTCCAGTGGGAGAAGCTACACATGTCGAAGAGCGAGAGGAGGAAGATCTTCTGTTCAGTGCTGTTTCACCTGATAGCGATAGTGTGTATGTTGTGGTCGGTCTACATTCTGGTGAGGAGAACTGCTGAAGAGATCCGACTCGGAAAGAACGGTCAGTGCTTTCCCTTCGCCTCCCCGCCGCTCACACGCCAGAGTCAGGCAGCATGCAGTACGGTCCCTGTGGTGTCTCCTTCACTGTTTGCATGTCAACACGTGTGTCCATAGTTACATGTTGGATACTATTTCTCACCACATGTAACATAAACAAAAAGCCTTCTTTTTTTATTATCATCTACTATGATCAATGTGTGGATCTATATTTATAATTATAATTAAATTGTCTGCTGATAGTTTGTCTTTTTTAAATGAGAATTATAATTGAATGTCACCTTTCACCCACTTACTTCACTTTCTTTTTCTGGATGTGCGTAGCGTTTGTTAATGCACCCTATGAGCCATAAAATCCCTCAGATTTCATATTCACCTCTTCTCTTATAGAATAACCGACAAATACACAGAATTAGTAAGAACTCCTAAAATGGGTGCATTAATGTGTGGGTGTTGTTTTCCTTTTCATTGATTCATTCATACAGATGGCATGAGTGAGTGGAAAGGAGTTTCCACTCACTCACACAGAGTAGGTTTAACTTCTTTAATGTTTCTTTTCTGGTGTAGTCAGTTACTTATGGCCGGTATTGATGTGGGTGGAATGGATTTATACAGGATTGTAACCATGCAAAGTGTATTAGCTTCAACTCTACTGGTACAATATGTCAAAGAATACAGTGTGCATAATCCACTCCCAACATGCCCCCACAGCACCCCACAGGGTACCTTTAACCTGCAGGTATGCCTGACTCTGGTTAAGTGATTTTAAAAAGTTTCGCCTGTTTGGGTATATTAGGTACATTATACATTAGGTGTTTTACTGTGATAGTCGTCCCTAAACATTAGACACATTAGGCGTCCTGCTCTAGTGTGGAAGACGGACTTTGCTTTTAGACATCCTCTGAAGAGTTAACTTGCAGTTTCTCAGACAGTTTATAACATTTGAAAGTCTCAAAATAAATGTGTGAAGCTGCTGAACTGAGCATGTTTAGCAATACTTGTGGTATGTGGCCAAGTAACTACATCGCGCTTGCCATATTCACAGGCCACTTTATTAGGTACATGTGTTCAACTGCCAATTAAAAGAAATATCTAATCAGCCAATCACATTGGCTGGTTAGATATGGTCAAGATCATCTGCTGATGTTCAAACTGAGCATCAGAATGAAGAAGTAGGGCCATTTAAGTGACGGGACGCCGTCATGGTTGTTGGTGCCAAATGGGCTCATCTGGGTAGTTCAGAAACTGTTGATGGACTAAGATTTTCCCACACAACCAGTGTGCAGCGGTTCTATGGAACGAAATTCCTTGCTAATGCCACAGATCAGAGGAGATGGGCCAGACTGATTTTGTCCCCTTATGAGAACAGTATGCACATCTCCTGATAACGCACCATGTCACACAATGTTCAAATCAATGTATTAACTGTACACAAATGGCCTCCACAGTCACCAGACCTCGGTCCAAAAGAGCAGCTTTGTGATGTGGTGGAACGAGAGATTCACATCACGACTGTGCAGCTGACAAATCTGCAGCTACTGTGTGATGTTGTTGTGTCAATATGGACCAAAATGTGTTTCCGGCACCTTGTTGAATCTGTGCAACGAAGAATCAAGGCAGCGGGACCTAATGAAGTTGAAAGTCACTGTTAACGAATATAAAAGAGCTTTTAGTTTAATGTGTCATTTTTGTGTTTCTGGGGAAATTAACATTTACTGAAAATGTTTCAATTTTATTATAATCAGATTTTTATTGCATTAACATGCAGTAAAAGTCAGTGTTACCTTACTGAACAGAAATCTTTGCATTTTTCAAGTAAACTGTCGCCGCTGGTGCATTTTCTTTTGACACTGGTCAAATAGTCTTTCTGGGACTGTTTGCAGGAAAATCTTTGTCAAGTCTGCGATGTGTTTACAGGAAGTTATTTTGACAAAGGTGACACATTCTTTGGTAATTCTAAGAGAAACACCTACCAAATTTATTGGAAAGTGAAACCCAAAGACCAACTGTCTGCAACAATAAGGTTTCAGATGTTATACTTCAAAGACAGGAAGGTTCCCACTGCAGCCTCGGAGTATAATCTTAACAACATAATAATAATAATTTTTTTAAAACAGCCGGATGGAGAAAACCACTTGGAAACTAATGCAAAAGTAATTTGCATGGTACACTACTTATACCTGAAATCTGTGAGATGAACACTCTCAGGAATGTGAAGATGATGCGATTGTTGATCAGTATCCTCTGATCCACGAGTTATCCTTCAAGTCACAGTTAACACCCCTCAGTGCTCTTCTACATTCATGGTTGTGTTCAGTGGTGGTGTGTGTCGTGTTGTGTTTACGATGTAGGACGTAAGAGTAGATGCAGAAAAATACATATGACCTATAAAATCATAAGCATTAATATTTAGAGTATTTCTACAGTGTTTGCACAATAGAATATTTTCTCCAGAGATTAAAAAGAGAAATCGCTCTTGATTGCAGCCGAATTATGGAGAGTTTCTCTTCTGAAGTACTATACGCCGCAGGGTAAGCACAGCTCTGCACATGCCACCATCTTGACCCCTCACACGTCTGCGAGGGGCACTAACAGCTGCTGTGTGTGTGTCGGTGTCCTTTCAGGTGTGCTGGAGTGGCCCTTCTGGACTAAGCTGATTGTGGTGGCCATTGGCTTCACGGGTGGCCTCATCTTTATGTACATCCAGTGTAAAGTCTACCTGCAGCTGTGGCGCCGCCTCAAGGCCTTCAATCGCATCATCACTGTGCAGAACTGTCCTGAGAAGGACCTGCACAACCCCCAGGCCCGGCAAAGCACCATCGCCAATGGCAGGCATGAAACCGTGGAGGTGCCGGTCAGCCAGGCCCCAGCTCCGGCAGCTCCGATGGACTCTGACACGTCAGTGGAGGCTGCCGTGGCGCCGGCGCAAAACCCTGTTTGACTCATCTCCTCCTGCTCCGAGAACAGTCCATAATCCCACTCTGCTCATGGTAATGTCAATGAGCACAGTGAGATTTGGACTTGTGCAGTGTTGTAATGTTGTTCTCAACTCCAGTGGGTGCTGTTGGACAAACGAACTGATCCAGTCCTTCGGTGATCCAGAAAAGTTGGGGTCAGAAGGGCTTCACGAAGAAAAGAAGAGGGGCAGAGTGTGGAGAGAGGACAGAAACAAAGCCATCGGCACAGAACGCTCGTAAAGACCGTGTTTTGTGGTTTACCGACACTATTTTATCCCAGTATGCACTTTCTCAACCTGCACTGATATGAGTTAAAGATGTGAACACTCTGCAGATGCTCATCAAAGGTCTCAGTATGTTTCAAATGAATCACGCATATGACTCGTAATCAGTCCCCACATCAGCTGACACTGTCACACATCCACAAGGCGGGACAATTAATAAGCTGCTTCAGCTTTTACCACCCAGCTTCTCTGACCTGCTTTCACTGATGCTGCCACTGTTCTGTGAGGGGGACTTGCTGCTGCTCTTGCTGAGAGCTGGGAAGTCCCAGAAGAGAGCCTACACAGTCCTGATTGGCCCAGCTGAAGCCTCGCATGAATTGTAGAATCAGAGATGCAACATTGTAGCAGATAAGGGCTACTCTGAAACGCTCCAGATTCAGTCACTGCAGCCACGGTGCTGACTCTGAGACCTGTAACACATCTGTGCCCCTGGTGTTCACTGAGACTTCTCCATTTAGAAGTTGAGCTGCTGTCGTATTTTTGAAAAAAACATATGGACCAATCACTTTACATGAAGTGCAGATCTATGACCCGCAGACACACTACTCAAAAGTTTTTAATGAATTTGGAAAAGTTGTCAAAAGTGAGAGTGAGGCAGGATAAAAAAATACAATAGCTTGAGTTTGTTTTAAACCTGCCTGATCGGGCCTGTGTGACAAGCTCTGAAGCATACTGAGACCTTTACTCTCCTTTTGGACAATCAGGTCTTCAGACACCAAAGAGTCAGATGTTATAAGTAGAGAAACAGACCGTAAACTGAACCTTTAGCTCAGTCGGAGATCTAAAAACGTAATAGTCTGAAAGTTATCGTCAGATTATTTGTTAAAATAGAAAGTCTACAGTAGCCCAGTCGTTTGCAGCTTCGGAGGTCCTGAGCTGGACAACCTTTATTTATATGTCGATGTAACTAGAGCTTTCATGGTTTCCCCCCATTCATGTTTTTACATTAGATTATGAGCATTTCTCTTGATTCGAACCAACACAAAGTCGGCCTACTCAAAGCGACTGTTACTCACACATGACCACTTTTATAGTCTCGATTTGGTTTCTCACCTCACAGAAAATACAGTTTCCTCTGTGTCTTAAACCCACCGCAACCGCTATTTTCTAAATAAAACAGAGCATTCTGGTTACATGAAACGCATATTTGTTTGTGCAATAAATGATGAATGTAGAAACCTCTGAAAGGCTGGTGTGAAGTCACTGAGAAACTTTTAGCAGGAGTTCAGACTGGGAAAAAAAAAATCTGACTTTGCTATTTGAGGCTGTAGCACCATCTCGTGGACGGTCCAGGAATAGCAGCAGCATTTTCTCACACATCACATTAAGTGTGCTGAAAGTCTTAATACTCCAGCAGGTCCAACATGAAGAGTCTCAGTGGGAGTCTGAAATCTCATCCATTTGCTCACTGTCCAAATCGCTTCCATCTTCCTCATTATCATCATTCTCCTGATTCTCCTCGCCCTCGTGTTTCTCCTCTCCTTCCTTCTTTGACTCTAAACTTTTGTTCGAGACCTTGCGCAGTTTAATATTCGGAAGTTTCTTCAGGTCCCCAGTCCACTCTCTGCAAAATTTAAAAATGCAACAATACTAATGACCAGTCTTCAAAATCGAATCATTTCAAGTTCAGACTTAAGAGTCCATGTATGCACTTTTATCAGCTGATCAGCCAATCCGTGAAATGATGGAAGCTGAATAATTATAACATCTTCTCAAACAAAGAGAAACAAGAGGTTGAGTTTAGCTCATTAAAGCTCGTCCACTCACCTAAAGGTCTTCAGATGTTTTCCATTGATGATGTCGGGGATTTCTGAAACACCGCAGCAGAGGATCAGACAGTTTTACAGCCAGAGGTGTCTATAAATTACTCGTTTTTTTTTATTTCTTTTTTTTAAAAACGAGGACTCACCGAAACCGACACCCTCAAACTGTGCCCGCTCTCGCTCGATGGTCTGTTTGATTACGGCCTCTCTGGCGCCATGGAGACGACCCTGCCGACCTTTGATCCCATTCATGAGTTCAATCTGCTCAAGTTCAGAGTCAAATCTGTGGAGGTATCTGAAGACAGAAAACATACTACTGTTCATACACTTTGTTGCTTCATTTTATTTTAGGATACATATACAAGTATTTCATGAGTTTAAAACACTTTCATTGGGGGAAAAATATAATTTATGCGTAAAGTCAATGTTTACAGTATTTAACCTTCTTCTTCATGAGATCTGCAGTTCTTTGTGGTGTGCTGGATATCAGTGTCCGGGCAAAATCCTGACTGATTGCGATTCATTCCTGGCTCATCAGTGCTCCAGGTTCATCACAGGTTCTGGGGTTCTGCTTGTTCACGTTCAAGGACTGTAACTAGATTATGGTGGCATTAGGATCTAGGTAGTTAATTTGATGATCTTCAGGCCGCTTAATTACCATTTTTTCCTCGGGACACGGTGCTCCTTTGTGCTGGAAAATGCAAAGATTGTCACCAAACTGTTCTGGGAGCGATAAAAGAAGCTGGTCTTTTAAGATGTTTTTATTGGCGACAAACTGATCGACTTGGGAACACAATCAGGATTTTCCCCTGACATGGATATCCAGCACACCATAGAGAACTGCAGAAGTTATGAAGAAAAGTCAGTGCTGTAAATTCCTTGCTTAAACTGTTATTTATGTGACCACAAAAGACTCTGAAACTCATAAAACACACATATGATTGATCTGTATCTTCGTTTCACATAAAAAGGAATACATTCGAATAAAAACTGCACAAAATTAACGCCACGGCTCAAACTTTTGGTTGTGATTGTTGAAGGTGATGGTTTCTGTTTATAGTCGGAGTGGAACCGACCAATCATGGTAGAGGGGGTTGGGTTCATGCAGGCTGGAGAATAAAACGAGGGCTGTATTAGGGCTGCCACGATTACGTCGACTATCAAAATTGTCGACGACTGATTTAATAGTCGATGCGTCGTTTGAAGCTTTGTAAGATCACAAAAGACGCAGGAATAATTAGTAAGATTTAAGAGTGTAATAACGGACTGAAACAGAAGATGGCACCGCTGCATGTACAAGGATGGCAGCTGCCGTTACACCCCGAAGAAGAAGTAGCTCTGTCCCAGAATTCATAGCGCAGCCCAGCTCAGTTTCCAACAATGGCGGCAGCTAATTAGTTTTAATATTACTCTTTCTGGGTCACAAAATAAACGTTTAACATATTTTCAGGCAAGAATGTAGCTGTGTAAACCTCAAATATCTGCTCAGTTTATCAAGACACCACATATTTTCAAAAGCGCGCCGACGTTTTCGGAGACGTCTGTTAGCGAATAGCTGGATAGCTAGCCGGGGGCAAGGCTAACTAGAGCCTGTGAGAACACCGAAATCGTTTTCAAACCCACCGCCGTCTTTCGCTACTCAGATTAAACATATATAAGTCACTGAGATAACTTAAAAATGTTATTGTTTGGCTTTTTTTTAGTATTTTATTTGTTCCTGAGTAAATCGGTTTGGCTGAGATTAAAGTTATAGTTTTTACACAGCTGAATAAACGTCAAGCAGACAACTGATCATCAGAAGTGTGAGATGCTCCAGAATTTACTCCAGTGTCCTGTTATATTTTAGATAGAAAGGAGTTTATTAAACTTCACCGAGACAATCTGCAAATTTCATTCAAATTTAATAAACTATCATCTTGTCTTTATTTTTAGTTAGCACCTTAAACACTTAAAGCTGTAAGCTAATGATAGTTATATAAGAGCAGATGCTGCTGGTGCAATAAGCTGTAGTTTTACGTCCAATGGATGATGATCTGATTAGTCGACTAATCACAAAAATAATCAGTGACTAGTCGACTATCAAAATAATCGTTTGTGGCAGCCCTAGGCTCTATTTGCCCAAATGAAATCATCACCTGCTGTCTGATGACATGTAGCGTTTTGTAAACAATGGCCAGCTGATGGATGATGAAGTCTCAGCCCTGAAAACATGAACCACTCTCACCAGAGACTGGGGCAGCTCACAGACTGGCTGATGGGCTCACAGTTTAATGCATGTACGGGCTCTCTCTCTCTTTTTGTTTGTGCACTTCCAAATGAAAAATAATGTACTCCAAATTCAAAATGAACATAAGCCCAGAGCCAAACCTCTCAATGATGTCGCAGGCGTCTTTTTTTGTGTAAGTCGCCTTAGCTGGATCCAGCTCACTCTGAAACCACAAGAGCTTCTCACCTGTGATTGGAGATACAAGAAAAAAAGGAAAGAAAACATCAATAAACACCTTTTTCTTTTTTGCTCTTGCAATAACATGAACGAAAAGCTTGCTCTCACCAATGTTGCTTAGACGAGTAGCTTTCTCAGTCTTTTGCCTGCAGCATCAGAAAGAAACCAGTTAAACCTCCTTTAAATCATCACACAGACGCTGTTTACTTCACACAAGAGGTTAAAGAAAACTGTCAAGGCAGGATGAAGTGTCTCAATCAGCCCAAGTTACATTTAATAACATGTCCCTGGAGCCACGCTCGTATTTGCATCTGCAGACTCGCAGCGCGGAGGCGGAGACATGGCAAGAGTTTAACACAATGCTCAAATGTGAGGCTAACAACATGCTATTGATTCGTTAAGGTGAGCTGATCTCTGCGGCCATCTACAAACCTCTCTTTCCTCCTAAGTCTGCACTCCTCTCGGGCCATATAAGCTGCCTTCCGGCTGTACGGATGAACCACTTTCTCCGCAGGTTTTCCCCTCTGAATCTTCGGCTAAAAAACACGACGAGCTCCGATCATTTAGAGGCCTTTTATTAACGCTACACAAACAGAAAACCCCACAGTTCAACATACTCACCATTTTAACTGTGGAAACACGTGTGCTGCGGGGTCTGTTGACAGCTGGACCGGAAGTGGTCCGTCTTCAAATTAAATCCGGACGTCGTGCGGGGAAACTAGAGAGGTTCCTCCAACTTAATGAGATACCTCTACTACTACTGCTACTAATAATAATGAAATTTTAAGATGCGATCAAAAATAAATTGAGAAATTTATACACACACACACACACACACACACACACACACACACACACACACACACACACACACACACACACACGTATATATAATAAGAAATTAATGAAAATTAATGAATTTTTCCTCTTCATGTTTTTATAATTAAAGAAATGTAAACACTGAAACAGACTGCACAATAAATATGGATACATTACAAATTCTGTAGCTAAATTACACAAAGTAATCACTCCATGAATAAAATTAAAATGATAAAGAATGGTGCTTTATTCTCCTTCTTATCCATTTTTTAAGTAAAACCCAGACATTTGGATCTGCTTCACTCCAATACTGATATTGCGTTTATTGTTGAGAAAACAAGTGTACTTGATTTGATCTATATCTGTGTTTGGCAAGATTTAGGTGCTACTCCTTGACTCAGGAATAAGTATCTGTAGAGAAGAGGAAATTATAATATCAACATTCATGTCCACACGGGTGCTGAATGAATGCAGCAGCATTAGTGGGACCAGTTGAGACCAGTCGGACTCCCCCTGCACTGCAGGCTTCATTGAAAAGATTGGATATGAGGAGAGGAGCGAGCCTCCGTCTGCCTGAAATGCACTCATTTTGGAGCTACAGGCAGGCCCATAAGTTTTTGGACAGTTATACTTTTTGTGTGTGTTTGTTTTTGTAATTTTGCATCTGCATTCGTGGATTTTTATAGAATAGAAAAATATGGTCGATGTAAGTTTTATCACACTAAAGCATTTATGAAATGTGAGTAAGCAGACTAACCATGTATGAATAGCTCTGTCTCCCAAGCCTAGTCACAGTTAATAAGGTGGGATGCCTTTCTGCCACAGTCTTTTTTCTCTGTCAGTAGTGACGGGAGAATTCATTTACTTATATAAAATAATAATATACTAGGATAATACCCCATTAAGAGTAAGACACCTGGTGGTACTTGCTGAGCATTGAGTCTGACTTGGGTTAATGAGCTCTCAATTATAGACTACTCTCTCCACACAAGTACAAACTGCTGCACAGATCTGCTGTGGGAGAAGTATTGCAAAAGTCGGGTGTAAAGAAACAGCCAATTTAAAAGCTGAGTGATGTGAAACTGATGACTTGTGTGTAAATTCAGTGATTTGAGCAAGACGTCAAGACTTTTCAACCATTAATATCTCCTACGCTTGCAGATTTATTACACACACACAGATGTGATAAAACAGTTCCTTAAGTCTCTTGAAAGCCTTCTGAGCAGATTCATGCCAGCTGATTGGAAACTTTGGAGAGGTGAGAGTGGTTTCCTGCTTGGTCTGGGTGAGTTAGTGTTTTTCCGTAGTGCCTGGCGCTGCTCCTCTGGGTCATCATCACTCCTCCCAGGGCTTCCAGCTGGAGCTGATTAGACCGGCAGTACTTAAGACCAGCGCTTACAACTAACCCTTGCCAGAATGTCTGCTAACCTATGTTAGTTTGCAGCTACTTGTATCCTGTGTTAATCATAGTGCCATAGTACCTTCTCTTGTCTTCTCTGTCAGTTTATGGACATACTCTCTCCATCTTACCATAATTTCTCCAACCTGGATGCTGGTCACTTCTGCTCCATCAAAGCCAGTAATATCTCACTGAATGATATCCATCCACACCTGCCTGCCCCCCTTTCACTGCTTGGAACCTGAGGATCAATCCTCACTGGACCCACCAAGACCACAACCACTCCAACCAAGACCTTCCCCTCCAGCTCACTCTACCTGCAAATAGGTAAGACTTTAGACATTTCACCTGGACTTTGCTCGCACTTCTCAGAACCACCTTGACTCTCTTTTCGCTCTGTTTCAGTGCCCCAGTCAGCCAACTCTTGAGCCACAGTTTCTCTGCCAAGTCCGTTTTCTCATTGCTGGCAACTGAGCCCTGACATTAGTGGCAGTACAATCTTATTGTGTTTACGGATGAGCTTACGGTAGAAATTGGCAAGGCCAAGGAAACACTGAAAATGTTTTCTGGTAGCTGGTTCAGGGCAAGTCCATAACTCCCTGGACTCTGGCTGGGGTCTGTGCTAATTTGATCATTTGACGACACAGCCAAGGGACAAGATAGAGTAAGGATTAAAATTTAAACTTCTCACTTTTCACATACAATTTGTTCTCCAGTAAGTGATGGAAAACCTGACGAATGACAGACTGACTCTCAGAGAGGTTCCTGGAAAAGATCCAGATCTTTTCAAGAAAGGTAAACACAAACTAGTTCAGAAAGTCTCAGATGATGTCATTTACCAATATCAGAGTTGTTGGTGCGTCAGAATGGCATTACTAAGTATTCAAAATGAGCAAGTTGGGTTTTGAATGTTGTTTTCTATCCATCTCCTTGACTGATATGAACAAGATTACAAGTATTGCATAAATCCACTTAAAAAAAAAACAAAAACAAAAAAACAAACAGAGAAAAACAGATGTAATGGGTATTTATTTTTAACAGTAATGTTGTTCAAACCTCGAAATATCAATGCAACAGCAAAGGGACCTGTCTGTTGTTGTTGTAGCTGTTAGAACTGATGTCTGAAAGCCAACAAAGATGCCCAACGGATTTACTTTGCCAAGTGGATCATCACGGCCTTGCTTTTTTGGTCCATTTGATCAACCTTTGTT
Source organism: Astatotilapia calliptera (assembly GCF_964374335.1). Lineage (NCBI taxonomy): Eukaryota > Metazoa > Chordata > Actinopteri > Cichliformes > Cichlidae > Astatotilapia > Astatotilapia calliptera. The sequence goes on along the minus strand of NC_137427.1, from coordinate 27,594,630 downwards.
GTTATTATTTATTTCATTTTATTTTCAGTTGTTACAGACATGGCTGGGGGATAGGAAAGAGAGAAAGAAAGATGAAGGGGGACAGTGAGAAAGGACACTTAAAAAGGAAACAAATCTCCCAGATCACCTGTTGAGAGAAAAAGCAAAAACGAGGGCGACATAATAAACACAGCACCATCGCATTAATCTAGCTAACAGTAAATACTAAATATTGAATGTTGTTGTGCAGCACGCAGGACTGACAACGATTGCTGTGACTTAAATAGTCACAGCAATCGTTGCTTGAACCAGAAGAAGAGCTTTTGTTCCACGTGAGGATTGTGGTTGCTTAATGAAGGGTGTCCTAATACCAGGGGCTTCAAAGAGATGCATCTCAATATGTTTGGAGTGGTTGGCTGATAATGAGAGCTACCACTTCTGTAGGATGGGTGATATCTGGAATGTAGATACTAATGTGGATAAGTGAAGTGTTTCTGGCAGCTCCCCCAAAGGAATATTGAGCTTGATGGCTTTGGTTTGAGCCCCAAAATGTGTTTGTCTTTGGAATCTATGAGTGCTCGAAGTGAATGGGAAACTATCTGAGAGGTGAATTTAGCGCTGAGCAGAAGTCTATGTAGAGATGCTTGATTAATTTTGCCTGCCGTTATCCCTACTATGACTGCTGGATGTTGGTTAACCGCAAAGAACAGGTGTCAATAAAATGTCCTTTTGTGCGACAATAGAAACTCACCAGCTGTGATCCCTTCCTCTCTCTCATGGAGGGATACAGATTCTTCTCCCTGCCTGCTTCCTTAGCCAGTCAGCAACTGTTACTTTGACAAAAGGTGATGAGTTTATGTGATGCTGTGTCACAAGTTCAAGCCTTTGTTAAACACACTAATGAATTTTTTCAGGAAGGCTATCTTTAACTATGCCCCAATTCAGGGGCTACTACCTTCGAAGGCTGCAATTGAAGGCCGATTATTATGTCACAGCCAGGTGCTGAAGGCTGTCCCAATTCGAAGGCTGCTCCAAATGCGGCCGACAAACGCTCCTTCATTTCCCCGAATTTGAAGGATAGGTCGGATGTATCGAAGGAAACGCCATGATTCCCAGAAATAGTCTCTCTTCCTCTTTTTGCCCTAAAAACAAACACATTAGAATTTTCACGAGCTGATACAAACTCTCCGATGTGAATGTTTCATCATTCAGTGCAGTCACAGGCACATGTATGAATGCTGGCACTTTGGACATACGTAGTTGTCTTTGGTGGACCGCTGTGGATGCTCGTTTGTGTGACGCCATCTTTCTGTCTCCGCCCGATCGAAATATTTCGCCTGCTCATCTTTTGAGAGCAACTTCCACTGTGGACAGAAGAGCACAGGAACACACTGTCAGCATATACAAATGCACAGCTACACTGTTACTACACATTACTACAGGACAGCTGGTACACATGCATAAACACGAGCACAAAACACGAACAGATCCATAAATGTATGTAGAGTTAGTTACACACTTACTCTCGCTCCCGCAACTGCATTCACAGCTGCACTCCCACTCATGTTCAATTCAGCCACCACCTTTGGCCTCTGCTCTTTCAGATAGACCATGAAGGCATTTGGTGGCTTCTTAATAGAAGGGCGTCCGTCATCCTGATGGGATTGACGCGGTCGTTTTCTACAGGGATAAAACACAGAGTAAGAGCACATGTCAACACTGTGAGAAACCTGCAGGACGGTGAGAAAAAGCAGCACAGCAAGCTTACCTTGGAGTGGACCTGGTGGGTGGAGGAGCAAGAACAGTGTCTGGTGGTGCTTTGGGGATCACATTTACAGGCCACTGATACAGTAGCTTCTGTGGAGGGAGGGAGAAGGTTAAAACCCCACGATACTGACACTTAGTCCAGCACTTCAGAGGCTAATAATGATAAGCGCCACAGAAACATGTACGTGTGGACAAATTCAAACTTTGGTAATTTAATCTTCACCAGATTCAAAGAAGATTGCATGAACAACACAAAGTGATCAGTGGGAGGAGAACATGTGCATAAAACTACATTTATACATAGCTTCACTTTGCGCTCCTCACTTATTTTTGGAATTATAATTACAGACAGTGATTAAGTTTACTGATCAGCAAAGCTTCACACCACAGTTATACAAAGGTAAAATACAAGGAAGGTGGCAGCAGAAAAACAATTTTTCTTTCATCTGGCCTGAAGTATCTGACAGTTTTAAGCACCTTTATCAGTAAACACCTGCCACCACCTCTGGCTGTCTCACCTGGCCATCAGTTCCTGGCTGAGTGAGGAGGTGAGCTTCCACCGGGATAATGGGAGTGACCATCAATGGAGCTTGCTCCTGAAACAGAGATGGAGCTGATCCCAGGAAAGATTCTCCAGTATGATTCATTGCTGCTAGCTGAGGGGAGGCGGATGGTCCAGCAGGAACAGGAGGAGGAGGTGGAGGGTTGGGTGTTTGCTGTTGTATTTCATACCTGGTGTCCATTTTAGTGACACAGGGCTTATGTGGCGTTTTTTATTTGAACTCGGCCAGAAGAAAGACACTGATTCTGTCTGGGATCCTGTGGCACACATACATAGGAGGTTTTGATTCTGTTAGACAGAGACTGACACCTTACATAATACACAACTAAACCCAGGACAACTATTGTGTGACTTACCAGTTAAAATCAGTATCAAATGTAAATATTATATTGATTTTATTAAAAATTCAACAACCTTTAAATGTGTTGTATTTGTAAACTAATTGAAACCAAACTGAAAAATGTAAAAACATTCAAACCAATGAATACACAAAACTATCAACTATTGCAGCTATCATTAAATGTCTGCATGTACATATAATCACTAGTTCTTAATTTGTTATATCACACAATCAGATTTTAAAGTGTACTTTTTCTGATAGTACTACTGCACTTTTTGTTCAGACTTTTACATGTTGTGAATTACTTAGTTCACTGTTCACTCATCCACAGTCATCATCATGGCTGGATTTCCCTCTTGAGGGTCCCCAGGGCAGTTTTTCTGAGCCTCCCACTCATGGGGCTATTATGGTAGAAAAAGCATTTGTGCATGATTTCACTGTTTTCTGCTAATCCAAATGTTTGTATCAGAAAGCCTGGTTATACTTTGACAGTGATATGCCCTCCTCTTTGACAGTGTTTTTTTTAATTTGGTTAGATATGTTGAAGTTGTTTTTTTTCATCGTGGTGTTGTTGAGCTGAGACAAAACAACCAAAACTATGTTTATCCAAAAACCTATGGACTGAAATATATTTTGAAAATGAATGCATTGCAGGCACACAGAGTCTTGTTCCCCATCATCATATCTGATCTTTTCAGGCAAACCTAACTGGTCTCAACTCGCCCCAGAGGCGAAACTACAAAAACGTTTGTCCAACAAATTATGGACGCAGCTGTCTCTGTTGTAGATCCCTGAGGTGGAGTTTTGTTTTTCTGCTTATGTGGCCTATTGTGAAATATTTTGAAGTCAAATGGACTCTTGGGTGGAACCACAGATTGCTTATAGACGTTACAAAACACATTCAGTCTCCACCAGAGATTTTTCTTTTAGAAAAAGTAACAACACATGCAATCTTATTTCTATAAAATAGTGAAATAGAATTATTAACAGAAACAGAAATACTGAAGTGAAAAACAGAGTGGCACTGATGGTATGACTCATGGTATACGTAAACGCTTCTGTGGAAGAGACGCTAGTCACGGATGATTAGACACTGCCAATGCTGTAAAAGCAAATCACAGCGCAAGACTGGATAACCCAGAACTGCAGATAATAGAGCTGTCTATATCTGCAAGAATGAAAAGCTTCCAAAATTTTTAGTACTGATTTATAGACAATAATAATAATAATAATAATAATAATAATAATAATAATAATAATAATAATAAGCATTTAATGAGAAATCGGTTTGGCCTGAAGAGCAAAACAAAACAAGAAAAGACGCTCACTGTTAAACACATTAATGCACGCCTTTTAAGCACTGCTTCTGGTAAAGTCTTAAATCAGGGGTGTGAAACATCAGCATTTTGCTTCTTGTTGATTCAAACCACCTGTATCTTTTGTGTTGTGTCAGGAAGGGTCAAACTCTGCCACATCAAACATGCAAAGCTACCTGCTGCGGAGGCAAGAAACCAGCTGAAGGTAGGTTTTTCAAACAACCTCCTGAGATATAAAAATAATTTTCCTGCACATTTCCATTCATTCTCTGCCTCTCTACCATAGGGTCCAAAGCGGGTACACCATGGACAGATCACTGATCTGACGCAGGGCTAACACAGAGAGACAGACAACAATTCACACTGACAATTTAGAATCACCAGTTAACCCAACGCCACTAACTGCCTGTCCTTGGACTTGGGAGGATGCCAGAGTACCCAGAGGGAAACCACAAAAAAAAATAAAACAGGGAAATTTGCCCAGAATGGTCCCAGTTGAACTCTTTGTTGCTGTGAGGCAACAGCACTAACAACTGCACCACCATATTACCCAAACAGTTCTGGTTTTGTATTTTATTAAGAAATAAGTAAGACGAAGAAGAAGACTTCTGCAAAAGTTCTATGCAGGGGCCCGATTGAGCCTTCTGGCTGGCTAAAATGATACATGAAAAATATTTTTTAGCGACTACTGACGAAATTGACAGATGCTTTTTGTTTTGTAAGGAATTTTAAAAAGACTTATTTATTGAAGACACCGATGGTTTTTAGCCACAGCTACACCTGTTGGTCTTCAAGGTTTTTGGGCCAAACAGTCTCAAACACGAGGCTCACACGGTTGAGCACATCTATTTTAACCCCAAAACACAACCCATTTCCCCAATTCAATGCTGAAAACTCTACTAGGTGGTGATGTGGTGGGTGTATGCACTGTTGTGTGTATTGGGAAGCAAGTGGGTGCAATGCAGACTTTCTTGTCCCCATAAGGATGAAGCCTTCTCAGCAGCACCATGAGGTTTGCAGGGGTTTGATTCTTGACTCGTGGCTGTAAAATCTGATAAGACATTTACTTTTCTTCAGTCAGGCTCAAATAGAAAACCTGTGCTAACTTCATATCATGTCAAACCATAATTGTGAAAATTTTACTGAACATTTATATCAGAACGCTCAAAACATGCAGCCCAACTTCTCTATGTCCATTTATATTCAATTAGATATTCATTTTCTATCATTTCATTTATTCTTGTTTGTGCTAACAGAGTCTCATTCTTCTTCTTTTCATGGGAATCGAACAGTAATTCTGTGGTATACATTTTATCCCCACGTGACTCTTGAGGTGATCTGAACAGATAAAGCTGATGGAAATCGCAAAGCCCGGCCGTCATGTTGAAACACATCACCGTCGCATTTCTAACGATGAGAAGAGAAACTGTGGTCTTTTTAAAGTAGGCCAAGAACCCACAGCAGCTGACTGATAACCAAGGCAGCATGACCCTGAGGTTCATGATCAGTGTTTCACCACAAACAGTGGCTCAAGCGCCAGCTATAGTGGACACAGCAGACACGCAGCAGTTTCACACTTGGATCATTTAATGCGGTAGCTCGGTGACAGCTTTCTTCTCTTGGCAGAGCTCACGCCACCTGTTTTTTTCTTTTCTTCCTTTTTTCCTTCCTTAAAGTTTGTTCAGCTTCCCCCTTCACTCTGTTGAGCTGCATACCTAACCACCAAGAATGCCATGAGGCGTGTGGCTACAAGCACACAGCTGATTGCATCACATCTCAGAGCGTCTGAGGGTGTGCGAGTGAGACAGAGAATCGTTTTTCTTCTTCTTCTATTTAACGTTAAGTCATATCAGGAAGTGCGATGCTGTGACAGTACAGAAGGAAGCGGGCGCACAATGGCACTATGTCTGTCTCTTGGATTGGTAACATGAGCACCCCGAGGGTGAAGGTCCCCCTGCTCCTGCTGCTGCTGCTGACCACTGTGCTGCCTGGGACAGGTAGGACCGGGGACATTAGTTTCTTTACTTTCAAACAAAGCAGTGCTCTCCGCTTTCCTGCCTCCTCCCCGCTTTTGCCTTTTGTGCGCTTCAGTTTTTCTTTTGGGGCACTCTGAGAACGTCTTTTTGACTGAAAATCAAAGGCTCCTATTGCTCACGCTTTCAAAATCAAAAAAACTTCTCCTATAGTTAAAATGTAACAAGCAGAAATTGACAGTATAGGGCTAGAAGAGTCACAGGTTTGACTGTGAGATGAGCGCCATGTGTAGAAATCAGTTACCTGTCTTTATAGTTTTATAAGTCTATAACAAGGTCAGCCAAAGCTGCCTCTTACAGGCGTCACAGTCTACAGTTAGTACACTCTGAAAAGGACAGTTTCAACACAACGTTATTGTTTTTTACTGAGTGGAAAACTTGCTTTAAACCAGTTGCTCAACATCATCACCTCCTAGTCCTCGGTTTTGCAACAGTTTTGATTTTTTTTGCAATCATTTGGACTAAACTAGACGGAAGTGCTGAGTTCCTGTGCGATCTGACTCGGGTTCGCTGTTTTTCACAATGTTGCCAATGAACTCAAGCAGAAGTAACAGTCTTCAGCCCCAGGTGTGTTTCACTTTTGCTATGAAATGCTGCAGATGCTTTACTTTCAAGTGTTCGCCGTCCAATTTCAATGACATAACAGCTCCCCAACACAAAGTAACGAGCTGTGTCCAAATACAGGGTTTGGCCAAGAAGAAATGGAACAAAGCGGGTCAGGGAATGACACAGTAACCACAGGTGAGGTGTAAATAATATGCTGCAAAAGTATGTGGACATGTTTTTTCTGTCAGTGCTCTGAGAAACAGATGTCTTAGTTTGTCTCAATCTTGATATCTTGATATCTCTAACTGAAGGCCTGAAGTTAAAAAAGAGATACTTGCTCATAAGATCACCATAGAGAGTAACCTGCGCGCATATATGTATAACCTTTGCCTTGAATTCCCTTTATTGAAACAATATCTTATAATAATATAATTAAAATTTACTTCAATTTATGTGTCTTTTAAGCATTTATTTGATGCATCAGTTTACAGCAGAACTTAACACCAATGTATTTATATACATTGGTGTGGATTTTAATCTTTTTTTCTGTCGTACTGGAGTTCCTGAGTGCACTTACACTGAAATTTTGGAGAGGAGAGCCCTCCCCTCTCCCCCAGATCCTTAAAGAATCACTTCTCCTCAGGTCTGCACTGAGCCTGTGGGCTGGGCTGTAAATTAAGCATTTACAAGTCTGAACTTGCAAAGAGGGGAAAGAAATCCCACCATGTGACGGTGTTTCAGTATTAATCAGCCCACTCAGCTGCAGTTCTGCAGACGCTGTCACCCACTTCAACACGTTCTCTTGGATAAACATCCAACAGTGAGCATGACTTCACCACCAAACGTCAGGTGCCCACCTCGCTGAATGGGGGAAAATCCCAGAGTCTCCAACACTGTGGCGAACGTCTGCAAAATATGATTTCTTTTAAAAATCGCGAGTATTTATGACTTTTTCCTCTAATGTGTTACAAGTGTTTTGTTTTTTCTGCGATGTTCACTCAGAGACTCATGCGTGCCTCTACTTATCAATACAGCCATTTTATTGCTTTTTTCTGCCACTAAGGTGTATTAAAGTAGCTTTTACTTTCCTGTACTTATTTTAAAGCTGTAGTGACTAATTTTTAGATCAGCGTTTCCCACGAAAGAGACAACACAACACGCTTTAATGTCTCATGACCCATGCAGCCAGCGATTCTTACAAAATTTCAGAGTATTAGCGTCCCTGCCCTCAAATACTCTGAATCATTTCAGAATGTACAACACTAATCGAAAGCATGACATGAATCATTCAGTGACTGTAAAGGAGGAAGGAGAGGGGCTTATGCTTTTCAAATTAACACAGAATTGTATTCTTTTTCTTTTCATTTCGTTTCTTTTTTAAAATTTATTTCTGCTGTTTATGGTTTTAGCTCTGATAAATGTATTTTCTCTGGGAGTCTGCCTAATTTAAATATATTTGTTTTTACTTTGAGAGTGCTTTTCAGTTACTTGTGCAGGCGTTGCCTACACATTAACTAAAATTACTAAGAATTTAAGCATCTTTGGACTTCATCAATGTTAATTTTGTAAGGGAGCTTATGGAACAATTTTTTTTAAAATTTCCTGCCCAATATAAACTTAAAATCATCACAAACCTCCAAGTGAATGTGTCACATCATAAAAAACAGCTTCAGGAAATGGTATGAAACCTCGTTCTTCTTCTTTCCTCTCCCCGCAGTCGCCTCGCATTTATCTTGTGACCCTTTGAATGATGCCTGAACCCTAGTTCAACTCTAGCGACGACAACAATAACACTATTTTTTTTTTTAACACATCCTCGGGTTTCTGCAAAGAGAGAAATTTTACTTACGTTTTGTTGCTAAAAATGAAAGCGGGCCTCGTATTGGGGTAATTGTGTTGCTTTTACTTAAGCAGTAATCTGGATATTGGATATTTTTAGCTTTACGATATTAGGTTTTTCTTTGTTGCTCTGTTTCTTTCATATTACAATAAAAAAAAACTGTTATGATGTTACTACAGCATCTTTTTTGTATTTGGTTTTCAATTTAGATGCTTAGCAACCACACTTTTTGGATATCTACATACTTTTGTCCAGGAGTATGAACACATCTGCTCTTTCTGTTGTTCCCAGTTGTTACTGACACCAGTATAGTCATCAATCAGACCAGTTCAAATGGGACTCTGTACGGTGGGTCCACAGCAGCTTTTATTTTACATGAAATCATTTTCCCCTCATCATTACATGTGAATGATGCTTTGCTTTGTTTTTTATCATCATTTGTTCTGTTTTTGCTCCCTTTTCATTTTGGATGAAACCATCTCACAATTTCTGGTTGTTTCTACTCGGGGTTCATGCAGAAGGCAGTGCCTCCGGTAGTGGTATGTATAACTGACTGCTTCTTTTACCACATGAGTAATGATTGCATTAATTATCACCTGTGCAACTGTAGTAGTCACTGGGCTGAATTGAATGTAATGTCAGTAATGCCCCATGGTTTTAATTCCTGTGAAAATCCCCTCTTTGCATATTTTTATGCCAGTGAACAAATTTTAAGACCGTTACGAGGCCTGGGTGAAACGAATGATTAAACTGCTGTCTTCCTTCCACAGTTGCCACATCAATAGATGAAAACTCCATGGATGAAACTGAATCATCAGGCCTGGACCCCATCATTATCATTATCCCTGCAGTGCTGGTGGTCTTAATCATCTGCATGATAGTTTGTGGCATTTTCATCAACCGCAAGTGGAACAAACAAAAGAGAAATCCAGGTATGTCAATCAGAGGAGGGAATATTTTAAAGTTTCACTTCTCTCACTTAATCCTGGTGTCATAGATTATTAGGCAGAGGACTCACTCGCAGGACTCTGAAGTTTAGAGAGAAGGTGAGGGTTTATTTACAATGTGACACCAAGTGAGGATATATACATATATACAGTGAGACAGATAACACAGGGGGTGGAGCTTCAACTTAATCCACAACTCACTCAGAAAGTCCACTCCAAAATGCTCATGCTCACTCACACACATCCACAGAAATCCAGACGGCAGGGAAGACGTGCAGGGAATCTAGAAGGCCTGTACACAGAGAAAAACAAAAAGTCCAAAAACAAACAAAAAGTGAAGGACTGGGGGTGATAGACTGAAGTATCTGAAATAATTTAGTGTTTGGTGGTTTTTAATGACTACTGCAATTCTCTTCTGCATGGTCTCCCCCAAAAATCCCTCCATAAGCTTCAACTGGTTCAGAACTCTGCTGCTCGAATTATCACCAGAACCCCCTCCTACCAGCACATCACCCCTGTTCTTCAGGAAATTCACTGGCTCCCTGTGAAATTGCGGATAATTTTCAAACTTCTTCTGCTCACCTTCAAGGCCATTCATAACCTCGCTCCTTCTTACCTTTCTGACCTGTTAACCACCACTTGTTCTGCCCGTTCACTTCGTTCTTCTTCTTCTATCCAGCTTACTGTACCTTCCTTCCGCCTCACCACCATGGGAAGCAGAGCTTTCAGCTGCTCTGCTCCCAGGCTGTGGAACTCTCTGCCCCCAGAAATAAGAAATATTGGTTCTCTCCCCCAGTTTAAATCCCAACTCAAAACTCATCTGTTCAAATCTGCATATTCACTGTGAATCCACTGTTTGTTCATTTTATCTTGTGCTTGTATTTTATTGTTCTTATTCTGCCATTGTTTTACTAAGTGTTTTATCCTATTGTAAAGTGTCCTTGGGTGACTTGAAAGGCGCTCATAAATAAAATGTATTATTATTATTATTTAATGTACAGATTATCTGATTTGTTTTTTTGTTTTTTTATGACTGCGGCCTTGACTGCTGCATATTCTCTGCTTGTAGACCTGAGTAAGGAAGATCCATATTTGGATGGATCCAGTACAGAGAAGGTGCCGATGTAAGTGTCACCCATGTCATTTTGCTACAACTGCTTATTGAACCTGTTAAAGAACTGATATCATCTCGATGTTCAGCGCTTTGTGAGAATAACTTCCTGCTTGTGGCTGCAGCTGAATGATACTGAGAGCTGTAAAGAAAACATATACTACCCCCTGGCTTCTGTGCAATCTTTTACTATAATACTACAAACACGTCTTTCTTTTTTATTTAAGTCCGACTTATTAAAGATTAAAAAATGTGGCTCTGAAGTCCTTTGAAATTATATTTGATGTGATGATACAAAAGAAAGAAAAAAAATATGACTCTCAGTCCTTCTTTGCGTCTTTCAGGCCGATGTTTGAAGAGGACGTGCCCTCTGTACTCGAGCTCGAAATGGAAGAGTTGGACGAGTGGATGAAAAAGGATGGTAGGTTTCACTGGATGAAGAAGAGAATTTGGAAACAAAAATACTGTGGCTAGGAATCTGATAGAAATACAGATCACAAAAGAAATACGTCGAAGTTCACTGACATCCAGGTTTTGGTGGTGTCGAGTGACTAAAAAGAAGGCACCAGGTCTTCTTTTTGTCTCTTAACCAAGAGACTCTGTCAGTTCTGAAACAACTGGCCAAGCGTCACAGGTATTTAAGCCCCAGCGAGGGAGGCTGTGCCCTTGGAGGTTGTCCTGAAGGTCACTGACATGCCATTAATCGTATGTGAGTCATGACATGAGTTAGGGTGTGGAAAAAAAGTCTTGCCACTGTCACTGGAGCTAAAGTGCCAGTAATGCTCTCAGACAAAAACTGGTTCAACCGAAAGATAAAACGCAAGCTGAGCATCATAGTGTAGTGCAGTGACAGGTGCTCAGACTTTTGCAACCACTCCACCAACGTGGAGAGCCACCCGCACAGGGAAAGACCCAGCTGGTTTGAGAGAGGCGTGAAGGAGGTGCCACAGTTTATCCAGCAGATGTCGCTGTTGTTTACATCAAGTAATCTCCAGCAGAGCTTCTTACGCTGAAGTTGCTTTATTCCACACTGACTGATCTCATGACTTTTCTTTGAATTCTTTGCATAGGTGAAACTGCAGAGGACTCTAAATGTCTGTAACTGAATTTAAGGTGAGCATACCTGTGCATATTATCAAGTTATTAACATTTACAGACTATTTTGAGAATAATTTCTCTCAATTGCAACCTCACTTAGGATTTGTTTATATATTAGATCATTAGATCTCCAAAATGTGTTTTTAAACCAAATGATGATCAAGCATGAAGAAGTGTAGAGTTTTGAGTGACATTTTCCTGCTGCCTACTAACAAAACTTCACTTAATATTGATTTTCTCATAGTACAAACACAGAGCGTTGCGCAAACAAATTACTTATAGCATGTTGCACAACAATGCTAACACAACACAGATCAACAGCTGACTCGGGCAATAAAAAGTGTTTCCAAGCCGTTTCCTCTCTGCTGCCAGCCTCTGTTTGTTGTGATGCACCAGCTGGTTTTCAGCAGAGCTGTGACTGATGAACTGTGACCCTTTCGTCACTGCACATGTTTGAAAGCGCAAACACCACTAACATCTGTTAGTGATTACAACAGGCATGCGTGGAAGTGTGGTGCAACTCAACCCTGGAATAGTCTCCTTTACTGGAAGAGCCGGGAAGGCGAGGTCAAGGTCCGCTCCGCGAACTGTTGACCAACGTCATTTACACATTGCTTTTTCCCAGGGTTTTATTTCCAAAGCTGTACAAGGGCTAGAGGTTACTTGCATTCAACTAGGAGGCACTTTGTACACACGAGGTTACACAAGAGATCTCAAAACAGAAGTAAATGTGATGTTGGTGTTGCTGCGGTTGCTCAATGCGATGCCATCTAGCGTGGCAGCTGTGCCCTGTTTGTCAGACCTGTGAATTTCCACGGTGACTCGGGCACAATGGTGGCTGGGAGTAAGAAAAGAAAGCATATGCAGTGTTGCTGAAAGCAAGTTTGTTAAAATAACCTAGAATAAGTTTAACCTTTGTGACATTCAGACGAAAACCAGTCTCATGACCAGTTTTAACCTAGTGATTAATTCGAGGATCCTGCAGGCTTCATTTATGTTGCCCATGAATGTAGATGCTTTTAGGTGCTTCAGTCAACTACAGCTTCATACCAGACCTCTTCATCAGCTTATTTACCACTCAAATATGAAGCTCTGGTTAGTGTGTAGCAAGAACGGAGGCTGTGAAAGGCATTGAGAGCAGAGCTAAACAGGAAGTTTCTGATGTTTGTGAAGCAAAACAATGAGCTGAAAAACACCAAAATGCAGATGCTTGGTTCTAAAGCGTGTGAAACCTTTATTCTACACAAGAATAGATTCATTGCCAAATATGCTCAGGAAAACAGGATGAATATCGGCCACTGCAAACGTTGCTTTCAAGTTAAGCACCTCCGCTCTGACTTTTCACACTTATGTTTTTTTTAGTCGTGTGTGGGATCATCACCTTTCCAGCTCAGCTCACGGGTAGCAGAGGAGCTGTGAAGTGAAGGTTTTATTGTTTTGTTGCTGCCAGAGTCTGAGGTTTGTGATTAGTGATCCTTCTTTGACGCTGCGTGAACCAGTGCTTACCATGTGTGCAGCGAGGCTGTGATGGACTGTACGGCACTGTGAGTCAGTGAATGTGGCACACTAGAGATGGAGTTGGGCTGAATTATGCTGTAATTTAAACCCTTTTGATCCCAAATATCAGCTGAAAAACTACCCGAATGTGTCAGTTTTACCACATCAGCTGCAAACACAGGACACTGGAGTTACATTTTAGAAGGTTGACCTTTAAGTCTGACATGTCTACCTCTTTCTCTTTCCCATGATTCCCTGTCTGCAGGTTAAAGGAGACACTGTCAACACAACGCAAGCCAGCACTGATGTTTGAACCTCCTCCACCAGCAATAATCCAGCCATGTGACTGTCTGGAAACAACAACACTTAACACTCATTTTTACAATTTTGCTGGAAAACAGCAACAAAAATTCAACCTCAAATTTTTTCTAATGCAACACCTCTGATAGCCGTTAGTGAACAGCAGCATATAACAACCGAACCAAAACCGTCTCTCTGTGATCCGTTTCACACCACATGGTGTTCTGCTTTAATATGCTGCCAGGTACATGTACAGTATTTTATGGCTCAGATTCATAATGTAGTAACTGATGATGTTACAATTAGGTCAATATCTCTCTCCTCTCCATCATAGATTGCACTGTTCTTTGTTTCTGCTTATGGCTTTTTCCTAAGCTCAAAGCCATTTTGTTGCATTACACTATGAGTCCCTCCAGCTGGAGGTTTTAAAGGGGAGATATCCAGCTGAATGCATGACAGAGAAGCAACTTTTTTAAGTGTTTTGTTTGAAATCTCAAAGCCTGTTTCTAAAGCTTTGGATAAATTATTTCCCGTCATCGAAGCAGCTCTCAGAAAGCTGCACCCGATAAGATTTTTATCTCTCCACAGATAACAAATAACTCGTTGACTGAACACTTTATATTCTTTCCTTTGTCTTTGAAAGTGTTGAATCAAAGCAGTTGTAACATTGATCCAAATGTGAGCTCTACTTTCTTATAGCGTCAGTCAGTATTGTGCGGGATCCTGCACTGTAAATATGAGAATACAGTATACCAAAAGATGTTTGTAAATATTTCATAAAGGCACTTGTGTCATTGATTTGCTGATGGTGCTTTAAGTAAAATTTCAATAAATAAAACCTTGCCATAAAATTCGTCTCTCTTTGTGTGTGTGTGTGTGTGTGTCTTTGTCTTTGTTTTCCACGAAGATGGATCCCCTTGAAATTTAGACATCACAGTCAACTGATGATGAATCCTGTACTGGTTATGGTGGTGCTTACGTTTCCTTGAGTGCCACTGTTCAGTTTGGATTTTTGATTGTCTTGAAATTTGACTGTAGGAATATCAGCAGCTCAAACCTTTTACTTCACCCAGTAAAATTTTGTATCCTAGTGATTTTGGTTTTTTCCTCTTGTTGTGTACCCATGAAATTACAATTTGTGGATCTGGTCTGTGTGTGTGTGTGTTTCGTCTAAACTAGTGCTTGCCCATGTTAGAGTAGTCCTTGAACCTTTCTGGAGTGTTAGCATGCTAATATTACTGGTATTCACATTTATAGATGTGAAAAAAGAAAAGAAGGAGGTCTTATATGTTAAACGTGGGTTGATTTAAGCTGTTGCTAGGTGGTTGCTAGGCATGTATAAATCAGGTTTTATGGCTATAGATGAAATCTTGCGAAGGTGTGAAACTAAAACAACAGGATGTTTTCATATGGTGCTAAAAATAGATAATTTTAACCCGTTGCTAGGTGGTTGCCAAGCAATGTGGTGATGTCATAATATATCATGCACAGTTCAACACTTTGGATATAAAGCAGATTTTACTGTGATTAAATTAAGACTATAGGATGTTTTCATAAGATGTTGTCAGTGCACGAATCCATAAACAGGCCGTCTTAACTCATTGTGAGGCCGTTGCTAGGCAGCATGATGCAATTATCTGATATAGATAAGAACCTTCAGAAGCCTAAAGGGAGATGAACCTGTGTGCCAAGTTTGGTTGCTCAACTTCTGATGTTCTAGGAGGAGTTGGCGGACAAAGAAACAAATAAACGCAATTTCTCTCTTTCTCACACACACACACACACACACACACACACACACACACACACACACACACACACACACACACAGTAAGATGCAATCATTTCATTTTTATGACTAAGTACCTGTAAAAACAAACCCAGCTGAAGCCTGTGGTTTTGGCTAATTAGCGCCTCTTTTTCTAACACACTAAACATGTAGCGCTGCACAGAAAGCTGCTTTTCTTTTTATACTGTGTGTGATTCTAATGTTTTAGCCATTGTGCTGAAAAATATGCAGCCCGTGAAGTCATAAATGAAACTGTAGCTCGATGCAACAATGGCTAAAGCTCTTTTAAAGCAACCACTGGAGAGCTGGCTTGCTCGGGGGTTGTGTTTTTTTAAGCGAGTACCTCTTTTCACAGTTCTGCTTCTTTGCACAACACTTACAGCATCCCCTCCCCTGACCACTGGCATTAGTCAGTGCAGTAAGGTTTGTAACAAGCTGAGATTGTGTGGTACCACCAGGAGCATGGTTGCTGCTTTATCATTGTTTGCTGCTCGTAAACACCAACACCTGTTACGCCCATATCCACACGCTGTTTATATTGAAGTAAGTCAGGTTAAAGAACACCAAAGTAGCACCACTTACCTAAAAATTGCACATTCAAGACCACATTACATGATTTCCTATTTTCAGCTTCATGTTAGTGAAACTCAGAGTGGTTGAAGTTACATTTTCATTCATTGCACCACTTTAAAGTGGTGACATTTGTGTTCATTCAGGCCCATAAGTATTTGACACAGCTTCTCTGATTCAGCCTTTTGTCTCTTTCATAGGTTTATTTTGGTTTTTCAGCCATGGATGGCCTCCTTCACTTCACATGCAATAATATTTCTTTGGACAGTGGAAAACTACCAAATAGGCATTCAACACTTGGAATCACCTGGGTGTGAAACTGATGGCTGGTTTTCCAATTACTTTTGATCCTCTTTGGTTAAACAGCTTGAATTAAATGCTGAAAGTCTGTGCTTTAATCACATGCTATTTGTTTGATTTAAAATCTTCTCTGGTGGTTTACAGAGGCAAAGTTAGAAAAAAAATGCCATGGTCCAAATACCTATGGATCTAACTGTATATAACAGCAGATTAAAGCACAATAAGACACGTGTTTCTGTCACTGTGGGCCTACACTCCGCTTTAGCTCATACTGCCTTGAATCCACTGATGAACCTCTCCTGTTTCCATCTACAAGCTCTGTTTGTCTGATGGACACTTGTGAAAAGCTGATGGGATTTATACCACAGGAAGGTCTGAGGGAGCGAGGCCAGACGATCCATGCAAAGCAATGAATACAAATGAGAAAGAAGTCTCTCACAGCACTTTTCCCCCTCCTGTTCTCCCTCTTTCCCATTAAATTTCCAGACAGCAGTTCTGTCTGTCACCGCACGCATAGTGTCAGCGCTG
Organism: Astatotilapia calliptera; assembly: GCF_964374335.1. Lineage (NCBI taxonomy): Eukaryota > Metazoa > Chordata > Actinopteri > Cichliformes > Cichlidae > Astatotilapia > Astatotilapia calliptera. Next base: position 27,578,107 of record NC_137427.1, on the reverse strand, counting down.
ACTTAACACCGAGATTTTGACAATCAACAGCTAACAGAGTAGAAAATTACTCTTTACATGCATGTATCAAACTTACTTGGTATCAACATTATCAAGTAGCCGTTCTCTGGCTGTAATTTGATAGGGTTTCAGTTTGGGGCATCGCACCGAGGTTACGTTTTTAAGACCTGCAGAAAAAGAAGCTTTTAGTTTACCTTATATGTAGTTAAATAGCACTCTTCAAAACAGAACAGAAGCTTTCCACTGCTCCCTCATTCACAAGGGTTCATCACAGCAAGTAGCTCTACATATTTGTTAGATTTTTTTTAATGCTGGATGCCAGATTAATGGCACCATCCCAAAGAGGTTTGTGTGTCCTCCTGTGATCAGAATGGCGAGATTTTGCTCATTAGGTGAATGTGTAAGCGCTACCCTGTAGAGGGAAGTGCTAAACAATAATTAACACAACAATTTTGAGATCCTCAGTCATGGAGGCTGAACTGCAAAGGCTCAATCACCTTTAATGATCAAACATGTGGCTGGGACCACTGACGAGGCCCTGCCACAAGGTCTCAGGCATAGGGCGAGCACATACAGACGCAGCAGCTGGTACACGTAGGCAGGAGTTTTAAAAAACAGCAATAAAACCTTAAAATGTATTCTAAAACTAACAGGTGGCCTCTGAAGGGCTGTAAGAACAAATGGGGGTCACTCCTTTAGCTAGGTGTTAAAAGCTCAGCAGCAGGATTTTGAGTTTTGTTGCCTCACACCTTTATTACAGCTTCTTCACTTATCCTAAACAATGTGCTACAGAAATCTTCTAAAGAAATCCAAATAAGCTTCTGTACACTGACTCCTAGACAGTCATTAAAGAGGTCTTTCAGTTTGCAAAAAAATTCTCAGGACGAGGTTTGATAAATGTCAAAATGATATCACTCATAAGTGTTTCGAGAGCTTGAGAAGCCAAACGACACATTTCAACTGAGTGTTTGTTATAAGGCACTTGGGCTGCTTTTGGAACTTCACTATTGGGTACTAAACGTTAATAATTCTGCTATTTTTGACCTTTGGTTGCTCTGACTTTGCTGCAGAGCTAGAATATGCTCTCCATGGCTTGCCTCTTTGCTATATTTCTGACACTTTAGTCTTATGAAACCTTCATTCTTTCTGACCCTCATATTGTTTGTTTGCTGCAGGGTTTAAATCACTTAAGGGTAATTCATGACTTTCTTACAGACATATCATTAGATTAAGCTAGTTTCACTACTACTTATGTTTGTTTACGCTTTCTCTCCAATTGGTCCTTCTTAGTTGACTTGCTAGTATATTTAAAAATAGAATGAAAGACAGAGCCTTGAACTTCCAGCCCCTCTTGTGTGGAACAGTTTGGATTCAGGACACAGACGCCTTCTCTGTTTTTAACATTAGGCTTAAAACTTTCCTTTTTGATAAAGCTTTTTATTAGAACTGGATCAGGTGACCCTGAGTCATCCCTTAGTTATGCTGCGATAGGCCTAGGCTGCTGTTCTTCTTCACTCACCTTTTTTCATGTGTTTATACACCAGTCTGCATTTAATCATTAGTTATTATTAATCTCTGGCTCTCTTTCTTCAATTGAAAAATTGAAGTAGTGTTTTTGTTTTTTAATTGGAAAATGTATCATTTAGGAAAATATTCCCAGACCTAACCTTCTCAGAAGTAAGGATTTCTTGTTCGTCCTTGTCTTCAGAGGGGTTAAAAGTACACAAATTATTTAGGTAAGTAAAAGTACAAATGCGTGTTCCAAAAAAATACTTTAGTTAGAATTTAAATACTGTTTCAACAATTCAAGTAAAAGTGAAAAGCATGTACTCAAAGTAAGAAAGTAAATCGTCTTTGAAGGGCGTTTTTGCCAGTTAGCTTTTTGTGCAAAGCTAAGAACCTCATGCTATATTCATGTGCTAATAAAAGGATATTAGAGCATAGAAATACAAACATTTTTGTTTTTTCTTTCACTTTGCTTCCACAACTAAAAATACAGTGAGAAATATTGCATTTGAAATGATCAGACACTTAAAAATCATCCCTACCTTTATGCTGGCACTAGCTTGATTCTGCCCACCGAATCTTGTTATCGGCACCAAAAATTCTGTCCAAATTCTATAGGCTCGTGATTTAGGCCCAAATCAGTTTGATATTTGAAATAAAAAACTTCCATTATATGAAGTGATGATCCTCTTTTGAAATGAGTAGAAAGTACAAATAGTTATTTGCACTTTTAATCATCATTGCTGAAAGCTGCAGCACAAATGAAGTTGATCATTATGCTATAATTACACTGTGATCCAGTGAAAGCTTGATGACAAAGTGAAGATGCACTTCAGACTCTGGCTTTCAGGTCGATGTGCTCCAGCAGCAGGTGTGGAATTTAATTTACTGGTGGGATCAGAGGATCAGATTATGGTTAAACTGGTTTGAATAAAACAGCAAAGTGATTCAAATCAAACATGACCCGAGCGCTTTCATCTTCTACTTGTGGCAAAGGAATCTCTCACAAAGGTGTGTATATTCGCAGATATGTGGGTGGACAGGTGCATTTATAACTTTGCTTAAAGGCATGTCTGTCACGGTGAGCAGACATATGATGTAATCCCCTCCAGGATTCACTCATAACATCATATTTCCAAAGCCCCCGTCTTCTCCAAATTTACAGGCTTTGTTGACTGAATCAGTGTCTACCCAGCAGGCACTGTTGCTGCCTGTCACACTCTATCAGCTCGATTTTCACAGACGCACCAGCATCCGTGTTTGTTTGCCTTCGAGAGTTGACAAACTGTGTGCGATGTCACAGAGCGTCATCTGTCTGTCGCAGTCGCCGCGTTCAGCCATTCTTGGGCAACGTTTGAGTGGAAAACAGGGACGAGGAAGTCTGCGAGCGTCATTAAAAGAAGACTTTCAGGTCTGATTTCGATACGTTGGAGTCGTGATGCACAATTTAATGCACATTATTTCCTCTGCGTCCCATTAAAGGTTGCTTCAGAGACATCTGCCAGGGCTGTAAATGTCTCTCTAGCTTTCTAGTTTGTGAGTGTTTGCAGTGCATAAACTATTTGCTATGCTTTCTTTTTTGTGTATATCTACTTCTTTAGACCTCTAAAAATGTTTTTATTAAGACAATTCAAGAGGAAAAATGCTTCCTTGCTTCTAATAATATATGTTACCTCTAAAGGCCTTAACCTGTGACGAGGAGTCAAAAACAAGGCAAAAAGGCCTGGAAATCACTGTTTTAAACAATCATTAGGAAGCTCTAGGGAAAGTTCCATGTTTAGGTGTGGTGATGACCACAACAGCAGGCAGAGAAATCCCCCTGACACAAAATTTTCAAGCTGTGGTTCAGATTTCTTTGAGAACTCACTTACAGGACCTCTTTCCATAAAGCCCAGCTACAGCAGCTTTCAAACCCTATTTGAGAGAAAATTTAGCTAGAAAGTGTGGATATTTACAGTCATTCTTTGTTTCCAGGGTGTGCTTTCATTGACCGGATGCCAGCCTCAATTCCACACTTCTCATGATCACATGTTTGGTGCTTAGTGATATCTCAGGGTTTCAGACTCTCCCTGCAGGATCCAGATACAGGCCATGAAAATGACCATGAGCCAAAGCTAACCACAGCTGGCACCACATGGCTAACTTGAGCAGGAGCAGCCTCACACTAATCCACAATAACTCTCTTCTTTTTTTTTTTGCCTTTGAATAAATGCGGCTCAATATTCTGGGAAGAATTAGGGCAGCCTACATGATTTCTGACGTGCTGTGTAAATTTCCATTTATAGCCTCTCACTTCCTGTGTTATTACTCAAACTTTAATGATTAGAAAATATATATTTTCAGTTTCCAGTCATGAATACAAAAAATGTTTTATTAGTATATATAAAAATATTATTACATGTATTATTGTTGCTGATCTTCACCTAAGCATTGGTTTTGCCTCTTTTCATAAAAGGTGTCTATCTATCTATCTATCTATCTATCTATCTATCTATCTATCTATCTATCTATCTATCTATCTATCTATCTATCTATCTATCTATCTATCTATCTATCTATCTATCTATCTATCTATCTATCTATCTATCTGGGTTTTTAAAGCTCTTCTTTGGACGTTTGCTGCCTTTTATTCTGTTGTCTGTCAAGATGATCACAGACTGCTTCAATAATGTTGAGCTCCGGGCTCTGAGGAGGCTGATCCATGACTGATGGTGTTCAGTTGTTTGTTTTTCTATCCAGATCTGATTTTACATATTTTACATTCTTACCAGATGGTATTACATAGCGGATCAAAACCGGACTGCACTTTTCTGCGAAATGCAGCCCCAAACCATGACAGAGTCTCCATCGTGTTTTACAGATGGTTGTAGACACCCATTCACTGACAATGATCAGACCTGTTGCCACTGAGTTTCAGTCCAGTTCTTGTGTAATTTGGCATATCACAGCCTTTTCTCCCTGTTTCCTTTTCTTAAGAATCACTTATTGAAAGCCACGCTTCCACTGAGACCATTTGTGATGAAGCTTCAGTGAACAGTAGATCAGCCGCGTCAGGTCTTTGCTAGATTTTTTTCCTATTTCATAAGGAGATGACTTCCAAATACTGTTCATCTGCAGTGGATTGTTTTTTAGGCTTTCCACTGGTCCTTTTGTCCTCCTCTTGTCCTGTTTCCTCAACTTTTATTTATTTGTGACTGCATGTTAATTGTAAAGATACAATGTACAATGTAATACATGTAAATTGCCTAAAGATACACTTTAAAATTAGATCTTTGCTAAGTTGTCTATTATGTGTAGACACAACACTCGCTCATCTCTTGGTTTAGGTGCCCTTTTTATCCTTGAGTGAGTCTTAGGTCATTGTTAGAGCTTAACAAAAAAATTAAACAAAAAACAAAAAAACAACTACAAGAAAGTCTGGCTCTTTGGAAGAAACAAGGGGTCGATCAAGACTTTTGTACTGTAAAAATTCTTCATATAATGATAAACAAATGCTTTGATCGCAAGTAAGTGTTGTATGAGGGTAAGATGCTTTGTTCATGACTTTTATACATCATAAAACTGAAAAAACTTATACAAAACCAAACCTAGAGGTTTTACTGATCAGCAGTGATGTTCTTCTGTGGTTAGTAAGCAGAACTTTTCCTCTGTTTTACTGGTTACTATGATTTGGATCATTCTCATGTTTAGATCAGTATACAGCTCTGAGTCGCCCCTGGATTTGATTAGAGGCAGCCAACTGGGAGTGTGAGCTCCTTCAAAACAGCCCCCAGACCCAGAAGAGGGAGCCTGTTTATAAGCAGTTAAGTAACTTTGATGTCTTGTGTAACTCAGAGGTTCAAAGGATGGGAGCAGTGATCTGGAGCCCCCACTCCTGCAGCCCCCTCCCAAAGGTCACCCAGATTGAACCAGATCACAGCACTCCAGCTACAGTGAATGAGGAGGAAACAGAGCAGAGGGATACCTAATTAAATCATTCATTTATTCATATAAAAAAGAATGATGAATTAATTTATTAAGTGAAAGAATTACCTAAACCTTCCTTGACCTGTGTGAAAAAAATAAGAGCTGCAATCAAATGTTTGTGCTAACTGCCAATGAGTCATTCACATCAAGTATTTTCACCACATTGAGGGGTTTTCCAACATAGACTTTTTAAGGTATCAACTTTAACTAGGTCACTCGCAAACCCCATTGTTTTTTTTAGCCATTCAGAGGTAGGTTTATACGGTCGTTAAGTGATGACATGACGAATCCTACTTCCGGGCCTAAAGTAGTCTGCGTTTAATATGGCTTTTGTGTTGTTAACATTGTTAATGTTATGTATTTTCTTCTATTTAATCTCAAAAAGCTCCTAAAAAAAGCTCCTAAAACAGTCAGTGATCACTGTTGACCTCCCTCGGCTTTTATTACCGCTAATCATTTATTTAAGCTCAGTTTTTAAAACCTTAGGATGTAACTACAGCCCAGCCCATGAAGCAGTATATGAATGACTAACCTCGTATTGTGGATGGATTATCTCAGTTGTTCTCCTGGCTGAAGTTTGGTCTTTTAACAGCATCCTGGCATGCGATTACATTTGTTCCTGACCACCGAGAACACTCACATTAACTTTTATCGAGTGGAAAAAAATTGAGCTTGTTTATATTATGCTAACATAGCTGTGTCGCTAGCGGTCACGTAGCACATAATTATATACCAGCTAGCCCAACTTCAGTAACCCTACAAACATCACTGCTGTTTAGTTTTCTGTCTTCATTTATGTTGGAAGTGATAACAGAGCTGTACGTTTTAATTTGTTTCCAAAACCCCGCAGTCAGGACATGCTATATTGTATTTAGATAGAAGCTAGCGAGCTAACTTCCTGCTAACTTCTAACTCCGTTAAATGTCATAAATTCCGTTTTCATGGATGCCTGGATGTTAAACTCAATTGTTACACCTGGTATTAAAGATGAAAGACTTTAGACAGTTTTTCAACTCTCAGTAATGCCATAGTGATCGTTTGATATATGGACCTGCAGCGAAGTTTAGGCCCAGACATGGCTAGTGACGTCAGACTTAACGACCGGATTGTTGTGTTTCTGATCATTGTCCTCTTGAGGGGGCATGAACTGATGGCCAGACACTTTCCTTCAGGAGTTTCTGGTAGAGAGCAGAATGATTCAATCAATAATAGCAAGCCTTTCAGGTCCTAAAGCAGCAAAGCATCCCTAGACCATTGCACTACCACCACCATGTTTTACTGTTGCTATGGTGGTTTTTTTTTTTTTATGAAATACTGTGCTGAGCTTTATGCAGATGTAATGGGACTCACCTTCCAAAAATAAACTTTTGTCTCATTAGTCCACAGAATATTTTCCCAGAAGTCTTGGGGATCATCAAGATGCATTTAGTCAGCACTGGTTTTCTCCTTGACCCATGGATGCTATTTTTCATGACCTCTAACCTTAACAGAGACAAGTGAGGCATGCAGTCCTTTAAATGTTGTTCTGGGTTCTTCTGTGACCTCCTGGATGAGTCATCAACATGTTTTGGAGTTATTTTGGTAGGCTGGTCACTCCTAGGAAGGTTCACCACTGTTTCAAGTTTTCTACGTTTGTGGTGATGGCTCACTGTGCTTCACTGGAATCCCAAAGCCTTATAAACAACTTTGTTCCCATTTCCAGATGGACAGATATCAATGATTTTGTTTCTTAGCTGTTCTTGAGTTTCTTTAGATTGTGGTATGATGTGTTGCTTTTTGAGGTTTTTTTTAGCCTGCTTCATTTTGTCTAACAGGCTTGATTTCAATTCAATTCAATTTTATTTATATAGTGCCAAATCACAACAACAATCCCCTCAAGGCGCTTTATATTGTACAGTAGATCATACAATAATATATTCAGAGAAAACCCAACAATCATATGACCCCCTATGAGCAAGCACTTTGGCGACAGTGGGAAGGAAAAACTCCCTTTTAACAGGAAGAAACCTCCGGGAGAACCAGGCTCAGGGAGGGGCGGCCATCTGCTACGACCGGTTGGGGTGGGAGAAGGAAAACAGGATAAAAGACATGCTGTGGAAGAGAGACAGAGGTTAATAACAGATATGATTCAATGCAGAGAGGTCTATTAACACATAGTGAGTGAGAAAGGTGACTGGAAAGGAAAAACTCAATGCATCATGGAAATCCCCCGGCAGCCTACGTCTATTGCATCATAACTAAGGGAGGATTCAGGGTCACCTAGCAAAAAGGAAAGTTTTAAGCCTAATCTTAAAAGTAGAGATAGTGTCTGTCTCCCGAATCCAAAACGGAAGCTGGTTCCACCGAAGAGGGGTCTGAAAACTGAAGCCTCTCCCTCCCATTCTACTTTTAAATACTCTAGGAACAACAAGTAAGCCAGCAGTGCGAGAGCGAAGTGCTATTTAAGTGACTTCTTAATTTAACAGGTCTGGCAGTAATCACACCTGAGTGTGGCTACTGAAACTGAAATCAACTTTTCAAATAAATAAATGGTGAATCACAGTTCATTCATGATTTAACAAGAAGAGGACAATTACTTTTTCACACAGCTCCAGGTTGCTTTGGATAGCCTTTTCCTTTAATAAATGAAATCATCGTTTAAAAACTGCATTTTGTATTTACTCTGGTTATCTCTGTCTAATATTAAATTTTTTTTGATGATCTGAAACGTGACAAATATAAAAAAAAACAAGTAATCAGGAATGGGGCAAATACGTTTCTATATTGTAGCCATAGGCTTAGACCTGGGAATGGTCATCACGACCATTAACAACAAAAATGATAATTCTAATATTAATTGTCATATAAATAATAAGGAGAAGATGACAAGACAAAGAAAAGAAAAACGAGGTGAAGTTAATCTGATGGCTTATCTAGAGTGTCTCACATTCACCAGGGACCCAGCTCCGTTAGGCACAGGAAAAGGTCATAAAAGGAAGAACTACTGCTTGAGCCTTACAGGACACCCCCCACCCCAGGAAGGTAGGCACATCACGCACGTCACATGTGTATCTATGTTTTCTCCGGACCTATGCATGTTGCATTGGCTCTAAAGTTGCTAAAGTCGGGTTTAAGGCCATGATATAAATGCTTTCACAAACCCCTCTTTGAAGCCTTGTCAAAATAAAAATAATAACGTAATAATAAAAGTACTGCAGAGAGGGAGAAATAAACTCCAGGGGAATATGTTTGGAATATTTCGAAATAAAATCCCAATCAACTACTATCTTTAATTTCTACTTTAAAAAACAAAAAACAAACTCATTTGTCTCCATAAATAAATGTCTCTATAAATGTTTCCATAAATTTGTCAGTTATTTTTGTGATTTTTTTTTTAAAAAGTGGAATTTTAACATTTAACACGAATCAATTCGTAAGACTTGATCCGCCATTGGTTGCATTTATAAAAATTAACCTACTTTATTTATTTTTCACATGGACGTATATCTCACGTAAGCGCGCACAGGAGCAAACAAAAACGTGCCATCATCAAGTTGCGACAGCCCTTCTCTCCAGTCGGTGGAGAGCCAGGAGAGGAGCAGACCTGGCCCCTGTTGAGGAGCTTGCGGACGGCAAGTCTTTTACTACTGACGCGCTATATGGGCTCCGTGGGTTTCTTCTGCCTCTTGTAATGATCGTAAATCACCGTGTAAGAGCACAGAGTCAACGGGTCGAGCAGTGCACTGGTCAGTTTGGCAGAGCAGCTAGCGTTAGCAGTGTTTGACTAGCCAGTTAACAGTATACGAACTTGGCTTGTGGAGGCTAGTTAGCAGGTCGTGCTAGCGTGCTAGCCTCGGTTGGTCAGGTGCAGTGACTGCTGCTGCTGGGAGACCCAAGAAGGAGCGTTTACCTCCAAGCGTTAGCTTCTTCAAGCCTCAAAGGATACCTCGCTGTGGATACCCGACCGGGAGGAAGCGCTGGAAAGTCCTGCTACTTGTGTCCATCGCCACATTTCCCAGGTAAATAAAAACAATGCGAATTACAAAGTACAGCACCGCAGCTCGGGGATATTGCAGCGGTGGACCGGTGGGGAAAAGGGCCTAGCATTAGCCTGCTAACGCAGTCGCTAGCTATTAGCAGTGCTAACGTTAGCCAGCTTGTGTTGATGTGGAGCTTGGTAGCGCTCAGAGTTGAAGTTTAAGTTAGCAGATTTAGCTGAATGTGCTGCACGGGATGAAGTTTGTTGCCTACTTCGGCTGCCTCTCCGGCCAGCGCTGGGCTTTTTAAACAAACCGAGTCAACAGCTGCAGAGTGCGAGGACTTTAATGCCCGTGCACGCATTAATCCGATAACCGTGGGTCTTTAACTTGACTTTAACTCAGTCAGTCTACATCTTTAAAAAGTCACTGATTTGCCTCGAGGTTTTGAGGTAATGTACAGCATACAACTTTCTGTTCTTAAACCCTCGATCAGAAAAAGGAAACGTCCTAAAGAAAGCAATGTACTGGGAAGAAGCCACAGGAAGAGCAAGTTGATGTCTGTGTGCAGAGCAAACGATGAATCTAAAGTATGGACGTCAGGATGGTCAAATTATAGATTGCAAACCTGTATGAACAGTTTGAGACATGCCATGAAACACATAGCTGCACAGACTCCACTCCTCCTGGGCAGCTGCCAGGCAGCTTAAACACACCAGAGGCAACTTTGCTTCACTATTCACATATAAAGGAGAAAGGAAAGGAGCACAAAAGCACGAAGTGTAGTAGAAAAATGCTGTTTAGTATGGCAGCTCCTATTTCTTCATCTGTTCAAGGGTTTCTGTTTAAAAAAATGTTTATAGCGCCACTGCAAAGGTCACTTCTGTTAATTTTATAAAGTTATCCAAATCCAGACTTTATCTTGGGGAACAGAGGACTAAATTCATGGGATGTTGACAGCTGAGAGATTTAAGACTTTTAAGGTTATTGTGGCTGTGCTCTGATTTCTTGCAAATCACAGGACTTGAAATTGTTTTGTCACAGGAGGCAGCTTTAGTTAAACCAACACTGAGCTGACAGCTTGATGCACAGTCCACATCCCTTATTCAGTTAGTCGCCTAACATGCTGTAAATGCAGCCTAATGCAACAGTCTTGCAAGCCGTTATGAATATTATGTTCCTCTTTTGTCCAGACATTTTTAGAAAGTTGTTGATCTAAAACTGTATGGCCATTTCTTTTTACTGGTGCCTTAATGTTTACTCTCCTGTGGTGGACAGGCTTGTCTTTGTGTCCCTGACATCCAATTGTTTCAGTTCTAACAGAGTCGCAACAGCAGAGTACAAACCAGCCCAACAATACGTATTATTTTCAGTTCTTCATTATGCTTGTGAGACCTTAGCTTGTGTTTCATCGTGTAAGCCTTAATTACATTGTTTTTACCATAGTTTTTTTTGTTTTGTATTGTTGATTAAATGCAATGTAACTCGAGTCAAACATGAACTTGGAACTACCCAGATTTCTACTCCGCTGTGTAAAACTGGAGTGCATCAAGTTTAAACTCAAACTTGACCACAACCCCTCATATGCAGCGATAGCCAAACCCAAATGGGTGTGCATTCATTACATATTTCTCTTAAACAACAGAAGTGCAGTACTGAAGCGCACCATTAAACGGTTTCAGATTCAATTCTCTCTTATTTAACCATGCTGCATCTTTCTCTTGTGCTGTTTTGTCAGTTTGGATCAAATTGTGGAGCTCATGTTAATTTCAGTTTGGGAGGGAGTCGTGAGGTCAGGTCAGATGACCAACTTTGGTTAAGATGCACAGATGTCAGCCAGTCCATTTGAATGAATCTTCTGTCACTTCCCTTCTATATTTGTTACGCTGCTATTCTAAGAGCGATGCTTTGCACACACATACTTGTGTAATCTGTGCAGTATAAAGCACCACATTGATTACAAAAGTGCAGCAGCACTGTTGCATATCTTTTGCCATACTGAGTTTGACTGCAGAAGTGTGGACACACTGCTGATAGGATATCATTCAGTTGCCAAATTACATAATTTACAGCTTTCTTTAAAAAAAAAAAAAAAAAAAAAAGGAGATACAACATTTCTCTGGAAGAGTGTCAACAAAAGCTGAGCACCAGAAGCTTCATAAAGGGAGCATTTATTTCAGTGCTGTTGTATTGATTGCTGGTTAAAAATGTGCTTTGGGTTGCACATAACAGATGAAACGGTCCGATCAGCCAGGAGCTGGAAATCTGCCTCTGTTTGATCAAAAATTGATGATGTTCTTTTTCTCAGCACTGGTGTTTATTAATCATTAGAAATGGAAGGATAAAATGGGTCTCATTTGTTAGTACTGGCTTAACTTTGTGTCATATTGAAGTGACCTATGTATGCATGCCCAAGATTGACGATCAGAGATCTGTTAAGGACAATATTTTATTACATTTTTTGTACCTGTTCAGTTTCCTTTAAGTGCCTGCAAACATTTATTGTATAGAAGACGAAGGCTTTCTGAACCCATAGTATTACTAATTATGATCAGACTGCAAATAGCCTGTATTGTCATTATGAACAAATCTGGATGTTATTTTCTTGATTAGCCAATCTGTTTCTGAGAATTGCTCTTGCTGTGTCCTGTTGTCCGATCAACTGTCCAAAACACAAAGATAAGGTCATTTACTGTTGCATAATCCTGAAGAGGGGGAAAAAATCCAACCCAAAACCCAGCAAATCCTCATATTTAGAAGATGAAGCCAACCAATGTTTAACACTTGAGTTTGTAAAATCACTGACAGTTAATAGATCTCCCTAAATAGTAGGGGGGGGGGGCTCAATGCAGCATAGTATTGCGATATTTTTTTGTGCCGATATAGTATCAATACAAGAACACCAAATATCGATATTTTATTAAATAAATTAAAATAATCTGGGAATCTCCTGCACCAGCATCCTGAAATAAGGTTATCAGAACAAATTTAATAAACCATCCAACACTGGATGCATTTAGCTTGACAAAGTTATTTCCTAATTCCGAGCAAGCTCAGTCACACTAGTAGGAATAGGACAGGACGGCAACCTCCTTACATTTACCAGAAGAAGTGGTGGGTGTCTGGCGACTGTATTGAATTTTTCACATTCCGCAAGTGATGGCAATTTGTGGTAACTAAATGGTTGCCCACGCCTTCAGGGTTTGCACATTCAAAGCCACTTTTGATCGTAAGGGGAATGCACAGGTCGGCAAACAGTTGCAGTCTGACTTGGACTGACTGTACTCTGAGAGATGTTGAAGGTTTGCAAATAATTACTATCTGACTTATAAATGCAGACAGATTGCAAGCACGTTGCCTTAAATCTGAGTCTTTGTCAATGAGCACAACTTGAAGAGACTTGATTTGACTGGCTGCCAGCTGGTTGTATTCTGGCTTTATTCCTGTAGAACAGTTGCAGAATGCAGATGTGATAGTTGGATTTCTGTCTATGTAGACAGCAACAGATATGTGGTTTTTCAACAGCCCCTATTCAGTCTCAGACTGACTCCGTCTTATGGCAACATTTATAGCAGGTTTTAGTGACAGGGTTGATTTTTGCAGCAAAAAAAAAAAGAAGTGGGATAACTATGTTTTGATAAAACAGATATTGCCTAAGTTTAACATAATTAGCAGTTTGAAAAAGGTGATAAATTGCAGTTTGTTATTGTGCACTGCAAAAAGTTAATTGCAATAAAACGCTAACATGATCATTTCTGTCAGGTGAGCAGTCATTGCAGTTTAAAATTATTTTCAACACCTATGACATGTACAACCACTTTACTTGATGCTGTGTGCCTGATCATACCAGTGTGTGATGCTCTGCATTCTCATGTGATGAATGTTCAGATTTTTCCAAGATTATTTCAGATTTTTATGGCTTTTTCTGCAGCGCGTCTCTCTGCCGTCTGTAAAAAGCCAGGCGGCGGAGCAGATGAATAGGAATGGCAGATGTAGTTGTTTTGAGAGGATGGTTTTAATTTGGTCTTTTACTGCGTTGAACAGGTTGTTGTTTGGCAGCACTTCTGAAACTGTGTTGGAAGAGGCTGTTTTAATATGTACAAACTAAGCTGCTCTCTGGGGTTTGTTTTTCATAGCCAGCCCATTATGTACCCCCTTTGAAAATGGTTGCAACAAGAACATTATTAACATTATTAAACCCTTCAGTTAAATGTATGCTGGGTTTTTTGTTTTGGGTTTTTTTGGGGGGGGGGGGGGGGGATGTATGCTGGGTTTTTTGTTTTGGGTTTTTTTGGGGGGGGGGGGGGGGGATGTACTCTATCTTCTCCTCTCTCCTCCAGCAGGGCAGTGTATGCTAATGAAGATCAGAGAATTCACATTCAAGGATAGGCTGAAAGTGTTTAAGACGAACTGCATATTTTCAATTTATTTTTACACAAAAATATGGATCAGTATTGATAGGATTTTAGTTATTCCATTATCGATTGTTTCCAAAGGTCAAATACTTTATCTTTGTTGTGATTCCTGTTTTTCTTGTGTTTGGGGAGAGGGAGAGATACAAGCAATCTTCCCACCTGCCTTCACTGCCAACTGTATGTTTCCCCCACTCTGTGCATCTCTCTTTTATTTTCTTTTTTTCTTTTTCTTTTTCTTTGTTTTTCTCCCCTCAAATTTGGTTGTTGGTGTGTGTCGGAGAGCTGCTACTGCCCTGGTCAGGACTAGCAACTTTTCTGCCACCAGCAGCAGCAGAGCTTCTAGCTTTAAACAAGATTCAAGGTTGTTGAAGAGAGGGAGAGAGAGTGGGGGGGAGAAGACAAAAGCTTAGCTTCTTTAAAGCTGGAAATCTGTAACCTGTTATGAGTACAGGGTAAATGACAGAAACAAGGTAAAGCCTCTCATATTGCAGTGAAATGAAACTGGTACACAAAATTAGGTTAAAAAAATTACTTGAAAGTTTAGTTTATGGATTGCTGCAAGCCCTTAAAGATTATGACAGGGTATCCTGGACGTTGTTTGCGTAAAGCTTCACATTCCCACACTCCTTACTGTTGCTGTGTTACTGACATCAGGGCTTTCCTAATACTGTTCTCATGGACGGTGAGATTTCCTGTCTTTGAAACTTGTGTTGGCAAAGCATGAAGATGGTGGACATTGTTTACGTTGCATATGGGGAGACTGGCCTTAGTAAATCCACACTCAGTCTGAAATCTTCAACTGAGGAAAACATATATGCATATTTTGTAACCAGTGAGTGAATCAGTCTGCTTTCCAGATGCTGGCTATTCCTAACAAAGCTACTACTCAGGGTTGCTTGTCTAGTTTTAAGACTCCTTACATATGGAGAGAGATAGTACAAGTCAGTTACTCTGTGGGGGTTGTGTTTTCAAGTGGTAAACGGATGTTCAAGCCACTGTTTATGTTTGGAGGAAAGCTTAAAAGTGGGAAGTGTTGCTTGAATCTTTGAGTTGTGTCTAATATACCAAATTGAGAGGGTAATGGGATTTCTACAGATGGACAGCTTTGGAGCAGAGGGGACAGATGGTTGAAAGACATTAGGTTTAAATGGTGCAATCCACAGAGGGAAACGGGAAAGGGGTGACAGCAGCAAATGTGTAGAGAGGTGCTGTGTAGTTTGCATACTTAAAGACTTATTCAGCTGTGTATGTAAACTGGGAAATGAGGAGGGAAATGAAACTGTCTTCATAAGCATGGGAAGGACATTAAAGGGGCTTTTCCGTGGGGAGTTCCAAGAGGATCTCCAGTCTCAAGGAAATCTCTTGAAGAGTAACTTAAAGTCATCAAGTGGTCCTTTGTGGCAACAAAGTACAGCAACATAAAGAAAAAAGGGCACAATTATTGTTATTAGGGTCAGACATTACAACACACACTAGAGCCTTTATCTCCACTGCTGCCTCTCCTCAGCTTGAGAACCTGCAATTCTTTGTAATGATGGCTTACCTTGTTTTAAAATTAGCATTGTTGTTGGGGGCGTTACTGGGAGTTGTGAGTAGACATGAAACCAGAAAAGTAAAATAGCTGTTTAGTTATTTCTGGTGATTTTAATTCTGTGGCCTGATATGAAGAATTCTGTATACGTGTCTGCTGCCTGGGCAAGGCCTTTCCTGATGCAGCTGCAGTTAGTCACATCGACACATTAGAGGAGTGGTTCTTAAACAGTGGGTGACTCCCACAGGTGGAGTATAGGGGTGGGGTGGGGACAATGACGACAAAGGGTTTTATTAAGAATTTGCTTAAAGTTAATTTGCTTAAAGTTACCTGGTTTGATTTATATGTATGTGTAGGTCTGGGCGATATATCGAGTTTTTAAAAAATATCGATATATTTTTATACGAGATATAAGGTGTGACAATATCCTTTATATCGATATAGTCTACGTTATAATTATACTTGTGGAGCCGCAAGTTTGCCTCTCTTTCGTCCACTTTTGTCTTTACGCAACGTTACTCGGCCTCGCCCCTCCTTCACTGAACACAGCTCCCCCTCCTCCCCCATCGCTTCACCTGCAGGAAGCGACAAGATGTTAACGGAGATTTGCCGTGTCCGAGTTACTGCACTTCGCCCCGTGCGTGGGACTGGACGCCGTCAACGTGTTAGCTAGCTAACCACGCTAACGAGCTAACCACGCTAACGCCATGCAGCCCAGAGGCGCTGCACAGCCTAAAATCCTTGCATTTTCTCAAAAGTTGACAGCGCGCCTTATGTATGAATTCTGTTTGTGCTTGATGGCCGCGAACCGATTTTTATGTGGAACACGGCGCTCAGCAATCTGTCAAAAAAATGTTTTAGTACGACGTTGGTAAGCTACGGTGCTGCACCGCTTGATGGATTGTCAGAGCATTACGGCTACCGAGGAGCCTTCGTGGAGTGATACGTACTGTGCTTCAACGTAATATTACCTTACTGTGTATAAGGACTATAAATGGCACCTGTTAAGAGACGTGGTTACGAAGAGGATTTCAAACTCAATGCTGTCAGTCACACAGTAGAAGTTGGGAACAGAGCAGCTGTGAAATCTGTCTTTGTTATTATGCTCAGCGTCTTTTAGTTTACATTTTGACTGCACAATTGTGAGCTTTTTGTTATGCACAAAAACAACATTGTTTTCTTTTATTTATGGAGCATTATTATTTAATAAATGCTCATAATTTATTTTTGAGTAAATCTTATGTACATCTATGCTCTATGTTAATAGAAATGCCTGTGTGACATCTGGGACACAGCTTGGACTAAGAACTCTCTTTTTGTTCTTACTTTATGGCTTTAAAAAAAAAAAAATCGAGATATGAATTTTGGGTCATATCGCCCAGCCCTATGTATGTGTATATATGATACGATCATTATAGTAATATGACCATGATGTCAATGCCACGACATCCCCGCATGATATCTATGAAACCTATCTAATTCACAGCTTCAGGCCTTCCCTAGCTATCTTATCTTACGCTATCAGACGCACATTTTCTCTTCCTCCTATACTCATGAAGAATGTAATAGTTATAATATTTGAATTCTCTTTCTCGGCTTATTGCATACCTCCATCATCTGTAACTTTGTCGTTAGCAGTGTGATACCATCCTCTGTTTTGTGCCTTTTAAAAATGCTCTCTTCTAAATGCTTGCTTTATCAGTTTGAGTTACTCTGAGGATTTACTGGAGCCTTAAGAGCAAAGTATGGGTTTATTCTGTGCTTGTAAACGGCCCGTTTGCTCAGTATCTGTGAGGCGCAAGGAGTATGTTAATAATTCAGTGCTGTGCCATGTAGCTCTGAGCTGGGTAATGAACATGGGGAGAAATCTCCCAGGCATTTTGCTTTGATGTGGGCTGTGTTTTGAACACTAGGTGACACAGTGCAGGGACAGAAGAAAGTGGCAGTCTGGGACAAAAGTCAAGAGTGGATATATTAGGGTCCACAATTATACTGCAGCAGAGCATATTATCAACAGCCAAAGATATGAAAGTACAAATAGCATCTCTTTGTCTTTGTCCTCTGAGAAGGAATACTTTATTTCTTCTTTGAAGTGTTGATCAGGCACAACTCGAACAGTGAGCTGCTTTCACACCCAATTGATGGCTACGTACTAAATATCTATGTACTGGTTACGTGCTGGAGCTGAAACTAGAGGAGCAAGTTTTACATAAACACAAATGAGCACTTTTCACACATGCACTATACCCCCTTAAACGTTTTGATGAAAGTGCATGTGAAAAGAAAGTGTTAGAGGCAGCCAGATCAGACTTTGCCAGCACCCTGGAACAAAGTGCACGTGTATGCTTGTGCACAGGTGAGAATTTACAGCAGTATCTTTTCACGAGCTTTTTGAAAGTGAGTCGCTCAGATTTACATAATTGTAACAGTTGTAACTTTACAGATTTGTTATAATCTTAAAAATTATCTCCACATCAATTATATATGTGTGTGTGTGTGTGTATATATATATATATATATATATATATATATATATATATATATATATATATATATATATATATATATATATATAAATAAATATTTTTTTTTTCTTTTCCATTGACGTGGCGTGTGTATGTCACTTCAGGCACACAAGGCACCACATAGTCACAGTTTATAAGTCCCTATTGAAGACCTGAACTTTCAATAAGTAACTTTTACTAAATGTGGATCTATAATGCCTCACTACACATAGAAGTAGTTTTCATAATCAGAGTTACTAGCGAAACATAGAGCCTCCATGGTATGAAAAGTCTGCTACAATGCAGTTTCTGCCAGGAAACTTTTTCAGTTCAGCTCATTTATATAGGACCAAATTTTTATACTAAAAGGTAAAGACCCTACAATCAAACAATCAATCCCCTGTGAGCAAGGACTTTATGATAGTTGGAAGGAAAAGCTCCCTTTTTAAAAGGAAGAAATCTCCAGAAGAACCAGGCTCTTCGAGGGGCAGGGGCAGGTGAACAGGAGACTAGACTAAGGGAGAGACAAGACACAAATATAATGACATGCTGCAATGGTATATCCTCCTGAGAACCAGCCTTTTCATTTGTGGCCTGTGCAATGGACATTTTTGGATGTTTTTTGGTCTATATATTTTGACTTATTTGAGCTACCTTAATAAGTCTTGTTGTGCTAAATAGAGAACATCCTTTCCATTGATATCTCATGCGTTTGGGTGGCCTCTTTTAGCTCCAAAGAGGAAGGAAATCAAAACGTTCAATCGGAAGAATCTCTTTTCCTCAGTTCTCAGGAGGATAT
This sequence comes from Astatotilapia calliptera, assembly GCF_964374335.1. Taxonomy (NCBI): domain Eukaryota; kingdom Metazoa; phylum Chordata; class Actinopteri; order Cichliformes; family Cichlidae; genus Astatotilapia; species Astatotilapia calliptera. Next base: position 27,559,430 of record NC_137427.1, on the reverse strand, counting down.
AAATGTATGATGAATGAAAAGAGGTGAGTGGAATAGTAGTGCTTAGTGCGTCACATGAAATCCTGCAGGCTGTGTCTGTAGCAGCATAATTAAGGGATAGTTCAGGGTCACCTAAATGAGCATCAACTATAGTCTTTATCAAAGAGGAATCCAAACTGGGAGCTGTTTCCTGAGGTGAAGGGCCTGAAGGCTCTGCCACCCATTCTACTTTTAGAAACCACAAGTAAGCCTGAAGTATGAGAGTGAAGTGCTCTGTTAGGGTAATATGATATTATAAGAACTTTAGGATATATTAACCCTGTCAACACTGGGGAAATGGGGAAAGATGGTAATTAGTAGACATACGTGGATGGCTGTCATTTGACCAGATAAAATGGTTTTAGTGTTGTGTATAGTTATTATTTTTTTTAAATATTTGTTTTTCATTTGAAAAATATGGGGAAAATATTCATGGCAGCATGCTAATAATAAACATTAGCTTACTTGGCTGTTGAACCTTTTTGTTTCTATTGTGTCTAAACCTCCCACTATGCTTGAGCCTGTTATGGGAGTCAACTAAAGTTAGGCAGGCTGCTGGGGCTGGAATATACAGCCTAAACCCAGTAATGGATTATACAGCACTTGTATTGTCAAATTTCACTCATACCACACATTGATTTGGGTACTGCGGCTTGTTCTGGCAATATTGTGGGTCTGCTGGCGGACTGACAGAATGCCGTCACTTTGACAGATTGATAAAGCCACCGATGTTCCTATGTCTTCATACGTTTAAAAGGGACAAAAGTGATTTGAGCCGTCTAGCCTTTTCTTTTGTAATTTCCCATCACAAAATGCCTTCAGGCTGTGGGTCATTTTGTTCAGTCCTTTTCCATCTCACCTTAACACAATTGCATCTCTTCACTGCCTCCCACAACCCATTTCCTCTCAAATGCCCACCGGTCCTTCTCTGAGACTGCAGCAGAGGTGCAGCACAAAACCTGTTTGAAAGGCCTCTTTGCTGTTGGCATGGAAACGTCTGCCTTTGTGAATGGAGGCTTCCCTTACATGCCTGGTCAGAGGTCTCCCGATGTCTCATGGTCCAAGAGGACCTGGCCAGACCTCTGTGCCACATCACCAAGCCTGTGTTGAAGTCATGAAGTCAGGCACTTCTGCTCACGTAGTTTGTGTCTGTTCCTTGTTCACATTGTGTTACTGCAAGTCTCGACTTGACTTACATGAACTAGAGTGCTCTCAATCATGTCCTGCTGTAGTAACTGAAAACTAAAATTTAGAGAACTTTACAATAAAATTTGGGAGGGAGTAGTTTGTGCAAAGTCCTGGATTTGTTTGAACTAGTTTCACAGCACTTCACTTTGGAACGGGTTCAGAAATCTGGCTAAACTTCTGTGATTAGTGGCTCTCTGCTAATATTTATAAAATGTAGCGTGAAAAGAATATTTTATCTTCCTGCTCAGAGACTGAAGTTCATTGGTTAGAGCTATTGGTTAATTAATTGAGCATCTATCCCTCAGCAAAATGAGCATTTTACACATTACTGAAATAGGATAATATCCTGAGCATCACAGCTGGGTTTTTGTTTTTAAATACATAATACAGTATTTTAAAGATTAATTGGTCATACTGAGTGATTTGTTTGTGGAACAGTCATACAGTTTGGCAGGCTTCCCTGTAGGTTAATGACCTATTAGTTAAAAGGTAGATATACTGACCTTTTTATTACAATTGTTTTGACGTTCTAGACAAAAATGAAATGTTTCAGACATTGAGCATCCTCATATTGCCGTAGGCCTACAACTGTTGAATAGCTACTGTTTCATAATAAGCTGGCATTTCATCAGCCCAAAAAGAGGTCAGAATGAATAAACTCAACAAAGGAATGCAGGTTGTGTCTAAATTAGTCCATGATTAGATGTCATGAAAGAAAATCAACAGGTCTCTATTCCCTGTGGACCACAACAGAGAAGCCTTGACCTAATTATTCATTTTCTTTTTCCTAACAAAAGAGCTGAGTTTATTGCAGAATCCTGCGCTTGTCTTTTGCTGCTGTCTTCACTTGGCACAGACCTCACATCTTGCAGTTTCCCACATTGGCTGAGAACAGTAAATCTTAGTTTCGCCATAAATGTGGTGTTTATTGTTGGCGTTTCTATATGATGTGGGTTCTACATGACACCAACACAACATAACAATCTGCGGTTTTAAGTTATTTTGTGTGTGTGATTTCAATACATTTAATCAAAGTCGTTTCTTTTTCCATGGCAGTGTGTGACACAGAAATTGCCTTAAAACTCTGCAGTGAAATTCAGAGTTATGCAGATTACAGCTCTCTGGCCCACATTTTCCTCCTCATGGATGAATTATTTACTGTTTATCAAAAAAGTAGGTGTGGAGTGTGTAGCTGCTTAAGCTCTGGTCACACTTACTGTAGCTCTGTAATACTTTAACAGTGTGAATTTTTTCTTCTTCTATACACATATTTTAAGAATACATATTGTAACATTGCCCAAGGTTCACATCTCATGATGGTCGTGAGTGGCATTGTCGTTGCAGCTGTTAGTCTTCAAGCTCTTGTATGTGTTTGCGTTGAATGTGAAGTAAGGCTGTTTTTCTGTTCTACTAAATATTTAATTTACTTTCAGTATTTGGTACGAGTGGTTACATTTATTTTACTTTGATGCAAGTTTGAGGCACTCTAGGAATGTGTTGCATTGTCATGGTAGGATATCCTCCCTCAGACTTGACCTGGGTTGCTTTCCACCAGGGACGCAGGCAGCTGGCAGCTCAGTTAAAGTGCCTTTAAGTCTATTAGAGAGGATAATCCTTGAGGGAGAGTTTCGGTGAACAGAGGGAACAGGCAGAACAGTCAGTCGATTCACTTTCCTTGCCATCCAGCTCGTCCCATGTACTTCCCCTCTCCAACCTCGCAGCCAATCGTTCAACACATGGCCACCATATGCTTTCTTCATTACTCGCCAAAGGAAACACGGCTGCCCCAAACAGGACCTTGAAAAAGGAGAGGAAAAATAATCATGTGAATTTCCTTTGCTCTGCTTCAGAAATAACAGTGTAAATAGTCTCTGAGGTGCATGTAGTACATCACAAGTTAAACTGTTTGTGCATCTGATGTTTTCTGTACCTCACTTTGTTGGTTTCTATACCCCCCCTTCCAGCCTCCTGCCTTCCACCTTCACTGTCCCTGGCGCAGTCGGTGGTTCAGCAACACTTCAAAGGAGGAAGGTCTGTGGCGCTGCAGATAACACATTGTACCCCCTGCCCCTCAAGCACAGGCAAGCTTTTCCAGAGCTACTACGCAATCCATTGACTGACAGATTTTCTTTTCTTTAGAAAACTGTTGTTTTTTACTTCTTTACTGACTTTTATGTTTTTTTGTCCTCCTCTCCAGTATGAATGATTTAAATTTTTAACTGTTGTGCAGAGCATAAGGTTTAAATGCCCACTTCTATTTGAAATGCATTGTTGGCTTGAAACATATTCATGCAGTGATGAAACTTTAAAAGGAGAAGATATGTTGTTAATATAGAGGAGTTGTAGTCCAATATATTCCTGTATATTCACTGGCGACTAGGGTCGCCAGTGAATGTGCATGAGACATGTTGGCATGTGTTGTTCTACTAGATTAGGGAGTACAATAAGAAAAACTAGGTATCCATGGTGGTAGCAGTTGTCTGTTTCCAAGGGACTGTAATCCTGGCCGTATTAGCCGATAGGTAAATGGCAGGTGAATATCTGGTCATATGTGCACTTATGTAATGGGGTTCGTAAGTGTAACATGGTTTTGAATACTTTGAGAGAGAGATTGTTTTGCTGTTGACACCTGTATTTAAATAATGTATTTTGTTCACCCTTGGCCCACAGTCAAGTTTTTTTTTTTTTTTTTTTCCCTGAGAAAGAAACTGACAAATCCAACCAAATCTTTTTATACTGAAACATGATCACTGTATTATAAGCCACCCTACGAAACTATTTTAGCATTCCTTTATGGCTTTGAGTAGTTTTCAGTATCTGTTCATCTCCAGGTCATTTTCTTATCCATTTATTGCAAATATAGGAAAAAAGTAAATATGTGGACTATCGTTTCCAAAAGCCCAGTCTTTACATGTTTTCTTTGTTTGAAAGCTATTCGTTAATAATGAAACGGCCTCACAAAATTATCACAGCTGTATTTCTCATTAATTGACCTGTCAATTAACTACTTGTTGCAACAGTTCAACGTATGATTCAGTGGTTGACATTTGTTTTTGTCTTTCCCTTTTCTCTGATACATATATATATATTTTTTTCCCCCCTGATTTTTATTTTTATTTTTTATTTTTACATTTTTGTCTCTTTTGGGCTGAGCTGTGTAAATGCTATATAATAGTTTTAAAATTAGCTACAGGGGTTAAAGTAAAGGTATACTTTAGTGGGGACTGGAAGTTCGTCTACCTGAAAATAGTGGTTTGCATAATCATCCTGAGCATCTGTGGTGTTGAATTTATTTATATAGTAGGAGGAGTTTATATTTATGTAAATATTCTTTGTGTTCTATTTATATAAATACTTTGGGCTCCACCAGCAGCATCACTGACAGATGCACACGGGCTTCCAGCTAATCACCTGTTACAGGTAGAGTACAAAAGCCAGCTAGTTGCTTTCAGTACTTGCGGGTGTACCGCTTAACGTCAATTAATTAGATTGTAGCTGTTTAAATTAAACTCCCATCTCATCTTTCCTTAAAGTGATTGCTAGTCAAGCTCACAGTTAAAATAGGTGAGGAGTGAGGGATGGTGTTTTAGACACTTCACTTCATTTAACTACTGCGGCATCCCGTTCTACATATTTATTAGGGGTGCAATGATACTCGTATCGATATTGAACCGTTCGATACAGTGCTTTCGGTTCGGTACGCATATGTATCGAACAATACAAAATTTTAAATTTATTTTATCAACTTTTCTTCCGACGATGCTTTCTGTGTTGAACGCTCAGTGGATCTGCGCTCGACAGTGCAGCCTAGGCGGAGTAGTCGAACGCAGATTCACTGAGCGCAGGGCAAGCTAGCGACACAGAAGTTAAGCTCTCCTTGCAACATGGCAAATTGAACCTCCCCCACCCTCATTCAGATCTGGCGTTTGGAACTATTTTGGTTTTCATGTGACGTATGACCCTGAAGGTAAGCGCGTCATGGACTAAAGTAAAACAGTATGTTGGATGTGCCACGCAATGCTCAGTTACATGGGTGGGAACTAGTGTGTTAGCGCAGTTAGCCGTTAACGTGTTGGCCGTCCAGCCCCATGCACGGGGCGATCCGCGGTAGCTCGTTAACGGAGATTTGCCGTGTTGTGGCGTTAACGTCATTTCAACGAGATTTACGCTGACACACAACGAATATGACTGCACATCATCCTAGTGCAAAGACAAGTGGAAGCAGACAAAAACAACAAGCACGCATGCTACTAACTTTACCCGAGTCATTTAGACAGCCGTTAGCACATGATTCTCCTTATGGGGACCTGATATGTTTAATATGCTGCTGAGAATATAGCCCAGAAGAAGCGTATAGTATAGCTTTTATTTTGGAAAGAGCCATTTCTCTGTGATAAACTCTTTTCCAAAGATGAGTGATTTCTCCATCAGATTTATTTTTTTTATTACTTTGTTGTTTCAGCAACATTAAATTTAAACACTGTACTTTTGAGTTAAAATATATATTTATAATTTTAATAAATGACAAATTAAAAAGGCATGAACATTTTTTTTTTTTTTGTATCGAAAAAAAATATCGAACCGTGACACCAAAGTATTGAACCGAACCGTGAATTTTGTGTATCGTTGCACCCCTAATATATAAAGCGCCGCACATATAAGAATATGGTTGACCACTCAGTGTTAGTGTATGCTAATACTTAGTCATGGCATCTGTTGGCCTATCAATGTTTCCATGGTAGCGGCACAGTGCTGTTCAGGTTTCTCATGATTTCCTCTGGGATGAAACACCTCTCACTCCAAGAACATCTCTGTCAGCTTGTTGATTGCTCTGATACACATGGCCTTTGCAGATACAAGACTGTTATACAAGCATGCATTTATGTAATCAGGAGCCAGATGAAATCCTACCAAGTATATGAAAAGCATGTAACATTATGGCACTGGTGGGGAGAAGGATGGAGAGAGGAATACATTTAAATTCTAGTCTAACCTCTAATGAGATCTACTGTAAATTAAAGGTTGTATCTGCATTCACAGCAAAAGGGGCAGGTGGTGCAGGGAAATAGCAGCAGCTTCTGCTGCTGTTGTGACATTTTACTCTGGCATATGCTTTTTGGTTCCATGAAAATTGATCATCCTCTAAATTCATCCTTTAAATTATACGATGATAACCACAGGAATAACTTGATAACCTGCCAGTTCTCTCACTGACATTTACATGCTTGCTGTTTGTAAGTTTAAATGATTGCTCATTATTTTTAGCTATTGGAAGCTCATTTACACTTAAGTATTTACAATACAGCTGAAGCTGAACTATCATTTTAGGTCAATGTAACACTGTGCTGTGGATCAAAATTGACCAAAATTCACTTAAGAAAAAAAAAAAGTGGTCTTTTCCAAGTTTTACCTAGGATCATTTCTTTTCTGTCTAGTTTGTTGGTGGATGACTTTTATCTACAGGGTAACAGGTGGGTCCAGTATCCAAAAATTACTCAAGAGTAGCATTACTTTAAAATATTTTTACTCAAGTAAAAGTGAAAAGTAGTCGTCCAAAAAGTTACTTAAGTAGGAGTAAAAAAGTAGTTGGTGAAAAGACTACTCAAGTAGCGAGTAACTATTTGTAATGTCTGATTTATTTTTTAAATAAATGCTATTAGACAAACAAATGAATAAATATGCACTGTAGTATTTTCAAAAAGGCAAGTTTATTTATATAGCACAATTCAACAACAATGTGGTTCAAAGTGCTGTACAGAGACTCTAAAAAATAAAAACAAATAAAAAGCATGATTTAAAATGAAAAAAAAAAAAAGGAACAGTAGATAAAATCAATAGTTCTGAGAGTTTGTTCCAGATATATGGAGCATAAAAGCTGAATGCATCTTCTCCGTGTCTGGTTCTGACTCTGGGAACTGATAAAAAACCGGATCCAGGTGACCTGAGGGATCTGGAAGGTTCATACTGGGTCAGGAGGTCACTGATGTATTTTGGTCCTAAACCATTCAGAGCTTTATAGACCAAAAAGAACATATGTAAAAAAATTAAGGCACAACAATTCTAATTTCCAGATTAAGTTTTTCACAACAAAGCTTTTTTAACCAATACATACAGTAAATAATATAAATATATGAACAGTGCAAACCATTTCCAGTGACAAGATATACTGTATACTTATATTCACTTTTACTCTAAATGGTACAGCAGCCTCAGAAAACATTAGAACGACACAACTTCAACATATGTGTATATACAAGGCAGCTCACTTTTACCATAAATTGTGTGGTTGTGCATCTTTTTCTGTATATTTAGCAAAAACGTGCCATTTCTTCACTCAGTAAAATGATGGTTACGCTTCAGCAGCAGTTTGCTCTAAAGGTTCTTGCTGTGAAGCTGTAACTGTTTAGCAGTGAACGAGGAGTCCTGCCTGACTAAAGAGTCCTTCACAAGCTCTAGATGCAGCAAGAACTGTATTGATTTTGATTGACAGCTTCTTGATGTGAGGAAAGCTATGCAATAGATCCACACCTCCAGCAATTGGACATGAATGGTAGCTCTCCAGCTCCAATGCTTCTGGCTTTCCTGACCCCATGGATCTAAAGAAGTCATCTTGATCAGATAGCTGGCCTCATCCAGCTCTGTGCCTAGTTGGCGTCTGATGAAGTTCAGACCTGTGGAAAGATGTATGGTTTTCAAAAGAATTAAGTCTGGGCATCATAGTGCTGTATAGACTCCCAAGCTGCAGATGTTTGGCATGAAAATTTGATCACACTGGAGATGTTTTTACTAACTCTTATTGGAAAAACAATCTTATCATTCATATCCCACGCAAACAGTTTGCAATGAATTCCAGATTAAGTTTAAAATAAGAACGTATATTCTTATTTCTATTGCACATACGTTCTATTGCAGTGCTAGCCAATAGGTCCTCCTCGCACTGTTTGGCTGTTACTCCGGGGAAAGACGAGAAAGACGGTGATGAAAGCTGTGACTGGGGCTGCAATGTAGCCACTAATCTCTGCATGGCTGTCCTGAGAACGCAAACAGCTCAGTCTGCATGGCTGCCAAAAGATGAAACCCTGTCCCTTCCAACCACAAGGGAGGGGAGACGGATGAAGCTAGCCTCCTAACGCAGGATGTTTAAACTAAACAAGCTGCTGTTTCACATAATAAACCCTGTCAACCGCAGTATTGCCTTCCGATTTAACAGTTAAAGCAGTAGAGATGAGCTGTCTTTACATGTGCATGGAACTCTAGCTTCATTAACCAGGCTAGCTGTTAGCTTATAGCTCACGCTAGCTAACCAGCAAGAGGTTAAAAGGACAGCCAAAGCTGCGGACACAACACCCACAAACTTGTCTCACTACAATGTAGTGCCGAAAATATGATGTGATTCTAGTTTAATCAAACTGGGGGCAGGAGGAAAACCGCTCCAATCCTCGACGCCCAGTGTCCTGAAACTATTAACCGCGTCTTCACCGCAACACACCAGAATAAAATCATTAGGTCATTAGCAAGACTCTGTAGTACTTGACTGCATGCTGAGGTGGCAGTTTAGCCATTTAATTCATGTTGGACTATGGACATATCAAAAAGTTGACCCTCAAGGAATTGAGCTTGACATAGCTGCTGTAACATAGACTGACATCCACCTAACCACAGCTAAAAAGAAATTCAGAGTAAACTTACCGCAACATATTTTCCTCAGTACAGGGTGAATACTGATGTAATGCACCTTGGAATGACACAAGCTGTATTCCATTCACTTTTGTGATTTTTATTTTTTTATTTTTCTCCCCACAGCTGATGGGGTATTGGCACCACCCCTCCTAGCAGGCTGGCAGGCAGCGTGGACAAGTTTCTGAATACGATAACTCAGTAAAGAGGTGACGTAGTATTTTTAAATTGATAACAAGAGTATATCTATTAAAAATCTTAGATGTGTTCAAATTTCAGCAATCTGTATCTTGAGGTCAGAAGTCAAGTTTTTGCAAAATGACCAAATGCGATGACTGAAGAAGAAAGTCACCTAGGATTCTCAAATTTATACCATACGTGTGTCTACTAGGAGGCTGAGTGGTAGCACTGGCGACAGCCAATATTTTTTAATGTTGAACTGGAGGATGAAAATGGTGTTTCCTCCTATAATGGTAATCTAGCAAATTTAGTTAGGGAATTGTGTCTTATTCATGTTTGAATATGCTCTTGATACTCAATGGAAAGGTTGTAGCATTGCATATGTTCTCTCTCTCTTGGTTTATGGTTGTGTCCATGAGTATTTGCGGTGAAGAACTAAGTAAGAGTAGCCCACAGACCAGTTGTACCACATGCTCTGGGCACTGTGTGTTTCTGAGCTATTAGTGAAACTTGGAGAAAAGTGAAGTCAAACGGGAAACTGACACTCTTCACCTTCAAAGTAGTTGGTGTTTGCAGACAAATCGGCATCTTCCATGTAAACTGTCAACCAAAGCAAATGCAAGGTGGTTTGTGGTGCAGCACCCTTTTTGTGATTTCATCCATTGACTGAAAGAAACAACCAGCAACTGCTCACCAACCAGTTACAGAACATGATCCCCACTGGTTGCCATATGATTGCTGACCAGTCTCTAGGTCTGTGTGACTGGAACCAGCATTCCTGAGTGAATCAGCAACTTCTCTGCTGCCTGCCAGATTTAGACGCACAGCTCCTGGTTGGTTTTGTCCAGTGTGCTCTGTGCCATCTTAAAAGTGGCATTTGTACACTGACTTTAATTGTTCAAATTACAAATGAAGCTATTGCACTCATCCTAATGCATGTTTTTATTTAATTTTATACTTGAGTAAACATTTCTTCTTGACAGCATGGAGTGCTTTTAGTGCTTTAACTGTTACAGAAAGATCTATGGCCACTTTCCGGCCAATTTCTCTGCAGCACTGGCAAGATACTAAACTGTAATTCCAAAATCGAGGTTCATACAGACTCATCTATCTTTGTTATAGCATTAATCAGCTCTGCATCAATTGTCAGGTCAGACATACGTGATCTTACCCACTCATTAGTTCTGCTTTTTCCAGCATCTGCTCTGAATGGGGTTTCTTTGTGTGGGGCAAACTACAGACAATTAGAGTTATAAGCCAAGTCATGATTGGGATGTTCAGGTCTCAGCTACTTGGTGTAGAGAGCTCCTAGAGTTGAAGGAAAAAAACTATTGCTGTTGGAGGTGGGGTCAGATAGGAAATGAGGCTGCATTCCAGCCATGATTTATGAACTGTCTTTATTCTCTTTGTACTAGTGGCTACTTTGCAGCTGCTCCAGATGCTGTCACTGACTTCAGTAGAGCTGTATCCATCTCAGCTTACATGTTCAAAGCCAGTCATATGTTGCCACATAACCAAAGCCAATGTGGTTTGAGGAAGTAAATGTGGCAAAGTTAAAGATCCTCCCGTAGGTTTGACTTTTTTCCTTTTTATTTTAACCTCCTTCCTTTTTGCTTTTCACTAAGACATCATCTGTGGCTTTCATTCACTAAATAAATATCCCAAATGAAGCTCTGGTGTAGACCACAAAGCTTGGAACTGAAACTAAATGCAGAACAACTACACAATGATTCACGTCTTAAGCCTGGACCAGTATGACTAGATTAGACCCGTTTTATTAATAATCTCTGTGCGTCTGTAGCACGCTGCTGTGTGAGAACATGTTAATCACACTAGGCTCAAAGTTCACAACAGGAATTAAAGACTTTCCTTCAACACCTGTCAGTGCACTGAAGACTTTGTACAGTATCAGTAAATGAAATCGATTGGAGTGGAAGGAGTTGCATTAAGTTTGCAGTATGAAGTTGGATTTGCCAGTAGTTACATGCAGGTAATGGTGGTTGATTTCTGTAAGTTATATTAAGATTTTAAAGGTGGAGCAGTGATTGTTCATTAAATTTCCTTGCTTGGTCTCAACAGTGTTTCATAATGAAGTCAAGAGTTCAGACTGTCATAAGTGCCCATCCTGACAAACTAAGCCTCCTTTTTTCCCACTTTGGCTGTTTTTAATCTACTTTTTTTTGGGTTTTTTGTTTTTGTTCCCAAAATCTGATGTGGCATAAATTTACGAAGATTATCCAAAAGTAATGAAGGCTGTTCTGAAGAGTCCTCTAATGCAGTTATCTAAATTTGTGTAAGAACGCGGAGCTGCTGTGGTTGTAATGTTTCCTAATTTGTAACATAACATTGTAATATGAAGGAGTTGTGGAGTTCATAAACATGTAAGAGAGACTGACGATGTGACGTTTCCTTTAAATTTATATCATACAAATTGAAGTACTTGGAACATGATTTCTTATATTTTCAGTGAGGACATTTTCCTTTTTATTTATTTATTTTTTGAAGTATTTCAGAGGTTTTGGTCAATTTAAGACTGTTGCATAACTCGTGCGTCTGTCTCAAACTTTGACCAGAGTTAGTCAGAGTGAATGAAGGCCAGGAAACACAGCAGTTGCATTCTTACATGTGAGCTCATATTCTTTGGCATCTAGATGCGTATGACAGCCTTGAAGTTGCAGGCACCCATGACCTCTGTGTTCAATTGACTCTGAGAAACTTTCAGAATGTTTCCTAGAAAGCTCTGGACTGACTCCCTTTTAAATGGAGTCAAAGGTTAACTTAATTTGTTTCTGAATACAAGAGTTTGCTAACATGCAACCTGTATCGTGGGCTACACAGAAGTAGCAGACCTTTGTGCAAATTGTTACTCACCCTCACTCTTGTCAATAGTAGACTAACTGTTGTCTGATCACCTTACATTATTTAATGGGTATTTGTTTTGAAGTTCAGATCATGACTGCGCCTTTGACGGAGCATTCAAACTTTGTTGGCTCACAAATAAAATTACAAGTGTGGTTTTCTCAACTGTACCCTAAACAATATTTGATTATTTGTTTGTGTGCATGTATGGGTGATGCCTTTGAACACAGACCTAGAGACTGTCTAGGGAAGTCCATTTCCCAGCTGGTTGCTGGGAAATTTCTGTTGCCCACAGTTTGCATGGAAGCGACTGACCTGTCTGCAAACACGAAAATAAGTTGCACCTTTTAAACCTTGAAGGTGAATGTTCTGTGTTTCCAGTTTGAGTTGCACTTCCATGTTTTACTACAGCTCAATGAGCAGTTGACATATGTTTATTCACAAGTTGGGGTCTCCCATGCAACCTATGGGCGACTGAGACCATCGCAAAGGGATTTCTAGAGTAAGACCCTCTTTACCAGAAGTTCCTGACTGTCACAAAGTGGATAAATGGTTGCAAATGCTGCTCTGCTTAAAAACAGAAGTGCATTGTCTGCAATAAACTTTCATCATTCATAAATTAGCACTTTAAACAAAGAATAGTCGTACAGTCAGATATTCATACTTTGCTTTGTAATGTGCAACAAACATGAGAGGGAGAGAGCACATGTCATTATCTCCTCTCTCCTTTAGCATTCCTCACAAAATCCACTTTCCTGAAGGAGAAATCACTTTTTGTGTAAAATTGATATTTATAGGAATTTTGTTGCTCAAAACCTCTCATATCTGAACAGGTCCAACAGTAGCTGTCTGTGACATGATTACACGGTGAATGATTTCCTTCTGTGCAACTTCGATGCTGCACGTCATTACAGATAAAGGCTGTGAGATTCCTGAATCGTGAAGCTGGTCTCTCTGCAACCTTTCTGTCTCACAGTTATCAAGTGTCAAACAGCTGGAAACCCTCTCTTGGCAGCTGTTCATTTCCCACAACTCAGTGTCAATATCTCGTTTTATTTACATGAACTATCATTTTCGCTCTCAGCCTGGGAGTGTGCTGGGGAGTGTAGCAGGAACAATTTCTCAGATTGAAACGCCTCTCTTGTTTCGTTTTGGCTTGTTAAACAAATTAAATTAAATTTTGATAGCTGACACATTCATCCTGTTGCCCAACCCTCTCCCCATGTCATACTTTGACTCATGGTGTAATGTCTTGAGTACTTGGGTTGCAAGAATACTTGCTGACTTAAGTTTTGACCATGTGATTACTTGCTATCCTCAAACCTGTGCCTAGAGCTAAGCTCCCCTACCCTATATACTTTATGAACACTTATTATGGTGCAGTGTTATTTCTGGGGCAGTATGAAATATTAAAGTTAAAGTCTGTCTTTTTAGGACCCGTGATATTGCCATAGCAGGTCCTAAGCGGAAGGAAAAAGTCAGTTACCATTCATCAAAGAGGCTGACCAACTTGTCTGGGCAGTAGGCGTTTAAGCTGCCTCCTTTAAAAGTTGTCTGAAGGATCAGTTACCTCTTTGTTTTATTTCATCAGATTAATTTAGTCAGGTAATGACTAACATTTTACTCACTCTTTAACCTAAAACTAAATCTATTCTTCTTTTCTTAATGTACAACTACAGTGACTGTAGTACTCTGATTACTGCAAAGCTGCAGGTGACCTACAGTCAGTATTGTGGCTGAGCTCATCTTGTGTGCACACAGATGGAAGGCTGAAGCAACAGCTGTTGCTGCTACTTTGCTAACATGTGCCATGTAGAGATTGTGTCGGTAATGCTGGTTCTCAGATGTTGGCCAAAGGAAACACCCAACCACAGGCTTCAAACCAAGATGCAGTTTCCCCCCAAAATATTTTTAGCTTCTTTTTGAAATGAGGGGGGAAAAAAACATGCCATGTAATTGTAGCATCAATACATCTATGATTTCCTGAAGACATTTTTAATTTCAGTTCAGCTTTAAAGTAACATGTTTTTGTGGGAGCTGCCAGAAGCTCTGTTCACTTCCCATCGGACGAGACGGGAAGAACTGACGCATCTATGATGGTGACTCACCGGTACATGCTGATGCAGGTGTTGTATGTTGTGCCAGGTGGTTGAATTGTTCTTTGGCAAACCTTGTTGAAGAGTTGTCGTGCTTTGTCTGGGGTTTGCAGGAGAAATTGAAATCCCATCATTCTTACCTCACTACTCTTGTTTTCTTCTCTCATATTCCAGACAGCCCCGTAGCTTGTGAACTCTGTAATCCCTCAGATTGCTGTACTGACTGCTCACTCTTTGTCCACAGAAAGAATCAGCTCTTGGAGTCAGATTTGGAGGGGTAGAAGACCAGTTGTGGCCTAAACTAAGAGACACAGAGAGAACTGTAAGTAAATGCTGCTTGGTTAAATGTGTACTGCATTGTGTGTGTGTGTGTGTGTGTGTGTGTGTGTGTGGTTTTTATTTTTTTTGTTTGTTTGTTTGTTTTTTGGGGGGGGGACAAGAAGTGTGTGTGTGTGTGTGTGTGTGTGTGTGTGTGTTCTAGTAAATCTTTTTTTTGTATCAACATATAGAAACACACATTACTGCAGATGTGTAACAAAGGATAAACAAAACAAATTACTGTTACAGAAATATATGTAATGCTGAATTATGGCGTGTGCCGCGTGTTACAGCATTGACAAACTGAACAACATAAACAAGCACATTATGAAATCTGCTGTGCCTATGGTCGCCTCTCTGCTTATGTATAGACCATTTTGCAGTTTCTTATTTTCAGAAATGCTGCAAATCACATCCACAAACATTATAAATGGGCTCAAGTTTATGCTGTTTGTTGTTGTCGGCAGCTGATGGGATGTAAGCTTGAGCCCAGTTGTTTCCTAGCAACAGATTTCCCATGAAAGTGTCTGTTATCAAGTGAGTTCATTCCTACTTCACGGTGTTATCAAATACCATAAATAAGTTCTCAGCCTATAGGAAACACAATTTAATGATTTGAAAATATGAAGGATAAATTATTGACTACAAGCTTGGATAATGTTGAGATTTAGAGATGGCTCTCTTTTTGAATCTATAAGAGACTTTATGGATATGATGTGAATACTGTCACATCTCTACCTTAAGTGCTCAAAATTTAAATTCAATTATAAAATGTATGTGTTATATTTAAACATATATTTGAGGTAGTGAAAATGTCCAAGTTACAGTTGGTCAGAGCTCAAGTTAACAAGTCAAATTGCTCAGTCTGTCTGCTTATAAGTTCTGAACCAATATTAACGCTACCATTTGTTACCAAAATACACAGTAATCAGTTTTTACCCTTCAGCTGTAAAAGGCTGATGGGAAGGGACGTCAAACAAGTCTGTGAATGGAATAACTCCTAAGCATAGGAGTAGTTTCAATTTGATACCATTGTTGTATCTACTAAAATCTCGGATGAGTTTGAAGCTGGGACAGAGGTCAGGTTTTTTCTAAATCTTGTAAATGCAAAAACTTGAGAACAAGGCGATGAAGGACTTTGAAATTGATACCATAGGGGTAGCTACTAGGCTAGGAAACTGAGCAGTATCACTGGCTTCCACCAGTATTTTTCTTTGGTACCTTAGGCAGTGTATGTGCTGAGGCAGCAATATAGGCGGGTAACATTTGTTCTGTTCTATTCTTACATATTGAAGAAAGAAACCCACAAGCACAGGAAAAACTACATATGGAAGATTGTGATTAGCGCAGGTGCAGCAGCGATTAGCATTACTGAGGACTTTGTGTTCGAAGGGGGCTGGAGGTGATCACCGAGGGAATGATAATTGATAGGCAAAGGGAACTATGCAAATTCTGATATTTGCATATTCTCCCCCTATAGCATAGATGGTGGTGGTGTTAATCAAAGGGCACTTTGCAACTTCCCTATTGACAGTGCATGTTTGAAAGGCCACAAACACAAGAACCAGCTATGTGAACAGTTGCACGGAGCTTAAATGGCTAATCCACCACTTATTGTGCATTGACTTTTGTTGACAATAAAACAAAACCTTTTTCCATGCATAACTAATCTTAGAGAAATCAAATTGTTTCTTGTGTTTGAAAGGGGAAAATAAATCTGCCGTTATATTGCATTTGCTATCCATCCATCCCTTTTCTTCCGCTTATCTGAGGCCGGGTCGTGGGGGCAGCAGCCTAAGCAGAGAAGCCCAGACCTCCATCTCCTCCAGCTTGTCCGGGGGAACACCAAGGTGTTCCCAGGCCAGCCGAGAGATTTAATTTCTCCAGCGTGTCCTGGGTCTGCCTCAGGGCCGCTTCCCAGTGGGGATATGCCCGGAACACCTCACCTAGGAGGTGCCCAGGTGGCATCCTTATCAAATGCCTGAATCCCCTCAACTGGCTCCTTTCAATGTGGAGGAGCAGCAGCTCTACACTGAGCCCTTCCCGGGTAGCTGAACTTCTCACCCTCTCTCTAAGGGAGAGGCCAGCTACCCTTTGGAGGAAGTTCATTTTCGCCGCTTCTATCCGCAATCTCGTTCTTTTGGTCACTACCCACAGCTCGTGAAATTGAGAGCTTCGCTTTTACACTCTGCTCTCTTCACCACGATGGACCGGTACAGCGTCCGCATCACTGCAGCCGCTGCACTAATCCCTCTGTTGATCTCCTGCTACATTCTCCCATCACTCTAGAACAAGACCCCTGGACACAAGGGCCCTCCGCGAATTGTTACCTTATCATGGTGGAGGGGTTTGTGTGTCTCAGGGATCCTAGGGGCTATGTTGTCCGTGGGCTTTTGCCCCCTGGTAGGGTCTCCCATGACAAATTGGTCCTGGGTGAGGGACCAGACAAAAAGCCATTCAGAAGACTCCCGTGAGTGCACGATCAAGGGAACAGTTCCCCCTGCCTGGGATGGGGTTACCGGGGCACCGCCCTGGAGCCCGGCCCGTGGAGGGTCCCCGAGGCCAAGCATCTGGTGGTCAGCGTTTTCTGGTTTTTAAATGATCAAGTATTATAACTTAAACTTTCATTAGGGCTGGGCCATATTATACCGTTCACGGTAATACCGGTATAATGTTAGGCAACGATAGGAAAATGAAATATCGCGATAGAATATGAGTAAAACGCGCATGCGCAGTGCCTTTGTTTTCATACGCACATGGCCGATTGTTGAGTGAAACAGATGAAGCCCTTAAATCTGGGAGTAATCTGGGTCCTAAACTCCGTATACTTCAGGTCAAACGAACACTGCAGCATCACTAAGAGTTAAAAACTGTCTAAATTCTTTCATCTTTAATAAAACGATCAGCATTGCTGCTTTACCAGGTGTAACTATGAAGTTTAACTTCCAGGCATCCATGAAAACAAAATGTATTACATTTAACGGAGTTAGAAGCTAGCAGGAAGCTAGCGGAAGTTAGCTCGCTAGTTTCGCTAGTTACCTAAGCATGATATAGCATGTTCTGACTGAGAGATTTCTGAAAAAAATCAAACGTACAGCTCTGCTATCACTTCCAACATAAATGAAGACAGGAAACTAAACAGCAGTGACGTTTGTAGGGTTACTGAAGTTGGGCTAGCTGGTATATAATGATGTGCTACGTGATCGCTAGCGACACAGCTATGTTAGCATAACATAAACAGTGAAGCTGGAGGACGAACACTAACACTTTCCCACTTATAAAAGTTAACGTTAAGGTTCCTCATGGTTAGAGACAAATGCAATCGCATGGCAGGATGCTGTAAAAGGACCAATCTTCAGTCAGGAGAACAACTGAGATAATCCATCCACAATATGAGGTCAGTCATTAATATACTGCAACAACATGGGAATAGAGCCGCTGCCAGAGAATTCAACATTAATGAATCAATGGTACAGAAGTGGAGGAAGCAAGAAGAATGAGTTTAATAAAGTTTGATTTATCTGACTGCTTTGTTTCGCTTAATGTGCCTTATAATCCCGTGCACCTTACGGTCCGAAAAATGCGTACTGCACACTGCAGTTTAATGTTGCAAAGCACCTCTTTTTAACTTCAGTGGATATTATACATGGTTATGCTCAGGATATGTCAGCCCATTTCTACTGGAAATGCCTTTTGGTTAAACTTTCAGCAAGGAATTTGCATTTGCACTGTTACATTTTTATAAAGCTTTAATGTACATAAAAACCAGCTTCTTGTTTAAGTGAAAATAAATGGAAGGTTGTCTTTTTGCGCTAGTAATGTTGTGGAGTTGTATTTTGTCTCGCATCAATTATATCGTCAGTTATATCGTTATCGCAAATTTTCAAATATATATCGTGATAAATGTTTTTGGCCATATCGCCCTGCTCTAACTTTCATATAAAAAATCTTTAAATTCAGAGTAACTTGATGTTTGCTCGGCACGTCAAACCTTTCTGGCTATCGGAAACTTTCCCAATCAAAAGAAACAGCATTGGCAAACTTGTCAGATGATCAGAAAAATGTATTTTTTGTGAGACCTCCTTTTTTGAGTCATAGTAAACAATACTTTAGATATGCAAATATTGATCATTTTTTACCTTGATCTCCATTCAAGTGTGACCTTTTTTACTTAATAAAAAAAAAAAAGTGTTTAGCACATTGCTCCCAGTTAATGTGAATGTGTTTTCTGCGTTGAGCTGTACGGGTGACTCTTCCATAAAGCCAAGAGTGTGGTGCAAGGCATGAATTATTCATCCCATGCACGCGCTGGTGAATTAAAGGTAAAGTAATAGCACATAGCTGAGGCTTGCTTGGCTCACTGCTGCATTTTTAAAGTGTGGATTGGCACTCAAATGTCCAAATGTTAACGTTGTCTTTCCTCCTAAAACTGTTGCTCTGCTCTCATGGACCGGATAAAGGACATTTGATAGGGAGTTTGAATAATTCAGGTTGATGGTCTGGGATTGGATTTTCTTTCAAGTTTAACTTTGTCGTTTGTATTGCCACTTGGTGCTTTTTGTTCCAGACGTGAATGCTTGCTATGGTGACCTTTACAAAAACAATAAAACAAGCATATGCATATTTAATATGTGGTGATTGCCTGAGTGATGGTAACGAGATGGCTTATTGTATAAATATCAGTGCATGGGTGCAATAATGTGACACTCTTCCTCTTTTCATGAATGATGGAATTGTTATCAAGGAGGAACTTGACTCTGAAATGACAAATATTTCTACAGAAGAAAGATGTATCGTTATTTCTGATGGTAGAACAGTCACTGAGCTGTGCGTTTGCCTGCTAGGAGGAGTTTTTGCCTTTTTATGTTGAGCATATTAAAGAATAGCCTCCCGTCAAAAGCTGACCTTATGCGGCTGAATATCTGTAGGAGGTACACTGCTGTCATTTTCTGAAAAGGTTCTTTAAATTTAAATGCAAAACTGCTTCCTAAGCAGACTGAAGGACTGAGATTTCACTATCCTGTGTGTCTCTCCCTAATCAGTCCCACACCTCTCACCCACTCATTCTCTGTAAATAATTCAGAACAGCCTTTTGCCTACTTCAGAGAAGAGCATTCTCACAATGATGATGAGGGATGGCCAGGGATGGTAAAAATTGCTGCTAATGCACATTTCAGAAATGCAGAAAGTTTAAATGGCTGTGACATTTTAAATCGGGACCCACTGCTGGTAATTGGCTTTGTGCGTATCTGTGGATAGTCACACAGGTCCAATAAAACACGAGTGAAAGTGTAGCAGAAAGGATTCAATTGGATCTTTAAATAAATGCTCTCATTTTTCACATTAAAGAAGGGAAGTTATTTAACGGGACTCTCTAATATGTTAAACCCTGTAAAGGCTGAACCATGAGAGTTTTTGAAGCTGAAGTGTTTATTGAACCTTCTGACAGATTAGTTTGAATTTGAATCAGTGTTGCTAAATCCAGCATTTGGGGGCAATTTATCATTGTCCCAAAATGATCATTGGTCTCAAAACGTCGTGAATCAAATATGATAAACTTGGTGTTACAGTAATATAGGTCACTATTTTATGAGGCCAGACTCACTGTTTATTTTCACACCCAATATTTGACTAAAACTAACATTGGCTAAAACACCAAAGTTTAATCTCTCATCTGCAACAAAATCTTGAGATTAAAATAAGAGCTATATGCTACTTTTCTTACGTGATGATGATGTTTGTTTTCATGAAACCAGTTTAAAAAAAATGGACGCCCTAAAGTTGTCCTGATACATTTGTCCATGCAGTCTGTTGAATTAGACGTATATTGATCCATTTAGCTAACCTCTTGTAACATGACTAACGCCTCATCTTTTCTTGTAATTTGGAGATGATTTTAGTTAGAGGTGATTATCTTGCCAGTTGTTTAAATGAGTTCTGTATGGGGATTATTAGTTTTAAATGATTTATTCATTTCCATCAAGACATGGGAAAACTGTAATAAAAGTATTTATAAAACTTAAGTAACCGATTAAGCTTATACCTCAAACCTGTTTGTTCATGAACAAATCAGCTGCTGGTGTGCTGTTTTGTCTTGTAAAGCTGCGTAGAAACGTGTAACACCAGTAGGTGTTGATGTAAGGGTCTGTTAACTGTTGAAGGGCGTGGTTAACTCTTGATCAGTTATTCATGCTTTTGACTCCTTGTTCAAAACAGGAAGTCCTATGTCCCTGTGTTGGAGACAGGAAGTTGTAACTTTTCTGTGTCTGTTTTCATTGTCCTAGAGTGAATGAATGTTATTAATGGGGTGTGGGTTTGTGTGTTTGCGTTTGCACAGCCTTAAGTAGTGAGAAATGATCCTAAATTAGCCTTTTTATCAGCAGCTGTTGGATATTTTCGGCTTTGCCCACTAGAGTGCAGCCTACTCAGAGGAAAAAGGATTGCCTGCATCCTTAGTCAGATATGCTTGTTGTATGGTATTATCACATTACCTATAGAGACACACACAGATGTGTGGCTGTCTAAACTCAGCATGAGTGTCGGTTCTTCATTGTACAGATTGACTTCAGTGTAATTTTTTTCTCAGCGTGCCAACATTTGGATACTGCAGGATAATTAAGGACATCATTTGCAAGCCCACTTAAATGTTTCACTAATTGCTTTGAAGAGATTAATGGCAGCATGTTAATTATCACATATTTGCCACTTGATTAACCAATGAAATAATTAGTCAACAAATTTGATCTTTTTAAAGGGCGTGTGTGTGTGTACACTCCTAGAGATTTAAATTATTCAGACTGGTCACTGAGTATTATGAATAATGTTGCATGAATGCTTGAGTAATGTTCAGTTTTTTGTTATTTTGGAGTCTTTGTTTTGCCCTTTAGGTTTCTTCATTAACGTCTACACCACATTAGAGTGTTTACATTTAACGGTCAGACTGCGCTAGTGTGCTTGACCTCACAGAAGGCAGCATTTTGTAAAAATGTTGAAGCTGAATTGGAGAAAAAAGAATACATTAATTGGCTTTTAAAAGACTTTAGTTTACATACATAATGTCTCTTACGTACGCTCCATGAACAGCTGAGTTTCAACAAAAACATCACATCACTCGTTTTTTTTTTTTTTTTTTTTTTTTGGACCTGTCTGCATACCCTTGGTTTTATGCAACACTTCTAATTGACTCTTTCAGAGTTTGGAGTTTTAATTCAGACCCGTTACTTTCAGGTAGAGGTCGGTGAGCTACAGCAAGAGTGGGAGCAGCTATCCTTCTCTCTGAGCTCTCACTTTACTTTCAAATGCCAAATTCTCAGCACAGTTGTTGTATTTGACAAATGTGAATTATGAGATGATCAGACCACAGTAATTGTGAACTGTGTTGATGCAATGTGTAGTTACTTTAGCTACCCCCCTGAAACCCTACACCTTAGTCTACACCGTAACCTAACATGCGTCTCCCTAGAAAGGTAGATTTATCACTTTTTTTTTGTTTAAAGACCTACAGCATTCCTGGCTGACCTGGCATTTAAGATTTTCAAATTGATATCATACGTTTATCTACTGGGAAGCTGAGAGGTAGCACTGGTGACTGCAAGCGTTTGTCCCTCTAATTTTTCCACTTCTTTAAACAATAAATGTAATAAGATGTGTCTGATAAATTTAAAAGATGTCCAAAAAAGTAGCCGGGAATGCAGAGGAAGTGCTGTGGTGGTGCTGAACAGGCCAGTTGTTGTGTTGACTGGCTTGTAGTTGCATTTCAATGGAAGGGGCACATCAGGTTACAATGTAGATTTCCCACTGAAGCATAGTTCAGGTGCAACTCCTGCTGGTTGCCCAGTTTCTTTGTGGAAAAGAGAGAGGAGCTGTAATGGGTTTGTCAAGTGGGGAAGCGACCTTGTTGCCATGGGTTGGAAGACTGCTGGCTGTAAGCTACTTCAGATTTTCATAGCTCATGCTTCACACCTCAAAGTGGGGCTGCTCAAATAACGATATATATCGGATGACAATATAAAAACGTCTATCGTTTCATTTTACGCTATAATTTGTTTTGTGGTGTCGCAAAATAAACTGTTTACGGCAATATTTTTTTCATCATTTTGATGGTCACTGTAGTGGCTATATTAGTTAACGTTCTCTCTTTCTCTTATAGTTAATATAACCACACTATGGACAGACAAGTGCCTGTTTTTATGCCACTGCGTGTCTGCTTGTTTATTTTCCACATAAACCTTTCACAATAAAGCTCAAGATCCCGTTGAGACTTCAAAATAAACTGAATCACTTGAAAGAGTATGTAGAGAGTTTACGGATGATAAGCAAAAAAAAAAGAGCCGTCAGGTGCTAAAAAATAAATCTTAGATTCAAACGTTAGAACAAGCTTCACCTGCAGCACGCCGTGTAATCATGTTTCATGCATCGGTTAAAACATTCGACTCCAGGTACTCGACGCCCAGCTGGAAACACTTCATGCAAGTCGAGCTGCCCGAGATTCACAGAATTTACAGAAAATGTTAAATTTTCGTGATTTATATAATTATCGGGACGATAACGACGATACATGTCTTATATCGGGATATTAGCTTTTGGTCATATCGCACAGCCCTACCTCAAAGTATAAAAAACTCATACCACTTCATTGTATGGGACTTTTTAAGAGTGTAGATTGGTTTGGATTGAGATAAATGAATGGAGATTCACCAATGCAGGACGTGATGGAACTCTGTACAGTATAGACTTTGTTTGGTAATTACTATATTCACTTATTCTTAGCATGTCATGGTTATATTTTTCCTATGTTATATGCAAAGCTCCGTGAGCTGCCGACGTGCCAGTTAGATGCTCTATAAAGCTGCAGTGTGTAAGCTTTGTCGTTATTTCTTCGTCTGAGATTCTGGGCTGTGGTGCAGCCACCCTCCTTTTATAGATCAATACTGAGGCAGTGAGCTGACACAGTGAAAAGCAATATTCATAAATAATGAACAGAGCACCCTTTCACCCTGCCCTGTCTGTCACTCCTGGGCAAGAAGAGAACAAAAGTATAAACACATGTATTTAGCTTACATTTTGCCAGACACTGCCTCAGTGTTGGTGACTGCATTACGTGTTGGCACGCTTGCCTGCTTCCTTGTTCCGGGCTGATGGTGTTATACCTTTTGGTACAGATTGTCTCTGATGATTGCAGATAAAGCCTTTTGTGTTTGGAGTGTTTCATTTCTCTCCTGATGGGCCGTTTGTTTTTGGATAGATGGCAACCCGGTGATTGAGGAAAGCTACGCCATTGAATCACAGTGAGCTGTCTTATGTAGTATCATTCCCATCAACAGCCCAGAGATGTGCCAGTGAGCACTGATAACAGCTTTAAGTGCTTCATCATTTCTCTTTGCAGCAACTTTTCATGTTAGGCACAGCTCGTACTTGGTCACAGCTGTACATCAAATGTGATGCACCTCATTGAATAAACAGATGGAACAGTTTTTACATTTTTGCAGTATTCCCACAAAATGAGACTAACAGTCATTTGTAGAGTGGATCTGTACATCGCTAAATTAAGGGCTCTGTGGTGAAGTCTAGTTTGTACTACTTCAAGGTGTGTTGAAATGCAATACAAAATGAAGGACAGAATTGTTCTGCTTACACGGAAAATAAAACTGCTCGGTGCACAAACTGAGAGTTGACATTGGACATGAAGGCGAAGCGTCACCTCCTGCTAAATATTGAAGTAAAGTCTGTTCAGTGCGTAGCTGTGTGCGTTTTATATAACAAACGAGAGTCTGCTGATGCTGCCATACTTGTTTCGATTTCACTAATCAACCACAAGAAGGCAGGTAGGGGAATGAATACAGGAATGGTCCACAGCATGCTTATGGTGATCTAATACATGTGTGACTGCTTTGACCAAGGCACCAAAAATGGCGCAATCTTTTGGTTACAGCTTTGCTGGTTGTTGTGTTAACGATGATGATGATGATGATTTGAGAGAAGAAAACCTCCACTTGAGGATATTGACCACACAAGCACATTTACATCGGATTAAAATTGAAATGACACCAAAACTCAACAAAAGCATTAGTAGTCATTGGTTATAACTGAGGTTGGCTGGGGAGATCGAGTGTCATGAATTTGTATTTTCTTCCTGCTGGGTTTTAATATGAAACTCATAAAACCCATTCTCATTTCTTCCAAGAGTGCAGCCTTTGCATATTATTTGTCGTTACTGAATATGAAATGTAATTTTTATGGCTACATATTTTTTCACTTTCTTTCATTACAGTTTCCTGCTAGTGATTGTACCAAATGTTAGGTGTTGGTTATGAGACAGAGCTGAGATCTGCTGGTAAATATGAACAATAGCTGTCTCTTTTTGCTTTTACTAAGCTAAAAACACAGAAGCCCTCCGACAACAAGGGTCACAGCTCTCTCTGTTTTCGGACATGGCTGAGGCCCTTTAATATCTGTTCTGAGTCTGTGCTGGGCATCAGTGCCATCCTCTATGGCACAGGTGTTGAACTCCAGGCCTCTAGGGCCGGTGTCCTGCAGGGTTTAGATGCGTCCTTGATCCAACACAGCTGATTTAACTGACTAAATTACCTCTTCAACATATCTTTAAGTTCTCCAGAAGCCTGGTAATGACCTGATCACTTGACTCAGGTGTGTTGACCCAGGGTGAAATCTAAAACCTGCAGGACACCGGCCCTCGAGGCCTGGAGTTCGACACCCCTGCTCTATGGTGTAGTGTTATGGGGCAGTAGACTGAGAATAGCAAAGAGAAACCTGCTTTACGAACTCACCAGGATCACCTGTAACATTGTAGGTGTAGAACTTGATTCTCTGGTGGTGGTGTTGGAAAGCTTTGAATATCAGGAAGTACTTCATGTGCTGAGTCACATGCCAAGGGCATGGCCTGGTCCATCCCTAACATGTTTGACAACTTAAAAAAATGTTTTTCTGTCTTTCTTTCTTTTTCTCTTTTTTTACATTTTGAAACTTCCTATCTTATGTAGCAAAGCTGTTTACTCCTGGGATTCATAAAATATTCAGATTCAAAAATCCCCACCAATATATAAATGTTTGAGAGGTCCAGTTCAGTTCCACCTAATTAGCTGATGTGAAGCTTGGACAGCTATGGGCTGCAGTAGCCTGTGTTGACATATGTTGGCACTTAATTAAGCATAACTACTCTTGGTGGTCATTATTAGCATATTCTTGGCTTGACAAATTTCTCCCTCTTTCACTGTCTTTGATGTTGGTGATTTCTAGTTGTATAACACTGTGTGCCATTAATAGAAAGCTATTGTTGGTCCTTCAAAAGGGGCCCAGTCTCATTTTATTGTGCATCTGTCTTTGTCTTGCTGTTCATCCCGCCCCTCCCATTCGTTGTTTTTCCCACTTTCAAGGAGCTCAGGCTTTATGAGCTCTGATAACTATTAGCTTGAGTGCTGAATAATGTGCAGGTTGTCCCTGAGCACAGATTCCACAGGTTGAGCATCTGTGATGAGGTGAGCGGGGAATGTGTGGGTTCAACAAAGCTGGGACATGAGACACAAGGGAATTAAAAAGGATGTATATTGAATATGCTGCAGGTGTTTAAACTAGGTGTGTGCAGGTGGCATGTGCCATGTAAAACTGTGCTCTATTAGTTGCTCCATTACAAGCTTAATAACTAAATTACTGCAGTGGAGCAAAATAACAACAGATTGCAGAGTTCCTCTTTAGTTTTTCTTAATCAGTTAAAGTAACTGTCACACTGAAGATTTTCAGCTCTTTATTTCCTTCATTGTTACAGTGATCATCAGCAGCAAGCTGACCACAGTTACAGTTTATCACCCACCATAATAATCCTGCCTCCACCGTTATTGTCTCCTAAACGCTGGACCCCTCCCCCACCGCATCCTGACTGTATCCTGCTTATCAGTCCTCCTGGTGCTTGCTGAGTGGCTTGGATTTCTTATAATATTCAGTCCACTGCTTCCTCAATTAATGGAGCAACTCGGAGCTCGAATGTCATATGAGGAAAAACATTTTAATCGGCAAGTTGGAGGAGCTCAGTCTGAGTGGCTTACCGCTGGAGGAGGAGGTGGTGGTGGGGTGCACAGTGGTGGCAACAGCCTTGTCGGGGATAGCATCCTCATTGCACAGCAGTCGAAGGCAGTGAAGGGAATGGAAAGAAACGGATGGAAATTGTGAGAGACAGAGGGGAGTAGTGTCAGACACTGCGTCCGGTGTATTATTTGCAGCCAAAATAAGGTGTTCTGTGGATGGAAGTGAGTTTGGCCAAAAAAAAAAAGAAAAAAAAAAGGGGGAGGGAGACTAGAGCAGGAGGCGTGTTGTTCAGAGATAGAAGTACAGCAGAGGGAGTGGAGTAAGTGGGAAGCAATCACAAGGGAAATGGACCGACAAACTGTACTTCCCAACTCAAGTACCTTCACTGTGGATTAAGGTGAGCCGCAGCATCTGTATTTTTACTAAAACCAGCCTTATCTCTGGCGGGAGTACCTGTGGATTAGTGCCATGTGGAACACAGTACAGCAAAGGCATCAGCTTTGAGGACAACTGAGGGGATTCAGAAAGGACCAGGAAGTGGCTGCGGCTCACAGCTAGTCTCTTTTCTCCACACCCCAGAACAGCCAGGCTACTAATGAGCAAGTCGATGTGTGGCTGTGGCTGCAGCATCATCTCCTCTCTGATGAAGAGACTGGGCCGCACAGCTTGCTGCTCAGATCTCCTCTCCTGCAGCCACACTTCAGAACAGCTGCAGCGACTGGCCACTGCCTGCCCACCTCGACCAAAGGTAATAGTGTGCCAGCTTCCATTGACACAGCCACGTCATGTGTCCGGAGACACTGGAATTGTGCTCTTTGTGAGCAATTCAAGAACCATATAGGTCCTGGCAGCATATGAGGGTGGTGAAGCGTAGTGTCCTTGTGTATCTGCTTTGGTTGTCTGAAATGATTTTTCAGGTATAAGAACTGTGCAACCAAGGAAAGCGGCACAGTAATTGATTCTCTAATGGAACCAGGTGATTTAATGGATGTCTTGCTGCCTTGACAACAGTAGACTTGCTAGCAGGGTGCACAGTCACTTAAATAGATGCCTTCAGTCTGCATGTGGTTTACAGTGATTGCTGCTACCCCCCTCCCTGTTGGAGAAAAAGCTTTTTCTAATGGAACAAATAAAAGCCAAACAAGACTGTGCACACGTCTGAGTGCCCTTTCACATTCGGCTGTGTGTGACGAGTGTTTGACTTTACTTTAATGCAGGTTTCTGTCGCATGGCTGTAGCTTCTAGGGTTCCCTCTGCTTCCC
Source organism: Astatotilapia calliptera (assembly GCF_964374335.1). Taxonomy (NCBI): domain Eukaryota; kingdom Metazoa; phylum Chordata; class Actinopteri; order Cichliformes; family Cichlidae; genus Astatotilapia; species Astatotilapia calliptera. The sequence continues at coordinate 27,531,793 of NC_137427.1, read as the reverse complement.
TGCTTGTTGTGCACACGATTGTTTTAGTAGTAAGCTGGCACTGAATGGGAATTTTAGCCCCTTCCAGAGTCTTCCTGGCAGTTGGCCATTCTCACAAACAGAGGAGATTGATTCTCTTGGTTTCCAAGAAGATTTATGCTCTCATGAGTAATGATTTAAGAAAAAAAATCCACAAAGGAAAATGTTGTGGTATTATTGAGCTGTTGCATGGCAACAATTCAAATGAAAGAGAGGTAATGAGTGACGATTTTAGAGTACGTGCAGTGCTTATAGACAAAGCCTTAATATCCCTTATGTTGAACAGAAGTCATTGTTTTCCAGAGGAAAGCACTGACATAAAATGAAACATTTTGCTGTGGAAATGAATGTGGGGAGATGATATCCCTCCAATCTAGCAGCTCAAGGACTTGAGTTTCACTTTTTCCTCAGACATCACAGGGCACCAGCTCAAAATAGAGACATTGATTAATTGCTTCTGCATCGAACTGAAGGGGAAAGATGTTTCAACAAACGCTGTGTATTTATAGGATTACAAGAAACCATCCCAAATATTGCGTTTCTTATCTCAAAGGATTAATAATTGGAAACGTCACTCTTTTAAGGCTCACAAGGTTTTGTGTTACATGTTGCAGTCTAGAGGCAGAATGTGTCCTTCAGCTTTTATAATATTGGTCTGGTCCATCTTTGCTAATCTCCTTCTGTTAATGCAGTTTAATTTGGGCAAAGTCACTATGCAGTGCCACATTTTGCTAGATCTTCAGCTGCATCTGCGATGTTGTCTGAACAACCAATATTTCCCTGACACTGGAACTGTTCAAGTCAGTTCAGTGTGATTTATTGCTCCAATTTGAAGTTGAGCTCAGTCTTCTAATTTTGTTTCCTTATTCCCAACATGGTTTGTCTCGTAGATAAATCCACTGGCGTTGAAATGATTCCCCCCCCCCCCCCCCCCCCCCAGCTTAGGACAGATTTTTCACTTTATCAAAACTGGAAATAATTCACTGTTTTTTAGTTTTCAAAACCATTATCAAACACAGATATACTCTGTGCAAGTTAACATGAATTATGTCATTGTTATTGAAAATTCAACGCATTACATTTGTAATGACTGCGGAACAAAATACTTTTCTACAGCTTAAGTAGCATTTTGAGGCTTACCCTGCTATTTGTAGTTTAAATACCTGCTAAGGATTTAGTTTTAAAGACCATGAACTGTATTTTTGAAATTTAATGTATGTTTCTTTAACACTGGACAAGATGATTTAAGACCTACACCTTTTTTTTATTTTTTTTATTTTTTTATTTTTTTTATAAATTTAATAAAGACTGCCCAAAGGGCATTCAGGCCTAATGAGTCGTGATGAACAATTAACATGCATTTATTGAACTTGCATTGCATATTGGCCTGGGACTACCCTAGAAATTATTGAGAAAATACATTTACAGGCAATTTCAAATTTCCTGCCAATTTCAAATTTCCTACTTCTGGCATCCACATATTAGAACTGGGACTGGACTGCAGCTCAGTCTGCTTTGGGGTTTTTAGTTTGATTCGGCAGTCATTTGAATGCTGTAGCTGTTTTAACACACAACACTCGGCTGTTATAGTGTAGCTCAAACACAAGGTTTCAGTGTGTTCTTGGTTTATTTCTATAGCCGGAGGAAACGAGTTTAGATGCAGGCTGTGTGGTGGGGCAGGAGTGTTGGCTGGCTACACTGACAGAGTTAATGCATACCTGTCCACCCCGTCACAGGAGCTAGAGAATGGTCCAAATCCATCCAAGAGAAGATGGCATGCCTTTGCTGTTGAGTCTAAATGTTGAGTTTGTGCACTGAGACTCAAGTAATGTCTGTGTGTACCACAGCTGAAGCTTCATCTATGTGGTGTCAACTTGGAACAGCATACAGAATAAAAATCCCTAACCCTTCCCCAACCAGTAGCTGTACTCAGTGACTGCCTGGATGTCTATACAGATCAAATCCCATTAAAACAAACAAAAAAAATTAAATAGTTTTAATTTGAATGATTTGCATGTTATTGAGCGACATTCACTACAGCCTAAACACAATTTGGGCTCCCACAGATTGAGACCAGGGATGTCCATGCTCATGTGGCACACAAATTACAATCAATTTGTGTATGAAACACACCTGTCCACAATCAGTTTCTTCTATTCCAACCTCTCCACCACCATGGGTGAGACAAAAAGGGCTGTCAAAGGATGTCAGGGGCAAGATTGTAGACCTGCACAAGGCTTTAATGTGTTACAAGACCATCAGCAGGAAGCTTGGTGAGAAGGTGACAACTGCTGGTTCGATTATTTGGTACTAGGAAAAATATAAAATGATAATCAATCACCTTTGGTCTGAAGTTCCAAGCAAGATCTTACCTCAGGGGATGAGGATGATTATGAGAGTGGTGGTGGATTGGCCCAAAGCTGCACAGGATTGTTAATGATCTGAAGGCAGTTGGGCCCGCAGTCACCAAGAACACCATTGGGATTATGCCTATGTAATGGAGTGAAGTCTTGTAACTAGGACTGGGCGATATATCGAGTTTTTAAATATATTGATATATTTTTATACGAGATATGAGATGTGACAATACCGTTTATATTAATATAGTCTACGTTACGTTATAACTATACTGGTGGAGCTGCAAGTTTGCCTCTCTTTCGTCCACTTTTGTCTCTACGCTGCGTTACTCTGCCTCGCCTCTCTCCTTCACTGAACACAACTCCCCCTCCCCCATCACTTCACCTGTAGGCAATGACAAGATGGACACGGCAGCTATCAAAGAGGAGCTGGTCGGTAAAAAGAAAACAATTGGAGATTACTATTTTAGTGTTGTCACCGTGACGTTAACGCCATAACTGCATTAACGGGGCAAATCTGTTAACGAGTTACCACGGATCACCCCGTGCGTAGGGCTGGACGGCGTCAGCGCGTTAACAAGCTAACCGCGCTAACGCGTTGACGCCTAAAATCCTTTCATTTTCTTAAAAATCGACAGTGTGCCTTATGTATGAATTCTGGTTGTGCTTACTGACCACGAACAGATTTTATGTGGTACACAGCGCTTTCAAAAAATGTTTTGGTACGACTTTGGTAAGCTACGGAGCTGCACTGCTTAAAGGATTGTTGGAGCATTACGGCTACCGAGGAGCCTCGCGGAGTAAGACGTACTCTGCTTCAGCGTAATATTACCGTATTGTGTGTGTATGAGGACCACAAATGGCACCTGTTAAGAGACATGGTTACAAAGACGATTTCAAACTCAAGGCTGCCAGTCACGCAGTAGAACTTGGGAACAGAGTCTTTGTTATTATGCTCTGCGTCTTTTAGTTTACATTTTGACTGCACAATTGTGAGCTTTTTGTTATGCACAAAAATAACATTTTTATTTTATTTATGGATCATTATTATTTAATAAATGCTGATCATTTATTTCTGAGTAAGTTTTTTTTCTTGTATATCTACACTGTATCTTAATAAAAGTGCCTATGTGAGATTTGGGACACAGCTTTGACTAAGAACTCTTTTTGTTCTTACTTTATGGCTTTAAAGAAATATCGAGATGTATATCGCCATCCAGCTAAAGAATATCGAGATATGAAGTTTGGGTCATATTGCCTGGTCATGTTGCCTAGTCCTACTTGTAACTTGACCTCCTGTGTTTGGAGGAAGGAAAACACACCATCCCCACAGTTAAGCACAGAGGTAGAACCATTTTGCTTCAGGGCTGTTTGTCTGCTAAGGGTACAGGGTGATTTTACTGCACCGACTCACTGGAGATTAGTCGGTGGACAGAGCTCCAGCATGACAATGACCCAAAACATACCAGAAAGTCAACAAAGGTGTGTCTAAAGAAGCACATTAAGGCCATGGAGTGGTCGTGCCAGTCTCCTGACCTCAGTCTTGTAGAAAATTTGTGGATGGAGGTGAAGCTTTGAGTTAAGTGGCAGCCAAGAAACCTGAAAGATTGAGTTTCTGGAAAGAGGAGTGGACCAGAATACATCCTGCGAGGTGTGCAAACCTGGTGACCAACTACAAGAAACGTCTTACAGCTGTGAATTGCCAACAAGGGTTTCTCCAAGTACTGAGTCATGATTTGCTTGGAGATCAAATATTTAATTTACTCAATGAAATGCAAATCAAATTTTAACTTTTTTTCATTTCTGGATTTTTATTAAAAATTTCTGTTTCTATTCTATCTCCATTAAAATGAAACTACCATAAAAATTAGACCCTCAATTTCTTTGAAAGTGACCAAAGTTATAAATTCAGCAGGTGATCAAATAAACATTTTCCTTTAAAGGAACTGCAAACTGCTGAGCACACATTGTAAGCCTTATAACAAATGGATGAATCATTTTCCATAAAAGTAGGATTGAAATTAAATTTAGTAATTTACTTTATTTGCACCGCAGTCAGAGAAATTATGAAATGTGTACATGAAATGGAATAATCATCTTTTCAAACAAATTGGACTAATAAGTTTTAGATGTTTTATACATCTTGTTTATGTCCAAGTACATTTCATCACTCTTGAGATTGCCTATAATGTCATACAACAAATGGAAACACACGGTTGGCAATAGTAAAGTGCCTATTTTCATAAGTCTACATGGAATTGTTTTATTTTGTTTTTTGACTTCCTTTTTAATATCTCACTATATACTTGTGGACCTTTACTAACCACACTGAAACCTATTTGTTTCTTTGCTTGTTTAACTTTTAATGCGATACTGTTTCTCAGTCTCACATGAATATGGAACAAGATAAATAAAATGAGGCCAAAAGGTCTGTCGGACTGCAAAGTCTCAGTTGGAGCATTTATCTTAGCTCAGGAAATGGCCCTTAAAACTTTCTTCTGTAAGTTTCTTAAATGCATCACGATTTACAGTAATTTATATCTGTAAGGCTGAAATAGGAAATGATGCAAGAATATCAGTCCCTAAAGTAACGTGCTTTAGGGCCCAATTAAATAGATGCGGTCTTAAGTGGCACACCACACTATAGATGGCAATAGCAGTAAATACAGACAGGATATTCTTCCACTTGAGGGCATCAGATAACGTTGTTGTTTTCCTACATATTATGTGTAATCAGACAGTTCACTTCCAGTCGTAGCAAAATAACACAGCAGACAATACTGACTTCTTACCTGTCTTTTGGGTCTTAACAGATTAAGAGAGGGATGGAAAATGTTCATCTGCCAGTGGTGTGCTTATCTTTGCTCTCCCTCCCTCCCTCTCTTTTTTTTGTTGTTCCACAAACTAGCTGCTGTGTCAGATTAGTGAAGTTTGAAAGCTGGAGGACAAACTGTGAACTAAATGATGCTAAAATGGTCCATAGCATCTCATAGAACTGCATCATTGCGGCTAAAGCTCAAAGGAGTTGTGTGAAAGAGGGACTCCTAAGATTATCTTTAATTTTCTCTTTGGTCTGAGACGTCACAGGACTGATGCACCAAATGATGTTTCATTCTAGGAAAGTTTGGGGCGTGTTAGGTGGCTTTTAAATCATGAACAAAGCTGTTCATCTGTCTCTAAACCAAGTGTGTGTTTTTTGTGATCATAATCTCATAACAATCTTGATACTAGAGCAGGGCGATATGACCAAAAATATTTATCATGATATACATTTGAAAATTTGCGATAACGATATAATTGACACTAGACAAAATACTTTACAACTCCACAACTTTATTAGTGCAAAAACCCCCCCCCATCAATGTATTTTCATTTAAACAAGCAGCTGTTTATTATGTGCATTAAAGTTATATAAAAAATTTACAGTGAAAATGCAAATTCCTTGCTGACAGTTTAACCAAAAGGCATTTCTAGTGGAAATTGGACAACATATCCTCAGCATAACCATGTATAATATCCACAAAACTTAAAAACAATACGGTAATATTATGTTGAAGAACAGTACTTATCACTCTGCGAGGCTCCTGCCTACGATAGCCGTAATGCTCCGACAATCCATCAAGTGGTGCGGGTTCGTAGCTTAGCAAAGTCGTACTCAAACATTTGACAGATTTTCGAGCGCCATGTACCACATAAAATCGTTTCGAGGTCAGTAAACACAACCAGAATTCATACATAAGGCACACAGGATTATAAGGGACACTGTCGATTTTCAGAAAAATCAAAGGATTGATTTTAAGTGTGCCGTATTTTCCAAAAAAACACGGTAATAACGACGGCCCACTAGCATGCTCTACCAAAAATAGTGCTTTGTTGTGTATCTGACGGACGAAAGCTAAACCAGTTCCACACCACTGAAGTTGCAGCATTTTTACAAACCAATTCTGGTTCACCCGTTTCATTATACCGGTATTACCGTGAATGGTATGATATGGCCCAGCCCTACTTGATACAATTCTGTGCATTTGCTCTCAGAGGCTTTCTATCAGGAGCCACAAATTCACACCTGCCCTCACTAGTTTTCCAGAGCTATTTTTGTCCACTTCACAGCTTTTGCTGGACTAAGAATAGCAACTGATGAATGAAACTTGTGTGTGAATACGAAAGGCCATTTGGCAAGTCTTTGCTCACTACAAGTGTTACTGCTTTCTCTGCTTTGTTACCTGCATTGAAACACCACTTCACCGACTTTAACTGTACAAGCTGCAGGTCTGATCATGTCTTCTACCTATATTTAAGCTTTTGAACAAGAACTGAAACTTCAGGGTTAAAAACAAAACACATATTTACCACATCTTGTCTTTATTTCCCTCCCTCGTCTTCCTGTCAGCCTTTGTCACCTCCATAACCAATTTCAAGTTGGACACCAATTGCTGAATCTTGGCCATTCCGGTAAAAGGCAGGAACAACTTCAGCTATTCATAGCCTTCCTCTTCTGAGCTCACAGAAATGAACTGGCAGTCCCATGGGGTGTGTGTGTGTGGGGTGGGCTGTGCAATCTGAGATAGGTCTAATGCTTCCCACCACAGCGTTGGGACTATGCAGCAAAGAGGAAGACGAGCCTTACAAAGGGACCAGTGACTTTTTCCTCAAGGTCAAAGCAGTTGGTATGAACTGAAGCAGATAAAGCATGTGAGCGTCCCCAAAATACTTCTCATCACTCGTTTTGCGCATCGAGAAGATTTGGAAGTGCAGTATGCATCACTGATTCTTAATTTGTCACACTTAAGATTAGCTAGAGGCCTCGTGGGCATATAGAAGGACGGTTTAAGCTACATTGACAAAGCTTATGTGCCATTTAACAAAATAAAAACTTCCCTTTAGACTGTGTAGTGTCAGTAGGGAACAGAGGACCTCATATGTCAGACAGCAAACTGCTGCACAGCTTGTAACTGACCTGTTTTCCCTCTGTGGTTGTGCATCGTATCTGTAGCTCTACTGTATTGGTAGCAGGAAAGTAGCTTGGTTTAGCTATGATATTTTAACTGCTTCATGATACACTTGCGAGTACCTTGTACTTGCCTTTGTTTTTGCTTTCTTGTTCACGCCCACCTTTTAATGCATGCACAGTTTGTATGTTTGCAAGAATAAACTTGCAGTTTGTCTCAGAGCTGCACATGTGTCACTGATACTAAGGTCTAAAGATGGAGGCTGATTTGCATGCTACATACTCAACCTACTACCACTTGCATGAGGCAAATCCACAAGTCGCACGTCCCACTTACCTTTACTTGTATAATCCTTTCTTACCACACACTTGGTCACAGTAAAATGTGTTTGTTGGGTTAGTTTACCTTGAATACTTGAATGTAAGTGCTCGGAGTTCTTATCAAAATAAAAAAGGCAGTCATTGTTTTGAAAGTTTTGAAATGATGTAGGGTGAATCTGGTCAAAAGGTTGTTAATCTTTTGGAGTGTAATCATGATCCACAATCTAATTTTAATTTGGCTCTGCTGTGGGTGTTCATTTGGTGGCCCATGCAGAAGGTTTGTCACCTCGGTTTAAGCGCTAAAAGCTCATTTCACCCATTACTGCATCTTGTTTTTGTTTAATTTTGAAAGCTCGGAGTGACTAATGGTTTATCTCAAGAGCCTTTTTTTGCACTTGCTTTTCTGTTCTTCATTGTTCATTTACCAAGTTTACCAAGTTATTCATTCACAATACACAGTCATTGTTTCCAGTAATTGTTGTCCTAATTGTATATTATCTATCTACACATCCTCCTAACCTCTTATCCAGTTCAGGATTTGGAGACTGTCACCGCTGTCACTGGGTAAGAGGTGGGATAGCTTCGGGACTGGCTACCACAGGGCCATGTGCGATTGCTTTAACTGTTTTAATCAGTCATCCTTTAAATGACTCGCATAGCAGAACTTTTATTTAATGACTTTGTCAGTATAATATCGCCAAAAAGCAGATCTTGTCTTAAATTTAAACTGTCCTGTCATCTTGGACCTGTCTACACATCTTCCTGGAATTCGATCAGGGTCACTGGCATGTGCTTCACAGCAGCTTCATGGTTCTCAGACTCTTGCAACAGGGGGAGAGAACAAGGTCCCAGAAGGACGTCATTTTAAAGGGGAAGCCTTGGCTGGTAGCATACACCACTTTTACCACAACATCCACATTGCACTTATACTCTATTTCTCACAGTCATTACCAGATGTAAACAAATGGATGCGATGCCTGCGATGGTTCTTCATGCAATGATTCAGCAGTATTAGATAAACTGCACAACAGTACCCACTGGCAGGGCAAGTAGCCACTTTTGTATTTGGTAAGGATAACCAAATACAAAGTGAAACTAACTTAAATAATATTTTCTATAAAAAAAATAAAAATGAACAACCAGGTTTGGTGATGTTGTTGAACTGACTTTTTTCCATTTTTATTTTTTAAAATGGTTAATCAAGTAAAAAGGGCAGTGCAGTGGGTGTGAATCCACTATCTATCTGCCTGGGACCTTTCTGTACGGCATATATTCCTTCTCTCTGTGTGCACGTGGGTGGTTTCAGATCAGGTACTCCCACAGTCTAAAGACATGCAGTTAGTGGGGTTAGATTATTTGTTTGTTTTTGGTTTTTTTAAAATTGGACATGGGTTTGAATGTGAGGGTGAATGGTTGTCTAAGATAAACAAAGATGAACCGCAAGCCCTCAATAGAAGAAAGTACATAGAAGGATGATCAGTAAAAGTGTAGACACGACAGGAAAAAGTTGAAACACTGTGATAAGATGATGATGGCTGTAAAAAGGTATAAAAATACAGATATGATGAATGTGATAATTTCATGGTGCTGTCAGTTTGTCAGTGTCCTATAATTGTTCAGTTTTAACATGAACGTTCAATTTATTAGTCTGTTTCCCCACTGTGCATTTCTTCCTTACGTCATCTTTAATAACTTTAGTCACTTTATCATCTTTCATTTGATGGGATCAATCAAGAAGTATCATGAGGTAGTGAGTCTGGTAGGTCAGACTAGCAGGGAAATGCATTAAGTCCTTGCATGTTTTAATAAAATCATCAATACATGGAGCCAGCCTGTCAATAGTCCCATCATAGCAGAAAGCATTATGACATATTGTAATGCTGATGGTTTGTCCCACTTCTAGGCATCAAGCGCAATAGTATTTCTGGCCAGGTTTACCCTGTACGATCCAAACAAATGCATTTTTATTTCATTTGCTCAAAGAAAGTGGTGCATTTTTTTTCTTTTTTCTGTTTTGTATGTTGTTCTTTTTGAACACAGTCCGTAAAAGCTGACCTCATCCAGCGTTCCTCGTCATCACCGACACACCAGTATTCATAGATAATAGTTCAGTGACTCAGTAATGCTTTTCAAAGCGAGATTTTGTAAACAGTGAATTGAGGAGTTTGTCACTGGTAATATGTCTTTTCCTGTACCTGTAACAGCTGCTGAGCTTTATGAATTTACACATACTGCTTTATTTGTTCAGTGATTTCTTACTCATGTTGCTTTGAACCCAGCTCAGTCTGAGAAAACTGTGCAGTTCTTGGACAAGCTTTTCCTTGCATTGATGGTGTCCTATATTTTCAAATTTCAAACAGCCTGACTTTAATTTTATTTACAAATAAGAATAAACACACTGCACTTAAATGAATACAACTATTGTAGGGTGATGTATATTTTGCACATAGTATTGATCTGCACTCAGCTTTGTGTATTGCTGCCTCTGTCACTCGAAGAGTGAGGTGGTGACAAAACTCGGACTGTCCTTCAGTTCCATATATATTTTCAGATATTTCAAAGGAAAGCAATGCAACTTGTTTATGTTGACACATCCCAGTAAATTCTTTGTAGGAACACACAACTGTCTTTTCTGTAGACCGAAGAGTGTTTTTTAAAGACTTCAGGAACATTAATGCGGTGTGGCTTTTGTGCTCAGTGGATTGGATTTTCTTTTCTTGTTCACTTTGGCTTTGTTGGAAGTAAGAACACTAGTAGCACTCAAGGCTGTTCTGCCCATCCATCTGCATTTGAGCATCCACTGCTGTGTGATCTGAAGCCAAGTACAATCACTCCCACATTTTTCCTTGTCTGCTGCTGAGCAGCATCAGTGCATCTCAACGAGCGAATGTCTAATAACAGTTATTTTAATTCAGAGAAAACAAAGGAACGTGTATAACACAGACATGTTCCCTCCTGATGAGCATTTTGCCCGACTGTCTGAAGACAGTAGAAAACAATCACTAAATGTTTATCAGTTTCTCATTTGGGTTAATGCTCACATATATTTTTGTGTCTGTCTTTGCAGAATGTCAAACCCTTCTCCTCCTCAGACAGCCTAGCGAAGGTCCAGGAGGTAGCAAGCTGGCTTTTGGAAATGAACCAGGAACTGCTGTCGGGGGGCAGCAGCAGCAGCGGCGGGCGGAGTCGGGGGCCTGGGGGCCCGGCAGTGCGAGGTAACGCCTCCTCCACGGCTCGGGCACCCCAGCAGGCGGCAGAGGAGGGCGATGAGGATGAACACATGAACCGGGTGGTTGAGGAGGAAGAGCAGCTGCCGCAGAGGGTGAGGCAAACTGACATTTAAGAAATTTTTGATTTCAAAGTTGATTACAGAGAAAATGTCTGTGGAAATATGAACTTGCGTAAGAAGACTTAAGTTATGTAACCTAAACATCGAAGTTTGCGCTAGATTCACAGTTTGGTGACCAGGCAAGAGTCTCTGTGCAAGATCACATGCAACAGATTGAGTTTCTCACGAGATCATTCCTCACTGATATTGTATTTTGGTTTTCTGGCTCTTCACAGCCCGAGGCGTCGCAGGTTGATGGCGAGCGAGAACAACCATGGGCGCCGAGCGAGTCCGGAGCCAGCGACGGCCCTCGGGAGGACGGGGAAGGGGAGGAAGACGAAGAGGGCCTGCCAAACGGCGTGAACGGAGGTGACAAAGGAGCCCGATGGATGTGGGGGGCAGAGCAGCGACGACTGCGAGGGCAGCCGCTTGCTGCTGAAGAGGAGGAAGAGGAAGAGGAGGAGAACAACAATAGCAGCACCCACCAAGAGGAGGAGGAGGAGGCAGAGGAGAGGACAGAGGGAGGGGAGGAGCAAGGGAGGGAAGAGGAGGAGCGGGAAGAGGGTGAGGAGGAGGAAGAGGAGGATGAGGAAGAGATGGACCAAGACAGTGATGACTTTGAACATTCAGCGGAGAGCGGGAGGGAGGAGGAAGAGGAGGAAGGCTCTCTCTCTCTCAGGAACAGTGTGTCTGCCCCCAATAATAATGAGGACTCGGGATGTACACGCCAAAGCTCTTCCAACAAAAAGGTAAGCAAAGCTATTTGTATTGAACAGTTTACACTGGAACTACTTTCCAGTGACGAAAGTAGTTCCAGTGTAAACTGTTTAAATGTGTGCAGGATATTTTTCGGTGCTGTGAGCATCATCATTAAGGATGTCGCTGCAACTCCAGAAAAACTTATTGTTTATGTCATTTATACATCTCTGTGTGAAACTGTTGAATGTGTTGCACTTGCGCCTACGTGGTCCATATTTAAGATGGTAGCACCCTCTTGTGGAAAACGCTTGTTATTGCAGGAGCTGAACCATCTGCTTGGAAATAATTGGATACTGGAACTGCATTATATATTTGGAAGGACAAGTAAACATTGTTGAAAAATTATTATTATTATTATTATTATTATTATTTTTTTTTTTTCTTTTTTTTTTTTTTTTGGCCTGTCCCGTTTGGCTCTTTTGCCATCAGAATTGTTGTCTAAAGGCAAAGAAAGATGCCCAACGGATTTACTTTACCAAACTGACCATCCCAGCCTTGCCGTAATGGTCCATTTGATTCACCTTTTATTGTTTATTTTATTTTCACTTACTGAATACGGGACAGACTTGACTGGGGGAAAGAAGGGGAGAAAGAAAGAGGGAAAGAGAAACAGCTGAGAAGAGGGACGGGGGAGAAGGGCAAAAGACAAAAACCAACAGAACGGGCAGAGAAAAAAAAATGCATTGTTGAAAAATTATAAAGATGAACCTGAATGGCTGAGATGAAAAGTATAAAAGCATTGTTTTAAGTAAGTGCTGAAATTGCATTTGTTAATGGCAGTTTTGGCTCAAGACTGAGTTGATTCAGAAGAGAAAACAGCTGGGATTTGGGTTTAAATCTGTTCATGGTCTGATGTGTCTGGAAGACTTGAAGGCACGTTTTCCCCGTACTCATAAGTACACCAGATAGCCCCACCTTTTGCTATAGCATAGACCAGGGGTGTCAAACATAAGGTAAACACACAAACATAAGGAAGTTTCACCGGCCCAGCCCACATAAGGTCACAGGGAGCTGTATGTGGCTCATGACATAAACTTTGCCATCCTCGACAGTAGAGTGGACCCTCCTTGCCACTCAGTGCTGGCAGAGTAATGATAGAGTGCTGAGAGTTTTCCTTATAGTGACTGCTCACTCATATCAATTGCTGAACTTTTATGAAAATCCTGACAGGTCAGCGCCTGCAGGTGCAAATTAAAGGTTACTGCAAAGAATACGGCTTTGTGCCTCTCAAACATTGTCACCCTGTTGGAAGTTGTTTCTTTGGGGGTGGCAGAGCTCACCATATATTTGGAAATAATGTGAATCTTCAGTGTTCAAATCAACTGAACACTAGAGCGAGATCATGTGGCGACATGCTCGTCACAACAGCTCATAACGGCTACTCCGCGCTTGCAAGTTTGAGTGACAAGTCCTGCCTTGAACTGCATGATTACAATCAATGTAAAGGTGGCTGCTAATGCTTGTGAAGCTTGTTGCGACTTGAGGAAACTGATGTGAAGACTCTCCTGAAATATGTGGAGAAGAACTGTTTAAAAAGAGCAAAGTCGCTGATTCTTTCTGTTGTGACTTAGATAAAATGCTCATACTGGAGATGCGTATTTACTAGTGTACTAGTCTTTGCTTGATACAGTTTGATACTTTACTGAGACTTTTCATGGTATTTTTTCTCTCCCCTGTGTCACACATGCATACTAATTTTGTCATGACAGGTTAATCCTGAGCATAAATATTAAAAGAAAGCACAATTTCCTTTCTCTGCTTTAGCTCTACTCCAGGAACATTTTGTACTGGCTTTTGCAGTAAAATAATAACCGCGTACTACACACACCCACAGCCTGCTCCCGGAGACAGTATTTCATTCATATGTGCAATATCCAGGCGCTGTTTTAGGAGCTGGTAAAAGCACCTTCATGCCTCACTGATTGATGTCTGACATGATGTGTAATGATTGTAGCTGGAAGCGAGGCAGCGCTTGATGTTCTAAAACTAATTCAAAAGGCTCTGATGCACCAGTGCTTCAACAGTAACGCTGGTGTCCAGTTTCAGTGATGAGTCTTTCAGTGTGGCCTTCACAGCACCTATATTTAAAAGCCAGAAATCGAGCTGGTTGGGAAGTTTTCGAGAGGCTCAGCGTGACAATCATATTTTTGTTTAGCAATTTGGATGGAACGAGCAAAGTAGTAAATCTGTGGCTGACAACTTTTAGTACCAAAGGTTTAGTAAGTGTTTAGGTCTCCATCCAAATGTCATTGTTTAACAGTCTCTGTACATGGCAGATACTAACAACATATTTTCACTTTGCACATATTTGTTGTGTATATTTAAATTTTGAGCATCTTAATCCAATATTTGTCAAGTTCTTAGTCCCGTTTTGGCAGACATCCTGAGACTTCATTGGCCACTTATTTTAGGCATTATCTAATTTAACTTTAATATCACGGGGTCATGAAAATACATATCCCCCCACCCCAGAAATTAAACTTCTACCACAAATCTCCCTTATGTTTGTTTTAACTTTGACTTATAATTTCCATTGGCTGTCCAACGTTTTTTACTATTTTGTCAGATTATTCCTTCCTTTTTTAATATACTCTTGGAGCAATGTGGAGGACTTAAGAGGAAAGTTCTCTTCTCAGCAGTGACTGAAGTTATGGATTTTTCAATAGCTCTGCAGTCTTTGCTGTTTTGCTCTCTAAAATCTCTTTGAGCAATACTTTCAAGAAGTTTTAGTATAGATGTTGAAGAGCATGTGGCATTGTTTCCTGTGTGTCATACCAGAGAGTCGGTGTTGTGTGAGGTTTAGTGTGAGAGGCTTTGATGCTGATTTTGTCCTTGCTTATATTATCTTAAATATAGCCATTAGCCTGAATTTGCTCCCCCTGTGCCTCTCACCATCTGACACAGCTGTCAGATATGTTTTCCAGGGTCTCAGTCAGTGTAGTGGGCCAGCTGGCTTTGATGTTGATGAACACATTTATTTCAGCTGTGGATGCTGTATGCTTGGAATTAGGAGGTGGTGCAGGAGGACTGCTTTGACATTTATCATTAGTTCAAGTGAGAAGGTGAAGCTCAGAAGAAGAAGCTTGTGTAAGTCATTCATCACAGTCACACGTGTATTGTTACTGAGCTGAATTTAGTTTTATTTGATACCCGAGGAGCAACCCCCCACCCTCAAAAAAACCATGAAAACTTAATTTCAGAACTCTGTGGATACAATATTAAAAAACTGATGTGATCAGAGGAGTAAAATAGAAACACGTCATGATATATGTGGTAAAATAACAAGGTGGGTAGGAGGAACAAAGATGTAAATGCAGAACACAAAGAAAGGAGCTGGGTTGTAAAAATAACCACATTAGCTTAGGTTTGAAAGCAGAGCCACTGTGATACAGGGATAGAACTGGTTCCGGTGCTTTAAGACTATTCCTACCAGTCCATTCACCTTTGTTTCGCACTGAGCACATTGTGAAAATATGTGAACTTGTTGTCTAATGTAAATGCTCATTGCCCGGGTTGCGATTCTGCAGAAAATTTATTTTGCTTTCCAGGGCATGGGTCGCAGGGGCAGGCAACAGGCTAAGCAAGGATGCCCAGACCTCCTACCTCCTCCAGCTTATCCAGGGGAACACAGAGGCATTCCCAGAGATGTAATCTCTCCAGCATATCCTGGGTCTGCGGTGGGATATGCCCTAAACACCTTACCCAGGAGCCATTCTTGCTTTCTTTCATTGTGCAGTAGCAGCAGTACTACTCTATGCCCGGATGGCTGAGCTCCTCACCCTGTCTCTTGAGGGAGAAGGCAGCAACCCTTTAGAGCAGGGCTGGGGGACTTACAGGCCTCAAGGGCCGGTGTCCTGCAGGTTTTAGATGCGTCTTTGATCCAACACAGCTGATTTAAATGGCTAAATAAGCTCCTTGAAGCTCCTAGCTCCTATGAACTAATCATTTAATTCAGGTGTGTTGACCCAGGGTGATATCTAAAACATGCAGGACACTGGTCCTTGAGGCCTGGACTTCCCCACCCCTGCTTTTAGAGAAAGCTCATTTCCTCCTCCACTTGTATCGACCTCGTTCTTTTAGACACTGACAAAAGAAGTCGGGACCATAGGTGAGGATAGGGACGTATATCGACCAGTAAATCTAGAGCTTCACTTTTATACTTGGCTTTGTTTACGGCAGTAGACTGATGCAGCGTCACTACAGCTGCAGCCCCAGCCCATCTGTCTCCTGCTCCCATCAATTGTGATGACACTCAAACATAAAGCGATGATGAACTAAATTACAATAGGAAGACTGAGATTCTGGAGAGTTAGCAGCATGAGAAGTTAGCAGCAGGTGGTTTCACGGTTTGATCCAGGAGCTGAAGCTGTGTCACAGCTGTTCTAGAGCATAATTCAGGATGTCAGAGGTGCAGAGTTAGGACCACATCTGAAGAGTCAGAGTAATAATTTCAGAAAGCTGAAAAAATGGTACTTATCATTTATGTAGTCAGTACTGCAGCGCGGTTTGAGCTACGATGGCACTGTATTTATATTAGGTTACGTTTATATGCAGCTGTAAAATGGAGCATAGTTTAGCAAAGAAGAAAAATAAATGCCTAAGAAATTGCACAGCTGCTATGTACAACTGCATTAAGATTAGGTGAGTAGAAACCACAGACAGAATTTATGCGTCTGGTGTGGTCCACTGTTTCCATACAGGAAGACCAAACCCTGGTCTTTTTGTGTAGAGATTGCGTACGGAAAGGCTTGGGGGGGGGGCAGCAAACACAAAGTGATACTATCTCTCATAAACTGCCTCACTACTTCACCCCTTTCTGAGTTAGTCTCCAAAAATTCGAGAGCTGCAGGTGCACCTACGAGCAAAAATGTTTCCTTCCGTCTCAGTCTTCACACCCACGCTTTTTGAAGTTGATCACATCAAGTTACCATGGCGACTTTGTGCTGATGCACTACTCGGCCCCCTCATTGCTGCTTGAGCTATATTTGAATTTATTCTCTTATTTAAAGTGACCAGCAGCCCGTCCGTGTCTATTTACTGAGTCATTCATTCTTAAAATAATTCAGGTTGGTTTTAAAGACTCCATGGAGACAAATATTTCACTTGAAATATAAATCTGTTAATTTGGACTATTTACGAACTATAGGAGAATATATATTTGCAATCTGTGATGTTCGTTCATTTAAAGCTTAGAATTATTTTACCACGTTGGAGAACCAGAGTTAATGTGCTTGATTAGAGCTTGACAACCTGATATTACATGACAGCATGGTTTGTTCCTGTAGTTCGGATAGAAAATGTACAGTTCTGATGATACATGTGTGTCAACAGTGGAAGATCAGCACGTGTGTGGTTGGGTCATGTTGCTAAAGTTTGCAAACTTAAAAATATATAATATATATAGATGTATGAAAGTTCAAGCAGCTCTGTAAAATTCTAAACTTGAAAAATATTCCGCACTCTGCATGTCCCGGAATGTCCTGTGTGCACAGATTGTGTTCCCAGGTGCCGTAGGCTCAAGTCGCCCAAATGAGAATCTTCACCCTCTCCTCTTACTCAACACTCCCATCTTGTGATCTTGTGCGAACGAGGTGAGACTTCGGGTCATGCTCATCAGTTGACCTTCTAAATACATCAAGAGCCTTATGAATCTAGATACTGGCTGCGCATTAAGATTGCTGAAGGTCTAAAGAGCAAAGATGGTCTGGATTCAACTGAAAACGTAACTCAGATTTACATTTTAAACACACTCCTTCCTGTTCAAAGGTATGTGAACTAAAAGGGCATGCAGAACATATGTTCATGTATTAAATAACTTAAATGAATATATGGTGTTGAGGTAACATGATCCCGCTTGGCTGTAGCAGGTGTATCTCAGTACAATGTCTCATATAAATTAGTCGATGGGAAGGCGGTTTATAAAAATAAATGTTTAAGGATATTTTAATTTGGCACTACAGGTTTATTACAATAGTTTTTAACAGGTAAAAGGTCAAGGTGCAAATAAAAATGGTTTGTTTTACTGTTTCCTTTCTCTGCAGAATGATCTATTATATCTACTACTGTAACTCTTGAATTTGAAACCCTTTGATGCAAATCAGCATCACAAAAACAAACATTAAATGTTTTACGGTATTTTAAGAGTACAATTCAAATGGGAAAGCACATTGCAAAATCCAGTTAAATTGCATCTTAATTACACTTTTAAACAGTTTTTAAATAAGCAGGAACATAATATACCCATTTTGTTCTCACTACAGTACACTGCTGCCTGTCCGTCTTAGAATTAATTTTAATATATCACTCATGAATAAGGCATTATGTGATCTTACAGGATTAGATGTCTCATCATGACTCATCAGAGACCTTTGGTGGCAAGTGGATCTGCAGAGCCACAATAAGGCAAAACAGGAAGGTGCGATAAGGGGAGAGGGTACCGACCTCCACTGTGATAGAATAAAGTATTGAATTATTTGGATTCAAAGAAGATGGAAATAAACTGTCAGTGCCGCCATGTGCAGGTCCGTTAAATAATTTTGCCTTAACTTAAAAAAATAAAAAAGGGGAGGGGGGGGAGAAAAAAGAAACTACTGTACGTTATCCTGACCACAGTCCAGCTGTCTGGGTAATAAGTTGGATGAAATCTGCATAAATTTACATCTGAGGATAAAGGTGGGTGGGGAACTTGTTTGAAAATCTGAGAAGCTATCAGAAGAAAAAAAGGAATAATATCTCAGCTACAATGGATGATACAGAGATTAATGAAAGTCGAGCAAACTCTTTCAGAAACCCCATAATTGGATTTTCTTTATCTTTGTGAGTAATTACAAAAGGACATATTAGGAGCTGCGTCTGCTCATGACTTTGGTGGCATTGACTCCAGTCAGGTCGAAATATTTCTCACGGTATCCCCGTTTCCATAAGAACGTATTTAAATCTGTATTTATGAATAACACGATGACGAATGCTTAAATTCATAATGTGCATTAAACTGCAGTCGGCTCTGTACACAAGCAAAGTTTTTATATTGTCTTAGATGGAATGACTAATAACTTCTTAGCAAACTTGGACACAATTTATAACACACACACACACACACACACACACACACACACACACACACACACACACACACCTCTATTCGCTGCCACCAATTAAATATATTTCCAAAGAGAAGGCAGATGTAGGTGGCATCTCCCACACACTGGCCTTATCACACAGGCAGGAATGAGCCACAAAGGACCAGTGTTCTCAGCCTCCCACATGAAAGCAACTAGTTTGAGTCATTACCGATATATATTGATGACGATTTACTTTCACAGAGGCCCTCATTATAAACTAATACACCTCCACTGGCCTGCTGAATTGTTCTTTTTGTGTGTGTGCGTGTGTGTGTGTGTGTGTGTGTGTGTCTACACAAATAACACAGATAACTCTATTTCAAAAATAGTTTAGTTTGGCTAATTAAGGTAGTTAACTCCTGCTCTGATAATTAACCAATTCTCACGTTGCGCCTTTCTGAAGCATTCCTGGCATTCATTACAGCCACCTTCAGCTGATTCTTGTTTTGGGGTTACTCTGCATATAACTTCCAGGTTATGTATTCTCATTTTCTTCATGCAGGTCTTTTTGCGAGCTGGACTTCTGTTTTGTTTTTGTTTTTTAACCTGGGCTTTCTTGAGCCCCTATTTGAACATACCCAAACCTACCACAGCAAGTCACTGTTTCAGCAATATAAAACTCTCAGTTGCTTCCCATTAACTAACACTTTCATTCTTGCAGCTCATTAAGAGAATTTAACTTTCATTTTTATTCACCCCTCTCTTATTGAGGGGTGTTTATACGGTTTATCCCAAAGTCAAGGGTATTCCTGAAAGTTCAAGTAACAAAACAAATATTAAGTAACCGGCTTAACCAAAATATATATATTGCTGTGTAGCTCAATAAAATAAACAATGAATATCTGATATTAAAATCACTAGTAATGGAAATTTTTAATAAACGACAAAATAAAATAATCAAAAATCAAGAAAGGAAAAACAGAATATGAAGTGGCTTACTCAGTGCAGTACAAACAGCATAGCAAATATCAGATCATGTATAGTATAGTGTACTAGTGTACTGCAGGGTTGAAACAAGCACCTACAAAATCCAGTTCTTAGTTGAAGATCATGTAAGCAGTGCGTTGTATCACAAAAGATTTTAGATGTAGCTTTTTCAGTGCAGCATATTTGTCCCAGACCTTCACACCAGAGGGAGGCAGTGGTGTGAGGGGTCATGTTCATACACAATCCAGGTGGTGGTTGGCTTTCGGCGGCTCAGCTCAGATTGCCGATGCAGAGGAGCAGAAAGAGTGATGTAATCCCCCCTCCAGAAACTTTCACTTTAATCATTTATATGTACCATGGAGGTGTTTAAAGATAATAGCAGAGTGCTGCCTTTTTCCACTTCATTATATATTATAGTTTTGGAATACCTTGATATTATTATCGTTTAACTAATTTAAGGCTGATGGGTTTTCTGTCATTGTCACACAGTATAAATATATTTCATCTATATTTCATCTGAGTCTGTAGAGATTTACTTTTCACAATCACCTCAAGTTCTCCAAAACTGCTGTGATGGGCTATGAAGGTAGTTTGGCAGCATTTAAGCAGAATTTATGCTCGGCCCGAACCAGTTTAATAGCCGGACCAATGAGTACTACTCATGAATCTGAAGGGGTTCCTCAGACCATGTCATTGCTTGGCTCCTTTTCCAGGAGCAGTTGAAAATAAAGAAAATAATGACCTGGCACTCCCACTCTTTGCCCCTCACACACAACCCAAGTTTTTATCCCGTCACATCAGTCACTTTGAAAAGCTGGGAGTGACCCGTGTAATGATGTTGAGTTACTCCAAGCCAAACATTCTTGGCCTCTGGCCTCCAGTAGTCTTTTCAGGGATTGCAACCCCTCTGACCCATTAGTAACAGTGAGGCAAAGTAATTTAAAAAAAAAAAGAAAAAAGGAGAGATAAATGTAATAATACAATAAATTTGTAATAGGCCATGACATATTGTCAGTATCTATTAGAATGGTATGAGGTTTCTTTTAATTGTTCCTGTTTGGCTAACTCTTGATTATTTTTAAGCTTGTGGGATGCATGTTCCTGTCTACTTTGTGCCAGGGATATTTTTTGCCCTTTTATGATGGTGCATAACCCCAGGCCACTTTCCACCCCATAGCAAACTGGGAACTTAAAATACATTTTTCACTGGAAGGATAATCTTTAGGTTTCTTGGTCGTGGACAAAGCAAATTGATATTTATTGATAACGTTCAGGGTTTTTGGATTATGTGAAATTGTTCTATAATGAAAGAAGAACAAGCAAAAAACAACACCTGCATGACTTGCAGTTTAACAACTTACTTTGGGGTGATCATGTTGTAGCAGACTGGAATAGCGTGTCTTTCACATAGCTTGTTGACCTAAGATTAGTCTGAAAGCTCAAGTAACCTACAAGGCCTGAACCATATCAGAAAAAAGCGGCCGCTCACTGGTGCCTCACTGGTTAGTACACATTGGATGTGGACTAATAGTAGTGGTTATTTTCTCTATGGGAAAACTAAATGGTCCCGTTCATCGTTTCGGATAAGTGGAGGAATGGGGCATCCATCTTTTCAGAGTAGTCAATAGTCATCAGACAATTTTATTTTGTGCATATGTGTAAGGCGACACTCTGCATCTCTTGTCTCAGAGGATTGGTGCGCCCGTGTCTTGGCACACCAAGCTGAACTTGGATGCCTTGTGCCAACAAACAATTGACTGAGCTTTTAACAGGCAACATTAGTTGTTTTGGAGTATAGCAGATTTTTTTTTGTTTTTGTTTTTTTACATTTTTATTTTGTTGTTTATTTTACATCACATTTCCTCAATTTGAGTATTCACCTAGTCTCTCTTTGACTTTTGAGAACAACATAAAAAACAAGTCTTTGTTTCTCTGCACGGGCTGCAACCTGCATAACTGAAGAGACAGATTTTATTGGGATTTGTCTCCATTTGCAGTCTACTGGTACTTTCAGTTGTTGACGTGTTGGAGGTTGTCATTCATCTGCCTTGTTAGCCATTATACTTTTCGCTGAAAACCAGTTGTTCCGAAGAGCTTAGACAATTTCCTGTTTCCACTGTGATGATACATCCTCTGGACAGGATCTCTTGATTGGAAACTTGTTGCAATCATCTGATGATCATGATCAGCCTGAGTGATTGTTAGTGGAAGACCTCAGTCCTCTAGGCTTGCCCAGATCTCACTGTCAGATGTGTATAGGAAGCACCACAGCTTTATAGAGTGCTTGCTTTGTTTTTCTTGATGTCCAGACCTTCTCCAACATCTATTTGGCTGTAGCTCCAGAGCTGACGCCACCTAGAAATGCAAGTTTGTGTTGGATGACCATGGTTTTTGGTTGACAACAGGCACCATTTCTTGCCTCAAGTGTTTAAGGAGTGAGTGACAGGCTGGAGGATGATGCACCAACTGGAGGCTGGTGATCGGTCTTATTCCTGGGGTTCCTAGTTGTGATCAGTTGACCTATAGAAAAAAAATAGCGTTTTTTAAAAATTTATTTTATTTATTAACGAAACCTTGAATCTATTGAATGTGGTCGCCATTGTTAGTCCAGCAGGTTCAGTTGCTTGTTCCAACTGTGCTAAACATACTGTTAAAAGCCATGGGTGTTGGTCTGCCTACAACACTCAATGGCGTCCAGCGGCTGACTGTCAGAGTGGTGTGTCGGGGTCCTCGGCGTACTGTCGGATGCTCAGGCCCTGTAATCCTCCTCAAACAATAGTGGATGTGAGAATAGAAGGGAGGTTAAGCCCTGTAGGTCTTTTGTTACCATGTGCTCGGGCATTTAAATGCACAGAGGGATAGTTGTGTTTTGCCACTCACTCGAACTGGAGATTCATTTGTATTCGCTGCCAATTATGAAAGGTTTTTTCTGCTGCATATTAATTTTCTTTTTTGTAAGTTGGCATAAAAGCGTACGTAGAGAATGTACATATCCATTTTCTCTGCCCCTTCTCTCGTTCTGCCATTTGGACCTTCACATCACTATTCCTTTACATCTCTGACACTGTGTTCGTGTGGTGCACGGTTTAATTAAAAACCATCGCATCCTGCTGCTGCTTCGCTTTCATAGCTTCATGTGAAAACACATGCACTAGACTTCAAAGTGCATCCCTCACTGATTAAGTGAATTCTTGTTTAAATGCATGTGTCACACATACTGACGTTGGACAGCTGTGTCGCCTCCTGAAATATCCTCAGCCTCTTTGCTGACAAAGTTACTGACATTCCCTAACATCACGGTTCAGGGATGAACCAGAGAAGGTTGGTGTAAAACAAATCCTTCCTTCCACAGGCATGTTGACATCTGATTCCAATAAAGATATCTGTTTTTTTGTCGTATGCTGACAATTTTGTGTGTTCAAGTTAAATGGGCTAAATGATGATGTAGGCCACAGAGGTAGGAGGACCAGGAGGGGCTCAGAGAATGACTACAATGAGGAAGTTCCCTGGATACACGTGCTGCAACAGACGACTCTTGGTACACATTCCACCACAGAGGGGTCATGAGAGCAGATTCCACGGTGCCTGTCTGAGGGGGGAGAGGCTGCTGGATCCATCCTCTTTTCAGGCCCCGACAGCAGCTGCTCTGCCTGGCTTGGGCGCAACAGTGACCTCACACTCCGGAGATATTTTAAAGGGTGCCAGTCAGCATGAGCTCTGAGTAGGTAGGAGCTCGACAAGTGCAGTTTTAACACATCTGCTGCACAATGTTCGAGAGATCCGAGGGAGATCCAGCAGTGGTGTAAGAAAAAGTATCTACTTGCAAGTTGGTCGGTTTTCAGAGCCCCTTAGTGGGAAATGATACGTTAGACATCTCTTTCTTTCCTTTTCTGTTTCTTGTTTCTTGCAATGCTGCGGCATTGCCCTATTCCCCGTTTCTCGTCATCCGGCGCTCAGAGAAAGATGCCGAATGTTTCGTGTAACAAAGAGAAGACTCTACACGTCCCGCCAGAGAGCCAGGCACTCAACCCGGCTGATTCTAAAGACATCGCCACGGAATCACTACCTCCTCAGAAAGTACTCAAGATATTCAGCATCAACATCATTGCTCAGGGTTTGCCTTTCTATCGTAGACGGGTGAGTGTTGTACATATTCAGCCAGTCGCAGAGTTTGGGTTTGGCCGATCCGGAAATGCCAGAGGTCATCGAACACGCTTACCCCTTTTCACCTTGGTTGGTGTTGCTTTTATAGCTGCCTGTTTATAGAAAACGGCAAATCAAAAAAATTAAGCTGCTGTGTTGCTTTCGTTCGTTACTACTCTAGTAATAGTTTGCATTGACAGGGTTATAACTGAGTTAAGCGAATGTTTTTCTGACAAATTGTAAACGTAATAGACTTGTTTTTGTTACATGCTACAGATAAATTAAAAATCTTGACCTAACCCCCCCACTCCTTTTTCCCCTTTTTTAACATTTCTTCTTTCTTTTTCCACAGTACGTTGATTGGTAGTGATATGACTAGTTTAAAAATGGCAAATGTAAATACAAATTTGTCCTTTTGTCATCTCACTATGCACTGATACAAGCTTCGCGTGCCCCAGCTCCACCCATGGCAGGGGACGGACACCAGCTTATAGCCTTAAAAAGGCCGTAAACTACGAGCCTATTTTTAGGGGAAGTTTTTGGATAAAGTATTGATTAAATGGAAAACCTTAAAACAAAAGTGTCTTCAGCTGTTGACTTATGATAGGCTATAGAGCAACTGATCCTGCCTTCTATGACATTTGTTTTTTCTTTTCTTTTTTGTTAATTGGCAAATACGTTTGCATTTTTTTGTTTTTGTTTTTTTTATTTTAATGTAGAAATCAGTATTGTTGGTTGAAGCCATAAAATTACGTTACTACTTAATTACGGAATTAGTTAAGTTGCCTGTAATGGTAACACTGCTCGCGTTGAAACTTTACTTTGACTCATGTGCTCACTGGAATCGGTGTGATAATTTAATGTGATTGGAAATTAATGAAATCAGATTGCCAGAAATCAGCTTCCCAACTGAAAACAAAAAAACTTTAAGACCACCTTATTGTCAGATTAAATGCACAAAAGTACAATTCAAAGTCTATAACACAGTTGAGGGTTGGTTTCGTTTTCACAATTTTGCAATGAAGCGAGTAATACAGGCAGTAATGTAGTAGTTGTATTTTGTCAAACTTTTTTTTTTTTTTTTTAAATTGTCGATAAGAAGGAATGTGTGGTTTGTTAGGTTTCTTTTGTTGGTTTTGTTTTTTTCCCTTAAAATGTTACTTAAAATCAACTTCATTAGCTGGAAAGCTTTCTTATTGTACTCAGCAACATTGTACTCACGCTCCATTTAAAGAATCTGATTTGGTGGGGAACTTAAATATTAGAGCAGTGACAGCAGATGTTTTTATTGAGCCATAATTGTCCTGGTGACCTTTCGCCAATTATCTGGGTGCTGTGATTGGAGTTATAGATAGATTAGTCAAAAATGTCACCACTGGATCTGCCACAAAAGTCTGAAGAGGACTCTGATGGTGAGGAGAGAGGTTGTGAAATATGGACTGAAATAGAAATGAGAATAGATGTGACAGTCACTGGGGAGGGTCGGCTTGTCCTTTTCTTCTTCTTGGGTTTTCTTCCAGAACAAAGCAAGCTGCTTTGTTGATTCGATTTTTTAAAAACGAAATGTCTGTTAAGATTTGTGCCTTTTATGTAATGGCCTGTATCATAGGTTAAAAGGATAAACTGTGGTATGTCACAACAGGCAGTTTCTTCAGTTTAAACAGGAACAGGATGGGTAAACAAAGCAGAGTTCAAACCTTCATTGCACTTTGTTTTACAGCAAAGTGTTTTATTATCTCTAATTACTATGTATGAATATAGCCTGCAGTTTTCATGCTGACTAAAAATGTCAATACAATACAATAAAACCCATTCTATGGTGAATGTAGTATAGTAGCAGCGTGTAAAAATCCAAATAGCTCAGCAAATTAAATGGAACAAAATAAAATACAATAAAACTGCTAAAAAAATAAATAAAAAATAAAGGTAAAGAAAAGTTGATTAGCCATTTTTCCAAATCTGAATTATATCTGCCACATCATCATTTATTTGCAGTTTATTGTTTAAAATTGTATTGTGCAGTTTTATTTAGGTTTTTCAGGAGAAACAAAATAACAAAGATGTAGAAGTCTAGAACTCGTGTTTCAAATATGGTACACTTGGCTTTCAAGCATTAAGCAAGAAAACTGCAAAAATGATCGAAGAGGTAAAGTCAAAGGATGAAACTCTTCTATCTTGGGCTTTTTATATCGTCATCCGATATATATCGTTATATCGAACAGCCCTACTTCTATCTTCATCACTGTTTATGCAGCAGACTCGGCAATGGAAATACCAAAGCATATGTGCTTTGTTTAAGAATGCTTTTGTTTTACTATTTCGTTGGTTTAACATACACACGTATGTCTGAAAAGAATCTTGAGCTTCCATGTCGTTTACTTTGGAGTAAGAACTAAATGGAAAGGTCCCACAAGGCCGGTTCTTGCTTACACTGCTGCATGTAGAGCACATGCCACGTGGACTATGCTGCATATGTGACAGCTGTCAGTGAATGGCATAGCAGGGGTTTCTTATGGTCTCTGTGGTTTAGTATAACCTGGCAGTATGAACGCATTTTAAGCTTGGACTTTCTGCTTTGTTGCTCACAAAATGTTTTCTTACAATTATTATTATTATTATTTTTTTTCAATTGTTAAAGAGGTTTTACTAAGAGGTTATTTCTTGCATCTATATGTCTGCTGAGTATCTCAGAGGGTTGCACCCAGGCTCTAAACCTTCTCATACTCTGCTGATTAAAAATGAAACTACTTTTAGTTGCTCCCTTATTAAGAAGAGGTCTCCACAGCGGGTAGCTCCACATGTTGGTTTTGTTTTTTTTAAAACACCAGATGCCCTTTCTGACACACCCCAAAGGGTTTTGTCTCCTCGTGGGATCAAACCTGAGATCTTTCACTTGTGAGGCAAACATATAAACCACTAAAGTTTGGAGCTACTGCTGTGCTGATTAAAATAGTCTTGAATTACTCCAGTATTAAGGTGACCAGGGGAATCCGCACTGCCATCTCCTCCAACAGCTTGATACCTATTCTGGCTGCCGGAAACACAGTCACGATATAGAACATTAACAGCAGGACATTTTAGTTGGGGTATTAATTTTCTCAGCCACCACACCCTGCACTGCAGGGCTGTTGAGTAAGGCAATCTATTCTTGCCCATAGCAGCTATGCCTGCATCAACGGCTATCAGCAAGAAGCATCTGTGGTTTGAGCAGGTGCTCCGGGCATGCTACAACTTTCTTTAGCAAGTTTCTCACACCTCAGTCTCCTGTAGGTTTGTCCATGAGTAAGTTCAATAGTGATACAGATCTATATATTGGCCTGCTTTAGACTGTTCATTAGGATTGTGAATTTTAATTATACCAGTGGTTAATTGGGCTGAGACTTTTCCAGTCAGATACAGTTGTTGCCATTTTAACTGCTCTCTTCTAGAAAAACTACAAACCTGCTACTGTTATGAAAACCTTTATGGTGGTTATGGCAGCAAAGATCTGATGCTTGTTTTTCAGGTTGTATCTCTACAGCCTTCTCTCCTAGTTCCCTTGGGCACTTTAAGATTATATGTGTCATCAGTTTTATGATGATGCATATAGTTTAGGAACATCGGGTGCGATTGTAGTCATATTTTATATGTAGTCAAAGAATTGGTCATAATAAACAAGATTCTTCACTGTGTGTATTATGACTGCGGACATGCATAGAAGTATACTCTCGCTTGACTAGTTGGTGATGGCATACATGCGCAGGTCGGTAAATCTGGTTTCCTGTCTATTTTTGAGAACATGTGCCTGGAGACACTGAAGCCGCGCTCACTTTCGATTCGAGTCGTGTGTCCCTGACCGGCACGTGACAACTAGGGTGACATGATATACACACCGGATCCTGCTCCTTGGAGGTCAGATGATTTGATGGAGGCTCAAGTGTTATTTGTCGTTGGTCAACTGTTTTCCGTTCTGAAAACCTTGATTTCACCTCAGTTTATTGCAGTGTTTTGACTGTGCTTGCTTATTTTTAGCAGAGGAGGACAGAACTTGGCTTCCCAATTAAATGTTTGACGGTACACACTAGATGCACTATTTACAAGACTGTGTAACAGGAGCAAAATGCAGTTCTCTGCTGCTTTATAATGAGAAATGGCCACAGCAAAAACACGACTACAGCAACACTGAAATTGCCTGATTTAAAAATATGGACTTTGTTAACAAGATCAGCAAGACCATTTAATTGATCTTTATTATGCACTGTCCACTTTAAGTAAGGTAAATTATTCTGAGTGCCCAGCATATTTGGAATAATTTAATTTTAAGCTATCTTTTTTCACCTTAAAAGTTCTACCAGACTTCTTCTTTATTCAGCAGCACTCGTGTTTCACCATATCACTGCCTGCCTGCAAGAAACGGGTTAAGCATTTTAAATAAACTAAAGCCCTCCTGACAGCATCATTCAGTTCTACAAACGGCATCAGTCGGGCATCTTAACCATTTTTGTCCTGTTTAGCCAAATACAGAATATTGTGTTTGACAGGATAAGAAGCTAATTAATCTTTTGAAGTTTGCATCCTTTATTTTTGTTCCTCCTTCTTTCCTTTCTATTACTGATGCAATGCGTTGTAACATACTGGAGGGAGGTTGGCATGAAGCTCCAGAGAGAGCCCCCTCTTTGTTTGGTGTTGCTATTGAACTGGTTGATGAAAGTGCTCGAGCACTTACAAACTTACATGGATATGTACTTCATGGCATGTTAGGTATTTGAGTTTTTTGTTTGCATCTTACAGCAGTAACCCCGAAAAGCAGGAAAAAAAACTGAACTGTGCATTTTTTCTAAAACCAAGGCTATGTTCAAGAGATCTTGTTTATTATGTTGACTTAGTCATTCTGCAACCAAAGATGCAAACAGTCTGGTCTTAGGTTTTCAGTTAAGTGCTGTTTAGCTGTTTAAAAAAATAAATAAAGCAAAATTAATTTTAGTTAATTAATTTGTTAATTTAGACTATTAACAATCTAAATTTAAATGGTCTGTTGTGCAGTAGCATGCATTTGCACATGTTGCTGTTCTGTGTTAATGTCTAAAGTCTGCTTGCTGCACAGTTGTCGGACTTCTTTAAAACTTTTTTAAAAACTGAGTTCTCACATGAAGTTATAATTGAAAGTTGACTGATTTTTCTGCTCCAAATTTCAAGCGCTCTCTGCTGAACTAAGGTCCAAACCACAGTGCATTGCAAGAGAGTGGATTCTATTGCCCTTCGCTGCAAATAACAGAGGGAAGGCATCTGCCATTGGCTATTCTGAGAAGGAGTCCCATTCCAGGGAGTATACAGATCCAGTCGGATAGCTACTCACATCAGCCAAACACTTTTGTTTACCCGTGTGAAGCAGACTCAACACTGCGGCAGAAAACGGCCTATGTGGTTTGCTTGTGACTAAATTAAGTCTGCTTGGGCTTTTTATAAATATTATGACTTTGTGGGGGAAACATGAAATGAAAAGGAAAATGTTGTTCTTCTCAATTTTATTTTGCATGTAATTTCCAATGTCAAGTTGGCCTAGCTGATCGGTTAACTTGAGCCTGAACTAAATACCTCTCGAGTTCAAGCTGCTGGTGTACAGTGTTGTAGTGTTGTGGTGCTTTACATACAGAGCATGCTGCATAGCAATGTGCCTCCACCTGCCACAGGGCTGCCTGAAGGCTCTGACATTTCCCACGCTGTTAGACAGGAGCCGAGAAAAGATAAACTGCCTTTTAGTGTCCCAGCTCCTAAACATCGCCTTTTAAAACTGAAAACATGAAGCAAAATAAAACCTCAAACACTTTCTTTCACACAAATGCACACCCACGTCTCTTTAAATAATTCATCTGAGTTGTGGTGTATGGAACACATTCTTCTTTCATAATTCAGCACAATTGGATGCGCCATAGCCTTAAATCCGAGCCAACTCTAGTTTGTTTGTTTGTTTTCCCCCGCCTGTCCCGTTTGGTTCTTTTGCCATCAAAATTGTCTAAAGGCCAAGAAAGATGCCCAACGGATTTACTTTACCAAATGGAGCACCTGTGTGTACACCTGTGAGCATGAGTGCGCATGTATTTAAAAGGTTCCTTCATGTAATGATCTGCTAGAGGGTGTAGGGAGCCATAGCCCCGTCCTCCAGGGCATGAAGCAGGCATGGAGGAGATCCAGGCTCCAGACATCAGAGACCCTCAGAGCACAAGAGGCCAAGGCAGACCAACAGAGGGGCAACCGTGCCACTCTCCGGGAAAGAGCTGAGGAGAGTCACAGATGAGTGGTCACTCAGCAGCCGCGGAGCAGACGCCAGGGGGGGTTGCAGTGACGTGCCCATGAGCTCCACCGACAGCCAGAGTGACCGAGCCCCAGGCCCACAGGCGGAGGGCACCCCACCCGCCTCTAGTTTGTTTTTAACCCCTGCACCAAGTTCTTTATCACCCCAACCATTTATCCTGTCAATTACCCAGTGTTGAGCTTATCAAACATTTTTTGTGGTCTACGGAGTGATTTACTCGTCTCACACTGATCCTTTTGAAGTGTAGTTTGGATTAAATTGGAGAAAAAATGAAACGTAAATGAATTAAATCATTTTTCAGAGCACCATGTTTTAATATCTTTCTGCAGTAGTCTTCGATAAGACTATCAGAATAACAGCAAGTTATAAATCCCTGGATTGTCACAATTGCTAATTGAACCTGCTTTGGTAGGTTGGGTGAATATAATAAATGGTACTACTTTAACATGTTCAAAATAAAGGTTCAATACAAATACAGAAATATATTAATTGATTTTCAAACATTTTCACTACAAATGTAACTCTGGAAAATGTTACGAAATATACAGTGTTGTGCAAAAGTCTTTAGTCACTACTAATTCCACTATATTTGGCTAGGAAGATGAGAGTCAAAGTTATTGAACAGAAAAACCTCATTTTAAATACAATGTATATAAGGTAAAAACAAAGTCAGTTTTTGTTATGACCACCTCTTCTTCATCAGAATTTTCTCAGGCACCTTTCTTTTTGTTTTCTTTAAGCAGTCTTCAGGAAAGTTGTCCAGGGTTTGTGAAGGACATTCAAAGGTCTTTTTTTGGATGTTGGCTGTTTTTTATGTTCTGTCAAGATGATTCCACACTACAATAATGTTGAAGTCTGGTCTCTGGGGAGGCCAATCCATGACTGATACTGTTCCAGTGTATTTTTCGATCCAGGTATGCTTTACTGTATTAAAGTATCATTAAACAAGAATGTCGTTGTAAAGTATGAGGACTGAAACTGAGTGAAAAAGCAGCCAATGTCCACTGAAAAGCTTGGAATAACCTTCAGGAAGCTTGGAGGACTGTTGCTCAAGACCACTTAAAAAATTTGTGTTTTTTTCTCCTTGAAATTGAAACACAGAGAAACGAGGGGTGACTCAAGACTTTGACATTGCACTGTACAGTGGTTTGCAGATCAGTGAACCCTACATTTAATTAAAAAATTGTACAGTGGCAAAAAAAATATTGAAAGTATTTTTTAATGCTCATGTTGAATTTCATGTCAAGTGTGCAGTGGCATGTTTGCTGCAGTGTTGCATCATTGATGATGTATAAATAAGTGCACATTATTTTGTGCCATTGAACTGGTGTTACCTTTTCTGTACAGACTTCCCGTCTTACTACCTACAGTCAGCGTCAGACTTCAGTGGGCAAAGTATAAGGTATAGAATTCAGATGATGGTTGTAACCATGCTGACTGTTTTGTTTTTGGCGTCAGTGGTGTTAACCTCAATTTTAATTTTAAAACAGTGTTTTGAAATGACAGGGCCTTAGCTGTCTGGTGTCTTACCCCTGTCTGAGTATCAGCATTTCTCATCACTGACCTTCAGCGAGCCGCTGCTGTGCCTTTCACAGCGACCTGCTCGCTGTAATCTGGACATCAGTGAAGACAGACTGTGAACGGATAACTGACTGGCAGTAACTGATGCGACCGTCTGCATAGTTTATCTAATCGGTGTATGAACCCTGCTGTCTGAGTCAGTGTGTGGTCTCCCTGCTTTAATGTGCGCTTGTGTTGTGCTGCAGTGCAGTCTGGACATTACAGACCGTGACTCCCTGTACTGTTAAACCGCTGCAAAAATGTCAGTGTCTAATGTCAGCTTTGTGGGCTTTTCCTTATTTTTGCTACGCTGTGTAAAGCGTTATCTGTAATCTGACATTTACTTTGTGAGGTTTCTTTGAGAGGTTTTTAAAACTCAAAGAAAGGACAGTGAAAGTCGGGTCTGTTTTACACCCTGAAGAGTTTCATATGGAGTATTTGTAAGGGCAAATAACACTGAACTTGGGTCTTTTTTTTTTCTCTTTTTTTTTTTTTAAATAAATGAACCTACAGTTGATAAATCAGATCCAACTTTTATAATTGCAGGCATGGTATTGTAGGTAAAGTGAGGTATGCATGTCCATACCTTACAGGTGCCAGAGGGGTCTGTTGTTCAGAGATTGAGAAGAGATTTGAATATTTGCTCAGCAACAAGAGGATTACACTCTCTGAGGAACGCAAGGTCTCTAGCAGGGCAAGGCGAGCAGTCGGCCTTTATAAGATAGGATAGAAAGACGGATGAATAAAACTTGTGGTACTGTAGTGGAGCAGTTCGGCTGAAGTCATTTTTCACAACACCCTGGTTTTTTTGACTTTTTCAGATAATTCAGAAACTAACACTGGTGAACATCTTGTTAAAAACAACAATAAAGAAACAACCTTTTATTTTACCCAAACTATAAATCCATAAAAGATCTTGCATTTTATACTATAGTGAAGATGTTCTTTTTTGTAGCCCTCTTAAAGAAGTAGAATTTTCTCCGAGCCTAAAAGAACGCCTAATCTTTCTCTAATCCACCGTGCAGCACTAATCTCTGTACAATGCTTTGTGACGTTCAGGTATAACACCAGAATTGAAATGAACACAATACCCTCTGAGACATACAATAGCTGCTTGTGGCAGTGTCCATATTAAGCCCATGTGACTTGATTCCTCATCTGACATTGATTAGCAGTATGTACAGCGTGAGGGATGATGGATGACTGCCAGGTTTCGGCCATGACATCCATGTTTATAATTTGCTCAGTTTATAAATGACCTTCGCTGTGATGTATTGTACCTTCAGGTCTGACATGTAAGGCCAAGTTCAGGCCAAAAATAGCATTCTGTAAAAACCACAAGGGGCCACATTGCTACAGGTACCAGTGAGAAAATGAAATATGATCTAAGAGGTTTAGTTTCAGGAGAACATCAGTGAGTTTGAAGGCTTATCACATCCCTAAATGCCGCACCAGGGAAGGATTGTCTATCTCCGGTGTGATCACGATGGTCGTCGTTTGATCTTCAGTCACAATGTTCACGAGGTAAACAATAGAATTAACACAGTTGACGTTACAAAGTAAGTTCACAGGAGCGCACTTGTCTGTATTGGCCTGACAAATATAGCCTGTTGTAGCAGAGGACCTTAGTTTGTTTATGACATGTTGCTGTCAGTCATAATCAGGCTTGTTTGATTTTTATGGCCTTCTTACTGTGGCATTCATACTTTAATTTGACTTTCATGTTCATGACTGAGGATAATATGAATCCTTCCTGTGCTATAGAGAAGCATCTCTACTCTTCCAAGGACATAGCTCTCCTTTATGTCATTAACACTATAGCAAAGTGGAAATTACTGCACCTTTTTCAGTTTGCCCTCTGTGGGCACAGAACAGAAGGAGGATGAGTGCATGCCTGGCAGAGTACTGATTTCGCTCTTCATAAAACATCTACTCACGCTCTGCCTACCTTATATCACTTTCATAATTCTCTTGCTGCAGTCTTCCCCCTCCTCTCATTCATTCAGTTATTCTTCCATCAGGAAAGGTGAAGCCTGGCCTTATCTCTGAGCAGCAGAGCCTAGACCGTCACTCTTTACACTGGATGGGCTTCTTATTGTTCTAAATAAATGAAGTCATGGCATTTCACTACAAGTAGTTTCTTATAAGTGAGAATTTCTCCAAAGAGTGTCATTGCAACAAGTGTAAGCCTTGCACAGACGGGCGTATAAATATTGAACATTTTGAGGTAGTGGTTGACACATTTGCTTAACACGCCAAAGATCCTCTGTTTAAGATGGGGAAGGAGACAGATTCCTGGGAGGCCTGCTTCAAATCCACCTCCATCGTCCCGATACCCAAAAACTCCAACCCATCTTGCCTCAATGATTACCGCCCAGTAGCACTCACCCCCATCATCACTAAGTGCTTAGAGCAGCTGGTCCTAGCACACTTCAAATCCTGTCTCCCCCCCACCCTGGACCCCCACCAATTCGCATACCGCCAGAACAGGAGCACAGAGGATGCAGTCTCCATCGCAATGCACTCTGTCCTCTCACACCTGGACAACAACAACACCTACGCCAGAATGCTGTTTATAGACTTCAGTTCAGCATTCAATACAATCCACCCCTCACAACTCATCAGGAAACTGACAGATCTGGGCATCAGTTCCCTCATCTGCAAATGGTTACTGGACTTCCTGACCAACCGCCCCCAACATGTCCGGCTGGATAACCACTGCTCATCTACCATCACAATGAACACCGGTGTACCACAAGGCTGTGTGATGAGCCCTTTCCTCTACTCCCTCTTCACCCACGACTGCAGACCTGCTGATGGTTCCAACACCATCATTAAGTTTGCAGATGACACCACGGTGATTGGCCTCATCAGTGACAACGATGAGGCCGCCTACAGGGAGGAGGTGGATCGTCTGGCTGAGTGGTGCGACAGAAACAACCTGCTGCTTAACACTGAGAAGACCAAGGAGCTCATCGTGGACTACAGGAGGAATGCTGACCCACATCCACCCATCCACATTAAGGGGACGGCTGTGGAGCGTGTGAGCAGCTTCAAGTTCCTGGGAGTCCACATCTCCGAGGATCTCACCTGGACGACCAACTGCTCCAAGCTGGTCAAGAAGGCTCACCAGCGCCTCTTCTTCTTGAGGACTCTGAGGAAGAACCACCTGTCCTCAGACATCCTGGTGAACTTCTATCGCTGCACCATCGAGAGCATCCTGACCAACTGTATAACAGTCTGGTACGGGAACTGCTCTGCCTCGGACCGGAAGGGGTTGCAGAGGGTCGTGAAA
The DNA here is from genome assembly GCF_964374335.1 of Astatotilapia calliptera. Lineage (NCBI taxonomy): Eukaryota > Metazoa > Chordata > Actinopteri > Cichliformes > Cichlidae > Astatotilapia > Astatotilapia calliptera. The sequence goes on along the minus strand of NC_137427.1, from coordinate 27,496,724 downwards.
ACTGCCCAGCGCATCGCCGGAGCACCACTTCCTGCCATAAAAGACATCTACAGGAAGCGGTGTCTGAAAAGGGCTGGGAAAATCAAAGACCCCAGTCACCCATCGCATGGACTCTTTACCCTCCTGCCCTCTGGGAGGCGCTACAGGAGCTTCCGGACTAAGACCACCAGGTACCGGAACAGCTTCTTCCCCACAGCTGTCAGACTCCTGAACTCTGCCTCCTGACATCTGACCCACGTTAAACTCATGCACTGAACATACACACACCCACAATGGACAACTGTACCCTCAAACACACAATAATAACATGGACTGAACCACCACTCACAACCACTAGCACTTTATATAGCCTCTGTAGAAACTATCTACACCCTCACTTATCTTAACTGCACTACTGTATAGCTCTGTGTAAATAATCATTCTGTACATTCGATAATCTTTAATCCTACAACTGTTTACAACTTGCATAGTTCCCATTCTGTATAGCTGTATATCTCAGATTCTGTAAAGTTATTTATTTCATATTCTGTATAGTTTTTCATATTTATATCCTGTTCATAGCCTGTACATAGCTTGTACTCACGACAGCCTGTACATACTTATAGTTATAGAATATTCACAACATACTTCATACCGTGTACATTATAACATACCATAATAGACCCATTTCTGTAATATACTCACATATCTATATTATTGCTAATATATATTGTAATAGATCTATATCACTAAAGCACTTCTGGATGGATGCAAACTGCATTTCGTTGCCCTGTACCTGTGCATGTGCAATGACAATAAAGTTGAATTCTATTCTATTCTATGTAGCTTCATACCTTTTTTTTGGGGGGGGGGGGATATTTAATTTTAACTTCTATACGTTTGGCTATTGATAACTGATATTAAAGTTTGGTGACCTACCTATTATAGATAAATAGTAGATTAGAAACACAGCTGTGCAACCGGCCAGAATCACTACTTTTGTTTATTTTTATCAGTTAAGATTGAAATTCTCAGCTTGCCATTACATTAGGGACTAAATCTGTTGGAGTTGTTCTATAGTCCCGCATGTAGTAAACACACAGTGATGTGAACCCCCCAAAAAAATCACTTTTTAAATTTTTTTTTTTTTTTTTTTTTTTTGTTGTTGTTGTTGTTGTTACATTTGTTATTCCCCCTCCTTTAATTTTTTAATTTTAACCTTAATGGCTGTTTTGTAAATTACACACCCATTAGACTACAAGACATGAAAACAGGGTATGCTTTGTGTCTGACAAGCTGCTACCCTATGACTGTGCAGTATCCTTGATTTCTCATTCCATAGATGGTTTTAAATATGGATGTTGCTTCCAGGTCGGAAAAGCGAAGCTGCATTTTGTCTGAAGGCCACCAGATGGTGATAGTTGTGGTTGGCTTCTCGTCCCTGTAAACATGAGCTTACTGATGAGCTTGTAGTTGTTTTGCATCATTTTGAATAAAATTGTTATTGCAAATCTTGGTTTCAAAAAGGTTGATTGTTCAGCATCTGCTTATTATTAAAAAAAATGTGTTTGTTTAATAGAACACATGAGCAAAACTTCATTCTGCTTCTGATGGAGGGATACCTACACTGCATTAAAAATGGAGTTGTTTCAATGCTGACATGCCATGCAGCATGCGCCTACAATACAGATAAGACCTCAGTTGCTAAAACTGTAAAGCCACTGAACAAAATATTAAGCATTAGCAACTCGCTAACAAAGCAGGGAGTGGCTGAGTCATAGTGAAACTGAGTTGTTGGTGAAGTATTTGGTCTGAATTCTGTTAATTAAAAAGTCTTGATTTGCTTTTGAGAAAGTGTTTGGATTGAAAATATTTTGGTAATTATGATATTATCTTTCAGCTTGAATGTTTCCGAAGTATAGAAGTTGAGCTTTAAACAGAATCAGTGGGGTGACAAAAGTAAAAGATAAATAATGATTTAAACGTAAACTGGGTGTGGGGGGAGAAAGTGAAAAATAATTGCAATTTCATTTCTGTGACTAGATGCCTTGGTCTTCTCACAGCATGCAGACCTCTATGACTTCTGCGTGGGAGTTGTAGTTTGCACGGCTTGCTTTCAGACTACTCCACAGTAGCACTGTTCTTGATTGTTTCAGCTCTGGTTTGTTGCTTTTAAGCCAAACACAGAAATTGCTTTTACCTTTCAGCGGTCGGTGCAGTAAAGGCTCAGTGCCGAGTCCATTTCTGTCGATGCTGTTCTGAACAATTGGTGAAGAAACTAAGAAACCAAAATCGATTGCGATGAGCCAAAAGAGGATTGCTTCATCACCTTCACAATGTTGCATCAGCACCCACTACACACACCTTTATAATCGAGGTGTGAAACCCACTATTTTGTAGTATTTGCAATACAGCCTCACAAAGACCAGGCAGGCCTTTTTTATTTTATTTTTTATACCCACACAAACATTTCCTTAGGTCTGTAACATATTATTATAATAAAGGAGTCTTTGATTGCATTGGGAGGCGTTTGTGTGGGTATTTGTGGACATCATACAATCCAAAAACCTTAGTGTGGTTGAGATCAAACCATAAACAGAGTTAGATGGCTGTGATCAGAAGCTTTTGTACTCAAAACTTGTGTAATTATGTCGTAATGTAGTAATTATCTTAGTAACAACCCTACTCTATATAAGTCTCAGTCCACCCACAAAAAATTATTCTGAATTACATGCGGTCTTATCTAGAAATGCAATTGTTTGTGGCCTCACTTGCTCTTGGCTCTGAGTTGATGGGGCTTTCAGATTGAACAGCTCTGGGGACTGTCTGACGTGGGTGTTGGTACTTTCTGCATCCAGGAGTGTGGCAAGGTCGATGTGGTTTAATGTTGTCATCAAAGGATGAGCACGAGGCTCTGAGCATATGTTGTGACACTAAAATGCAATGCTCGAACTAACCCTGCATCCTTCAGAATGACTCCAAAAAGATTTGCATCGGCAAACTAGTATAAATCTGACCTGAGGGTAACTGCCTTCTTCAGTATCCACAACGCTAACAAGAACTCCGATGTGATGTTATTTCCAACCAGTGGTTGGTGTAAAAGTAAAGATTTTGGCATTTTCTTTATTGTCTATGGGCTAAATAAGGCCTGGACTTCATTAATCTGTGTTTCTATATATTTTATTAATGTTGTTCACAAGCCTAACATTTTATGTGCTTTTTTCACTTTAATTGTGGCTGCTGGTGCATTCATCAGCTCAAATCAGAATAGACTTATTTCTGGACCAATACCAAGATACTTTCTTAAAGGCCCTGCTTGTGCTAAGAACTGGTTGAACTAAGATTCTGTGCTGCAGATACACAAGTTTTGATGCAAATTTTATCTTGTTTTAAAGCATCGGTACAAAGTAGTTTAACCAAAAACTCCTCATAGCAATTTATTTCACTAATGAGTCCCTAGAAACGTAATTTGGTCACTGCTGTGAATTTTCATCTGTCCTGTTGGTTACAGGACAGGTTGCCTGCCCCTCAGCGGACTCTTTTGGGTTAACATCAAACATCCTGCCCAAACAGCTGCCGGGTTGATTTTCATTTATTAGATAGAAGAGGAGTAGGAGCAGGAGTTGGAGAAGGAGTTTGAGAAGTATGGTGTCTCTCCCCCCATTTTGGTTTATCTGCAGTGGCTTTACACTCTAAAAACTAAAAAACTAAAAATGTGTATTTTGTGTGCCTGTTTGTAAAAAAAAAAAAAAAAAAAAAAAAAAAAAAAAAAAAAGCACTTTCACTAATACAGTTTTGTGTTTTTTCTTTTCTTCCATGTCTCCCTTCCTCCTCACTATTTGCTGTTAACTTGCAGGTAAGACAAAAGTCCTCTTTTTAAAAATAAAATAAAATTCTTTATTCTGTCTGGTTATTAGTGCTGCTATTTCCATCTCATGCAACTGAAATTAAGTAATAGTATCCCAATGTGCTTTTGTTCTGAAGCAACTCAGAATGCTACTCTGCTGCCTCTAGGGGGCAGCATCAACTAAATGTTAAATGGTTGCTGTGGCAGCTTTAGGAGTTCTGTCCCATGTCCAGACATCGCTAAGACAATTTGTGCATTAAAGCTGCAGCTTAATTAGCATCTGTTGGATTAACCTTGTCTTGCTTTGGTGAGTGTATTGGTTGTGCTTTGTGGAAAGAGTGCAGCAAACTCTGAGTCCTCTGTGTTGTTTCTGTAGTTGGTTTTGTATCTTAGTGGCTCTCTGTGGTTATGGTTTAGTTGTGAAATCATGGGCACTGTCAGTCACCTCTGTTGTGCATTAATATTGTATGACTGGTTTCTACACCCATATCTTTTATGAGAATTAATATGCAGAAGCAGTGCATGTGCCTCACAAGGTAGCGTCCGCTGTCTTTCAAGCACCAATTCTCTCTCTCTTCTTCACTCATTTTCCACAGGCAGACATTACCGGCTAAGGGCTTCAATAAATGTTCAGGTTTTTATGATGACTATGAGTGCAACACTCAATACTGCATTAACCGTTTAAAGAAGCTCTTGTTCTGAGTGTTGCACATCGCTGTAGCTGTAATTCAGTGGTTATTCGGCCAAAAAAAAACCTCAGAACATTTCTTGGGAAATGTTTCCCAGCAAGGTCGGTACTAAAAGGTTGATTTGTGTTCATTAGAGTTTTGGTTTGAGAAACGACTTACATTTGACAGCAAAATAAAAAGTAAAATGCCAACAATCTATTCAAATAGTTCTGTTAATAGTTCAGACTAATCTGGGAAAAATGCAGGATTCCTACACTTTCATGACTACAGCTTGTCTAAATTTTAGATCTTGTTGGCAATGACTGGTTCATTTAAGCTCATGGGCACTGCTGACCAATGTTTGCTCTAAGCTGCGCGCGCGCGTGCGTGCGTAATTGCGCGCTGCTGGCACGGTCTCTGCTCACAGAAAATCTGCGTTGCACACACAAAAAAAATCTACCTGAATTGAAATTAGAGCTGGGCGATAGAACGATAACGATATGTATCGCGATATAACTTTTACTCGATAGAGAAATTAAGCTATCGCGATAGACTTCGCCGCTCTTGTCCTCTTAAAATAAATTTTTTTTTTTTTAAAAAAGGTCAGCCAATCCAAACTAAGTAGCGCAGAGCCGAACCAATCACAGCCGCAGCGTCACGTCGCGTGACTTGTTACGTACAGCACAAGTGCCAAGCCGCACGTGTGTTTGTTTGGGAAGCAGGCAGTGGGTAATGGAGCCAGCGCGTAATGGAGGAAATGAGTGTGCCGACTAGAAAAATCAACCGAGCGTGACCGAAGAGAAAACAGATGATGGTTCCAATGCCGGAGAGATTGTCGAACGGAAGAGCCATAGAAGTTCCGTAGTGTGAAGGTATTTCGGCTATTTCAAGTCTGACAAAAAACAGAGTAGCGTGCACTGTAAATTGCACGCTACTCGGCAAGAAAGCAAGTCTGGAAATACAATAAACTGGTGCATGCGTCACACTGTGCGCCACGTTATTGTTTCGGTGAAATGAATTTCTACAATACTGTTACTGTTAATTCTACTCTGCAGTGTTTAAATGCTTACATATACACACAGTTACTGTCCGTCCACACATACGACTCGGGTCTGCTTCTATGCCCCAGCTTTGTTTACTTTTTCCCACCGAGGCTTCTAGACTTCTGATTGGCCAACATTTCTGCACGGTTAGGAATCTAGCGCCACCTGCTGCTTTGGCATGTTCATAACAGCGTTTTCCTTCATTTCTGCGTTTATGTGTAGACGGGATTATTTTTTTAAAACGAAAACGGAAAATCTCCGTTTTCAAAAATACCCGTGTACGTGTGGACGTAGCCTCAGTCTCTGACTGGAAGCGCTAATTCGTCATTCGGCTTTTGTCAGACTAAAGTAACTGTTAAAACTGTTTGAAAAGCTCAGCTATACAACAAGGAGAGATTGAGAATTTCCTTTTAGTTCTCAGTTTATTTGATACTGACAAAAGTTAGTCAGTTTTGTCTGTTCTTCTGTAAAACAAACTAAGATTTATTTTTAGAATTAATATTTTGTTTCTAAGTGGAATTGACAATTTAGTCTGTTTCGTTTGTTCTGTTTTGAAACTTAAACGCTTTAGCGGCTGCCTTTTGTGTAGTTTGCAATATTTGCCTTTATTTATCTGAAAAAGTCTCATGTTCCTTAAGTACATCTACCCTGTTGAACTTATTATGGGAAATAAATATTTAAATCAAAACAAGCTGCTGATTATTTCACGTTTTACTTGTGAGCAACGGCACATTTAAATCTTACAAATATAGTTATTTGGCTTATATCGTGATAGATATCGTTATCGCCTGAAATGAAAAAAAAACATATCGTGATATGAAAAAATCTCATATCGCCCAGCTCTAATTGAAATTAAAATTAATACTTTAACAATTCTGTTTTGCAGTGTTAGTCAGTAAGTGACTGGCTGCTCCCGTATGGGATTAGAACGATGCCACCTTATCCCATAGTCCAGCCACTGATGTGATTCACATTCGTATATACGCAGCTAATCAACGTCGACGGGCTATGACAGCGTCCTTATGTGCCGACACCGGTGTTTTAGCTAGCAAAGCGGCGTGGCTGATGTGGAGTGAAGCCACGTTAATGACAACGTGTACAACCACAGACGGAACAATTGAGGGAAAAAGTGTGGACTTTATACCAGTTTTTAAATTGTGTTGATAGGCCACAAAAACCAGAGTTATGATAAAAATATCTGCATTGTTTGGTTTTCTTCCTGAATGCTATTGTTGTTTATATTTACTGCGCGAAGAAACTGTAAAAACGGCGTTTTATAAGGAAAATGCTTGAAAGCACTCTCAGCCTGTGAGCAATAACACCCCCCCTCCACCACCATGTCGACCAATCAAAAAATGATATGACAACATGGCATTTGTTTAGGAAGGGGGGAAGTTTTAGGAGTGACGGCGGTGTTTTGAGATGTGAGAGATTTGCCATGTTTGGCGCAAATCTTGTGTAGTTAGGGTGTTGTGTAGTCACTAGTTTTGTTGTGTGTGTCAGAACAATGAGGCGACTGCTGAATGTTACAGGTGTTACAGGAGTGATACATCTGCTGTTGTCAGGCCTGCAGGTTATCAGGCTGTTGTTCTCCTTTATCTCATAATGGACAGAAATAATTTTTTGGAGTGGCACAAACAATTTGTGCGGCATCAAATTTGATGCAGAACAGCTGATTGTTCTATAAATAAAATGAAATGTTTATTTAAAAAAACGCCTTGGCTGCATTTTTAGGGAAACAGCTGCAAAAAACGTTAATGTTTGCAAAACTCAGTTACTTTTTTGAAGAAGTAACTATATAATTAATTGCCCAGCATTGGTCATTATATACTGTATTTTGAAGACAGAGTTACAGGACTCTCTCCCAGACCAGACTCAATAAATAAATGCAAAAAGGTCACATGTTGAGCCACCATGAAGTACCAAAGTATAGGAATGACCTCAGACACATTGCCACTACAGTAAAAGCATACCTGGATAGAAAAACACACAACAGAACACCATTGGTCATGGATTTGACTCCCCAGAGGCCAGACTTCAACATTATTGAAGCTGTGTGGGATCACCTTGACCGAGAACAGAAGAAAGGCAGCCAACATCCAAAGAAAAGCTTTGAGTGTCCTTGAAGAAACCTGGAGAATTATTCCTGAAGACGACTTAAAGAAATTAGAAGAAAATTTGCCTGACAAAGTTCAGGCTGTGTTGAAAAAGAAAGGTGACTTAGTTGTACAAACGTTTTCCCTTGCATACTGTAACCAACAACTACAACAACTGGGGTTGTTGTTGAAATTTTACTTTCGAATTTTACTAGCAATATATGAGGGCTCAAGACTTTTGCACAGCACCGTATAGCCTCATCTGACACTTGATGCAGCTCTATATTCATAACCACCAAAAATACTCAAATCATGAATGCCCTGTTTGATTGTGTGTGCGTGCGCGCGTGATTTCTGATTAAACAAGGTGAGAAACACAAACTTAATCCAATCCCCCCCCATACATATTCTTACTGCTCAGGACTGCTTTCACCACAAGTTTAATAAAAGCATTGTCCATGTAGAAAAGAGTAAGAATCTCATTTCAGCTTCTCATATCGATTCTTATATTCTGCTGCCTGAGGGCATATGCCAGAGTATACACACTTTATCTTGGCATGAAAGAAAATTATTTTGCTGCTGTGGCACAATGATGGTGTGTAAAAGCACTACTTGAAACCCTCCACTATTCTCTCGGATGTTATCACCCTCTCATATTGCTCAGACATTAGACCATAGACCCAAAAAGCATGTCACAATTAATTATTTTATGTATTCTTCCACCAAGATGGTGTTCAGTTTCTTTTTATAATTAGAATTTCTCGCCCATTTTACAGCACAGTTTAGATTTCCAGTGACCGTAACAGTTCTGCAAAGTGTTTGTTTTTTTTAAAGTTTAGTTTTAATTGAGAATTCTCAGCCACTGAAAACCTAAACTATTGCACATGTTGTTTGAACCAACACTGCAAAACCTCTTTCTTGATATGAACTGCAGTATTACCAAACCTTTGAACTTGTGACGGTATTAAATTTACTTAGTTTTTGCAGGTTAGTTAAACTTTTAAACTGATTTAATATTTCCCCTTTCTTCGTCTGTTACGAGGAGTTGCTGTTTTCTTGATTTGGTCTTGTATAATGGACAACAAAATATAAACGCAACAGGTGCTTTGCTACATTTACCTGTTCAAATGCTTCTCAAGTGTCTGAGCCAATCACATGGCAGCAACTAAATGTATTTAGGTCAATATGACCTGTAAAGGCCAAACAAGTGGGCCAGTGAGTGAGTAGATTAAAGGTTTGGAGTGTTTATTAGACAAACAGCAATTAAAGGAGTGTTATCCTGAAAATTATAAATTCATGCTAGTAATCAGTGGTTGTTCCCCTAGGACAGAGATGTCAAATGCATTTTACATCGTGGTCCACATACAGCCTATTTTGATCTTAAGTGATCATGTTTGTTCACGTTTTCTTTTGTTTGAAAGTTTACATTACAACTGCAAAAGAACACTTTGCCATGACAGGCTTTTCAAATGAATGAAAACTAATTACACAAGGTCACAACTTGTGACTGTACTGTGTTTCTCGGTCCCCCAACAGTTTAGCTCAGTTTGTTAGTTTGTTTCTTTGTTTGCATGGCCAGGAATTGAATATTTATCCTGATGCAGTTCCCTGCTGAATGTGAATTTTGATTAGCAATTAAAGACCTCCTTAAGGCAGTATAACAAACCAATCAATATTCTCTCCTCTGATGAGAATAGAGGGAGCACGTTATAGAGATTAATTTACTAATACAAAATGGAAAATCAATGATGGGTTCCACGCATGCAGAAATGCACACAGCGCTGACCCTCTGGAACTGTGTTAGCGGTCTGCTATATTATTGTGATGGATGGCAGTGAAGGGGATTCTATGGTTACATTAGATTTTCCAACTGTGTTTCCTAACTGGGCAGCAACATCCGGGTCCTTTCATTTAAACAGATCTGATGTAATTAGTGCTGCGTCATTACTGTTTCTTACCCCTCCCACTTTGTTTACCATTAACAAAATGGAAAAACACGGCCGTCTCCCAGGTTATCCAAATTTGTTACTCTGAAGTTAAACAAAAAAGAATTGGGAATTTATAGCATTATATTATGGTAAATGGTAGATGGACTGGTTCTTATGTAGCGCTTTTGTAGTCTACTTGAGCACTGAAAGTATTTTGTATAACATGCCTCATTGTACACCAAAGTGCTTTCTGCACATCTACACTTGGTTCAGGGGCGCAGGAATAGAGATTGACAGACCACGTGACTTTCGCGCATTGCTTTGTGGGTACCCGTGGCAACAAAATCAAAACACTGCATCAAGCGCTAGCATTTCCAGCAGCGGTAATCATTAATTCTGCGGTTTTAATCCCTACTTGCATTTTATTTGCCTCAAAAACAGTTATGTCCAAAACGACGGAGAACACGGCAGGTCCGTACAAAGACAGACGTGACGAGAAGGGGGGAAAAAAGTACGAGGAAAAAAATCAAAGGAGTGAAAGGGTCAGACCCATACGAGCATACAGAGTGGAGTAAGGACGTTAGCGTGCTGCCCAACTTTCATCACGCACATATTTATTATTATGGTCCTAAGTTTTAGTGCATACGCTCACAAAATGTTTAGTAACTTCAGATCCCTGCAACAAGCCCAGGTCCAGTTTACTTTGGTGATTTGGGCTATTCCATTTAACAGCTGTTGTTAATTTATTTCTTTATCTCCTGTACAGGCCAACGCAATCTATTTGTCTTTTCAGGTTGTAGTATTACACAACATTTTCAGATCTAATAGAAATAAAATGAGTGTTTCGTAATTCATTCAATTTATTGTCTTTATTTATTCCTGGCATTATTGTTTCATTCTATTACAGAATCATACAAGAAAGACGCAAAATTGTATTCCATTGTGCTGTTTTAGCTGCTTTGGTTTCTCCCACAAAACGCTACGTCCAGATGAACAGAATCAACTTTTGGAGATTTACTTTCCTGGATGATTGAGACTGCATCAAGACATAAAAATGAGTACAACGCTGTATTTTTAAATGTGATTCTTTTGATCCTGCAAACGCACTGAATTCTTTTCTGTCCCTCATAAGACATTTGCAAAGGCCATAATAAAAACCTGAATCATGTTTTTAATAGCTAAAATTTCTTATTGTTGATTGGGCTACTTTTAATCCCCCCAGGGTCCTTTTAAATTTATACCTAATAAGCTTGATTGAGTAATATTAAATTCACCTACACCTTAATCAGAATAAATAGGCCCAAACTGAAATATTCCTTGGTTGGAATTATCCCTCTCATGAACTGATCAGCCTGAACACAATTAAAAAAACAATTAAACCCGATTACTCTCTTAAAACCGTAAGACAAGAACGAGAACTGCGCCTCAGGCTGATGGATATAGGAACCATCATTTGCATGACATGCTGATCATTTCTGTTGCCATTGGCACATGTAGTCAATCAAAATGTGGGGAAAAGTGTATTCAGAGCTGAGAAATTAGGCCATCTACATTATAATCCTACTGGAGCATTTTTCTGAACATTCAGGATGCAAAATGTCAGGTTGAATTCTTCAGCCAGAAAATGCACAATATTAAATCCACAAAGTTTTCATGCATATAAAAGTCAGTGGAGATGAAGTTTGATATAGTGGAGTCACTTAAGGCTCTCGCTACCCACATTGTGTGCTTCACGCTTCATCTCCCCTGATCTTCCCAGGGCCTCTCTCCACACCTCCTCAGATCAGCATGCTACAGTGGATCTCAGAAAGTGCTGATTTGGTCAGACTGGCCTCTTTAATTTGTGATGAGTGTGGGAGAGTAGGACCCCACCGGGAGCCCAGAGCTCCTTGTGGCCAGGTTGTGCTGCGACTCCATCCCCCTAGCCAGCTGTAGGTGCATCTGCCAAGTCAGCGCCAGGTACAAAGTTCTCACCACCACTAAGAGAAGCACAGTTTGAATAGAATTTTCCTTTTTATGTGTGATAGAGACATGAATTTGACGTTTTCATTGGGCGCTGCCGGTAAAATCAGCCTTTAATGTGAAGGGAATGCATATCAGCTGACCTTTATTTACTATTAGGCTATATTACTTTGTCTTTTCATCTTTTAAGCTGAGCTCCCAACTTGTGCCAGTGTACAAATTTAAGTTTTACAGTTCAAGCTTTTACAACCTTTAGAGCTGCCAGGCTTTTATAGCATTTTGTCATTTATGGACCTTTAACAAACCGTGAAACAGGAAACTATGTTGTAAAACCTTGGGGTTTGTTCAAGGTAATCACAAAAGACATTTAATTTCACAGTATTTGTTTTTGTGCAGTGGCAGATAGTACAATGTTTGTCTTCAGTACTTCTTAAATTCTCATTTTTCTTTCATAAGCAAACATTAAAGCTAACATCCAGTAATGTGAAGATTACGTGAAGATGGCAGACTGAAGGCAGAAGAGTCCAGATGGTCTTACCTTTAAGTTTCATCCTAAATTTTAAAGAGTTACAAAAGTTTGCAGAGATTGCAGAAAGTTGAGGGCAAGATCACAAAAAAGTCAGTGATATTCTAATAACTGAAAATCAAAGAGGTTATTGAACACATACAAAATTCAATTCTTCCAAAAAACATAAATACTCAGATAAAGTTTTAAACACAAGAGGCATATGCACACACATACTGCCGTAATATCTTTCAGATTTTAGTATGCGTGCATCTGTTTGTTTTACTCTTTATAATTACGAGGAAATTGTCTTTCTTCTTGTCCCTGGAGTTGTTTTAGCATTTTAAAAAATACTAAAAGCCCCAAAATGTTGTGTTTTCTTATGTAGATGATGTGAAAACAAGAATTAAAGTCATTTAGGATGCAATAAAGTGGGTAAGCACGATGTGTCATGCTGCCAGAACTGCTTCAGTGCACTTTGGTATTGATTCTACAAAGTAATCGATCACTCTTATTCTAAAACATATTCTTATATTTGGTAATGAGGGAGCCTAAACACTTTGGTCCAAAGTCTCTGAAGCTGAAGTCCATAATTCACATCCTTTTTATAGTCATAGAACCACTGAGTGAATCCTTGTGTTATGTATGGGGGCATCTGTTTCTTGGAAGAGCTCACCACACTCCGAATGAGAATGTTTCATTAGGATAAAGGTGTTCACTCGCAGTGACCATTACCTCAATGGGGACAAGATAACTAAAACCATGACAACAGAAGGGCCTGGGTCCCATCACTACAGGGTCAAAGGTTCAGAATCTGTCTTTAGTAATTTTGCATTAGTCAAGTACCCATGTGAACTGTAAAATGAATCCAGTCCTTGTTTATGGAGACAGGAGGAAAACCAGTAATTGTGACAGATTTTAAGTAGATATCTTCAAATTTTTTATAATTGTACAGATTTCCCCATTTGTTACTTTAAAAAAAAAAAAAAAAAAAAGGATTTCGCTCTCAAAGATGAGGTGAATCAAGCTCATAAGTTGACTTGCACTATATTAAAGACTGTATATGGGCTCTAGAGTGCAAGTTGGTGCATGAATCCATTAACTGACAGGGATTTATGTGAGATTTACAGGCCCACCTAATTTTCACAGACCCTTCAAAGCTTTTGCTTTGGGAAAACTGTATGACTTTTACTTGTTCACTTACTTTTACTTACGGAAAGTATTTTGCCAGCAGGTGAAGCGCACATGGTTTATTTCAGGTGCATCTTACGTGAGGCTGCGAGGCCCAAAGTTCAAACTCTTTTTCCCTTTTTCTGCCCCAGTGAGCACGCCGTCTTCCCTGATACTGCTAAACACCACCTTCTTTCTGCCTCATCTTCCAGTAACTTTTATCTTTGCATCAATTTTTTGAAAGCATTTTACCATTTTGTGACATTATCTTAATCATGATGCACATTTTAAGCCTTAAAGCATAGTACAGGGGGGAAAACAATGACTGATGGCTGTTTGAGAGACTGGCTGCTTAGTATCAATCCATTTTGCTGGAAGCAATGCTGTCGGTAATTACATCAGAGACGTATGGCATGGCCGATAAAAGAAATGAAACTCTGGAAGTTGGGCCATTTCCTTTTTAAAGATTGTTTGCGACGTCTTGTGCGTCATGGCATTGTTAGCTGACAGTCATCACATCTATGCAAGAAACTTGCTTACTGAGCTCTTTCATAAATTTCTGTCATAAAAGTTGTAAAGCTGACCTTATTCTTTAGAAATTGAAGCTTTTATTGTCAACCTCATTATGAACCTCTGCTGAATGCAAAAATGAGTAGCGAGCCCTGCGCCCTTTGCCAGAATTGGTTGACTGTAATAGCAAACAAGAGCCTTATTCCTGGACAAGGCCAGAGGCAGCACACTGCAGCCTGAAGGCCAGCCAGAGCGAATCCTGTTGCCAGGCAACAGTTTACAGGCAAAGGGGGAGCTATTACCGGGGTCCTCCATGGCTGCTCAAACCCCTGCGTCATCGTCACGTCAGGATTGGGTCTGCAACTTGCCTGGCCTTGAATTATTGATTCGATTCCGCCCAGGCATCAACGTTTTACTGTGCTGGTCCAACCTGAACACTCCTGTCTCCTGTCACTGTCTGCTTCTTTTTCAGAAACACAGTCCACTAGAGAGGAAAATACTTTACCATAGTTTTATTGGCTTAAAAAAACAGATTCTTATTTTCACTTACTTTAGTATTCTTATACCGTGAAGGGATAAGGGGACTGGGATTTCTGTTGTGTGCCAATTACTGCATGTATTTAGTTTTCAAAAGGAAAACACAACAAAGCAGCAGGAAGACGTATTCAGTCTCATCACTCACTTTAGATTTTTTTTTTTTTTTTTTTGGGAGGGGGGAGGAGTGGGTGGCTGTCTGTAGTCTTGTGTGTTTGGTGGTGGCTGTTTGAGGTGTCCTTCTGTGATGGAGCCTTATTTGTTTCCTGAATGTCTAATCTGCCAAGTTCATGCCTTTGGCTGCCCACTGAGAAGGGGTTCCTTGTTCTGTGTCTGCCTGGCAATCCCAGTGACTGCTGCTGTCCCCGGCCTCTTGTGCACATTAACATACAGCTGTCCCACAGGATGTAGTGAGAGACACCCAGGAGCTTCAGAGGGAAGTTGGGCACTCCCTCTCCTCTCCCCCGATTCAAGTCACAGCCAGCAGCAGTAGCAGATGGGCTGGGGAGATTAAACCAATCGGCACATGGCAGCTATTGTGAGCTGCCTATTGTGAAAGTTAAAGGTCATCTATAGGGTCAAGGCTGAATGGCTGTGATGAGCCCCGCCTGTTATAAATGAACTGTATTGATGAAGGTTTTGCTAATGATCGCTTTTTGGCTTGTCAGGAACATTGATCAGTGCTGCTTGCTGATGGGATGCAAGAGTGCCGGTGACACACAGGAGGAGTGAGTTTAGTTTTCTCCATCAGCTACATTGTACAACTACTTAATACTATAATAACTAACGTGATAAAAATACATTTAAAAAATTAATAATTTAAAAATAAATATATACTTGTTATCCTTACCGTGTGTGACATTTTTCTAATTCGTCTGTAGACATCTGCAGTGGCTTGAATGTTTCTTTGAAAAACTCGCGCTGAAGTTTACTAAAACAGCTGTGGATTTATCCTGAGTTCTATATTCTACCTGGGTGTGTATTTTAAAAACATTAGTGAGGTGTTATTTAATGAAGCTGTATTTTTGTGATCTGTAAGGATTTCAGCCTTAAAAAGAAAAGTATGAACAGGAGTATTTGTGGCACAGTCACACTTAAGTAAACCGTAGGACAACAACCTTCACGCGACTCAGAAAAATAGATGGCTGTGCGGTGGTTGCATTGAATTTATTTTTTCAATTATAATAGTTGCAGCAAACACTTTCATTTGCAAGGCGATTGTACAGGCCATCTTTTGGGAGGCAGCGTGTATGTCAAAGGCTCGCAAATAACTGCAGTCAACAGGTTGTGATCTACGCCAACGAGTACAACTCACCCGCGTTGTCTTTTTGCAGTAGGGGACCAATTTTTGTTGTATTGTGGTTATATGAAAGCAAGGTTTCCAAGTGCTTATATCACTTTGCAGTTACAGTTTCCGTAGGATGGTGCTTTATCACTATTTGTGGAGGAATTTCTGGCTTTCTGTTTAATGTCTCAGGTTCTTTCTGCTATCTGAAAGTAGTTGATGTGAATTTGTGTATATGCAGATGGCAACAGATTCGTGATTTTCGCCAATTTATCAGTATCATCACAAATGAATTGCATGTCACTGCCAACTTGTGTCGTAGCAGACAGACTCCATCTTATTGCTCTTTTATTAACATCTTGATGCATCAAAGTTGAAGATGAGAGTGGTTGCAGAGCTAGTCCCCCCATCTTTGACGGAGCCAAAGTGCGTTGCACGTTCATTGCACACAGTCGCAGTAATGTTGGTCGTCCTGTGGTCTCCAACCACTGTTTTCCCAGCCTGACTGTAGGATTAGAAAGGTTGGACGTGACGGAAAGTACAGAGAGTTGAGGTTTTGACATTAAGGGAAAAATCATTAAAACCCTCTAAGGTTTGTTTTATAGTTGATGGGAAGCCTTGAAGTGGAAGTTTGGTAAGAACAAATGTGCAGGCAACGTAATATTAAATGACTGATAAAGGAGATGCAAAAAGAATGTGGTCAAAGCACTTTTCAGTATACATTATTTCAGAACTAAAATGTCAGTTTACCTTGAAGGCACTCTTTGCATAATGTGTTGTCATCAGTGAAAATGTAAAATAAATTGTCGTCTACATTCTGAATAAGACATTCATTTCAGCCTCATATATCCCGACTGCTTGGTTTCAAACAAAATACTGCCGTAACACGGATCACAACAAATGCTCAACCGTCACTTCTTAGGAACCATTTTCTAAGCAGCTGCTCCCTTACCTTGACATTTGAAGTCATGAGTTTCAGGTTGAATTTTACTTAAAGGTCATGAAACATGGAAGACAGAATAGAAATTGACTGGAATAGTAATGCCCTTTGACTGGAACATCCTTTGCTTAGGATGCTCAGTTTAGCTGAGGGTTCATGAACTTCAGATCGCAATCTTGTATTCATTTTTAAGTCCTGGGAAACATTCAGGCACCATGTAGACTGAGAGGCTTGGATAACCAACTCTGTTAGTTGTGCTAGTTCAGTTTACTCTACTTTTTCTCTGTGTGGTACTGACCCCCCCCAACCCCCAGTTGTGTGCCTCTATTTTTGAAATGCAGGGCAACATCCCTTAAAGAAGATGGCGTGGTTTCTTAGCAGAGGAGAAAAAAGAAAAAAAGAAAGCCACCCATGCTATTTGCGGTGTGCGAGTATGATGCTGTGCGCGCAGAGAAGTCTATTTTTGGGAAATTGTTCCAACCTCACTTCCAGTTTCCACTTTCGTGCTCATTTCATTGACTGGGCCGTTGGCAGTGTCGGCTCTTTGTGGGGAAAAGTAGAGGAAAAGAAGTGACAGCGTGACATGTCAAGTTAACCTCTAAAATAAAGAAGTGACAACTGTCTACCCAACATAAGAGGTAGAAGATTGTGTGGTAATGATGGCAGCTGGAAATCTGTAATGAGTAAGCCCCTTCAACAGAGACCAAAGTCCCCTGATTGTGTCTCTAAAGCACATTATGGTCGCCTGCTGCTATGCCATTTCGATATAAACAAGCTTTTTAGCTGTGTTTTAACAATCCTGACATGAATAGCAAAATTAAAAACAATATTTTAAAATGTAAACTGTTTGTGCTTGCTTCTTGGCTTCGGGAGTGCTTGCACTATTAAAACAGGAAGCCATATTTACTTTTGTCATGCCATCTGTTGCCTCTGTGTCTGCAGTAGCTCTGCAGATTCTGCTTTGCTTTCACTTGCTTCTCTCAGGTGAGATGATGATTTAATATCATCTCATATACATTTGAGTGTGTGGGACAGGTTGAATGAACGATACACATCCATCATGGCAGGTTAAATTTTGCATGTTTGTAGTTTGACCTCAAGTATTCAAGTTAATCTAACAACTTGTGTTTACAGTGCAGTTACTAACAGGATGGTTGTCTATTGATAATCCAGGCCATCTGCATCTCTACACAGAATTCATCAACAAAAGGTTTTGGCATATAATCTAGGCCCAAATATTTCAGAACAGCAAATATAATACTATCAAAATGCTAATAACATGTACTGTGTTAATATTAAGAAGTGCCTACAAAGTACATGGCTGGTGAAGTCAAAAAGTGAAACATGTTTAATCCTGAATGAATGCTATATAAATAATAAATGTGTTGTAGTTTAGTCACTGTGCATCTTTTTTTTTTTTTTCTCTTCTAAATCAACCCAAACCTGGAACTTGCACTGCGCTGCCTGATGTATGCGTGTATGCATTATATTTTCCTGTTGTAGGTGTTCTTGGGGACTTTGATGATATTCAAAGATTATGTATGGCATGAACATCACACATGAGCACATAAATCAGCAAAAAAAAAAAAACCCACACGTACTACAGCTGCTTGAGGTGCCTTTCCAGATGACCTGTACAGCATTTTTCCTATTTATTCTGTGCAAACTAGGAAGTAGAAAAGTGGTGTTGCTTGTGTAGTTTTGGTGTGTAGGCGGGATCTACAAGTATTAGAAGAAATGTCAGAAGCTGTTTGAGTTGGAGGCGGCAGTGGGAAAAGACTGCAACAAAGGCTGAACCGAATCAGTGAGCTTTAACCACGTCCAGTGTCCAACCTTTTTGTAATTTTGAAAGCAAAATATTTACTTGGTAATGGATTTCAGTCTAGGGGTCACCTTAGTTTTATTTTGTGTCATAAAGTGCCAAAGGAAGGACAGTTAAACATCTGGACTCTTACTTTGGAGCTATATTGTTGAAATTTGTGCAGATGAAATGTGAAAAAAATATATATACAGTGGGGCAAAAAAGTATTTAGTCAGCCACCGATTGTGCAAGTTCCCCCACTTAAAATGATGACGGAGGTCAGTAATTTGCACCAGAGGTACACTTCAACTGTGAGAGACAGAATGTGAAAAAAAAATCCATGAATCCACATGGTAGGATTTGTAAAGAATTTATTTGTAAATCAGGGTGGAAAATAAGTATTTGGTCAATAACAAAAATACAACTCAATACTTTGTAAAATAACCTTTGTTGGCAATAACAGAGGTCAAACGTTTACTATAGGTCTTTACCAGGTTTGCACACACTGTAGCTGGTATTTTGGCCCATTCCTCCATGCAGATCTTCTCGAGAGCAGTGATGTTTTGGGGCTGTCGCCGAGCAACACGGACTTTCAACTCCCGCCACAGATTTTCTATGGGGTTGAGGTCTGGAGACTGGCTAGGCCACTCCAGGACTTTCAAATGCTTCTTACGGAGCCACTCCTTTGTTGCCCGGGCGGTGTGTTTTGGATCATTGTCATGTTGGAAGACCCAGCCTCGTTTCATCTTCAAAGTTCTCACTGATAGAAGGAGGTTTTGGCTCAAAATCTCACGATACATGGCCCCATTCATTCTGTCCTTAACACGGATCAGTCGTCCTGTCCCCTTGGCAGAAAAACAGCCCCATAGCATGATGTTTCCACCCCCATGCTTCACAGTAGGTATGGTGTTCTTGGGATGCAACTCAGTATTCTTCTTCCTCCAAACACGACGAGTTGAGTTTATACCAAAAAGTTCTACTTTGGCTTCATCTGACCACATGACATTCTCCCAATCCTCTGCTGTATCATCCATGTGCTCTCTGGCAAACTTCAGACGGGCCTGGACATGCACTGGCTTCAGCAGCGGAACACGTCTGGCACTGCGGGATTTGATTCCCTGCCGTTGTAGTGTGTTACTGATGGTGACCTTTGTTACTTTGGTCCCAGCTCTCTGCAGGTCATTCACCAGGTCCCCCCGTGTGGTTCTGGGATCTTTGCTCACCGTTCTCATGATCATTTTGACCCCACGGGATGAGATCTTGCGTGGAGCCCCAGATCGTGGGAGATTATCAGTGGTCTTGTATGTCTTCCATTTTCTGATGATTGCTCCCACAGTTGATTTTTTCACACCAAGCTGCTTGCCTATTGTAGATTCACTCTTCCCAGTCTGGTGCAGGTCTACAATACTTTTCCTGGTGTCCTTCGAAAGCTCTTTGGTCTTGGCCATGGCGGAGTTTGGAGTCTGACTGTTTGAGGCTGTGGACAGGTGTCTTTTATACAGATGATGAGTTCAAACAGGTGCCATTCATACAGGTAACGAGTGGGGGACAGAAAAGCGTCTTACAGAAGACGTTACAGGTCTGTGAGAGCCAGAGATTTTCCATGTTTGAGGTGACCAAATACTTATTTTCCACCCTAATTTACGAATAAATTCTTTACAAATCCTACCATGTGAATTCATGGATTTTTTTTTTCACATTCTGTCTCTCACAGTTGAAGTGTACCTCTGGTGCAAATTACTGACCTCTGTCATCATTTTAAGTGGGGGAACTTGCACAATCGGTGGCTGACTAAATACTTTTTTGCCCCACTGTATATATAATATATATAGGGCTGTCAGCGTTAATCGCGTTAAAGTGACGTTAACGCAGCATTTCTCCGTTAACGAGTTAACGCGGATCACCCTTTGCGTGGGGCTGGACGGCGTCAACACGTTAATCGAGCTAACCGTGCTATCGTGTTGACTCAAGGACAGCTTTTACAACAGGGCAATAGCCCTGATCAATGTAAATAGCTGACCTGACTGGATACCTCCCTGGACTTTTTAGGGGGAGTTTACAATGTTTAAAACGATAACAATAATATTTATATTTATAACAAGGTGCAATAATAATTAATGTGCAATAATAACAGTGTGCAATACACATACACTTATTCTTCTTTTTTATACTAAGTTAATATACTGTGTTGTGTTGTTTGTTACGTTGTGATGTGTCATATCGTGTCGTGTTGTGTTATATGTAGTGCCGACGTAGGACAGTTTTTCCAATTTCATTGTACTACTGTACTATGTATGACTGTGCAATGACAATAAAGAGTTATCTTATCTAATATGCATATGAAAATGTGCTAAATGTGTTTTCTGGATAGCAGCTCATGTGGCTACAGATCCAGTAACTCAGGACATCATCATTAAAATGGACATTTTAATAGTGGATTTAACGTAAACACATTTGATAAGCACTAAGTATACCAAGCTTCAGCATTTTTCAAATACCATAAATATACTAAGGATGTTCCATACATTCAATTTCCTAGCTACCTGAAAGAGACTAAATTAAAGGGAACAACTGAATTTCTAGAAGTGAAAAAACACTCAAGATTATGCACATTCTAGTGAGTGTCCATACAAATATTGCAATATAGCAAATAGTTTCTCAGATTCTTCAGCGGTTTCAAATGTCAATGACGATTAAAGGAATTCTCAGACATAATCTCAGATTACTCTGCCAAGTGTGGCTAGCGTCACCCTTGTTCTCTTGCCGTTTAATGTCTGCATGCCTTTGGGAAATGTGGTTTCATATTGATCAGCTGGTTATATGCTAGATTACTCTGACGGTGCTGTTCATTCTCTAGATCAAAATACTGCAGAATCACGCTGGCTCACAGGGCTGTCCGCTCTCTCCCTCTTTTGTCGTGCCACTTTTCTTGTTCACAACATCCTGTTACGCAGAGACAGGGGTGCTGCTGTACATGTTATTATTGTACAGCTGGTGTTGTGTAATGTGTTTACAGCAGGTGCTTTACATTAATATCAGTAATTAGTTTGGCTAATGTTTTGCCGACTGACGTGGCAAAATTTAATCTTTTAGCACAAATCCCTAACCAATAGAAAAATTGAAACACGTATCCATCAACTCAAGATCCGCTGCTCGGTTCTTCATCACCTCTGTCTCTGTGTTGTTCAGCACGAGCTCCAACTCCTCAGAGCCCCAGTCTTGTATAAAAAGTCTTTTCCATCCCAGCATTTACTGGGTATATGGCAAAACCTCTAGCACTGGCCTTAAAATTGTATTCAGTATTTCTAATAACAAACTAAAAAATTTGCGTGCCTGTTCACCCAGAAGGTTTTAACTGTCACATTTGTCTCTTACAGTAAGCTTCAAGTTTGTGTTAATTGTTTGTTTTCTGTCTTTTTTGTTGCAGTAGTTTAGATACCATAATTTTCTACCTGTGATCTTTATTTGTTGGATTGACTGAATGCATATGTCAGTAATCATTGCATCTCTTGTTTAAAGGTACTACAATAGTTTGATATATGTCTGCTTTTGCATGATAGGGGAAGGGGATACAAATAGGCTTGCAAAGCCCTTCATGGTTCACAGCTCCTCTTCCTTTCCTGAAATGAAACCTTTATGATCCTTGATCCTTGTCATTCTGTATAGCCTTTCAAATCTTGGGAGACATCTCTGTTTTGCTATCATCCATCCATCTATCCATCTTGCTCAAAAAAATTCATCAGTTTCCTTTTTTAATGCATTATAGCATGACCAGATCTTTTTGAAAACAGTAAGGTCCAGTGTTTCCCTAGTGTATAAAATATCTAGCCAACATTTCTTTTCTTAACTTGCATTGCCTGAGCCAAAAAGGTCACTCAGTCCTCAGTCCTACCAGTACGGCAAATTAAATGGTGAATATGATCCCATAGCTCGTATGCTTCCTGAACCATTGCTTTCCTTGTGATTGTCTACTCGTGCATTCTTTATCCTCAAGCACTTTTTTAGTTTGCCTCAGACTGTTTTGTTAAGTAATAGTCCCATGTCCTTTGCGATCACTATTCTTGTGTGGGTTTTTGTTAATGTGAAGCATTACAAGAAACATTTCACTATCATTTCTGAGTTGCGGTACACCCTTGGTAGAATTTGACAGAAACAATAGCAGGTTAATACAGAGGAAAATAATTCCCTTAAAGGAATTGATCTCGATCATTCATCGATTTTCCTGTTTATAATTTGTAGGACATAGAATAGGAGAGGGAATACATTTCTGTGGAACTACTCTAGATAAGGTAGGTAGGTAGGGTACATTTAAACAGATTTATTAAAAATTGTGCATGAATTAAAGTAATATGCTTGTCATTTAGCATGCTAGTGCTGTAAAAACCTGCTTTTACAGCAATATAGCAATCACAAAAACATGCTTACTTTAGTCATTGATATTTGAGGCCATGTCCACTCCACACTCTGCATGCAGCTGCATTGCTTTCATGTTGCGTCATTCTTATTAACCAACAGAGGCCCATGAATGTCTAAATGTTCATGTGCTGCCTGTTTGATCTCTCTCTTTCCAAATAAAGTCGTTTGAATCTCACTTTGTGGCATCAGACATGAGAGTTGATAGCAGTCAAGTCTAGCACTAAAAAGGTTGCTATCACCCACTCTGCTAGTGGGCCACCACAGATAACGGTAATCCCGAACAGACACTTTAGACAAGAGCCTTGGCTTTCGCAACATGGCCGGTGGACATGTCTAAAGAAGATCAAATGTACTTATCACGAACTGTATTGCGCATCAAAATGCGAGTCACGTATTTCACTGCTATCAAGTGTTTATTTTGTTCACCTCTCCACTAACCTCGGCTAGTTGAATAAGACTGACCAAACAAAGGCTGTGTTTGAAACTTTCAGCTGAGCAAACTTGAAAGATGTTCGGCCCGCATTTTTTCCAGATTAGCTGGTCAGTCAGGCTCACCTGCCAGAAGGACTCGCCTTAGTTTGACTCTCAGAAAAGGCAGAGGCTGGAGCTACACCTTGTCCTCAAGACGAAATTGCTTGCGCTGATGATTTGTTTACTCTTTGTTGCGCTTCATTATTCAGCAAGTTTAGACACTCACACAGTGTCTCGGCAGTGCGAGAAAGCTGCCATGCAATCTTTGTTCTTTTATCTGATTGTTACAATGAAGATGTTACAGTCTGTAATAGAGCTGCAGCTTTTAATTATTTTAGTAATCGTGCAATCTATCAATTATTCCATCAATTAATTGGATAAGAAATAACTGTCTCATGAATCAGCAATAATTAATATTCAAAAGTGAAAACATGTCTTTCAAAATAAACTGTTCATAGGTTTCCATTTTAGAAACTGCAGTGTGTTCATCTGTCAACCAAACGTATTGTATTTACCTGCCATGATAAAAGTGTACTTTTAATGTATGTATTTTTTACACAAAGTATTTCCTTAAGTGCAAAACTATCTAAATACACTGAAGTAAAGGTCAAAGGTCAAAGTCAAATAACATATGCAGTCTAAACTAAAGCCAAAAAAAAAAAAAAAAAAAGTAGGTTTACGGTCTTCCTCGAAGGCATTGGAGAATGTGGTGGCGGCAGTGAAGAGAAGTGAGCATATCAGCATTCTGAAGACTGCCCTGTGCTTTGATGCAAAGTCTTTGTGCTGCTGAAAACAAGACGTTATGATGGTGCAGACGTTAATTAATAGTGATAACTCTGTGTCCAACCTAACAACCTTCAGGTCAGTGGCTTAGCATTTTGCTGGCCAATCTTTTTTTTTTTTTTTTTAATGGATTGTGAAAAAGCTTTTATTTTTATATTTTTAAATATGAATGCAAATAATATAAATATATTATATATAAAAAAATACAAAATAAAGGGCGAGAACAGGTGCTTTTGATGATGATTTGCGAGTTCTACAGCAGTTGATGTCATTAACATGGTGGTAAAGGAGTGATTTAAAAGCTGGTTAAACGACTTGACATGCCAGGTAGAAAATGTATTTGTTTGTCTCACTAATGTGCAGCTCCTGCAGTTACTGAAGTTACAGTAGTTTTTGCTAAAGTGTTAAACAGTTGTATTATTTTTTTCCTTAGAATTTCCCAAGAGAGTGCAGCCTAGGCTACTGTTTTGCTTATATTTTACTTATGCTGTGTCACTGCTATTGCATTGTAATGCTGCTGGTACCTGGTAGCAGTACATTCACACTCGAATAGGTAGCTTGTCATCAATGACAGTAGCTCCTTGTAAAAGGAGGATGGAAAGTGCCCTTCATTTTGTTTGCATCTGGCAGGCAGCAGTATTTATTACTGTAACCACTGATGAAACATTGTTCAGTCGTTTTCTTTTAATGTCATCATAAATCATATAACTTCAAGGCCATATTGCCCACCTGTAATATACACAGTGTGGCTGAATAAAAGGCATGTTTATGGAGCCACAGTGAGTTGGTGTGCATGTGATGTACTAAATGTAATTTCAATCCATTTGATACTTTTGACCTTTTAAGTAACATGTTACATTCTAGATGTGCTAGAAGAAAAGTTCATCTTCTCGTAACCATCCATATTTTGTTAAAATCAGCATTGCCATCCAGAGAGCCACGCTGCTACCTTGCCTACTAAATCTTGATGCTAAAGCTTAAAAGAAGGGTAAATGTTCATTATTTGTGCTTAATTCACTGGTTATACCAGACGGTTCAATAGCATCCTCTAATCTCTGATCCGCTTAGATAAAGGTTAAATCTCACTTCAGATGTTTCTCATGCACATTTCCTTTTGAAACCTTTTATTTGGAACAGCAAAGAAGCAAATTACTGCTTTGTTGAAGAGATAAAGAGTAGTATGTGTAGACTGTGTTCCAGATGAGATCAGTATCAGAAGAGGGGAAGTACCAAAGCCAGCTTGACGAGCGAGTTTGTGTAGCAAGTTCAGGTCAAGGCAAGCAACCGAGCCACTGTGAGAATGTCCCCCACACAGTTTGCCGCCACCTTCTCAAGCATATTTGGGGATCCTCAGATGACAGGCGGCACAAATTGGCACTCTCTGATTCATCTAGGATAGGAGAGTGATCATTCTGGACGATTAAAGAGGTTTATTCACTCTGTGTAAATGTTGATGCCAGCCCTGGCCAAGTTTCACCTGGCTCATCTCTCACATTTCCATAACATTCTTTCATTTCTCAATGAGATAGGACAGTCCAGGCTGTATCCACATGCAAAACCCACATAGGCCTATCATGGGAAGAGGATTACAAAGAGAGGGCAACAGTAACACTGACCTTTTTCCTGTACAGTTTGCCTTCACAGGTATGCACACACACACACTTAAGGGCACATTTATTAAGTTATTGGACGGATAAGTTTAATTACTTCAAATGAATGGAGCCAAAAGCTACTTTAAAGCTTTTAAAGCGTCCCTAAATAAATGTTGACACTTACCAGCTACCATTATCATCTAGAGATATACCCATATTTTCAGGTGTTTTGGTTTAACATTTAGTTTTTAATTTTGGGATTCTGGTTTTTGTTTTTGTGTTTTTTAAACTCTAAATGTATACAATCTCACCTTTGGTGCTGGACATCTTGCTCAATATACTTCAGTTCATCTCACTGTTGCCTTGTTAACTTTGTAGCTAGATGTACTGACTGTTCATATCCCTTTAATAACTTTTTTTAACAAAACCTGCCTAGCAACAACTCCACAAGATTTTGCTCTCCTGCCTCAGACATTTTCTCTCTGCAGCACTCTGTACAGGGAGTGGCAGAGAAACGGGCAGTATCACCTGTGAATGAGCTGTCGGCACATGTGCAGTGTTTTGGTGGTTGTTGGAGGAGACTGTGCCGTGTAAGAAAGACTCTGTCACCCTATTCTCTTGCAGGGATTTTCCATAGTCTCTGCCATAGTCTGTAACATGGAGTATGAGTATAATATTTTTCAGACAACAAAAAGAGGTAATAAAAATCAGGATCATTAAAAATAAATGCCTCTAATTAAGCTGAAAGACTCGCGTCCTACTCAAACCATGTCAGCAATCACCAATTCCTCCACCCGCTGGCTGAAGCTTGGGATATTCACTGATTGGTACTGACGTGCTTTGGGCACTCTGATGATGGCCTCAGGGTTTAGCTATGATGCCTTTGATCGGACAACATAATGACTGAGAGCATCATTAAGTGGCAAAGCGACACAATTTCAGTCATTGATTACTTTGTCTTCATTGCCTGTGCTCCTATAAAATGAACCCTTTGGGAGAACCAATGAAACTGAGTCCATCTAAAGTTATAGAAGCTGTAGTTTGCCAGGGCGTGCATTTTTCTGCGTCTGTCATTTTCAAACTTCAGAACTGTACTTTTGCTTTATTTTATACATGAAAGAGATTAGCTGATAATGCTTTTTCTGGCACTAAAATTACCACAGTTTACACATAGTTAAAATGTGCCAAGTCTCAATTTTAGAAGTTTGAATGGGGGATTTAGAGGAAAATAGAAAAGCAGTATGTGTAGATTTATTATTTCTTATCAGATGTCATTATGCCCCAGATTTTGGGTTATGTTGCCATTCTTTCAGAGATTTGCGGAGCTGTGAATTAAGAAAGGCTACTGGTCAACTCATTTATAAAGTGTGAACAATTGTTACCCATTTTGGCTTTCAGTCTGCAGATTTCCATCTATTCTGGGTATGTGTTGAGGCCACATTGTCATTTTACCTAAGCACCCACACTAGACCACAATGTTTTCTATGGGGAAATTAGCTGCGTCTGCTATTTCCCTGCAATTGTTTCTGTGGTCAGTGTCAGTTGTACACAAAGGGAGGAGACATTATGGCTGTTGTTTCCAGTAATATTGTTTTATGACAAAACAGGGAGGCTGAACAGAGATCTGGACATCCCAGTTCTGCATGAGATGTAGCACCATTACAGGTTTATCTTTGTAGTTACCTAACGAGAGCAGAAGTGCACAGGAAGTCTGAACTTCTATTGAATAAAAGAATGGCCGCTGTATTCAGGAAGCCTTCCTTTGTGGTGCATGCTTTATCTCTATCTACTTTTTACTGCAAACACCATAGAAAACTATTTTCCTTTTTGTACAAAAATATGAAACTTTTACATGTCTTCTGCTGACCAGGTTATGCTAACTTCATCAACAAGGGAGAAATTCCTCTTTTGGTTCTGTTCATTTGTGAATCCCAAATAAAATGCAGTGTTATTTATGGCCAGTATTTGCTCTTATGTCTTCAGCCTTTATAGTGCATACACATGTGCCTCTGAGGGACAAACACTGGATACTGTCTCTTTGACTGTAATCATTCTCACTTTAGTGTTGGAGCTGTAATATATATTTGTCTTCATGTTCATTGTGATGACCTTTGCCTGTTATTTTCTCAGGGCTCCTCTACTTCTATACATTATAAAATGCTGCATCCACTTCCACTTCTTAAATAATTGCCGATAACTGCAAATACTGACCTCTGTTCTCCATTTATTTTTATTTAAGCCTATTGATGTCACAGGGGAGATGCCTTAGCCTCTTGCTTTAATTTCTTTGTTTTTTTCTTTTTGACCTGAACCCTTCAAACTTGAATGTCTCAGTCGCGTGGGTGGCTGTAGGATATGTTAATTCAACTCCATGCAGATGATGCCATTATTATCCACCACAGAATGCCATGATCCATGATTTCCTTATTCATTAAACCTCCCCCACACAGATTGCATCTGTCCAGTCTGGCATGGGGATCACACTTAACCCATTTGAGGAAAATCTACTGAATGCAGACCCCCTGCTTCTTTTTTTTTTTTTTTTTTTTTTTTGTCCAGAGAAGACAATCGCACAATGACATGACCCCATTTAGTGATGCATCGCTGCCCAAGAAGTATTTTCCTCCTTCAAGTTCACCACCTCACATTAAACATTTTCTCAAGAAAGCCCCTTTCTCCTGTAGTTCAGCTTTTTTCCCACCAAC
This sequence comes from Astatotilapia calliptera, assembly GCF_964374335.1. NCBI lineage: Eukaryota > Metazoa > Chordata > Actinopteri > Cichliformes > Cichlidae > Astatotilapia > Astatotilapia calliptera. Next base: position 27,468,489 of record NC_137427.1, on the reverse strand, counting down.
ATCTGTTGATTGGAAATCGTTCCAGTCACCAATCCTGCAAAACAGCTGTGAGGCTTTACTTATTACTCCTCTAATTAGTCCGTGTTTCACTTATCACAAAGTGCAGCAATTAAATTATTGTGACAGCTTCCTAATTAAGGATTATTTTTCTCAAATTTTCTGCTTAATTGTTTGGTTTCTGGTGTACATTTTCAATTTCCTTTTTAAGCCCAAGTTGTGCAGATTGTTTGAAAAGTTTAGTTTGAGTCACCAGCAGCCTAACAGCCAGAGATATTTACATATGTACTAAACTTTGTATTTGTATTTGAGAGGCCACAGCTAGAGGGCTTTCATGGCTGTTCCTTAATTCTGTAATTTATGATTAATCTAGTAATTGTTTCAGACTTAAGGCAATGTCTGACATCATTTTAAATGTCAGTATTATGGCCTTGCTTCTAAAATCTGTATATTTTAATGCATATATTAAGTATATACTAATCCAAAGATTATCAAAAACTAGATTGATGGGAAGATCAGACTAGGTAGCCAATCCGAGGATGCTTATCTTACCTGCAGACTTGTACAATATCTGAGGCAATGTGCTAAAAGCTTGGCACCGAAGTTGTCTGTTTATGCACAGTCGAATAACACAGCATTTGCATTTATCCACAAGCATGCTGTGCTAAAATGAAATTACTATTTTTGTACATCTTCCTCTGTTTAAATATTCCAGACCTCCCATCAGCAACTGGCTGATGGGAGGCCTGTAACCTGTTTGTCATTTGTTGATTATAATGAACAAGATTTTTAAAATGCAGTTTGCTTTGAGAAGACGACACCTGCTTTGTGCAGGATTTTGGTTTTGATAAGCAGGAGACTGGTATCAGCAGGGAGGGGGCCTGTTAATGCTTTACCAACTGGCAGAAGGAGAGTGACAAAGGAGGCCACGGACCATTCAAAGGCCACCGTGCAACCCTGCTCGCATACCAAGCACTCCAATGTGCAGTGTAAAGGTTGGGCCGGCCGATAGCATCGAGAGAGCCTTTCTCATGAGAGCCACCTTAAACACACACACACACACACACACACACACACACACACACACACACACACACACACACACACACACACAGCTCCTAACCGCTTTGTCTCATGCACCCTGACGTCCACTGATTTGAAATCTTTTGTGTTGGTATTGCTGTGGTGTCCTAGTGTCTGTAATGCTTAGATTAGCCAAGTCCCAGTATACCTTGTATAAAACAATAAATCATGTGTCATACAGTACCCTTTAGGCACATTACAATGCAAAATAAGCCTCAAGATGTAACTCGGATTGTGCTAGATTTTTACCAGGCATCTCTTCTTTGCCAGCTTTAAAATTCCCACCTGTGCTAGGTCACTCTGTAATTACAGGTGTAAGCCAGGAGAGTCTGAAAGGCTGCCAGATCTCAGTGCACAGTCACCTGTGAATAGAGCCCATCTCATGACCCTTCATTGTCTCCGCAGTTTCGATGATCTGAAGCTGATGTCGTATGAGGTCAAGTGTTGCAAATGTTGGATACCACTTGAAACGAATGGTGTAGTACAAACTCTGCACCGAGTGTCAAAAACCTTTTTGTAGGAGAAAATGTTGAGAAATCAGAAAGGATTGTCGTGTATGACCAGTCATGTTGTCCAAATTACTCAAACAAATGCATTTGAATGTGTTTATTGTGAACGGCTAAGCAGAGGAGCATCATTGGTTTGTTTACTTGGTTCGGTGTTCCAGTGAGCAGAAATCTCACTGGAACATTGAATGTGTTTTGACAGATTATCTTTACCTGCTCAAACTAAAGCTCCCATTTTAAGGTTGTGGATTTTCCCATCTCTAATCATAGTTGTAAAGCTATCAGCAGTACATAGTGTTTGTAACTGGACAGGTGCAGTTGGCTATTATCTGCCATCCTGAAATGCAAATACTGTCCTGCAGGAAGCAGGTGCAGCAGATATAGATCCATTCACATATTGCCTGATTGGTTTTAATGGCTGACTGTTTTCTGTCATGTGATCTGTTGACAGTCATTTTAATGCAGCAGTCCGGTGCAGAAGCCTATATAGAGCCAAAGCACGTGGGAAAGAATATGTTAAATTCCTGTAAAAATCCAAATTACTCAATGGCAATACTGGGCATCGGCTTTGGCAGAGGTGTGCGGTCTGAGTGCCTAGTGAGAATTGAACTGTTGCTGGCCAATATTTAGCTAATTTGTTTGTCTTTTATAATGTATACCTTTGGGTATTACTACTATATCAATCACTTGGGTCACTTTTTCTAGGCAGAAATAGCCAATTAAGCTCTCAACGTTTAGGTTTTCTCACATGACAGTGAAATACATGTTGGATTTGTGCTGGGAGTGGAATAAAACGATAGATTAAAGGAAGCAAGGCAAATTGTCACGGGCCAGCTTTTGCACTTTCTGATATTTTAAAATATTAGAATAACCTAAAAATAGCCAGATCATTCACAGCGCTAATATTTAATAAACAGATATTTTGTTACGTTTAATTTAAAATGAAAAATAAAATAAAAATCCCCATTTTTAGTGATGAGAAGTGAGCGGTGTAGTGAGAGGACTTTGACTTTCCATCAGTGCGTAATAAATGTAATCTTCAGTATAATTTGACGCAGAGGATGGCTCCTGTGTGTTTTTGGAGCTTGCAACAAGTGTGTGTGCGTTTGGCGGGGGGTTCCGCCTTTGATGCGACGAGTGAAGACAAGTCCGTATCCCACCTGGTCTCTGTGTGTGTGCTGCATGTCGCCTGCTACGCATATGTCCCCGGGTGCTCCGCTCGCGGACGGATGCGCTGCGCACAGTGTTGAATGCTGGACTGCACCATTCCTGTCGTCTCCAGCGGGGAGGCTGTAATCCGATCCCGTTCGTAGGAGCCGTCGTGCAGCCTGCGAAGAGGAAGAGGGCACTGCTCTGTGCTCTGACGCTTCTCTTCCTGCACTCCTCCCCCTTTCTGCCGAGTATCACCCTCTTTCTCCCCCTCATCTGTTCACTCCCTGCTCGGCGGCGCACAAGCCTCCGGAATCGTCGCAGTGCATTGTTCACCCATCGACCTAGCCCCTTCAAGTCGACGTGATACGACGGAGCTTTCCCCCCTCTTTCTTTCATCTACTACTTCTTTTTTTTCTTTTCCCCTGCTCATGTCTTTACCGGTGGAATCTACTGCATGCACGCCAGTCCGGTGACGTGCCCGAGCATGTTCACATCAGAGCCAGCGTCGGATTTACCTGAGAGTACACTGCCCTCACACTGTCAGAGCGATCTCGCCGCCGCGCACGCAGATTTGGACTTCACCGATTGTCACTGAGAAGCAAAGGAAAAAAGGGGGGGAAACACACCGGATTACAAGGATGGGGTTCTACGGCACTTTAAAGATGATTTTCTACAAAGTGAGTAGGATTTCTTCTCGTATTATCCGCCGTGTCACCTCCGGCACATCCTCATCTTCTCTCCGTGTGTTTGGCTCGCTCTGTCGCCCACATTATCTTTGACGCGCCTCTCGCGGCAGATCGTACGGCCACTGCGGAGGATGGACAGCATTGTAGCAGACCCCCAGAGATGCCTCTTTAATTGCCCAGGCCGTAATGTTGTGTTAGCGTTGCGTTAAAATCTTTTAATACGCTACTAAGCCGTTTGACGTCCTTTCCGTCATAGTAACTTCGGCTGTGTAAATAAACGCCGCCACCGCCGCGGTTCCGGGTGACATTCATCGCGTTGGTGAATTTGTTGTTGCTTTGGGGGTGCTTAATTCTGCAATCCCCGATAAAAATGTGCTTATAATTAGGCGTTATACACTCCTGAATGGAACGAAGCCCCCATTTTATTTTATTTTTTTTAATGTATTTCCCCCCTTACCTCCCATCAGTGTTGGTAAGATGCTCTGCACCTGTACATCAACTGTGGGTCCTCCCTTTCACAGACCCTAGTAGGTGCTTAAGCAATTACACATTTTACGTAATACAGCGCTGATGGAGCACCATGTATGCTTAGGTACATTCAGAAATAAGGGCTTCAAGCTCAGACGCCCAGGTTCCCCTGCAGTCCTGCCCAGTTTGCAGGGTTGTTATGATTGTACATTATGCAGCAGTGGCTATCTCCCACTGACCAAAGTAACTGCTTGAGATGCATGCATGCATCAGTCTGCCTGCATTTGCCTGTTGGAGTAGCCAATTCCCTGACACTGCACTTGCCTCAGGCTCCAACTATAGATAATGGGTCACTGTGTCAGACAGCATGAGGTAGAATATCCTCAAGGATGTTGGGTGTATTATGCTGGATTGCAGCCATAAAAATCGTCCTGTCTTAGCTGGAAAATGCAGAGTACAAACAAACGCGGGAAAACAACAAAAAAAAGCATGAAAGAGAATTTATAATTCAGACAATGTAAACAAATTCGTTAATCGTGTATAATTTTAAAACGCGGTTCAAAATATCCCTTGGGGTGGGGGATTTTTATCCAGTTAATCCTAATAATTGCACGAGAGTCTTGTTAATAGATGAATAGCGCTTCATTGATTTGAATGTTCATGCTCATTTGTATTCTCCATCCATTTTAAGGATGTACTCATTCTCAGATGTATCAGGATTTTCAAGTCATCCTGCAGAGCGCAAATATATTAGTGCTGCTTGCGGGGCTCGTAGTAGCAGACTCTCATTTTTGAGGATGAATTCAAACCCGTGTTTCTGATTTGATTGCAGTTTTGGTCCTGGAAAAACTCCTTCAACTAGCTCTCAGATCCCAAGCGTTTCTGTGCCTCAAATAATGCTGATTGAAATGAGGAGAAACTCTTTGACGAGTGCTTGAAAACACAATTTGAAAAATGAGAAAAGCCTTTTCTCGTGACTGATGCTGCAGGATGTAGTCGCCGTTAAAATGAATCAACACATTATGTAAGAATGATCGCTGTCTTTAAAATATCATTAACTCTCTGCATATCCATCTGTCGTGCTTTTGGCCAGATAGGGACGTGGGGGTGGGGGGGAAGCCAGAGGAAGGAGGGGGACGGCTGATTGGTGGTGATTTACAAACACTGTGTTCTCTGGTTACCTTTTCCCAGGCTGAAGCTGCAGAACAGGCTGGTTACACATTATTTTTTCATGCCCGCATTTAGTTTGAGGTTTTCTTACATGTGTGTGCACACACTCAAAGCCAGCCAGCACTCCCCTCTCTTCTCTCACACTCTGAATCACACACACAAAAAACATACGCGCGCGCACACACATACACACCCTCTGCATGCATTCACACACCCAGGCTCTCCTTGGCTACTGAACTGCCATTGCAGTGAGATCACCACTTTAGGAACAAGGCAGCCAGGTTTAAGAGCCCAGTCTTAACAATCCTGAATATCTTATAAACCCCTTTTTATATTATTCAGCAATCACACAAGCAAAAAATGTAGACAAAGGAAACACAAGCGATGTACCTGCCTAGCTTGGACTACATTTGCATTCTTGTTGCCAAATTTTCGAGTTTCTTTTCTGTACCTCCCCCTCATGAATTACTTCAGGTTTTTATGGTTCCTCCCTATGAGCTTTCAGCGGCTTCACGCATGAGCTGAGTTGTGAGGAAAGAATCACAAATCATTGGTCAGATCACAGTGTGGTCTCCAGCAGGCACCTTACCTGCAGTGCACATTGATGTGCTAATCATGCGCATGTGTTGTATAAGCTCAGACTTTGGTTGCCTGTCGGAAGTTTCAAGGCACAGAGTCTGTAAAGATTCAAAACTAAGGTAGGAATCCGTATCGATCAGAAGTCCATGGCTGCCAGTGCAGATGTGCTGCCGGTGCAGATGTGCTGCTCGTTATTCAGCATTTCTCTAGTCGTGGGCAAATGTTGCTTCCACATATTCTTTTTTTCTTCTTCTTCTTTTTTCTTTTTTTTGTGTGTGTGTCACTGTTCTCAACATTCACATGAGCAACCCTCACATTTAAAACACAGTGAAAACACACACACACACACACACACACACACACACACACACACACACACACACTAAATTATAGTGATAAACAAAAAAACACACATCTTTGAAGAGAAGCATGTAATCATTCCACTGTAGCGCCAGACAGTATGGAGTCAAATGTCCAGTGGTGTTTTCCTGTGTCGCATATGAACTACAATAATACACCAAAAAAAATGCATTGTTTGTGTCAAAGGGGGGAAAAGTTAAATTTACATTTGGTTTCTGGCTTCTACGCATAATCATCCGATTATACAGTCGCAGAAGCGTTCAAGGAGCAAACTTTCAGGTTGTGTGTTTGGAGCACAACAGGCTGGACTGTAACTGTAAACAAACTGTTGCCAAATACCTTTGACCCTAAACTGCTGCGCCACGAGTACTATAATCTTGTGAGAAAATCATTGATGTTAGAACTGCAGTGATGAGTTCAATAGTAGGGTTAGGAGATGGATTGCCGTTTTTACTTCATAAGAAAACAATCACCCCACACCTGTCATTTGTTTCAATTTCAGGGTTTGTTTTGTTTTTTAATACTTTTGGATGGCTGAGTGAACAAAACACACATTAGCATTTGGCTCCGACATCTTTACACCCATCAGATCCCTGACAAATATTCAGGGATGGGTTTTGGATGTGTTTCAGCCACATGCTGAACAAATACCTTTTCAGAAGTTAGAATTTATGACCTTTTAAATGAAGTCTCTTGTGCTTGGCCTTGCAGTTTTTTGTTTAGTTTTTTTTTCTTCCTTTTTTAAGCATTACCATTCGCCAGTGTTGACCTAACATGACCCCCTAACCCTGAGCTGTACCTTGAGATTTTAACAGTACTATAACTCTTAGCTGCTCCGCTTATCTTTCTGGTGCTTCAATTGTCAATACTTTATTGGAGATGACTCAAATTAAGAACAAGATATTGTGCATTAGTATATAATATAACTATTTCCCCCCATAACGACGATGAGTTGACGCCCCAGTTAATATCAATATAGATGTAGTTTGACGACCATTACAATGTGTTACATGTTTTCCAAGGGTAGCTCTAGTAGGCTGTATAGGCAGAGATCACATCACTAACCTCCAACTGAATCCCCTCGCCTGAATGTGATGGATTTTCACTAAATGTTTCGACAGGCTGTTTGTGTTTCTGCCTTTACAAGAAAAAGTTCTGCTGCATTTGTGGCAACAAGCACCATCAGCGAAGTGCGGCCACACTTTTGAGTTTGATTCTCCCCACCTTCCACACAAAGATCAGGGTCTGTGTATGGATGGGTGAGACGGAGCTGCACCCACTCTTTGCGTGCAGGCTCTCAGGAAGATACAGAGAACCCTCTTCTGCATGGGAGCTAGTATGACTGCATCAAGTCTTAGTCAGTAATGCAACTGGTCAGGTAAAATTTATAACATAACTTTTGCACCAATAATATATTTGAAAGCCGTACTGATGACAACGGGGCGAGAAAATAATAAGCTTATAAACTGATAATGAAAATACTTGTTTCTTGCAGATTTGATGCATAATTAAAGTGCATTTTGATATATATATATTTTTTTTTTACGTCGTACTTTTGCTGATATTACAAAGGAGCTGGGCTACAAGGATAAGGATCGGAAAAGGATTTGGTTTTGAATCCATGGGTTTACTTTTAAATCTCCAAAAGCCTTCACTGAAATATGAAATATATTTAAATATTAAAAAGAACAAGGCCAGGCTGTTAGATTGTATATTGTTTTGGCCAGACACTAAAAATCAGTGTTCATTTATTCAGCTAGATTGTTTATTCATGAGGGACTGGAGATGAGATGGTGATCACTTGCATGTGTGTTGAGAAGCCTTGCCAAAGAAAGTGGCAGGCATGGGATGAGGAAAATTGGCTTGCCCGGGCCTCTACACAGGCTCCTTTGTTTGCACGGTAGGGTAGGTGGTAACAGGGACTGGGTGGTGTTGCGTACGTGGAGGTGATGGAGAATAATAAAGAACTGACTTGCTTGTTTTTTTTCCTTTTCCTTCTGAATTATTGGCGCATTTCAAAGAATAAACCCTAATACCTGCTTGAGGAACTTGTTATACTTTGTGGTTATTTTGTGCGTACAGGCATGCTTTATCCTTTGAGTTTGGGTGTGAGTGCGGTTACCTATTATTGCATATTATTGGATTTCTGGTTGCTCAGTTCTCTCAATCAAAATTAAACACAGCACAGAAAAACACCTTTTCTGTGATGTGCCATCTCAGAGTGTATGCTGAGCTGTGTCACGGACAGATTGGTCATGTCTCTGTGCTTTGTTATGGCACATGTTAATTATTGAATCTCCAGCCCATGCATAAAAGTTTAATTTTTCCATTTGCATTAAACTTTTGCAAGACTGTGCTGTCTGTATTTTAATATGCAAAAATTCAGACGTTATGCTAACAAAGTCTGTAACTTGCAGGAATAATTTTCTGCTTCCAGCACAGTTTAAAAAAAAAAAAAGCTCCCTGACCCGTGTCCCTTCTTGATTTTCTTTTCAAGCGCTAATGTCTTAGAACTAAATTGGTTTAGATTTTGTTTCTAAAAGAAAGTTACCAGAATGGAGTTGAATTTATGTCCAAAAGGTTGCCTCTAGCTTTTAAATACAAAATTTCCCACTTTTGTGCTTTCACTGTTACTAAGGTTTTTGTTTCTCCCCTTGTTCTTCCTCAGATGAAGAGAAAGTTGGACCATGGTCCCGAGGTCCGATCTTTCCCTTCAGGAAAAAAGCCCTGCAAAGGTCCAGAGTATCCGAGGTAAGAGAGCTTTTTCTCTCATAAGGCACCCCAGCTATCCACAGACTCATTTTCCCTTGTATTTTTGTTTATCATCTTAGGATCAAAAAGATTATGGTAGAAAATAATAAAGTAAAAATTCTTCCTCCATTGTTTTCATGCTGAACATGTTATAATTGGGACTACCAAGGCAAGCAGTAAAAAATGCCAGGAGGCATAAACAAAGGTTTGCATTGTATATGTGTAAACAGAGGGATGCTCCCTCTTCCATTCTGTCTGCACCATCCAGCCAGCCAGTGGTCCCAGATGTTTCTCTTACCCTGAATATTTAATGCCCGTGTTCACATGTAGCTCCATTAAAATTCAAACTGAACACAGCCACTTAACTGTAAATGTTGCTATGTAACTCGCTCCGTCTCAGCTTCCTCTCCCATTAAAAATGAATCAATAATGAAATCGACCCCCAGCTTCCCATTTTGCTGTCAGCAAGCAGAATGTGAGGCATCGAGGGTGCCCAGTGGATGGCTTCTGCTGCTGCCCTTACATTACAAGGCTACATAGGTACACTTTGAAGTCCTGTGCTGCCTTCCGCATCCAGATACAGCAGGAGACTCTGGGCCTGAATAGAAATATGTGGGACTGTGCACACTTTGAAGTCTGAGTTAGAAATAACACTTGCCATTTTATTAAGTATACATAGCGAGAACAAATGCTCCTCTGCAATAAATCCCGTCTCCGTGAAGGTTGTATTGATCAGTTTTTGTTGAAATGGTTTTAAAGAGGTGTTGATTCATTGTAATGCACATTCTGGAGGTTGTAGCTTGTGCTGCTGAATGGTGATGAATTGCATTGCATTATACAGCGAGGCCTTGTGTTAATCAGTCGGCACTAATTCAGTCAGACAAGGTGGATATTTATTTTATTTTATTTTTTAAATTGCAATGCTTTTGTGAAGAGTAACTTTTTCTTACTGCAAATAATTATTTTTTTCTGGAAGTAATTACGATGTGATAAAGATGTACTTGTAGAGTTGTTGATTAGCTTGAAAATAATAATCATTTTTAAAGTAAATGTCAGTTTAATTGATTTAACCTATGACTTCCCAATAATAACTAAGAACGGATTTAATTAAGAAAATTGCACTAAAGTAAAAAAAAATAAAAAATTAAAATTTGCCTGCAAAATAAAAGCTTGGGCTTGATTGCTGTCATAATTGTCAGAGATAACACAAAAGATGAAAGTTGAATGTAAAAAGGTTTCGTTTTGTTTGTTTTTTTGTCCATGCCTGATTTGATTTAGCAGAGTTTGCAGCAAAGCTTATTTAAAAAGCCCCTTCATAATGGGCTTCCTGTTATTCTCATTAAGAATATGCTGGGATGTGTAATATTTACATGTGTTTTTCTTAATTGCAGTGACAGCAGTGCTTTTACAGCCTCCACACCCCTACTTAGACTGCAATTTAGTTACGCTATTTGTCTTTAAAGGTCTCATATCAGCATTGGTCTTCAAGATGCTTTGTTTCCTCCCTTTTAAAATTACAGCCCGACGGGAATTGTCCCATGTCCGGCCACACCCACCACATTTGGCCACATCAGAACAGCCAATGGTCAGGGGCAACAGAGACGACGTATCACCTCAATCCAGCCACCCACGGGTCTCCAGGAATGGCTCCGAACATTTCAGGTGAGCGCTCTGGAGTCTTTTTCTTTTTCTTTCTTTTTCCCCACTCTTGGGCGATTCTGAACCCTCGAGGAAAAGCTCATCACAAAGCAGATGTTGCGTCCAATCAATGTTCACTTAGTCTCCGAGATAATTGCTGCCTTGTTGTTGTGGCCCAGCACATTACCATAGGCACTGTAGCGTGGAATTGGGATTAGCCGTACCTGTTCAGACTGAAAAGCAGAGTTATAAGATCACATTAGTCTACTCTACACTTTTTATTTAACCTTTATTTAACCAGGAACTCCCGCTGGGATTAAAATCCTTTTAAAGGAAGTCATGGCCTGTGCTTTTCTTCTTCTTTTTTTTCCCTCTGCGATCCTCTGAAATGGAGACGTTACTTCAGTGTGAATGTCTTCCATGAGCAAAGTTGGCATAAAAACTTTTGTCCTCTTTTTAGCCACTTAAGTAATTAACTGTCATTTACTCTAGAGACTAGCAAAGACATGATGTAATATTATAGTTTACCCCCTATTTATGGTAAATTTCCTATGTTATCATTCTCTGATGGATACAACCTAATAGAGTCATTTCTTTCATGTTAAACTGAAGCGCTAATGACTTCAAGGAAATAGTATGTCATTTAAACATATTAGCCTGGATTGGGCCTCTCTGATTTTCTATATAATGGGTTGCCATGGATTTCATTACCTAAGAGAGTTTAAACCTATTATCTTTGAACAGCAGGGTGAACCCGTGACACCTTGGTGTTTGTTTTACATATATTAGTCCTCAGGCCAGAACATCAGTCTGCTCTCTTTAATCGTACAGCTGAAGCTACAGGGGGATAAACCTCAAGTTCACATTCTGTACATTCCCCAGTCCAGTCCAAGCCTGCATGTAGCTCCCGTTAGTGAGAAACACCTCTTACATACGTGCACCATCACCGACACCTCGCATATCACATCCCAGGATTAGTTGGAGATTTTTAGAAATGGGCTTATTTCTCCTTTTTGTCGAGTTAAATGAGGAATCTGCTGCCACTCGTGTCTTTAGATGAAATGTAAAGATACAACAAGTGGCTACTTACATTAGCTTTGCAGAAAGAGTGGCAACAAAGGGAAACTCTTAAGATGACTGTGTTAAAGGTAACAAAATCCACCTAATGTCTAAAGCTTATTCATTAGCATATCTCCGTTGTTTAATTTGTACTCGAGCAGAAGTGTAAAAACAATGGGCCTCAGTCTTAATTGTCATTGTCATTAGAACTGGTGTAAAAGATCACATGATTGCCTCTTTAGTCTTTATAGCTTGTAGACATCCTCCTTGTTGTAATCTGTTTTGTTCACAGTTGTTGTTTTTTAAAGAAAGTTTAGTTTGAGGGGCTGTATGAGAAGCTTGGACTGTTTTTTGAGTCGTCCGGGGGTTTGTGTTGCCCAGGTCTGGTCTACGGACACTTTGTCAAGCTTAAATTAGAAAAAAGCATCTTTGAAAAACACTGCAGGCTGTAGTTTGAAAGTTTACTGGACAAAAAGGTTCTCAGCACTGGTTGGGAACTGTGGAGCTCTGGTGTTCAGGTTTCTGTGGGAGTGCAAATTATCAGTTGTGAAAACACATAAGTAGCTGTTGCACAGCCCCCTCCCTCCCTCTGTCAGGGAGGGGGTCTCTTAACTGCCTGATTAGCTTTAGAACCAACACCTCTGGCTAAAGCTTTTAGCTGCCAAATTACAGGTGGTTTGCGTATGCCAGATTTTCCACCCTGCCTCGTAGCCTGTAATCATTGTCTGGATTTCAGTGCTCCACAGAGGGGAAAACAACTATGACTGTGGGGTCCAACATACGGTTAGAGAGCTGCTCAGCAGTAACTGAATGTTCAAGCAGAAGAAATAAGCATGCTGACTACTAATAATGGTCTTGATGGAGTCTAGTTCCTCGTATTCACATTTTCCACTGCTGGAAATATGCAGGTGCCTCGAGCAATCCGGTGCTGCAGTGGAGGGCACGTAGGGAACATTAAGGTGTCAGGCATCCTGCACAAGGAAGGATGCTTCCAAGGCGCTCCAATCCAAGTTCAGACTTGGAAGAAAAACGTACACAAGAACACGTAGGCGTCATTCTGTTCCCACAATGCCCCAATGCTGTTTTCAATTTGTGCTACTTGTGGATGTATACGAAATATGCTGCTGATGGTGTTAAATTAGTCCACTGCCAGGTGGTTTAGAGCAACCAGACAAAGAAAAAGGCACACAATTCAGAGGAACAGACCGAAATAAAAGCAGGGAAGGTACCTGTAATCTTTGTAAAAGTAGCAGGGACAGTTATTGTGGTTGGATAAATAAAAGCAAAGTTCATAAAATCACTTTAAAGTCATATTATTTTAACATAAACCTTCGGTTCCTCTGGGTAATCTCTTAACTTGCCTCATAGCTTTGGCTGCAAAGAAATGTTTTTACAAGTGGGTCACTGTTTTCTTTCCTCATGCACACAATCCTGTATTTAAATTGAAGGAAGAAAAAGCTTTGCATCTGTTTTATGGGAAACCAAATGCATTCAACACATTCATTAGGCTTCAAGGTAAATTACAAGAAAACTCCATAAAGCTCCTCTTTTTTTATGTTGCTGCAAAGTCATCAAATCCTGCTAGAAGCTCTGTAAACCCTAGATTTAAAATTAACTTCTTGTCATACATTTTTTTCCCAAGCATAATACATAATGTAGCGGCGAGGGAGAAAGTTTTGATCTAAAATAACATTACATTTTGCTGTGATGTTCTGTACATGACTGACACCATTGCACCTCTGGTGTTTTCTACTAAATTGGCCTTTTTTTTCCCATTGACCCAGGCTTCGACTTTGAAACAGCCACATTTAATGGTTCCCGTCTTCAAAGTAAAGTCATTTGAATAATTTCAATTTTCTCTCTTTGTGTTTGTGTTTGTGTGTGTGTGTGTGTGTGTGTCTCTGTCTGTCTTCCAGAGCTGGACTGGCCCAGAGAAGCTGCTGGCGCTGGATGAGTTGATTGACAGCTGTGAGCCCACACAAGTGAAGCATATGATGCAGGTGATCGAGCCGCAGTTTCAGCGAGACTTCATCTCCCTGCTGCCCAAAGAAGTGAGTTCCCCTCAAGCGCCTCGCCCCCTCTGCCTCGGCTTCCTGTGTATTCTGACCTGAACTCCCACAAGAAGCTTTTATATTTGTTCTCGAATGAACACACCTCAAAAAGACACAAGGCAGTCGTCTCAGCCTTGATCGTCCGTCGGTCTTCCCTTGCATCATTTTAGGGCATCCATAGTGGGTGTCTTGCTTTTTGCTCTACATCATAACTGACAAAACAAACAATGTAAAGTGGCACGCTGATAATGTGACATAGGGGATTCTTAACAAATCGGCCTCAATTTGCTGAAGCTTGTGTAGCAGATCAGAGACTTCACACCTTGTCTGGCAGGTGTCAGGATTGAGGGTGGGTGGGGGTAGCGTGGAGAGTGAGGCAATAGGATGCAACATTTCAAGGTGTTGGTGTCACTTGCTCTAAAGCCAAATATACAAACAGCTTTATGTGTGTTTGCACCGGTACATGAGACCTCTCCTTTCATTCTGTTTCTCCTTAAAAGAAAAATGAGCAAAGAAACCAAACAACAACAACAACAAGCGGCTTTGACTTCTTTTGATAATCCCACCTCTCCTCTTAGATCCAGCTTCAGGAAAAATATTAGGTGTGGCTGTCAAGTAATTTTAGCAGGACGGTCCCTGTGGGTTACACTTGAGATACAGTCGAAATTGAAACTATGAACAGATTCTGCAGAAGGCTGAGTGTCAGACTTTAAAAGCAATTTGAGATTGATTTGTAAAACTATTAAAATATCCTCTGGCCTGTAATGATGGCCGGCTTAGATGGGCTTTGGGGTGATTCAGGTATAACGGTGACTTGAAGTAGACCTAACTGTGTAGTGTAACACATTTTAAACCAAGGAGAAGAGATGATTGAACAAATTAAGACTTACTTTTGACTGATTAATTTTGTGTGGATGAATCTAGCATATTAATTCACTATAGCTGAATAGAGTATAGACAGATTCTCAGTCACTATTATGGATCCATCATTAATTAAAATGGAGAAGACAACTGATTAATTGGCTGTGATGGAAAAGCAATACGAGCACATCACTTTGAGCTGTCAGAAATGATATATGATGACGACTTTACATTTTTCCCTAAACTTTTCAGATCAATAATAATTGACAGCTGGAGACCATCCTAAGTAATTTGACTCCATGCTGATGTTCGTGGCAACACACCTGAATTTGTTACTCTGTCGTGGGGTCGCTGTCATCTCATATTGTTGTCGGATAATGAAAGAACAATATTTACACAGCAGCTTACGCCTCATACTGTCAAATGAACCCGTAATCCTTTTTTATGCAGATGCACAACAATCTCTTGACCTAACAGGTGATCCAGCTCATTGCTTTTGTGCAAATATATATGTATTTGAATTTGATTGTTAGTGGAACAAAAAAGCAGGTGACTATCTTTCTGGTTTATGCTCATTTGGTTCAATGAGCTGTGGCATTGTACCTGCGCTGAGAAGCTCAATGTAAAAATTTTTACAGACATGTCGACTCATCTCAACGACTGTTGTACAAGCTACACTAATTATCCTGCATTTGTTTTCTTAGATTTTTTTCTCCCCCTTATTCCTTTTTATTCTCCTATATTTGTTCAGCACATCCACACTAGAACACTTTAATTTTATCATGTGTGCTGCGTTTATGCCTAGAACCCACACCATGCCACAACTTTAAACCCTGAAATGGACTTTTGGGGGATAGTTTTAGTTTGAAAAGTCATTAATGTGAGTTTGGATGGACAGAAACGGGACTTCTGGAAACAATCATCCAGGTTTTCATCTCACAAGACTAAAAAAGTAAACCTGTCATCTTCTGCTTTTGGCTAATCCCATTAGCTTCAATCTCACCCTATCCCTAGCATCCTCTTCTCTCACACCACCTCCTGCATGTTCTTCACTACATCCATGAACCTTTTTTGCGATCTTTCTCTTATCTTCCTACCTGGCAGTCTTCCTTTGTCCAGTATGTTCACTATCCCTCCTCTGCACATGTCCAAACCGTCTCAGCTTTGCCTCTCTCTTTGTCTCCAAACAGCTGAACCTGAGCTGTCTCTCTAATGTACTCATTTCTAATCCTGTCTCTCCTGGTCAAGCTGTAAACTCTTAGTCTATTCTTCTTGGTCAATATATGATGTACATTTAATGTACATCATATATTGACCATTAGGTTATTGAAAATATGTTATGTATGTCACCTTAAACTGTTGTTTACATCAACTGTAGAAAGTTATAGCTTCTTTTTCCTCCCCCCATTACTGCTTTACACCTTTCACATTGCTCGTCCTTGTCTTTCAACAGCTGGCTTTATACGTGCTGTCATTCCTGGAACCGAAGGACCTCCTCCAAGCAGCACAGACGTGTCGCTACTGGCGCATCCTTGCAGAAGACAACCTGCTGTGGAGGGAGAAATGCAGGGAAGAGGGTGAGCCTAACTGTTTGCAACAGATGCAGGCAGACAGACACTATGCGGTCGCCCAGCGGGAGCAGTCTGAAGCGACTGCTGTGCTTAGAATTGTGGTTATTCCTGTTTGGAAAAATGCACTTTTATTGAAAAACAAGGACATTTTAGTCCAACTGGCTTCTTTTCTACCTTCTCACAGGTATCGATGAGCCCCTTACCCTGAAGAAGAGAAAAATTGTCAAGCCTGGCTTCACTCACAGCCCCTGGAAGAGTGCCTACATCAGGCAGCACAGAATAGACACTAACTGGAGGAGAGGGGACCTCAAATCACCTAAGGTAGCTTTTCTTTCGAACTTAAATTCCCCACAGGTTAGAGGAGTTTTACAGATCTGATCAAATGGCCTTGAGGCACAGAAAGATGGTTCAATAAGAGTCTGAAGTGTTAAACTGATGGAAAGTTAGTGAACAGTCAGGTTTGTGCTCCCAGGTATTTGTTTGGAATATTAATTGAGCTGGAGCACAGGAAAATCTTATTCTCCTTCACATTAAAGACTCGCCGTCTCTTTTACCTGTTCAGAAGCTTCTCATAGAGCATGACCAGCATGCTGAAGCTCATCCTTAATGGACCTTGTACGCTGTAGCTGTTTGTGAAACGGCTGCAGGTCATTTTAGGCCGCGACTGGCATAAATTAGTTCCCCACGCTCGTTATAGTCCTTTGCATATGCAGTGTGCCCTGTCAGTTGCTGAGCTCGCAGTCCTGTGACCCACTAGCTGAGACTGAATGTATGCAGCGCTGCTTAAAGCGCTGTGTACACCTGCAGCACTTGATGACATTTTCACTTTGATGCATAAGAAGTGTTACTGTCAGCATCATTATTTGCGTTGTCATTCCACATCAAATCTTCCTCCGTGCCCTTCCCGCTTCATCTCTTTTCATGTGTCCCATTTAAAGGTGCTCAAAGGCCACGATGACCATGTGATCACCTGCCTCCAGTTCTGTGGCAATCGCATCGTCAGCGGCTCTGACGACAACACGCTGAAAGTCTGGTCAGCTATCACAGGAAAGGTAAGAGTTGAATACTGTTACATTTTGGATGTACGCAGAAGAGAAGGGAGGCAGGCACTAATATGAATAATGGGCTGTTTGCTTAATCATACTACTTTTTACACTCATTGATTAGAAGTGAAGGTAACAACTGTGTTGAATTGATTTAAATACTGTATCTTTAGTGCTCCCACTGATATAATTTTGCGTTACACTACCACATAAAAATCTTCCTGGGAAGACTGCTTTCTGTCCCAGTCTCTCCTCTCTTATATTTATCTATTTTGCAGACTTGTAACACAGCCCATGTCCACACGCGGTGTTAGTATTCATAGCTGAAGCTGGTGCAGACACACAGGCGTTGTGCTGCAGCTTTACGCTGTGTATTAAAAAGAAAGGCAGTGGTTGCTCTGTGATATTGGAGAGCGCTTTACAGATCGTGGTAAATCACAACACTTTCATGCCTCAATGCTGGACTCCTTTCTCAAAAGAAGTTTTCACAAAAAGTCCTTCATTATTTCTCTTCCCAGTCTATCCCTTTTGCTTTTTTTACTCAGATAAATGACATAAGGCTGGGCTTGAACTTGGTCTTTAAAAATGAAAACTTTCAAAGAAAAACCTCTCAAAGGGGAAAAAAAAAGATGTTCTGCATGATCACAGTGGGGCGTTTCGGCCTCACTTTCACATGTAAAAGAGTTGAGTTTGCTTTTCATTGCTGCGGAGATTTGGCTGAACACATAAAGTAAAGTTGGCTCTCTCCCAACTGGTGATTACATGCATATCAGTCACAGTCACATTTGCTGATCTGAACAGATCTTGCCAAGGTCATCCGATAGGCATGGAGCACAGTTTGGCTCTCCTACACCCAAAGACTAATATCTGGATGACAGGTTGCTGAATTATAGCTGCAGTAGCTCCATATTGGTGGTGGAAGCCTGTGATGAGTCACATCACCAGCAGGCTCTAAAGCCCCCCCCCCCCCCCCCCCCAAACCCACCCTGCATTCAGAATGACATCACAGACAGAGGTTATTGTATGCGCTTTCTACAATGCTAATCTGCCTCAGGATTGTTTGTTTACATTAGTCATGAAGGCGAGATGAGCCTAAATCCGTGTTTGGTTGCTGTATTCAGAGCACACATTCCCTCTGTGGATTTCATCTCTTTGCCTCCTTAGCTCTCAGCACCACAGAGAGTGAATCCCTCACTGGAGAGGAATGGCCAGTTAAGCCGAATCGACCATTTCGGTGAAGTGGCTGTCGATGCCAGTAAAACTGTAAAGTAAAAATACAATGAGATTACCGGCCCCTGGATTTGTTTTTTCTCCCTGCTGTCAGAATTCTTTATAGTCTTTGCCAGCTTATTTGAAGACTTGATTGCTACTTTTTCTTAGTCCGTCTCTGAGATGCAGGTCTGTAAAGTGGCTGTCAGTGATCTTGAAGTGTTACACAGCTTACAATGGCTGCTGTAACTACCAGTGTTCATATCAATATCATTTCCCTTGTACTTTTTTTTTTTTTTTTTTTTTTTTGGTGGGGTGGGGTGGGGGGGTTGTCATATTGCACGTCTCCCAAGATTGTAGCCATTATCTTTTCTCTGTAATTTTTTTTGTAGTAATTTATTTTAATTTCCTGCACCTTTTTGTAGACAAATCTTTCAACTTCAGCAAAGCACAGTCACCCAGTCTCTACTTCTACAGCCCTGCCACTTAACTCTTACTGAGACCTGGATCAATAAGAGACTGCAGCATGGTGATCAGCTGAGATGAGAAACTGTGATTGTGTTATACTTTTTTTTTATATATAAATCATGCTCTGAAAGGACGGTATGTTTGATTCGGGGTCAGAAGTAGTCCCTCAAATCAGTAATGACTTTGGTGACTGATTATAGATTACAAAGGTAAATTGGCTCAGAGATCAGTGTGGTTACCTTTTCTCCAGGAGAGTGCAGAGATCCACCTGCAGCAGCATGCTTTGCAGGTGGGTGATTTAAAAAGTCGGGATGGGAAAAGAAATTGGTCACTGCGTAGACAATTTGTGCCAAAGAGAGACCACTATTAACGCTTCCCTCCCGTTTGTGCTCCTCTGCCTCAGAAACATTGCCTCCACTTTAGAGGCATCGGTACAGTTCCCCTGTGATGGGATACTGTGGGGTGACTCAAAGGCTGCTGCATTCAAAATGTTCTCAGTGTTGTCTTTACACCAAATACTGCATCCGATCAGATGTTTCCATCGGCTGTTTAATGAATCTGTTGACAATACCCTCTTCTCTCCCAGATTTGTTTGTGAATTGTGTATTTTTCAAACTCATTAGGTATTTTTTAGCATAGAAAGTGTGCATTAGATTAATAAGCCTCATTTGCATGAGCATGGCCTAAATTTTAATTGCTCAACAAATATTCATCAGATGCAGTTACTCCAGCAAAAATAGAGCTTTAACAAACACCACAACCAGCATTTGCCTTTTCATCTTTGCAGCTAGTTTTGTCCTGCCCCTCGATTCATCTTGTTATGTAAAACATGGCGACTTGAACCCGTTCTGTGAGGTAATCAGGGAATTATTATATGAGAATATTTTATATAAAGACTTCCACACCTGGAACAAAACTGGGTTGCTAGCTAGTAATCAGGTTAGACAGTGGGTTTTATTTATGGTGGAAGTACTGCAAGAAGCAAGCAGTGCTTAAATTTTAAACAATATAACATTATCTGCTGGATCTTGGAGACGTGTGGTCTGGCAGATCTTCAAAGCTTCTTTTTCCTGCTGAAGAAACTGTTGCGTAGACGGTTCTTGAAGGCTCCGTCTTTGGCTGGATGGACCTTTGTCTTTGCTTGTCTCCAGCTTCAGCCGGGGACGTCAATCTTCCATCCAAGCACACAAACAAACACATCTTGCTGCTTCAAAGGTGGCTACCTTGTGCTTAACAGAGCAGAGTGTGTCCTTGGTGGTGCCTGTCAGAGGCAGCCTCAGCTGTCAGGCAGATTTAAGATGGCAGAGCTGCGGACTACCGTCGTATTCAGGGAGAGGTGTCCTCTGTGCATTCATAATGAAGCCTCTTTTTTTTTCTCTCTCGCTCTTTCTGTGGAGGAAGCACCGTGTGATTACCCATACTTATGTGACACGTCTGTATTATCCACTTAGTACTTGGAGACAAACAGTAGATCAAAACCATGTCATCAAATCATCAACACAAGGAAAAGGCAAGTAAGAGAGGGGAAGAACACATTAGTAAGACTCTGTTCGCCTGCCGCTTTGGTTATGCGTTTCATAGTCTATCTTGAGACATTTGTAACCTCTCGTTCCTCTACTGTCAAACAGTCAAGTATGGAAATGAAACTATAGCCGCAGTAATCTCTTAATCATCTGGTATCAGGCTATAATTATCTGATGGCTTCACCTGAGCCAGTTTATTTTAACCTTTGCTAAGCATTAGTTGAACCCACATTGAGCCCTACATGTGGCCCACATTTTCTCATATTTGAGGTCTTGAAAGGTGGGCTGTTCAATACAAAGGGAAATCTCCTGCATTTGTCTTTCAATGAGGCCAGCTCTCAGGTTGCTAAAGCGGATACTCCCCCGCCACAGTTTTTAAACCAAGACGAGATCTGAAGCAAATGTAAAGCATTGTATGAAAACCCTCATGTGTTTAAAACGGGGGGAAAAAGGCAGGCCTTCACACATTCATTAAACGAGCGCTAATCTTCTTTCATTCTTTGGAACCGGCTTATTTTATGTTTGTTTCACAGACAGATAAAGATGCCTAAGCCCTTCATTTCAGATATTCTCTCTTCCCACGTAGTGTTTGAGTAGGCTTTAATCACACTCTCGTTCTTGGAGGCTTTGATTTATGGGAAAAATCCTGCATTATTGTATCCCCAGCGTGATGCAATAAACTGCAGGCCTGTAGTTGAGTGTTACGCAGCAGTATCGCTCATTCATCACTAATGGAAATTAAAATGTGTGCACAAACACTGAAAGTAATCCTCAGGATACAACGCAGTTTTCTGGGGGGTTACATTTCAGTGGCAGACTCCACTCTAAACCTGACATGAGCACAGCAACTGCAACTTCTACAGTTTTTTCCTCCCTAAAAGAATTTAAATTGAATGAGTTTGGGAGGCTCAAATGGGACAAACTGCTTGGACACAGATTGAGTTGATAAGAAAGATTTCCATAAGTGCTGTAATCAATAACTAATCTCCTGTCCCTAATGAGGATGAATGGAGACATTTTAGTGAAGACTGTCATCAACCCTTCCTGCAAATGATTTGGCCACTTTCTGAAACTTACGTTAAATCTTGTGCAGAGCTCTGGGAGGTTTTGTCCCAGCACGACAGCAGCAAGTGTGGACTCAGTTTTTCCTTACTGTAAAATGTCAAATTAAATTTTTTCCCCCCTGAAGGCAGCGAGAGGGCATGCAGGAAGAGAAAATCCCGAATGAGATTTTATGAATTCTTAAGCTGAGCTTTGATATGTATGAATGCCATCACCCCAAATGCCTTTCAAATGAACTTTTCTAACATCAGAAGTCTGTACTGTCCATCAGGAATCCTGATCAAGACTCTCCTTCTTCTCCTCTTTAGTGTCTGCGGACATTGGTGGGCCACACAGGGGGCGTGTGGTCATCCCAGATGCGAGACAACATTATCATCAGCGGCTCGACTGATCGCACACTCAAGGTCTGGAACGCAGAGACGGGAGAATGTATCCACACCCTCTATGGGCATACCTCAACAGTGCGCTGCATGCACCTACATGAGAAAAGGTACGGAGCAGCTCACTGCTGTGCTTTAAGCCCAAGCTTGAAGGCTCTATGATGCTTTCGATGAGATGAAGATTTGCCCGATCAGTCTTGAGCTGAAATGAGTAGAAAATGTTTAGCCTTTTTTTCAGGCTAAACTTATCAAATACTACCAGGTTCCACTAATTGTTGCTTTCATCGCTCGTGTGTGATATTAAACTGATTTTCTTTGCGTTTTAGATAAACAGAAAAGCGTTTTGTGCTATTGATATAGCAATCTCTGAAAATAATAGTTTTGTTAGTGTCATCCTTAAATGGGTCAATTTTAGTATTGTAGTGAGCTTTGCCAATTGTGTACTGCTGTGTGAAACTGTGCGCCTTCCTGTTTAAGAAATTGTCATGTTTTATTTAACCCTTAGATGTTGTTTTTCTTCAAAATCTTTAAAAGTTGTAATATATTCATATTCCAGGTATTCCTCATAAAATGTTTGTAACATGAGGCCATTTCTATTTTTATTTATTTTTTCATTAATTTAAAAAAAATGCAGTTTTTGTATCACTACCCCGCTCTTCCATAAGTGGGGTCAAAAATGACCCCAAGCAGTTCCTCTGGAATCTTCTGTGAAACTTTCATTCTTAGCAACTCTGACTGTCCCACTTACACTTCTGATGGATCAAGAATTCATTTTTACACAGTAACAGACATGATTTATAGTCAGGGCTGCACATAAGTGGTCCGCAGGTGTGCATTCGGTGTCAAAATAAAAGTATTCCAAGAAATTCCGAGAATATGCGCTTCTTTTGCAGTGGAGGAACACCAAAGTAATTGCTTACGGAGCTTGCTTCTTCGACATCTTTAAGAGTTCTGAACAAATGTCTGTCCTCCTCCAGATTATCTTATGTACGCAAACGCGCGTTGCAACTTGTTATCTGGTGCGTGTCTTTTATTTTGACAGCGAATGCGCACCTGCGGACCATTTATGATGTATTTTTTTTGTTTGTTAAATATCTAAAGTAACATGGCTGCCATGAGGCCAGCTAGAATCCCTGTGGCCCTACAAATGATCCAGGCCCATCGGAGGAAATGGATATCGAGTCTAACAGGATGAATTAGACGGCCAGGGCTTGCACCTGGGTTTAGTACTGTCTCCCCAATAGATGCATGGAAGATGCTCATGTCTGATAATATAATAGAAGAGGTGCTGACATGCACAAACATGGAGCCGTGAAGAGTAGCCACAGACCGGGGAAAGGTTTGAAAAAATGTAATCAAACTTAAGCTCCTAGCCTTCATTTGATTGACCATTCTTGCAGGAAGTGAGAAGAACTGGGATGTACCAGGTGGTGTGCTTTTTGGGAGTCCTCTGCATAACCCATTGTACAAGGCCACTATGTCAATTCAAAGATTTAAAGATATTCGCCGTTTCTTGCACTTTGATGCCAAGAGGACCAGAGCCTACCGACTGAAAACAAACCACATGGTAGCTTTCCGCTACATATGGGGCCTGTTCCTGGTCAACTGCAGGCAGAAATTCATCCTCAGTGATTGAGTTACAGTGGATGAACAACTTGTGCCTTTCAGAGGGAAGGCCCAGCTTCTGCAGTATATGCAGAGCAAGCATACAAGAGTGATACAAAAACTCCAATATCTTAAAATTAATGAAAAAATAAATAAAAATGCAAAGGGCCTCATGTCACAAACATGTTTTGTGAGGAATACCTCAAATATGAAAATATAACTCTTCGTTTTAAAGATTTTGAAGAATAACAACAGAGTTTATAGCAAAAGGCATTGATTTTATTTGGGGTCATTTTTGACCCCACTCGTGGAAGAGTGTAGGTATTGGTAGGTTGTGCATCCAAGGGTTAATACTCTTGTTTTCTTGCTGGTAGGAACGCTGGCTCTGCCTGATTTGTGCCTGAAATCAAAGTTGATCCACACATGAGCAAAGTGCTGAAATGAGTACCGGTTACCTCATGTCATGTCTGTGTGTGTCGTTCAGTTTTATACACGAGTATAGACTTTACTTATTTATTTTTATCCTTTTGTAGAAAAAGGTCCAAACATGTTGCCTGACCTTGTTCATGGATTTCAAAATTGGCTTCAAGTGCTAATAAGAATTAAATGAAACCTTTTTTTTTTTTCCCCATAATTTGTATAACTAGGGATAAGATTTTACTTCAGTCTTTTCCCCCAGTGTCTTAACAATAAGAGTCCATCTACTACAGTCTAAGCTTTTATTTTGAAAGTTCTTGGTAGAGACAAGCTTTTTTTTTTTTTTTTTTTTTTTTGCATGTGTACAGCATATTAGGCACCAGTGCCTCTTTTGTCTGTTTATTAGATGTAAGGCTACAGGGAGCATCTAGTTAGCATAGCTTGGCAGAAACAGTGAATCTGTCTGTCTCAAACATTTACAGCAGTCCAGCAGCATCTCCAAAGCTCACAAACTCATGTTTCACATGTTTTTTTTTTGGCTCTACTGTACTCTATGGGATAAATATTCGTTTTAATTGGTGTAAAAAACCATATAACTTTCAGAAATAAGAAACACAGGATAGATTAATCCTTGAATGTTCCTTATGATTCATCACACCCACATTTACAGCCATCCCATCTGGTAAATAAGAGCAACTGTACAACGGTAAAAGAGGACAGCATCTATGAAAGAGAGCATGTGGTTTCATAGTGATTAAATGGACCCTGTGAGGCGACTTAAGTGAACTGCTGCTCACTTATTCACTCAGTATCACACTCTGGAGACTCGAAGTGCTCTTTTCGCCTTAGGGCCCACCAAGGTTTTTGTGTAGCATTTGATTACTCACTCAGTGGAAATGCTGTGAGCTGCTGGTAGATGGTGAATAACATGTTGGTGATTTCTATCTGTGTAGCACCGTGAGGCGTTTAATAAATAGAGTATGGGCTGTGTGTATCTACAGCATGTTTTGTTTTGTTTTATTTTATGTATTTATTTATTTTTGGCTAAATTGAAATAGCCCGTAGAAAATTTAAGGTCAAATGCGGAGAGATGCCCGTCTTAGTCCTTACTGAAGTGTCTTGAAGCTGATGGAAGTTGATGAAAGTATTGACCTTAAGTGTGATAATCTGAAAAATGTTCAACTTGAGTAACTGTCACTCTAAAAGGAGTTTCTCTTCCTGTAACCGGTAATATATATTTCCATTCAGGGTGAATTCACAGATCAGGGCGGCTGTTAAAGACAGGTGTGGGGGTTTATTTCTACATTCATGTATGAACATGAATGTGATGCTGTGGGTTACTCATTGTCAGAGTAGTGAGGATCCGTGCATACGTGCCTCATTATTAAGGCAGCTATTGAATTCACGGTGGTTTGAACTGATTACTGCACCCGTACTCATCATCTCTCTCATTCATTCCTGAATCTCTCCTGAATATCTGTGTTGTGCTACGGTTACCTTTTTCACTGTCTGCGTTTGTGTCATGCAGGGTGGTCAGTGGATCTCGTGATGCCACGCTGCGCGTCTGGGACATTGATTCAGGTCAGTGTTTACACGTCCTCATGGGCCACGTGGCGGCAGTGCGCTGCGTCCAGTATGACGGGCGACGGGTGGTCAGCGGTGCCTACGACTTCATGGTGAAAGTTTGGGACCCCGAGATGGAGACCTGCCTCCACACGCTGCAAGGCCACACAAACAGAGTGTACTCATTACAGGTGAGGCCTCCCACAGCATTAAAGAAAAGACTGGTGTATACCAATCAACCTTGGAGCCAAATGAAATGTACGAGTTACTTTGTTTTAGAGTCTTTGAGAACTCGTATAAAAACATTCTCGTTTATGACGCAATGAATCAGATGCAGTTGGTAGTTTTTAGGTCCATATATGTAAGAACTCGTCTAACTACATTATTGTAAGGGCTGTCTGTAAGACTGATGTGAGCATAAAAGAGGCTTTAACCATGTTTGACTATTGTCAAAGGGCCGGATTTGCTAATCTAAAAGAAATAGCACAAGGCTTCAATAAGCATAAAGCAAGCCGGTTGTGTGCGTGACTTTCTACCAGAATTTATGAGCAACCAGTTCATCTCAGCCTTAACGAGAGTAGGACAGATTAAGGTGGCAAGCAAACACATGTGGGTTTGAGTGATCTACTAAAAACACAGCTTGTTGCTTACAATTTGTCAAACATAATACAGTCGTTAGTTTTATGCATGCATTTCTCTCTCAGCACGGCAGCATAGGCCAGAGACGGTGGAAGTTTTCTGTGGTAGAAACAATGATGTACTGGAGGAATGGGAGAAAATTTAAATAAACATTTCAAAATTACAATATCCAATCTTTTCTGCAAATGTGACACCTCTCCTACACTATTGGTGGAAGTTCTGTGGGTGGCTCAGGTGTGAAATGTATAGTTTTCAGGGGTTTATCAGTTTTCAGCGTTATTTTGTTATCGTTTTTATCGTTTACTCGTCTTTCCTGGGTCTTTTCACGTGTGTTATGAATAAATTTTCTTTTTTTCGGTACCGGTACTAGTTTTATTTTATTGTATTTATCCGCGACACCTTAAAGGCCGGTCCGTGAAAATATTGTCGGGCATAAACTGGTCCGTGGCGCAAAAAAGGTTGGAGACCGCTGTTTTAAAGGAAAAGTTTATCAAAGCTCTGCTTAACTTCTTGAAAAGAACTACAAGCCAAAAGACTGAAGGGCTGAAAGACATTTTGGCACAGTGGGCATGCATAATTTCCTTAAGTTGATAGTTGCAGGCTGTCTTTGATTTACACCAGCAAATTAAGAACCGTGTGCCTTGACAGTGGATGTTTTAACACCTTTTTGTGTTAAAAACAAGTGGAGAAAATCCTGAAACTAGTTATGTCAAATGCAAAATCTAGGTTTGACCTTCTGTTCTTTAAATGTTGAAATAACAGTGCAATTAGCAGCAAACTGATTACCTCGAACTTTTCCTTTTTTGATCCCCAAACTTTGGTGACGCAACAACAGGTGACTCAAGTAACACTTAAGGGAAAACAGTCATAAAGATGCTTTCACGCTCATGGCAGTTGTCATATGTTTGTGTCACCAGAGTGGTTTGTGCTATTAAGAGTACACAGGTTAATTTTAAATGAAGAGCTTCTAAACGGGCCTTTTTACTGTACACTTTTCCTCTTAACTGTCCTAAACTGTAGGAAGTTCACTGCCGCGTGTCCTCCAAGGACTTCTGTGGAGTGAAATATTGCTTGTTAGGCTCAGGCAATTGCTTTAAACCTGTGGTGCACAAAAACAACAGATCTCTCTTTTTGCATGAATTTTTTAGTCCTTTATCTTATATTCATGTGCAATTCTATATTCTTAATTTATTATGTCCCAGCATATATGTGTGCTGTTTGTTCGTTTGGAGGAAGGGGGGAAAAAGTTTATACCCGTTTGTCCTCTAATATGTCCTCTCTTCTCATCCACTCTGTGTGATGACAGAGCACTTTAGCTGGTGCCATAACCCTCACAGAGGAGGCTGATTACTGCACTGATAGATTGGTTTTTGTGCCATGCTGCTTTGATAGACTTTTAAAGTGTTGGTTCTCTCCAACTAGATTTGGGAAGCAGCAGAAAAGCTTTAACAGATCAATACTGTGCATCCATTTTAAATGGGTTTAGTCTAAGGTTAATAGAAACAAAGTACGCAGTGTTGAAATGTGAGGTGCTTTTGCCGTCAACTCCAACTTCAAGTGACAGTTTTGGTTATCTAGAGGCGGCCGTTTGATTTTCAGACAATTTAAACGTATTCATTGTTTCTGTAGTTCGATGGGATCCACGTCGTGAGCGGCTCATTGGATACGTCTATAAGGGTCTGGGACGTGGAGACGGGCAACTGCATCCACACGCTAACGGGCCACCAGTCCCTCACCAGTGGCATGGAGCTCAAAGACAACATCCTGGTCTCAGGCAATGCAGACTCCACCGTCAAGATCTGGGATATCAAGACTGGCCAGTGCCTCCAAACACTGCAAGGTGAGGAAAGTGAAGTATGAACAGTGTGAGAGTTACTGTAAAACTTCTGGAAAACCAGAGGCTGTCTCAGCTGTTATTGAAATCTAATTACATTTTAATGACAGGTTTAACTTTTCATGACTACATCTCACACTTTTCTGAGTCCATCATGTTGGCAAAGCTGCGGGTAGTTGTTGCTGCAATGGAAGTCTCCAGGACCACACACGGGCAAAACACGTTGTAGGATACATACGAAACTGCTGCACATTTACTGCTGTTTGGATAAACCCTAAAAGAATAAAAGTGTTCTTTGTACTGCATTCAGCTGAGTACTCACACAGCAGCTGGTGCATTGTCTCCCACTCAGAAGAGCTTGACCTTAGTGGCTCCAACGTTTTTGGGTGTTGTTGGAGGATGTTTGCTTATCACTTCCAAATTTCTGTGTTTATTTGCTGGGAGTCATGAGATCAGACTCTTAGCTGTTTTATTCTGATAAAATAATTTCAGATGTGGTCTTATGCGCAGACCTGACAGTAAAAAATCAGTACAAAGGTCTCATGTGACAGGACAGCCAGGCTACATCAGAGATTTTGGGGATGTAACTCTTATATTTTCTTTCTCTCTTAACTTTCTGTCCTGTCTTGATGTGCTACTGTTTTCATACCACTAGACTTGGTTATGTTGTACTCAAAGCAGCTACACCTAAGGTGGCTGCAAAACAACTTGACTGAAATGTAGACTTATAGATCCATGAATAAATGACTTAAAGTGTAGAAAAGTGGCAATGCTAGCCTTGGAGGATAACAACAACAAAAAACACGTTAGATGGGACTCTGTTTGATACTGACAGTCCAATTAAAAATCCATCTAAATTACCTGTTTGTGTGTGTAAGTGGAGCAGAACTGAGCCAACACCTTGCAAGCCTGCTGGTCCTGATTACAGTCTCATTTCCTTTGTGTCTGAATAGTTCTAACTCCATTAGCAGCACTGGTGCCTCACAGGATGTTGGAAATCCTTTGGCTGAATAGCAGTGGCAACCAGCAGTGCCCCACTCCTAACCGCCCTCATTAGCAAACTCCAAACCCGCATGCGGGTGCTGCGTCCACAGCGCACACAGCAGCCCAACAAAGGATGGTCGTATAAGAGCCTTAAGAGAGCAGGAGGGACGGCGTGCAGGGAGGGAGACTGTGGGTCTGTCTGGTGAAGAGAGGTGACTACAGTAAAAGACTGAGGGCCCGGGAACTTTGTAGGTCATATAATTAGGTCAGCAGACAATTTCTGCCATTCATTAGTGTGTTTTGATAAGACAATAGGCCAACAACAAGGCTGTCACTGTCAGCTCGAGAGCGCATAGGTAATCACGGAGCAGAGTGCTTTGTTGTGGTAATGGGAAGAGCAGAGGGAGGAGAGAGACAGGCAAGCTGGGGGTTGGTGCAGAGCAGTATTGTGTAGCCGGGTAAATAACTCAGCCTTTGAACTAATCAGAGACGGAAACAGAAAAGATGTGAACGCTTGTTCAGAGATTTCAGCAGGTTTCGCCGGTGAAAGGTTGTGTATCCTGAAACAAGTTAAATGCATCTGAGCTCACAATTCAGTTCATTTGCCTGCACTCGACTCTGCACTCGTTTTTGTTTTCGCTTTAATTGATTTAATTAAGGTATGATTTTCAAGCCTGAAGGAGTCACGCATACAGTCACAAATAAACTCACTTCAGCCACTACACGCTTTAACCGGTATGTACTGGCACCAAACAGACCAGACAAAGGTGTAGCTGAAGCTGCTTAGCGTCTGTGACAGACAGGAATGAGCCCTGGCAGCTCGTCCTAAAGCCTGCCAGCTGTACGAAGATCTCATTGTCACAGCACCGTCAGGAGTAGGAGCTCTTCTTTCACCTCACAGGCTGACAGAGATCTTGCTTTCAGATCTTTCCCTGTATCTGGGTTCTTCATTATTTTTAAATTCACCCATTCTTTATGTGCCAGTAGACTAGCACGTTTGACCAACATTTTCCACGAGCTTTGGTAGAAAGGGATTCCCCTATGTTACAGGTTTTAGGACCTGACTGATCCACACACATTTACTGGAAACTTTAACCTGAATGTAAATGTTTTAAGCCATGAAAAAAAAGACTTTTCTTTACCTCGTCCCACTAAATATAAGTATCTTTGTGTCTTCAGGTCCTCACAAGCACCAGAGTGCCGTGACGTGCCTCCAGTTCAACAAGAACTTTGTCATCACCAGCTCGGACGATGGCACGGTCAAACTGTGGGACTTGAAGACCGGTGAGTTCATCCGTAACCTGGTGACTCTGGAAAGTGGCGGAAGCGGCGGTGTGGTGTGGCGCATCCGGGCCTCCAACACCAAGCTGGTGTGCGCGGTTGGTAGCCGCAACGGCACAGAGGAGACCAAGCTGCTGGTCCTGGACTTTGACGTAGATATGAAGTGAGAGGGAGCACGGTGGGGAAGGTCGAAGAGAGCGAACCGCACAGGAAAGAGTAGAGAGGGAATGGGAGACCTGGAAACTGGAGAGCCAACATCCAAATGCTAGAACCACAACCACCAACAGTGGGCTGTCCTGTCCTCTACCATCATCTTCCCACGTCCCCCCCCCTGCTTTTTTGGGCAAATGTTACTGACAAAGAGACACACCCTCACCTGTTCAGCCCCTGCTTTTGAGCCCCTTCCACCAGCACAAGGTGGAGCCTAAAGGGGGATCGGGTTGGAAACGAGGCGAGGAGGGCGGAGCACGACTGGTCTGTCCCTTGATTGGCTGTGAGAAAGAAGAGGAAGAGGGGAAAAAAAGAGGAACGGCCGAAAATGACTGAACTCTTTTGAAGTGACTCTCAATCCTTTCAGTTTGGGGGCAGCTTCACTCAGAGACTTAGTTTCGCTCAAGCCTGACAGATTTTGACATGTACAGAGATATATTATTTTTTAAAAGCCCCTCCCACCCTCTGTAACCCCCTCCCATCAGTGTGCCCCCCCCCCCCCCAAAAAAAAAAAAAAAAAGACAAACACACACATACACTCAAAAGGCTGACCGGAAAGTGGGAAACGTTGACCGTAGGTTAAGGCTGAGAAAGGTGGATTTTCCACACCTAAAGAGCTGCTCGGTGTAGCCTGTTCAGGCTAGTTTCTCGTCACTCCATTTCTGTTCCTGTTTGTTTCTCCCCTTCTGTAGTCTGATTTCTTTAAAATACCGCACACAAACACAACTGTGAATTTCAACACCTCTTTGGTTTATCATATGAAAGGTTTTGTTTTTTCCACCTTTTCTCACTGTTGCCAACAGCAACAAATCCCAGTATTAGAAACCTGCCCTGTTTAGGTTTGCCATCTTTGTCACAAGGGTTTATTTTGTTTTGATTTGTTTTCTTCCTTTCTTCCTGGTTCTTCCTTTCTGTTTTCTACATACCTGGGTTCGGAGCGCCGTCTCCACATGAACATCAATGCTGTCCAGATTTTTCCAGAGTCTAGCTGGGGTGGTTTCCTCAATGCCAGTGCTGTGACGAGAAGAAGAAAAGGTCCTTTGCTCTAGGCGCTGTGGATTAATGCCCCCCTGAACCCCACTCGTCCCCCTCCCTTCCCCTCTACCGTTTTCCCCCCCAGTGGCCAAACTGTATTTATGCTGCTAGATGAATGGGGAAAAAGAAAGAGAGAGATGGAACTTTTACTTGCTGTGACGTTTTAGTCCCAGGCAAAATTCCAAATTGAACTCTATGTTTGGACTTACAGAAACAAAATATGAGAAAAAAAGGTAACATCCAGCTTTTTATTTTCTGTTTTGTTTTTGCCACTGAAACTTGAGCCAAACGTGCCTCTACGAGGCCGAGAGGAGGGAGCGTGTCCGACAGATACCGGCGGGGAGCGCCCGCAGAGAGGAAACAAGGGGATGTACACTGTTGGCGTGCGTGCGTGCGTGTGCATGAGTGCGTGTGTTTAGCGTGTTAATGGGCAACTTGTAAACACATTCCTTGGGACAAAGCTCTTTCGGCCTGTTCTTTGGGGAAATGTACAAATGCTGTTCAGACTGGCAAAGACAAAAAAAGCGAAAATATTAAAAAAAAAAAAAAAAATCCTAGCAGATGTATCGATTTTTAACAGGTGAATGAAAGAACTGTCCATATCCGTGCGTGTGATTGTTGTTCCGTTCAAAGATGTCTGAAGCAACAGAGGAGACCATCACAAGCATCAACTGACAGGCGGAGCTGCCGGGAGTCTTAGTGTTACATGTGTCACAGTCGAAATCACCCAGACGGCCTCGCGGGTCGTCATGGGGGGAAGAAATTTTAACAAAACAAAAAAATCCCACAAAGGCAACAAAACATGAACAGAAACATTGTAGCCAAACAAAAACCGTCCCAATCTCCAAGAGTCACAACTCAAGCTGAACTGTGAAAGTGGTATAACACTGTATATTAAAAAAAAAAAGAAAACAATCTTGCTCTATCTCCTCTTGTTGTTTTCTCCCTCTGATTTTAATTTATGATCTGGTTTGAGAAATCAGATTTGTTGCAGGTGATTTCATTTCTTTTTTTCTTTGTTTTTTTCCAGTTCATGTAAACTGCCTGGCAAAAAAGAAAACGGACAGAAAAAACCTTAAAGGGAATTGTGTATTTGTTTGATTCACTTAGAATTTTATTTTCTTATAACTTAAGTGCAATAAAATGTGGGTTTTTCTTTTTTCATTTCAAGCTGACAGTTGTCTGTTTTTGTTACCTGTATGAAGGCATCTTATGTGTTCAATAAAGCAAATTATTTGGTAATTACATCCACAAGGGAATAATTTTAAACATTAATCACAGCGCAGTCTTAGTCTTCTAGTTTTGTCGACGGTGTGATCAGAGCACCTTCACAAAAACAGATATCTGACTTCAGTTTAGTCTCCCCTTCAAGATGGGCTTCTTATGTCGCTCTGCACCATTTCCAGCACTCCTGCTGCTTCCTGTGTACTCCCTGGAAGTCCCATTCTGACCACTTAAAATGCGCACGCTTTCATGTGACGTCCTGCGCAGTTTTCAAACAATAACTTTTCAATTTGTCCCATTTCCCAGAAAATAAAATCAAAGTATCAGAGAGACAAATCTGTGGACCAATGCGAGATTTTCAGTAGTGACTTTATGTCCAGTTGCTGATGAAAAGAGCAGCTAAGGGCATTTTTCATTCCGCCATTATAATTTGTCGCTCCGGCAGGTGAGCGCGGGGTGTGGATCCATGTTTGTGAACACGAAAAGTTAGCGTAACATTATTTTCAAATTGATAACAATAGGGGAATCTACTAAACCTCAGATGAGTTTAAATCTCTGACTTTGAATTCAAAGTCAAGGTCAGTGTTCAGCTTTAATGAAAAATCACTTAGGGTTTTTACATTTTTACCACGGGTGCAGCTCCTATAGGAGGCTGAGGACACTGCCAGTACTTTTCTTTCAATAACGGAGGAAGGAGGCGGCCACTGACTGGTTGTTTGATCGCAAGAAGCTACAGACATGTAGATGACAGTCCTCAAAATCATCCACAGGCACTCCAGAGGACCAGTGCACAGTCATGTTTAAGCCATAAGGTTATGTCAGTGTAACAAGCATGCTCCTCGGCACCCAACTTTGTGTTTGGCTATTATACCAAACAGTAATAATTCTCAGTGTGAAGCAAGATTTTCAGGTATGTATTAAAATCATAAACACTCAAGGTTCATAAAAGGACTTCTAGAGGGTGATCAGGATATCTTCATGCCATCCAGAAGAACTGGACAACGAAATGACCTTCAAGGATTTTTAGCAGTATCAATAAGTAATATAAAGTTAGACCTTAGTCACTAAACTTCCTGATTGTGCATGGTGCTCATCCGATTGCATCTCCAGCTCAGCAGCAGTTCCCATTTGTCCTGTTTATTGTTGAAGTCACATTATCAAGAAATCCCACGAAATGACTGAACGCAGTAACAGCCCCTTAATTTAATTCACTAGTCAAACTTTTAATTCTGCATTTCCAACACGTTTCCACTTTTTGTCTGTCATGTTTTATTTGCCATTCACCCAGGAGTGCCTGCAGAATTTTTTTTCAAACGGGGGCCACTAAAAATACTGGGGTGGCACAACACAGAAAAAACTATGCCAAGTTGCCTGGTGCAGCAAATTTTGAGAGGTGGCTGCTGCCCCCTCCCTTGGTGCTACCATTCACCCTTTTAGCTCTGCACCATGAGCTACTTGACCTCATCACTACTCTTTCCTACAGAAAATGAAAATGGTTTGATTTTTAAAAACAGAAATTCTCCTCAGACAGAAGCACTCAAGCAGAAGTGAAATCTCAGAGGGTTTGACTATATGGAGGGTGAAAAAAAACCAGTTCACTGTGATGAAGCAACGTGCCTGCCAGCTTAACAACATGACAACTCTTGTTGTGTTTTTAAATAGTTTTTGGACAGTGAAGGATCTCCTCAGAGGAGGAAGCTGTATGGCTTTGGCCTCAGTGGTAGTACAATCATTTTTTTTCTCTGGGGATTTGTTGACAGGCGTTATAAAGACTAATGCCAGTTCTGTTCTTTTGGTACATCAGTATTATATGCACTGGTTGCAGTTCCCAGTGGTGAGCAGCTGACAGAAAATGAATCGGCAGCAGTTTGCTTGCAGTCAGCCTGCAACCGAACACCCAATGGGCCCAAATGTAGAAATGTGGCCCAAGTGTCCCATGATTATCTGCCTTAAATTTCTTGTAAATCCAGTTTTACGTTGAGCATTTCTAAACAGCAGGATTACTCGGATTTCTTTTTGTTATGTCGCCTTTTTTTAGGAGCCTTTTTATGTAACATATTCAAAAGGAACTGAATCCAGATAACCTGAAGTGTTAGACAAAACACTTATTCACACTTCCACTAAGTGTAATTTTATCAAAGTGTTGTGTTGCAGCTCAAAAATACTAATGAGCTATTTGTTTTCTGTTTAGTCTTTAATTATTTTTCAGCCTGTGAAGATAATTCATGCAGTTTAGCTTCGCATGTTGCGTTCATTCTGCTCTGCTCTCTCCTCTATATAAGAGACCGTGAATGGCGGCTGGGGAGCGATTTAAACGTGACCCACTTGATGCCCACCCCCCCCAAAAAAAACGTTATCTGTCATGAGTCCGTACAGCTCGTGTGGCAGCAGTTGCAGTCTAGCTGTGCTCCAGATTCCCTCCCGCCTGTTGCCTAGCAATAGTTCGTGTCTGGCCCGGCCTCAGAGCTCGGTGTCCACTCGGAGTATAAACAGCATTGTGAGGAAGCAGTGAGGGCTGTTCATCCTCACATGAATGGACATGAGGGGCGTTTCCACTTCGACTGAAAAGGTCACGTTATGCGCAGTTTGTTTCCAGGATCCACTTGTGTGGCGTGCAAGCAGCCCCTCTGCTCTGGAGAACAGTAAACAACCTGAGTGACACATTGTTGCCTATTGTTATTCATGTATCAGTGAGCGAGTGCACTTTACACTGAGAACAGTCTGTCAGGTTTGTTTTAACTGAAATTGAAACACACAGCTGCAAAGTGATGCACAGTGTGGGTTAAACATCCAGTAGATAAGTGTACATACAAACACACAGTCGAATATATAGTCAGCAAGGTGAACCACAGCCTGAATAACGATTGAAAGGAGAAGGTAACCTATGTTTTAAACGGCTGCTGAAAACGCATTTTCAAACAACAGAATCGGCACATGGTTAGGAAATCCAGTAGCTTCCTGCTGGGTTTCAAGCCTGCAGAAGGGCACCAAATATGAGAAGTGGGATCGGGGTGGGGTACATTTAATTTGATCGCCTTTAGGGACGTCTGGTTGTGCAGTTCTCGTCTGTCCCATTAGAGTCCCGTGTGCTTGTGCATTTGCAAGGCATGCTGGATCTCTTCCACTTTGCTAAATTTGCAACATTTCAATTCTAATTTGATTTTGTGGAAGAGAAAGTTTCAGAGGTGGGATGTGGCGAGTAACTATTGTGTTGCGATGACCGAAAACACCAATGCAGTGCCGTGTTTGTGGAAAATGGCAATCATGGGAGAACTCTGCTTCAACCAGCTGACCAGATACACCGCTTTCAGGCTTTGAAACCCTGAACTTCCACTGAAACCTCCTGTTTGGTTCCTGGGACCCGGGCTTAGATCCAGATCTCTCTACCAGTGATCACCCTGGATATGAAAGTCAGGTCATTTTGACCAAAAAGTGTTTGAAATATCAGGGTCATCGCAGCAGAGCCAACTGACTTTAATATTGCATGTTGTGAATCTGAAGGTTGAAGAAAGGATTACAAACAAAACGGTCCTGCTACAACTTTGAGTTGAGCCTTTTATTAAGGAGTTCAGAGTGTACTTACAATCAAATAAACAGGACAAGATGCCCCAACTAGATATTGTATTACATTTGTAAGAGTCGATACGCTAATCGTGAACTTAAAGTTCTCTTTGATTGCTTTCTAAATTTAATCTGAAGAAAATTAGTTCTCAAAATAATGGAGAATTTGTTGATGCAGCTTAGAAATTTTCAGTGTAAAGCAAAGGCAGATCAATGTTCACTCGAGCGTACGTTTCTCAGCTTGAGGTAGACCTGACATCCGTGATCCATTGTGTGTGAGATGAGGATGCTGTTGATTTCCATTTAAGGATTGTTATTGCACTACAGGCTACAGCTGGTATTGAGTTAGGAAACGATACACTGTCAGGAATGGTTCTGGGCCAGTGATGGAGTCTGGAGTGAGTCCACGCCTACAAAGGTGTGAGATGCAAAAAGTAGGAGTGTATTGATGAATGGCAGAATGCCAATCATGCACCCCCCCCCCTTTAATTCCTTCCCTTAACAAGTCAAACCAACTGTAGAAATTTCTATTGAGTCTATATCCAGGCATTTTAGGTAGAGCAAAGAGAACTTTAGACTTTAGTTACATTTTGTTATATCTCAAACGGTATTGCACTGTGAAGAAGTCTTGAGCCACCCCTCATTTATTTAGTTTTGCTAGAAAAAATATTCTCCCCCTCCAAAGGGAGGAACCTGTTCTGTTTGTGTCTGTTAGCAGTCTAATGTCCAGAGTTTTCAGGATATCATTTTTGAAATTTTATGTAACAGTAGATGCCAATAAAAGCTCGAGCTCATTTAGTTTTGGTGAAAACCTCGTCAAGGTTGCACCAAATGCAAACAAATTGTTAAAAACTTCACATTATCCACATTTTATTTTAATGGATTTTCTTATAATTTTCCAACAATATACTAGACTGTTGGCAGTGTATTTGGGATCATTGCTGAAAATGAAGTCGTTGCCAATCAGACACTCTTCAGAAGGTGGATCAAAATCTGAGAATACTTTTCTGTGTTCATAATTCACAAATTCACAAAATTGACACAGATTTTCAATCCAGTTCCTGTTTACTTCTTGACAACAACCCTTCCACTGAGACAATTTCTGATGATACGTTAGATAATCTCTTGAGGAGCCTTTTTTTCAATGCTAGAATACTTCATCAGTCTGTGTTAAGTGGTTTAACAAACATTAAGACGTTCCTCTGAAATTGGTCAGGTAAAAGGACTGGAGTCCTGGCATTAGAGCTCCTCCCACCCCCTAAATGTAACACCCAGTAAGTTATTTTCTGAATATTAGCAGCCCAATAGAAGTACATAAATAATCTAAAGCAAAACCTTCCGTCTCCCTCGCTGTGTCTCTTTCTGTCTCCGTCTCTCCGAGCTACAGTTCTGCTCCAGATAAATGAGGAAACGAGATTATCAGACTCCTTAAAATGATTCTTTTATGAAGGCTGGAACAGTAAGATTCATTTTATTTCCTGACATCCACAAATTTCAAGATGATATTAAAAACTCTCGGTATGAAGATATGAGGCTCTGAGATGCACCTGCCCCTTTCTGTATGCCTATCATACTTGTGTTTGCCTTCTGGGAGACAATCAAGAAATACATAGCAAAGGAAATAGGAGGGGGGCTCAAAGAACGGCTTGCTGGGTTTGCTTGAATAGAGACATCATCCTGTTTCTATAGACAGATGATCCTATTTCAAATTTTTATTTTGGTCACTTACCAAAACATATTGAATTTGTTGGAAAGAACAAGACCAAATCAAATCTGAGGAAATCTTGAGGAAGATTTGGCACCATACTTTTCAAAAGGAAATTGAACAGAGATGATTTTTTCCCCTTTAATTATTTCTTCAAAGTTTAGGAAGGTAAAAGTCCAGAGCTGGTTTCAAGTGTAGCTTATGAGCTCAGCAACATAAACATCAAACAAAAACTGGTGCATGATCACAGGATCCTTTCCATGGTAAGGAAAAGCTGCACTTTATGTTACACTATTAAGCATTATTAAAGTATTAGTAAGTCCTTAATTCATCATTTATACCATTACTCCACCTTATTATGCCATTTAAAAAACGGATATATTATGATTATGATTATTACTATCAGTGATACAGTAGAGATGACAGTTGCACATGGTATAAACGCAACAGATGAGCACAACTGTATTTGTAAATGACTGACTACTAATACCTTAGTAGTGTGACATTATTATAAAGTGCTACTGAAAAACCCTTCCCAGCAAACAGCTATGTGAAGAACAACCTCCAGGAAGGACACTTACTCATCATTTTAGCCTAAAGAGAGGTTTCACCACAAGATGGAAAATGATGATCTCATTAATGGAAAGGCGAGAAGACTAAAAGAGACTGTATGAAGGACGCTTGTAATGGTTCGTGATCCAAAGCACAGATCATCAGTTGAAACAGCCAGAGGAGGCAGCGTGATGTAATGGGCATGTCTGGTTGCCAGCAGGTTACTGGGGCATCCTGATGAGAAAGTCAGGTTAACTCTGAAGTGCACAGATCCTTACTTTCTGCTCAGACTCTGGCAGGTGAACCAGAGATGCACTGTGAAAGAACTCGGGAGCTTTGGGGAAATGTTCTGCGATGGTCGACTCAAGTCACCTGATCTCAGCCTGATCCAGCTTGTATTTTGGCAGAAAGCACAGCGACATCTTTTATTTAAGATTCTTATTTCCATGCTGCATTTTAAAGGCAATAATTTAATATATCTATTTCTAAAATGTCAAGAACATCACTGCCAAAGTAATTAACATTTTAATAAGAAAACATTAGTCGTAGCTGTGTTGCAATGCAGATTTTTCTGTCTTTTCAAAAACGTATTTTTCTTGGAGAAAATGTTTCACGGTTCACATACTGTAACAAACAAGATTGTCTTTAAGAGCAGACGCTGATGTATCTCCACAGGCAGTCCTTTAATGAACTTAATTTTAGGAAGTGATGAATCATCTCGTTCCTTGAGGTTATTAGCCATTTATCTGCTTTACACTTACTGCCTCGATTGCACTGCACTTCCTCTTGATGAATGAACACCCCTCTCTGTGCTCTCACCACTCAAAAGAAGCACGTCTGCCGTTGCCCTCAGCACTAACTCATCCAACGACAAACAACACGCCGCCGACATGAGAGATGGAAACGAGCGAAGGATTCTCCCCTGCTGAGCGTTTAAGGGTCGGGATGTTGCGATAGAAGAGGTGGAGAGGGGCTCTCGCACCTCATTCCATATCCCTCCATCTCTTTGTTCGGTAATCCTGCCCTGCAGCATCGTGGCTCTCCTCATTGCCAGCAGATTCTCAAAGGGCCGTAGCATGAGCAGTGGTAGCGTTCCACTTCTGTGCTTAATCCTATTTTGAACTTTGTTGTAGGCTGAGAACTGATAAAGGAGTACTTAATCACCATAACCTGTTGTCAGCGGATGATGCTGAATGGAGTTACAGTACTTGAGCTCACCAATGATCCATAAACCTATAGGTAGATCTGCAACACCCTTGTCTCCTTAAGGGAGCTGATGCTGATGTCTGCCATCAATCTTGATGCTTGCCCTCTGGATAAGCACGTACGTTTAAGGCAGGGAGGTCAGCAGGTACACCCGTTCCCTGTTACTCTGGCTCCAAGCGCGGGTTTTTGTATGAGCTCGACACCTCTGACCTTCTTCAAAACTTAGCGGTTTTGAAGGGGAAGCGGTAAGTTCTTGAAAGCCCTATTGAAATGCCAGATTTGTCATTGGCAAAATTGGCAATTTGAATGGATTCCTGTGTTTAATCACAGCTCAGCAGTGCACCAAATCACATCTTGTGTTTCTTAATGAGATGTGTCAGAGGCATTCTTGAGCACAAAAATCCTGTTTGAGAGAGACGGAAGCAGAAATATTCACTCACCTTTTTTTGGCTTTCTCCTCTCTTTTTAAAATCCGGCATGGTTAATAAGACCCAGGTGAATACGAGGCAGATCAGATCTGCTGCGGCTCTTTGATTGCCCTGATGGTTTTCATGCCTGGCTGCCGCTAATTCAGTATCAAGACCCTGTCAGTCTGAGGCAAAACTACAGGTGTCATTCGTATCGACACATTGTTATTTCAAATTATGGAAAAACTTCTGTTTTATCCGATGACAAAGTCAAAACCACATGCAACACTTATTTCACACCAGTTTTGGGCTTGTTACTCTCAAACATATAACTGTTAGCTTAAAAAACATGGCGTTATTTATTCCCTGCAGAAAGTAATGCATTACACTTCTTGTTACATAACTTTGTTCTTGGCCAGTTAACAGTATATTGTTAAAGGTCTTTGTCAGTATTTTCTTTGTCTTTACACACTCAAATGATCAACTTCCACTTTATAATCCATTATTACAGGTCAAAAGCTCTATACAGTGGTGTTTTCTAATATCTGTGGCTTCTGATAGAAGATAAAAATGACCTTCTCAGGTGGATAGACGGTGGTCTGATTTGTAGTCCTAATTCTGCTTTAAACTTTTGTTTTCTTGTTTTTTCCTTTTGATGCTTAACTTAAGGATCCGACCACCCCTTCCATCACTGCCTGAGGGTCACTGAGGTCATGTGTTAGTCATGTGTTAATCATGAGGGGGCATGGCAGTCATCAGTGTTCAAGGCCGCATGAGTTACTGTGTCAATTGGTAGCAAACTGCCCGAGGAAGGAGATGTCAGGATGTCATTACACTATCAGTGATTCAGTGTTTCTTTTCTAGCCCCCTACACAGAGCAGTTCAGGGCCATCCCCTCGGGGCACCTTGGTGTGTCACTGGCCTGGCATTTTGTAATGTATTTGTTCTGTTTTGCCTGTTAGATTTTTTTTTTTTTTAAGGTTTGTTCCAAGTTTCTCTTTTCTACTTTGTCCTGCTGTCTCTGTCATCTTGTTTTGTCTTAGTTTTCCTTCCTCAGTGTT
Source organism: Astatotilapia calliptera (assembly GCF_964374335.1). NCBI lineage: Eukaryota > Metazoa > Chordata > Actinopteri > Cichliformes > Cichlidae > Astatotilapia > Astatotilapia calliptera. Next base: position 27,427,588 of record NC_137427.1, on the reverse strand, counting down.
AGTTATTAGTTTTACTTTGAAGGTTACTTTCTCGTGTGTCTTGCTCGAAGCAGGTTCAGCACCAGGATACATTTCAGTTATCTGACTTCATTTGCCCTCACAACGGCAGGATAAGCCGTCACGCAAAGGTTGTTATCAAGTCAATAAGTTAACCTGGGGTGCATCAATCAAGCTACCGTGCAGCGGTAACGTTAGCGGCCTCTGACCAATCAAAAACTGGAAGAAGTCTAGTGAAGTTGCCTGTTTTGTAGTGCAGGCCTCTGATCTTTCCCTTTGTTTGTCTGCCTTGTCCTCATTAGTTTACCTCTGTTTTCATTATTCTCACTATTCATTATTCTTCATATAAGAGAAGGAAGGTGCAATTTCAACAGTACATCTCAGCTTTTCTACATAAAGAAATTATGCTGTTGCAGATGGAAGAAATCTCTCAGCACCACTCTGAAATTACAGAAACAGTTCTGGCCAGAATATTCTGCAATTATAAAATAAGGTTTTCTGTAATCAAGAATGAAAATTGAACTCAGGACCTTCTTGCTGTGCGGCAACAGTGCTAACCACCGTGCTGCTCTGAGAATTTATGACCAGCAATTGTGAGGTCAGACACTGATTTTGGACGAGAAGGCGTGGCTCACAGATTGCACTCTAATTTATCCCAAAGGTGTTTTGTCAGGTTGAGATCAGGACTCCAGACCCACTATGTGCCTCAACATCCACGACCCTAGCTGTCATGGCCGTACGGCTCGTTTTGCGACACTAGTCGTGAAGATACCTTGGCCATTCCTGACAAGGTTTATCCACACTATCTGCATTTGTACTTTACAGGTAAATGAGAATCACATTTGTTTAAAAAATTAACATTTAACACAATTTGTGGTAATACGCTGAAAAAAATGTACTGCGGCAAAAAAACAGTTAAACCTATCCAAACTATTAAAAGGGGAAATTTGAGAGGCATGTCACCAACATTTAACACGCTTGTGTTACACTCTTATAATAACAGGTAGCTCTAGTTTGAGTACAAGCCATCGCTCAATTACACATGTTAAAATGATGCTTTTAAACAATGAAGAGCTGTCACTGATTACTGTCAAAATCAATTAAATTTTATTTTTTGCATCTTTCATAAAATATTTAAAATGGTTAGGACCCAAAATACCAAAATAATACAAAGGAAAACCTGCCACTCCTCTCATCTAGGAAGCTGTAAATGTTGATTTGATGAATGACTTTAATTACTTAACGGTCAGCAAACATGAATCACATTTGCGTCATTTCACTAATGGGTTAACTGACCAGTAGATTCTGCAAATGACCTCTGTGCTACTGACCTTGACTTCGTAAGATTTAAAGGTGAGCAAGTGACTGTGTGTTTTCCTTGCACGGAGGACTGCGAAGGAGCATTCACGCTACACCAGGGCCCATCTGCAACGCTCGTGTGCGTAGGCGGCGAAAGTGTGGCAGGGGAGGATGCCAGCACATACTGCTATGGAGAGGGCACACACGCTGACTATCCAGCACCACCTGTCTCACTCGGGTAACTGATGAGCACAAGGTGTGCAACGGTGTGTGCTCTCATTTATCTGCAGAGGAGATGAGTAAGCAAATTCACCCCAAGTGCTAATTATATGGTCAATTTTCTGCAACAGAGGACAGAGCGCGTGAGCATCGGTGAGATAGATTTATTATGTTTGCATGAATATGGAACAGAAGTTTCAAGGATTTAGCGGATTTTGATGTCAGACGAATAGAGTTTTATTTACACTCTTTTTTTCCCCCTCCCGGTTTAAGCACTTATGTGCGTCTGTTTGTGTGCGTGGAGGTTGGAGCGGGTGCTTTCATGCGCCTGCCTCTGCCCGCTGTGGCTTGGCAGGGAGACGCTGCTGCTGACAGCTCCGGAGCAGGAGAGTGCCGCAGGCAGAGCTCAGGCATGACAAACCCTTCTGGAGCACGCTTATGACTCAACAGAGCTCGAATCCCCGATGCCCTGACCTCCTGCACAATTCTGAAAATGCGTGTGTCCCGGGCTGAAAACATTTTTAACCGTTTTAAGGACCTGTGCAGTTTACCACGAACTGAGTCTTTATTTCCAGTAATTGAAGAAATTGTTAATAATGGGTGGGTGGATTCACACTCGTTTATCAGAAAACTGAGGCCACTGTCCCACCTGCCCTCCCACCCATTCTCATCATGTATTAACCCTTAGACACTGTTCATATTTTACGGTATGGTGACCCAGACCAATCATATCAAATCATGATATCACCATATCATAAAAAACTCTACCACTATAATTATCAACATTAATTCAACAGTATTTAACACTTACAAATACTTATTGCATATTAGTCTGTGCATTCAAAGCAATGGTGTGCATGCTTTTTCCCACGCTCACTGAAATTGCATCTCAGGTGCCCAAAGCACTTTCAACTACAAGTTGCACTTTAACTATATACTTCAAATAAGTTATCTACCTCACATAAATGGCCGATTTAGGTTCACCAATCAACTAAAAAGCACATCTTTGGATTGTGAGAGGAAGCTGGAGGACCCACGCAGGCCCAGGAAGAACATACACAGCCCACAAAGAGATGTCAAGGCATGCTCTGGCATCTGTATGACCTCTGTTACTTATATACCATGTACAATCACTCCCATGCTATTTTACTATTACACTGTTTGGAGATTTCCCCCATGATCCTTCAAAGACCAACAGTTCCCAGTCTCTGAGGGAACCTAAGCAAATGTGGACTTGGTCAAACTGGACCAATGTGTCCTTGGTTACTTCAGTTACACATTCCACAAGAGTGGCCACCACTGGAGCACTTTTAACTGTAATCACATTGTGTATATGTCATGTTGACCTCTGTCGGACTGGCATGTTGGAGAATACCTAAAGGGTACGGAGTGCATCACAATGTGAGGCGAGCAGTTTGTGAATGAGCAACAGCAGAGTTGGGAGTGAACACAGGTTGCTGCCAGGTATAACAGAGTGGCAGGATAGTTGGACCACAGAGATAAGTCTGTTCCTTTTAACAGTCCATGAGCCGGTGCTGAGTATGAAGTCATTCAGGCTAATCAAGTGGGACTGCAGTCCATCACAGCTGTTACTATGTCGGGGTATCTAAATATTTGTAGGTGGAATAAATGAGCTCATGAAATTATGGTAAAATTCGCTCATTGTACAGAACACATGCATGAACATCTGCAGTGAGAATTCAGGTCAGGAACAGGAAGTACTGTTTGAAGCATGCAAACTGTGACATGTTGACAGACACTTTGGGTCATAATTATTAGTTTCCAAACAAGCCTGACATGTGAAATCATGTGACTCGTGATTGAAGGATCCTGCTACTGACCAGTCGGGCTCTGGCACCACATGTGATCCTCAACCTCCTGTCAGCTTTGTAATATTTGTAGTATTTCTCTTTCACCAGTGTGATAAACATCTGGACCAAAGCTGATTACCACAACACATTTACAGATGATAGGGCCATGTGCTCATTTTCCCAAGGAAATAACCCCGACTGTTATTCAAACTACTGTTTGGCTTTCAAACATGTTGAAGTTTGATCTGGATCTGAAGAGTCACCAAGGCAGAAGCACCTCTGTTCCCAGTGGATAATAGGTCCAGGAGAAGCTGGTACATGGAGGCCTAAAAAAAGGACCTAAAAACACAAACACTAATGAAAAGTTACTTTTGGTAGATACACACTGGCATGCAGACTGCAAAAGGACAAACTTTCAGCCCACATCAGTGTCTCCAAATGTCCATGTGCTTAATGCTACAGTCATATCGGTGAATTATGAAACCACTGACTGAAGACTGGATCGTACTTCGTTCCCTAAAGTCTTTTTTTAGTTTTCTTTTTAACTAACTAAGCTGAGCTGCAGCAGAAAACATCTGTGCCTCTTTTCCAGAAAAGTTAAAGCACAGGTGCAAATGGGTGTCACCAGATTGTTAGAGGAAACTGCCATTAAGCTGAACCTTTCTCAGCTCTTTACTGCTGGATGACTTCTGAGTAGCAAACCACAAGCAGCTTCGGCAAGGCATTTTTATTTCCCTGCTGCTTGTTGTGTGTCTAGGGGACCGATCAAGTTTTTGTCACAAGTGCACACATCTGCACACTTTAGATACAGCTGGCATGCCCATTAGTTATTTAAATCCAGTCTCAATAAATCAGCATGATTATTCAGTGGACAGTGCCACCCGGTACCCAAGCAAGATGTACAAATCTTGCAACTATGAGTGAAATAATTGAAAGAAATTAAACTTTTATCTGGGTTAAATGCTACCCTGAGCAAGTGAGAGCAGGAAGGAACCATTACTGGAAGTGCCTTTAATACCAGGACACTAATTATACTCACCATCTGCAAAATATCGCGCAGCAGTGATTCCCGAGACTGCCATGTTGTTAGGCTTTCATCGTGATCACACTTTTCCTCAGGAGAAAATGCTTTCATCCAACTTGGGACCAATACAACCCTGCATTTGGCTGCTGTTAGGTGTTGCAGTGTAATAACATGAGAATTATCCCGTTAGAGGTCACAGCAGCTTTGAGTAAGTCTGTGCACACGTTGGTGTTAATTTGACAAATGCAATCATATACAGAAGTAGTGCAAAGGGCTTTCAGAGGTGTCAGAAAAACAATGAAAAGTGTCCAAATAAATAGACAGACATGGACAACTCCCAGTAAAAAGATATGTAAAACGGTAATTAGGTAAAGATAGTGTTTTTGCAAGGTTCAAACAAGCGCGCAGGCTGTTCTGTGCTTTGGGTGCATAAACACTGATCTCTATCGCCAGATTTAGAACGAGGTCTGGGAATTTGAAGGAGACATCTGTCTAGTGACCTGAGAAAGCTGTTGGGTTGATAAATTGAAAGCATGTCAGACATGTAATCTGGCTCCAGGCAATTAAGAGATTCATGGACTAGAAGCAGCATCTTTGAGTCACTTCTACTGGTAGCAAATGGAAAGGACAAGTTGTTATAAATCAGGATTCAGAAAACCAATCGGGATTTAGAGTTCATCATAGCACAGAAAGAGCACCAGTGAAGGTTACCAGTGATCTTCTTATGTAAAATTTTACTGCTACTACTATAGTTAAATAAATATCTTTCAAAAATTAAAATATTACCAAAAATTATTTACAATTCATTGAAAATGACTAGCGGTGGAGGAACTTTTAAACTATACCTTTAGGGTAAGAACCAATAAAATACCATGAAAACATCATCATTGTTTCCAAAAAATATATTAATGGAAAATTGTGCATTAAGTATCAAAAGTAAAAATAATTCATCTGCTGAAAAAAACCCTCTATCAGTGTTAAATAGATGCAATAGATAGCTGCATATGCTTAAGACTGAGCTCATTTTAAAAACTTTATATACTGCTTAATGTCCAGCATCATATTCTGTAAAGTATATGTTTGCAGCAGCTGTCCTGTTAGGATATTTGAAAAATAAAAAAATCAGTTCTTCTTAAGGTCAGAAATGCAGGGCTACAGCTTGAATTTTTGCAGTGTATTAAAATATTAATACCAAAAAATTTGCTGAGTTTAAAAGATTGATCAGCATGTGACATTTACTGTCAATATCTATGGAGAAAATTACAATATTAATTTGTTGTCTTGTTTTATGGACATAATCAGAGCTGCTATCCCCTCGCCATCATGGTTACAGTTTCCTTGCTAATGTAAGTTATCCACTATTTTTTCACTCCATCTCCTACACGTCACACATGTTGACCCATGGTGGCTACAACACAAAACTCATCTCTTATGATGCTAAAGCACTGAAGCTTGTTCACTTGCTTGTCAGACAGTGAAAGCAGACCAGCGGCAGCTTATCTCACACATTGTTCTCCCATGAGTTTACAGTCTCAGACCACTGGCTTATCCAGAAGACACATAAAACAAGCTACTGGCCCCTCAGCTTCAGTCAGTGTTGAGGGGAGACGGTGGATAGACATGCCTTCAGAGACAGCGAGGACTATGAGAAGTAAGCACTGCTTGCCTTGCTTGTCCTGGCGGGTTGCCACTGATATGTCCTTAACATCCCTTCTCTCAACTGCACAGTATGGTTAAAATTAGAAACATCCTGTCTTCTAGGATACCTAAAGTAATTCATTATTATCAGGTTGTTCTGAATGTTCCCTAAAAAGCCTCCAGTGAATAGAAGTACAGATCATATTTCCCCTGTATTAGTTTCTCTTCATTGGCTCCCTGTTAAATACCAGAATTGAATTGAAAATCCTTCTCCTCACATACAAAGTCTTAAACAATCAGGCCCTGTCACATCCTAAAGCACTCATTGTACCATATTATCCCAACAGAGCTCTTTGCTCTTAGACTGCACTTGTGGTTCCTAGACTTTCTAAAAGAAGAAAGGGAGGCAGAGCTTTCAGTTTCCAGGTCCCTCTACCATGGTAGAAGGTCTTTGTTTGAATTCAGGAGGAAGAAACTCTCTTTTCCTTTAAGATAGGGCTTCAAGTGCTCCTTTTAATAAAGCTTATCCAGTCGTTAAGTGATGACGTGACGAATCCTACTTCCGGGTCTAAAGTAGTCTGCGTTTAATATGGCTTTTGTGTTGTTAACATGTTTAATGTTATGTATTTTCTTCTATTTGATCTCAAAAAGCTCCTAAAACAGTCAGTGATCACTGTTGACCTCCCTCGGCTTTTATTACCGCTAATCATTTATTTAAGCTCAGTTTTTAAAACCTTAGGATGTAACTACAGCCCAGCCCATGCAGCAGTATAGGAATGACTAACCTCGTATTGTGGATGGATTATCTCAGTTGTTCTCCTGGTTGAAGTTTGGTCCTTTTACAGCATCCTGCCATGCGATTACATTTGTTCCTGACCACCGAGAACACTCACGTTAACTTTTATCAGTGGAAAAAAAGTTAGCTTGTTTATATTATGCTAACATAGCTGTGTCGCTAGCGGTCACGTAGCACATCATTATATACCAGCTAGCCAAACTTCAGTAACCCTACAAACATCACTGCTGTTTAGTTTTCTGTCTTCATTTATGCTGGAAGTGATAACAGAGCTGTACGTTTTAATTTGTTTCCAAAACCCCGCAGTCAGGACATGCTATATTGTATTTAGATAGAAGCTAGCGAGCTAACTTCCTGCTAACTTCTAACTCCGTTAAATGTCACAAATTCCATTTTCATGGATGCCTGGATGTTAAACTCAATTGTTACACCTAGTAGAGCAGAACGCTGATCATTTTATTAAAGATGAAAGACTTTAGACAGTTTTTCAACTCTCAGTAATGCCATAGTGATCGTTTGATATATGGACCTGCAGCGGAGTTTAGGCCCAGACACGGCTAGTGACGTCAGACTTAACAACCGGATAGGTAGTGCTGGATCACATTACCTGGAACCATCGGCTATGTCCACACTAATGCGTTTTTGTTTGAAAACGCATCGTTTTCTCTCCCTTTTGGCCTCCCGTCCACACTGAGGCTACGTCCACACGTACACGGGTATTTTTGAAAACACAGATTTCTCTATGTGTTTGCACCTTTCGGCGTTTTCGGTCACTGAAAACTGAGATTTTTAAAAACTGGGTGGAGGGTGGAGATTTTCGACAAGGACCAGGAAAACGGAGAAAACGCAGCGTCAAAGGTGTGCGCCATTTTTGATGTCACACTGTGCGCCACGTTATTGTTTCGGTGAAATGGATTTCTACAATGGCGGACCTAGACAAAATACTGTTACTGTTAATTTTACTCTCTGCAGTTCACTTGCTTACATATACAACAGTTTCTGTCCCGCCACACATAGGACTCAGTTCTGCTTCTATGCGCCATCTTTGTTTACTCTTTCCCGCCCAGGCTTCTAGACTTCTGATTGGCCAACATTTCTACACAGTTAGGAATATATCGCCAACTTTTGCTTTGGCATGTTCTTAGCAGCGTTTTCCTTCGTTTTTCCGTTTAAGTGTGGACGGGATTTTAAAAAAAGCAAAAACGGAAAATCTCTTTTTTCAAAAATACCCGTGCACGTGTGGACGTAGCCTTAGACGGTGTTTTCGCTGATGGAAAACGCAGCGTTTTGAAAATGCTCTTGAAAATGCATACATTTGGAAACGGTGCTTTAGTGTCGCAGTGTGGACAGCAAAAATGCAGACTTTCTAAAACGATGGCGCATGTTAGTCATGTGATGCAGTCATTTGACCAATTAAACTACAATAGCGAGGGCATTATACAGCATTTGTTTTGTTTGCTCTGAATTTTGATGGCCCTATTAAAGATTAATATCAGTCTGTACATGTTCCAGATAACTTTTCTTCAAATTTTTTAATTCTCACTCTCTTTTGAAACTTTGTACTTTTGTGTTACTCGCAGCAACAACTCCACCTCATTGTTAGTCCATTTAAAAAACTCGGTGCTTTTCATTTTGCCGTGATGTTTCAAAGAGCCAGAAAGTAAATAAGCGGCAGACTAAATGAGGTCGGTCGAATATTTTTGCGTTTCATGCATGTGCAGTACTGGAACGTAAGCGTTTTCGGCCGTTTCAATGTGGACGCTCAACTCTGTGAAAACGACTGAAAATGCTAGTGTGGACGCGGAGCTTTTTTTGACGAAAACGCAGTTTTCAAATCTATCCAGGCTAGTGTGGATGTAGCCTTACTTGTGCTCCTAGGTTCAGGCAGCTGAGGAACTTCCAAGTGTTTCTTCTCCACCCACATCTTTTCACTGCCACTATTGCCTATCATTAACTTTTTGTCTTCTCTCTTCCGTACTTTTTTTTTTTGTCTTTGTCGCTCTATTTTCTCTTTCTCTGTCTTTCTTTTTGCTCTCTACCCCCAACTAGTTCAAACAGATGGCTGCACCTCCTTGATCATGTTTCTGCTGAAGGTTTCTTCCTGTTAAAAAGGAGTTCTTCTTTCCCCACTGTAGCCAAGTTTGTGTTGATGTTTTCTCTCTAATAAGGTAAAGTTTTTAAGGTCTGTACCTTGTGACACCTTGTGACTGTTGTTGTGAACTGGTGCTACATAAATAAAACTGAACAGAAGTGAATGCTGCAGTGTAGTATTGACCAGTCAGTCCTGAGCAGGCAGATAACATGTAGCAAAACAGTCCCTGAGAAGAGCAAAAGAGGAATTGATGAAATGCAGTCTTGAAAGCATTGGCTCTCTCTTTCCATTTGTTTTAAAACAATGTATCCACAAACAATGGCCAGTGGATGAAACACCCCATCTAATCGGTACGCTGGACGCCAGGAAATAATAGTGGTCTTTCCTGCAAATCATCAGATAGCCAGAATTTTTGAAATTGCTGCTTTCTGATTATTTCCAAGAATCTAAGCTACAGAGAAAAATATTATTTTAGCAACATTTTCAGTGATGCTGGACTCCCAAGTGCAGCTGTTTTGCTCCCAATGATTTCACTACATAAAAAAAAAAATTATGTGCAGCAGATGCTTGTTTGCAGGAGAAAAGCATTTAGATTAACAAGAAAACCATTAGATCACAACGATACGTCAGGATGTTCAAATATTTAAATTATTTTCCACCACCATGCCAAATGCATAAACCTTGCACAACCCTCTTTCAGGCTGAATATACATGTATGATTACTGCTGCGGGGTGTCAGCTACAGCAGTTTATTGAAGTTGAAAAAGGGAGCCTGAAAGTGCATTTTTTAAAGTAAAAAGTGTGATTGGAGGAAACGCTGTAATACTGAAGAAGATGGACTGGCGCCACCACAGGGTGTGATTTGGATGTCAAGCTTTGAAGCTCTGCTGTTAACCCTTATAGAACCCCCTTGTATAAATCCAACTTCAGGTCAAACTCGAAACTGCTGTTGAAGTGGGCGAGATGTGGTGAAAAGAGCCAGAATACACTTCAGTAGTATGTGGAATAAAAATTATTTGGTCAAGGTCAAACCTTAATGCTCAGCTTAACAGTTTGTTATGATGACTTTATGATCACCGGTAGGGCAGTAAATTATCTCATCCCTCTCTGACCTCGCTGTGACCTGCAGTCATTGTACTTGTGGGATCTGCTACATTAGTTCTGCTACCAAATGGTTTTCTGTCAGTCTGTTGCATGTGATGGATCTCTCAAGCAGTGTTATATAGGTTCAGAGGCTGACATCGCCCGAAACGCTCTGTAATCACCATTGATTCTCATTGTTCTGGTTTTGTCTAATCACCTAAATTGTTAAAATACTATTTTAGAGACCAGATAATCACAACCTTAATAACTACGGTGCTTCTGCTAATCCCTCTACTGTATTTTCTTTCTTTTCTTTTTTTTTTTAGAAATCTCAATTAATTAGTTTTACATCAAAGGAGCAGTCTCTGTCTATAAGCAGGAAATGTAATTAGGCACTAATGAAGAAGACGACTGTGCTGTTTTCACTTTTTTCCCCACCACCCCACCCCCAGCTTGTCGCTAGGTGAGACTATAACCCCCCCCCCACCCATCCACCGCTGGGTGAAATGAGACGTGCACGAAGGGGAGGAAGGGGGAGCATTGCTCCTAATGACAAGTGCTGGAAAGCTCAGTCGAGAAAGCCCGACTTCAAAGGGGCGAATGAGAAAAGAGAGAGACGGCAAACACACAGGCGGGTGTAAAGCGTGAGAACAGAGAGCAGGGCGAGGGCGTCTGAGGGAGCAGAATATAAAGACTTCATCGGAAGCCGGATGCCCTCAAACACTTTCAAGGAAACACCTTGGTGCTCGAGTCCACTTACAAAGAGCGCACGGTACACTGTCCAAACTCTCGTTCTCACCTTTTGAAGCCTGCAGGACTCTGCATGTGATGTATAATTAAGAAAAGTGCGGCTGGTTGCTGGCGCTTTGTAATGCAATGCACTGTACTTTGATTGATAATAATGATGGTAGCCCCCGGCTGTGTGAAACAACTTGCATGATGATGTGCAGCACACAAAACTGATCAAAGCTCCTAAATATGAAATGTGAAGATTAATGTTTGAAATGAGGGTGAGAGAAATAAAGAAAGTGGCTTCACCATAGAAACAGCAAATGAGCGCATGAGTGCGATGCTGGTGTTTTACAGAAATAGGCTCTCTTCTTTCTCAGGGAGGACTCCTCCAAATCCCACTGAACGAAGGAGTCCATAAGGGACTCCCCCCAGTGGACTGAGATGTATGTGACTGGTTTGCTCAACACACAATATAGATGCTGCGGGCCTGTTCAGAGCAGATTCTGTGGATGTTTTCTGTGCAGCTGGTGACTGCCAGAGCCTTGGGATAATGAGGCCCGGGATAAGACGACTGTGAAGAGGGATTGGTGGAATCTGCAGCAGACTGTTGGCAGGCTTGTGCTGTCTGAGCCCGGCTCTTACACCAACTGCACCGGAGGACGACTCGTTCACACGAGGGGAGGGCGGGGAGGAAGGCAGAGGAGGCCCATTAGTGTGAAAGGAACAGGAAAGACAAAAACACCCACACTAATGGCAAAACATTCGTCCTTAAAACGTGTTAGATTTCTCAGCGTCGCCTGCCACTTACCTAAGAGACAGGAAGCAGTACAGAGGGATGTCAGTCAGGCGGTGAGTGGGATGAGACGATCTGCCAGCACACGAGATGAGTTGACATCACCAAACATACTGTATCTTGTCAGAATCAGAGGAGCAGCAGAACGATGTCCTGATTTCGGCTGTTTTGCTGTTTCGCATAAGTTTTACTTGAATTTTGTTTAGTTTTTTTGTCAAAAAGCAGACAAGCTTTTCGGTGCAGGACTGTAGTGTTGTGCATCACTCTGGAACAATTTCACATCTGGTGGCTAACAATTTGTTGTTTTGTTAATCTGGTTTTTGGTAATTTTGTGTCTCTTTACCTCCAACAACGAAAAAAGAGTTCCCTCGCTTCACTGCAAACTTTGACACTAGGGCTGTAGTGAGTAAAAGAAAATTCTAGTTGATTGAAACTGTACCCAATGATAGCAGGGAAAAACCTGTCAGTGTTATCTCTAGATGACCTAAACCAGCCATGGTCACCTGAGTCTGTCACATACCTTACATTAATTATAAGTAAAATGCTTTCTAGCGTATGAAATCTTTTAACCTAGTTATTTGACACTGAAATGTTAAAAGGGAACTATTATGCACATCTGACGCTCCACTGCAGTGGCCTCGCATGAGTCATTGTTTATAATATTCTTATTTAATTAATTTTCTCAGATTTTCAGTCCACTGTTGTAGCTCATCTCCACGTCTCCTTTTAGGCTTGCTTACTTCTGATTGGCTGCCCCCTACAAACACAACGGCAGGTGGGTGGGGTTCTGTGTGCCTGAGATGACCATATTAAGCATATCCCCTCTCACTGACATCACGCAGAGCCAAACGTAGAAAAAAAAGTTAAGTGTTTAACTCTTTCCCTCATTAAGATGACATCTGATGACCTCCTCTGTACTCAATGAAGACTCAAAAAGGCCTAAAATATGACAGAAACCACTAGGTTCAGAAAAGAGCTTCAAGGGTTACTCCTACTACTCCTACTAGTCAAACCAAGACTTAAACCAGCATGAAACCTGAGTTTTTGTTGCTCATACTCTCATTACTTTGGTTAATGTGAGCCCTCGGCATTTTAAAGATGAATCAGCCTATGAAAACCATTCAGCATCATCTCTGGTATGTCCATGACAGATTCCAGTGCAGCCCCTAACATTTAGATTGCTCCCATTATGACCACTTGCACTGGGTGAATTCAGTTATTTCGTCACGGACCTTGAACCTATGCAGGGAGCGAACATGAACTTCTGTTCGAGGTTGACCCAAATTTGGTGTCAAGGATCACTGTTGAAAGTGAGAGCTGAGTTTTAGCTTTGAGCAACAGCAGAGTAGCTTCCAGGTGAAGAGTACACCGACTCCGAGCCTGCAGGCAGCGCCTCAGGTGGGAAGCGAGACCAGGAGCGTGCTCCGCCTTTTTTTAAAAAAAAAAAAACTTGAGACTTTCACTGCATAGCTCCTCTCTAATGTCCCAAAGCATCTGAGGGAGAATATCCAACACTTTTGGTCGCACAAACACAATCTTCGCTCCTGTCTAGCACACGACCCAGAATTGGCTTCTTATGATTTTTTTTTTTTTTTGTGAAAACAAATAAAGACAAAAATAAAGGAATAACATAACTGCTCCACAGGCTGGGCACTTGCCAATATTCATGGGAAGACAGAAACATATCAAATGGTGACTCAGCACAGGAACTGAGCAATGATAAACAAAAAGTGATATAATTTTTGCATTTCGATGAGAGAAGAAGAAATAACTGCAGCTGCTGCTTTTTTATTAGATAAAAGGCAACTTCTTTAATCGAGAAACCATGGTAGACAGTTAATAAGTTATCAATTTAAATATTGATAACTTATTATGATATTGGTGCCATAGGAGCAATACTTTGTTTCTGTCTTCTAAGTTCAGTATGTAGCTCACAGAACTGTATGAAATATTGTTTAATTAAAAAACATACCCCAAACATGCACTGTGAAAAATATCTGAATCTTTTTGTGTTGACTGTCACATCTTTTTTTATTTATAGCCTGTAGCACATTTAAACAACAGAAGCTGGCACATTTACACTCCAGGTTTCCAAAAAAAACAAGTTATATTAAAAATAACTTAAAATCTGAATTTGCAAATGACTCATCTCATGACACACTGCTCTCCCATACACGAGCTGCTTTTATCGGTTAAAAATATCAGTATTGGCATTACTGGCCCTGTGTCGATACTTGGTGTCAATGTGTGCAGTATCGCACAGCCCTACAGCTGAAATCTCCACTAAGTCCAAATTTCGTACAAAAGCAAACTGGCAATTGTCCCATCAGTGAGAGTGCCCCATCCTATTGGCTGAAGGAGCACATATTAACAAACCAACCAGCCAACCCTGCAGACTATAGACCACAGTCTCCCCATTTCGTTTAAATTGGGCACTCTGCAGAGAGTTCAGTCAGACTGAACTCCAGCTCTTCAAAGGTATTTTGACAGATGGGTGAAATTGACCTCCCATCCAAGAAATACTGTTTCTCAACATTTTTGTTTTATAACTTCCTTACAAAGCAGCAGAAAGGAAGGAATGCTGACTGGGTGGAGGAGGATGGGTGGTGGAGCACCAGGGGGTGGCCAATCAGATTAGGACAGGAGCCTGTGATACCCACGGCCACCCTTTTTTTTTTGCCTCGTCTCTGAAAGGCTCTATCGAATTATTCTGACAGTTATGAGGCAGGCGCAGAGCAGATGGCATCAGGGGAATAGATAGACGATGATGCTGCCGCTGCAGCTCGTGTCTCCCAAATGAATAAAAAGCAGGATGTTTCATCACATCTTCGCATTTGTACAGTAAGAGATTCTTTTTTTTAACGTGCGTATGAATGACATTGTTCACATTTTCGGTTGCTTCAAACCGAGGCAGCTTCTATTGATCAAAAACATTAACTTCCTCAACAAAAACACAAATTTAGCACTCCCCTTTTCTGTTGCAGTGCAGTACCATTCATTACTGTCTCTCATTTATAGCTTCCCCTTGAACCAAAGGGAATGATTAAAAAGGCTCCCATTGGTTGGAGAGTTTCTGAGTCTGTAGTTGCCCCAGACTTCAATCAACCTCTAATTGAAAAGTTATAATGAGGTTCAGCCGAGCTCCGCTGCAGCACTCCGGCTTGACTCCGGTTCCACATCGAGCATGTCTCCCGGAACAAAGCGAAGACGCAGGCATTTGAATCTTCACACGCGTGCACACCTCCCCCCGTGGAAACAGATCTTCATGAGGAGGTTTTTTAATTTTTATCAGGCTTCAAATGAAGTGACATTAAAGCCTGAATTGATGCAAATTGAAAGCGCAAAAGCAGTTTGTGTTTTTCATTTTGCTGCACATGTAATTAGTTGGAGTCCATTCAGAGTCACAGAGGAAACCGCAGGAAAAACAATGCATACATATTGCATTAGGGAGCAGACGGCCGGGGAGGAGCATCATTAATCAAAGATCCATAAACACGGCTCGTAATGTTAATTCAGCACTTATTTTCAAAGCCGCGGACACATGTAATGAGCAGTCTATTTTATGCAGTCCTCCTAGAAAAATGGTGAAAGATCCGAGGCCAGATACCTGTTAAATTACCAATCACTACAAACGGCAGAGTTCACTTCTTTTTTTCTTTTTTCTTTTGCTGTCAACTTAGTCTTCCTGCACAGAAACATGAGTTCTACAATCCTCAGTGTAATGAAAGTAGTATGTCAGCCTGGATTCTTTTATTTTCCCCTCGAGCTCCAGCAAGGCTCTGTTGGTATTCCTCACATGTCTCATGCTGGTGCTGTAGCTTTGAGGTGTGTGTGTGTGCATACATATATGTATGTATATGTGTGTCTGTGTTTCTTTTTATTGTAGAGGTGCTCCAGATGAAGGCGAGCTGCCTTCCTTCGGGCATCACAGCAACACAGGAGGTAAACAATCAATTGCCACTCGCCTGTGTCGCCTCAAATTAATTTCCCAATGATCACCTCCAGGTATCTACGGCTGCTGTTTTCCCCCCTCTGCCGATCTATAATGTAAACACTTTGCAGCAGCTGCACATGTGTGTATGAGACGGACTGCAGCAAGCGAAAGCTCATCAAAAAATCCTCACCCCTGTGTGTTAAGCGAAGGGAAGCAAGAAAAGAAGGGGAAGAAGTGCAGGAGATTACTGTGGGCTTTTTTTTTTTGACTGAGAACAACCTTTCTCGGACAAGGGTGGTGCAGACTCACATGTTAAAGCCCTAACGAGACACACCAGTCATTCTGCTGTATGCACGGGATCCTCTCCTGTGTGTACGAGTTCTTCAAAAACTCAATGGCTCATTGCTGTGAACACAGCTTAGTCGTATAGTTACAGTATTATTTCCTGCTTCAGTGCACATCAGCTCGCTGGACCTTTTCTTTCTTATAAAAGCAGCGACACAGATCCCAAAGTGAGGCAACATGGATTCACAGTGTTTTCTTGTACATCTTCCAAATCACGGTGAGTCATTGCTCATCTCCATCCCCAATATCCTGTTGGCATCCTGCCAGAGAGGATGAGAAATAAGAAAAAAAAAAACTACAAGAAAAAGAGAGTAGAGGGAAGCAGCCAGCTCAAACTATCATAAGTCCAAATGAATCTATTACCATAACTCTAACAGCCATTCAGTTTTTTCTTTCATATCTCTGTGCTCGGGGGCGACGTTTGGAGCCTTTCCTACCCATCTCCATTACGCTGAGCTTGTCAGCCAGCAAGCCAAGCAGAACAAGGAAGGAGGAACAGCGGTCATAATGAGATAGACGATAACAAAGCGGAGGACAGAAATGGCAGTGACAGAGTGAGAAGATCAAAACAGCCCCAACAGCCTGAAATGAAGTGCTGTCATCCCTCACAAGGCCGGGCTTCTGCAAGAAAATCATAAACTTTAAACAAAGGAAATGACAATTAGTGAGGTTTTCATCGTCTCATGTTGCCTGCCCATGTTCGGAGCAATTTGGAGCACTGTTCTAACACTTCACTTCACAAAAACTATGAATTAAACATGGCCTCTTACCACCCTGGTGGATATTTGATGAGGATCAAAAACATTGCTGACGTGTTGTTATGTGATATTTGCTTAAACTAGTGGCCACCGGTCTCGGGGATTTTACAATGATGAGTGATTAACTGGGAGGTGAAACGAGCCTCGCTGTTGCTGATTTTCTCCAGTGTTATTGCCTTCAGCTATTGTAACACTGGTGAGAAATTATTCATTTGCAGCACAGAAATAAATTTAATCAGTGCTTATGCTTCCAGCCTTCCTGTTCCCCTTGTGTCATTACTCCTCTTTTGGATTCGGTCTGATGTGTGTGGTGCCTCCAAAACCTTTCGGTCTCTTTTGCTTGCAACTTCTGCCACAGTCCGTCACAGGCCACTGATCCTCACGCTTCCACCTGCTACCTGCAAGCCCTCCTTCAAGGCTGCAGAGATGAGGCAGTTCTTTCCACCACAATAAGAGGTCATGGGGGGGAAAAAATGGCGCCCCTTATTCCATTCTCAGTGAAGGCGTTCCAGTGTCCAGTCAAAGCCCTAAGCGCTGACTGAATCTGATGTGACATTCATGATCAGTGCCCGAGTGAAATGTCACTGTTTTAGAGCGCTGTTAATTGTGAGTACTTCCCACAGGAAAGCCCGCAGAATCGCTGACTTACAGAATGTGTCGTGAAAGGGCCCAAAAAGTCAACCAGCAGGCCCTGGAGCACGAGGGGAATTCACAGAGGCACAGCTTTGAGTCCTTGTAGACCGAATCTGAGTTCACGGTGACATTTGCAAAAATCAGAAAAATAAAGGAGAAGAAAACAAGCCCATTAGAAAAGAAGAAGCGGAAAGAAAAAAGAAGAACAAAAGTGAGTGATGTGCCTAAATACAGCAAACTCTGGCAAAAAGCAGCTAAACCTGGCTTAACTTTTGCCTCTGTGCAATCCATTATCAACAAAAATCACCAATCGAACTTGTTCAAGAGCCAACGTCTGGCAGATCAGCCCCAGCATTGCACCTTTTTGCTGATGGATGTTGTGCGGCATGGCTTTTTCCACAGTTTACCTTAAACTATTACACACAGAAGATTAAGGAAACCGTCAATGGGACATTTTCAAAGTCCTGCTTAATCCTGTTCAGTCATGGATCTGTTTCTCAAATCCTGAGCATCCTGGATTGTTAACTCCACTGGACTCAGCTGGTTGAGTCAATACAACTGGTTTTATTGTGGTTATATTCCTATGTAAAACCAAAGTTGCTGAAGACCTACATCATTTTGCAGTGAAATCACCTTCCTGCAGTGGCTACATCAATATTTGTGAAGTTCTTTTTCAGATCTATGGAGTTCTGGCTGGAGTCTGAATGTAAGAATTTATGCTTAACGGGAATTTCTATGTATGAGAAACAGATTTTCATAGTTCATTGTTGTATTATCACAAGTAGATTCTATGTAATTAACAACTTGACCCTGCAGACTGACTCCACCTTATTGCGTTTTTTTATCCCCTGGATGTAGCTTTGAAGACGCCAACAGTCCAGATCCCCCCTCTGTTCCAAAGCCAACAAGATCCCATGTTCCCTGCACAAGTTAACAATAACTACTGGCATAAAAATCAGTCTCCAATTATTGTTTGTTACAAGTAACACATAGCATGAATTATACTACTTTGCAACACTGATAAGTGGTTTGAGACCCTTTGTTTTCTGACTTACATGCACCATTTGTACCACCAAACTTGGTTTTAAAATATACTAGAGAGAGCTTCCAAGCTCTACATGAGCCCACACAACCTCAGCGACAGTGCCTGAAAGTCAAAGTTGATGTGCAGTCGAGATCAGCGCTCCAGGAACTGTGGCCGATGCAATATTGATGGTCAGGTCTAAATAATGAATTCAAAAGAAGAACAAAATGTGCAGCGGCAAATGTTTCTGAAAATACAGCAAAAATAAAACTGTGAAATCAATGAATTATCTATAGCTGTTCATTATATCCTCCAATATTTCCAAAATAGTCTTCTGGTGGCAAAACATTATTTCAAGAAATAGCCTAGTTTTTCGGTCTTTGTTCCTGTATTCCCCTTTTCTTTCTAATCATCTGCTCGATGGCAGGCAGGACTGCTGTATCCCTTTTGCAGTTTGCCTTATACAATAGCAAACGTACAGTATCAGAGCCCTAAAATGGAACACAATGGTGTCCCCAGATAAAAGCCCCCAAATTGGCATCCATGGATGAGGAACAACGGTATGTGTTTCTAGCCCGACTGTCTCTGTTTCTGACAGCTGTGTCTGTTTCACAGGCCTCATTATGAGCCTCTCTGTCTTTCTCCTATTTTTTTCTTCCTCTTTCTATCCCGGTGACTGGACCCGATCTTCTTTGCAGGTCCATCTACTGCCCTGATTGGCAGGTAATTACCACCCAGGTGACAGCAACCCATTCCAAGAGTTGAGAGGTCATCAGGCTGTTTTTTGGTGCACAGAGTTTTCCTGGACCTACTAAAGTTCTTAGAGCTGCTCTCCCCTCATGAGATAACAGCGAGCGGTAACCATGCAGAGCTGTTAGTTCGGCCTTTATGTGCATGGCGTTGTCAGATATGCTCCCATCCACATCTTCTCAAGCTATCTTTGATCCCGTAACTGAAAGACAGCAAGAGGGAAAGGGCTTGTTTTCTGTCTTAACCATTGTTATTACAGCAGAGGAGGCGGGCAATTGCTCTGATTCAAGTGCATGTGAGGTTATGTCGAAAAATACTGTAAGTGGATGAGGGAAAGGGAAAAGCAAAGCAGGAGGAAAACAAAGCCTGGAGAAAAAGTCTGTCAACAATGAGATAGTGGATTAAAGTGACAGTTTAAAGTCACAGTAAATTGGTATTTTGAAGGGATCTTTCTTGTAGGGAGGGAGCTCAAAAAGTAGTTGGACTGTAAAAAAACACTGAAAAAGCTTGGAAGTAGTACACAAAACTTAACTGGTGATGTAGCTAAGCCGATTCTGTGAGATCTGTGCTGACTTTATTGGTCAAAATCTAATCTTGACTCTAAACTATATTCAAGGGGCATTTATTTTACTAGTTTAACCTGTTCGGGGCAGCTGAGCAAGCTGTAAATATAACATTTACATATACATTTGTTCACGTTCACGCAAAAACTCCAGGGGCTAAAAAATGAATTGTGCTCAAACCTGCAGGTTCCTGATTAGCCACTTGAGACTGGTTCTAAAAGCAAGTCAGTCTTAGTCTCCGTTTACAGCAGGGATAAACATGGCTACAGGAATATGATTAATTTAGAGCTGTCAGCGTTAAACTCGTTAAAATGACGTTAACGCCATAACCGCATTAGCTTGGCAAATCTCCATTAGCGAGTTAACGCGGTTCACGTCGTGCAGCCCCTCGCATGGGGAGACCCGCGTTAACGGCGATCCACTATTCAAACGCAGCCACGTTAAACTGGGGTTTTGCATCAGTGATTTTTGTAACATACACTGTAATCTACGCTGTCACCTACTTCGCAACCAACACCCTAATCTACACCACAACCTAAACTGTAATCTACATTGTAACGTATACGGTAATCCCCTCTCCAGAAATGTAACTAAAGGTTCTTTAAAAACTTTTCCCACATAAATACAAATGCTGACCACGTTACATGCTCTATGCAGATTCACTGCAGAAGTATAAATCATTAAATTCAGCAGACAAAGAGCTTAGATGTGGACTTGTCTGGGCAATTGATAAATGTAACTCCTGTTAAACCTCTTTTTAGCTCTGATGGAAACTCCTGCGCAGTGTTCTCCGGCTTGTAGCTAAGTTTATCCATCTGCTCTATGCTTATTAGCAAAAAAGGAAAAAAAGAGGTGTTTATTGTGAAATAAAAAATAATAATTGGAGAGCTTAATATTTAACATAAAAACCTTGCTAAGTAGAGCTGTCATGTAACACACATAAAGAACATCATACATTTACCACAAAAATAATGTTAAGAATCAAAACTAAATGGAGTTTGACGTGAAAAGGAAAATATGCAAGGCAGTATTCTCTCATAACATTTCTTTCCTCAAGCCCATTTTCCCAGCGTGTACACAAAATGTCATGGATTTACCAGGCAGCCTGTTTATACTCAATTTCTGTTTCTTGGCCTTTTTATCTTGTTAAGCGCTATAATTGTTGTCTGTGTGATCTGGTCAGGTTTTGCTGCCCGCTACCCCTCATTTATCTCTTTCACTAAATTAACACATTAAACCAGGATCCTGCAGCTACATTTGTTGTTCAACGACCCATTAGCCGCTAATTTAGCATTAGCTTCTCAGCAGTAACACTGGCACCAGCTTGGTGACGATGATTCCAACTAACAAAACTGCTCTTTCGTCTGTAGATAAAGACGAGCAGAGCTTCAGGACTTGTTTAGCAAAGGCCTTGTGTGGAAATTTTAATTTTAGTTTCTGAACATTATGAATATATACTTAGAAACAGCTGTGCCTGTGAACAAGCAAGAGTTAAATCACCCTGTAACTACGTGAAACTTGTCAGCGAGACGCCCTTGTGATATTTTCAGAGCGACGGCAGCAAGTTGTGTCTCTTCTTTCTACTCAGTGTACTGTTATTGCACACTTGGACTTTGGTTGCATAAGACTCAGTAGCCTTTATTTAGCCAGAGAAGGCTCTCATTTGAGGTGCAGCATGAATGATGCAGAGCTCTGAATGACGCACGCAGACACAAAAGCAGTGGAAAGGTTTCCCACCACGGCCACCACTTAGGGCACAAACAGTCGCCGCCATGCTGGCACAGACGGCACCTCGAGTCCCCTCGCAGCAAGTAGATCAAAATAAGCTCTCATTTTAGAGGCTCAGGTGCATAATTCAAGAAGCAGATATTCAAGTATGAAAGCGGAGCTCACAGAAATGTGCTTTTGCTTTTAAAACATCACTCTTTGAGTTAAACATTGATGCTCCTCAGATGCTAAAAAGGCACACAGACCAGCAGACACAGACACACACACGCGAGGGTGTGGTGGAAGTTGAGGCATCCACTTCCACAGACCAACACCACAGAACATTTTGGAAACTGCTGACTGTTCCCGGCCACAACCACGCCGCCATCCAAAACCATCATTTACCAACAAGATGGTGCCTTTTGCACCAGCTAACCCTAATACTTTACTCCCACACATGCTGACAGTGCTATTATCATCTAAAATTACAGTACACTTCCTTCCCTACGGTCTATTTGTAAAAGCAACACCAGCCTCTAAATTCTCTCATTTAGCCCCGTGGTGCATCTGCATGTAACAATAGCAAGACACAGAAGGATGGAGTCTTCATCAGAAAGCGCCCTGCGTCCTGATTGATATGCACCAACTGTCCTCATACAGGCTGCTACTTCTACTGCTGCTGCTGCACTGGGATGGAAAAAAAATAAGAAAAAAAAGGCAGGCGAGCACCGAGCTACAGCACAGAGACACAGATGAAAAGCCCACAGCTTACTCTATGATCCAGCTTCTCCGATGAGCCCAAGGAAAACAGAACACTCTAAGCTAAACAGACCTGAGGATGTGAAATCATTAATCTCATGTAAACCAGCTTAATTGATGCCTCGCCTCTTCTCGGATACGAGTCGGTCCTTGATTTATGCTTCCCTGTGCTACGAGATTAGAAAGGTTAAAGAGATCCTCTGTGGAAGTGACTGTACTTGACAGGAGTCTTTGATCTGTGGCAAGAGAATGACAATTTGTCCCCGGAGACACAAGAAAGAGAAATACAGTGATCATTGTGTGTTTGTGGAATATTTTGTTTGGCCGTCCATTACTAAAGTTCAGAGCGATCACGCTGACTGGGGTGAAAAAAAAAAGAAAAAAGAATGGAGACGTTCACCGCAGCGAGCAGACATCACAGGGTTTGTCAGATGTTTATGAAATTAATCGTCTGTTCCACTTGTTTTGAAGCCGCATGACAGGGAATTATCTCCTTTGTCCTGGTCGTCATCGAACACTTCCAGCATACACACCGATCGGAGCTGTTGCTGCCAGATTAAACAGCCCCTCGTGCTGTATTACCTGCAGTATGGCAGCCCGAACCATGACTTAGCTCATTAAACGCAGACAAAAGGGGCCTTGACGGTTTACATAAACCACAACAGATATGTGCCCCGTAGGCCTAATCAACAACACCAAAACATCTCCTTAATTAACAATCATTAACTTGATGCATCCACTATTAACAGCACCAATTAATTACATACAGAGCTAATGTCTCATAAGTAATTGAAAGCATGGTGGATGGATGAAAGGATAGATGGAGCCGCTCACTGTAGCGCAAGGGGGGCAGAACAGATGGATGTACTTTCGCCTCGTTTTGCTGCGTCAGTTCACGTTCAGTCTCCCGCCCAGACCACTAAACTACACTAATAGGGGTCTGGTGTCAGCAGTCTGGCGGTTGATGGCGACAACTTTGTTTAGGGGAACAAATGAATCTGTCTGAACCTCTGCATGAGCCATCTGTTGAGGGAAACCCGCTTCCACATTGATGGTCAATTTAAACACATGAGGCCCCGGTAAGAGGGCCGGCATCATTAATTTCATTGTGTGTTTAAGAAAGCACAAGTGTCTGCACGCCGAACACACACCTGTGTGTTGTTTTGCAGAAGGAAGCATTTGTTGTAGCAGATGATGATTAAATCTTGGCCCACAATTGTGCTGCTTATTGTTATGATTGCATCCCTGCCACTAAGCCAAACACCTGTATTTCCAGGAAAGGGAAAGCTTTGAAAAACACGCTGTATTACAAAGTTATCTCTACTTCACAATAACTAGGAAGAGTAAAAAAAGGGTATTATTGAGACCCCTGACGTTTCCAGGGAAGCAGATAAGCTCCCGTCTCCCTAGATCTAGAGGAAAAAGTCAGTGTCCCTTCAACGCAGGCATTGGTTTGTCATTGCCACTGCACTTGGCTGCATGCTGGTGGGATCTTTCTTATGAAACTCTACACAAGGAACCTTCAGTACATTCAAGCACCTGCCTACAAAAGTGGCCACGGGATCTGGCTCACACAAAGGATTTGCCTTTTCAGGTGGATTCGATTTGTGGGTCTCGTTCCCATCTCCAAAGTCATCCATCCTGTTCCTGTGATGCTTGAGCTCTTCAGTTCCACGCACCTCCATCCTACTTTCCATGTGGAAAGGTGGAGAGGTAAAACCACTCAAAGTCCAGTGGTTCCAAACCCCTACTGCCTGGTTGGGTTATTGATGGCGGCCCGAAGAGTTTCCCGGCTGTTTGACGTTGAAGGGTTGTATACTGGGAGGACAGAGACATTCTGAAGCCAGCCGTCATCCGAGTCTTCCACCAAGCCCATCCTAGCAATCTCTGGTCCGTCAGACACTTGTGTAATTTTTTTACTTACTCTTCTCCTCTGTTTTAAAACCACCATCTTGTGTCTCTCTCCTGTGTGATTACCTGCTCCACCCAAAGTGTGCATCTACTTGACTCCCCTGTGTAATTAAGCCGTGTGTTTAGTGTTAGTTCTCAACCACATTGTTGATAATTCTGTCTCAGTTTCTTAGTGTTTTGATTGCTTCGTTTTTAGGCTTTGCCTGAGCCCGATCCCTCTGCTTCTTTCTGAACCTTCTGTCCTCAGTAAAGACTTTGAAGTGAGCGTCATCAGTGGTCAATATGCAGGATGAACTATCTGATAAAAATGTAACTAAGAAGAAAAAGAAAAACTTACAAATATGTTTAGAAAAGGAAGAAATGGAAAAAATGCCCCAAACTCTTTGGGTGGAAAAATATTCTCCCCGCTGCATCACAAAATGTTTTTTAAATTACTTTTTAAAAAGTACTTCCCTGATCTCTGACTATTTGGATCAGTCTATTGAACTTATTATTTCCACGAATCACTAAGCAGATAATTGTTCTGCCAGAGGTTTCTTCCTGTTAGAAGGGAGTTTTTCTTTCCCACTGTCGCCAAAGTGCTTGCTCATAGGGGGTCATATGATTGTTGGGTTTTTTCTCTGTATGTATTATTGAAGAGTCTACTTTACAATATAAAGTGCCTTGAGGCGACTGTTGTTGTGAGCTATATAAATAAAACTGAATTGAATTGGTATTAGGTTTTGCTTTCCAAAACATTTACTTATCAAA
Source organism: Astatotilapia calliptera (assembly GCF_964374335.1). Taxonomy (NCBI): domain Eukaryota; kingdom Metazoa; phylum Chordata; class Actinopteri; order Cichliformes; family Cichlidae; genus Astatotilapia; species Astatotilapia calliptera. Next base: position 27,402,970 of record NC_137427.1, on the reverse strand, counting down.
TTCAATAAGGGGTACTGGAGCCTGCTCCAGGTACCAAAAGGTGAGAAGCTGTATACACCCTGGACAGGTTGACCAATTAACCTGTGGAAGGAAGCTGGAGTACCTGGAGAGAACCTAACTAGGGGACAATGTGCAGAATCCACACAGAAAGACACAGACAGTGGATTTGAACCCAGGATCTTATCGCTGTGAGGCAACAGTGCTTACCACCATGGTGCCATACTGAAAAAAAAATCCAGCTACATTGGAGAAGGAAAGCCTGCTCTGAATACTGTGGTGGTGATGAGAGGCTGGGAAACAGGTGGGCAAACACCCCCGCTGCAACTGCTGGGAGGCACGCCTCTCAAGACCTCCAACCAGCCACTGTGAAAGAGTAGGTGGTGAGAAAAGCAGAGCACTAGAGGTAGAGAGCGAGAGAGTTAGAGGAGCAAAAACAGAAAAGCGAGGATAAGGACACTAGCCCCCAGAAACATGGCACATTATTGTTTTTGTTTTTTAACACTCTTCCTATTTCTTTTAATTAAACAGAGGTAGTCTCATCCCTTTATATTCTATTCTAAGAAAATAGGAAATAGATGCAGCATTTTATTGAAACAAACATAGACATTTAAACATAGTTTATAAGGGAAAAACAGAGTTTGTGCAGTTCTAACAAGCTTGAAAGTCAATATTTGGTATGACCAGCTTTAATATTCAATACTAAGCTCTCTTAGGCAGCTTGTCATTTCTTTTGTTAGCATTCAGGAATAGTTCTCCAGGCTTCTTGAAAGACATTCAAAGCTCTTCTCTGGATGTTGGCTGCTTTTTGTTCTCTTCTCTGCAAAGATGATCCTTTCAGTAATGTAGAAGTTCAGACTCTGAGGAGTCCACTCCCAGACTGTAGGTGCTCTGCTGTGTGTTAGCAGTTGCATTGCCATGCTAAAAAATGAATAATAAAAAAGAAGCCGACTCTATGAAAAGAGAAAGGAAATAGGAAAAAAACTGATTTCCAAAAGCACAAGGGAAGTGTTTCTGGGGAGACTATAACCCGACGGACCAGTTGCAGGAACCAAAACATGCTAGGTAAGTGTGTTTTAATCTCATGGTTCATTTAATACTGGTGATGGATTTTTAGGCTAATAGTCAGGCTAACACACTTACCTCTCATCTTCTCTTTCCCCACAAAATCAATAGATCCTCCACTTCTTTTAAGTGTCTCCCAGTATAATTCTTATCATATTTTCATTCCTGCAACTGGTCCATCCGGTTATTGTCTACTCAGAAACACACTTCCCTTGTGCTTTTGGAAATCTGTTTTTTCCTATTTCCATTTTTGTTTGTTCTATTTCTGTTTTCTTTTTTCATGTTTCCGGTTTTCCTATTTCCATTGTGTTTTGTGTGTTTTTGCACCGTTTTTCTTATTGCTGGTGTTTTCGTAATTTGCAGTCCGCACACACCACTTTCGTTCATTGTTAGGTGCATTTAAAAAAAAAAAATGCTTGCATCAGTGTTAAGTGGCTCAAAGAAAAAGGGGAAGAATTCCTCTGAAAATAGTCACCTACAAGGACTAGACTGAAAATGAGTGAAAAAGCAGCCAGTGTCGAAAGAAAAATGCTCAAAGACCTTAAGAAAGTCTGGAGAACTCAAGACCATTTAAAAAAATAAAATAGTCTCCATCCTTAGAAAAAAAATAGGAGTGCCTCAAGACGTTTGCACAGTCTTGCAATATCTTTGTTTAATTGAAATCTCAACATTTCAGTTTGTCACTATAACATCTGCAATAACAACAAAGAATATTTTTAGGATGTTCTTGACATTAACAATTTTTATAACAAAAATGCTCTTTGTTTTATATCTAGCAGGAAAACAAAACCCCTGTCAGCAGAGGGTTTTGAGTTTCACAGTACATGTCAATAACGCTCATCAGTGGAGCAGACTCCTCTGCAGACCCTCCCTCCACAGATTAGAGGAAGAGCAACTCCACAGACCCCTCATTACGCTCCACCTCCCCTGACTTCTGTAGAAAAGGCTGAATAGGTGGAAAAGAAAGAGAGCGACATAAAGACAGATGCACAAGAAGGAATAAACAAAGACAAAGAATGAAGAAAACAAGAAAAACAGAGTTATGTCATCACATCACAAAATAAAGTTAATAGTAAACAAATGACAGATGCCAATCCTAGGCTACGTTCACACTGCAGGCGAAAACGCATCAAATCTGACTTTTTTGACCCTATGCGACCCATATCCGATCATGGTATGACAGTGTGAACAGCATAAATCTGATATTTTCAAATCCGATCTGTCGGTCACCATCATATGTGGTACTGAATCCGATACGTATCTGATGTTTTAGAAAGCGACTGCTGTTTGAACGGTCATGTCGCATTAAATCCATCTTTTACGTCACCGACACAAGACAAACGCCAATTATCAGCGCCGAAGAAGCGCCCGTGAAGACATCGTGAACGCTTCCTGGACATCCAGTGTAGATGTTAGTGAAACTGTTGGGAAGACAACGTTGGAGAAACGTTAACATTTTATTTATACTGCATAATCTGCAGATTCTGACAGCAATAAGGATAATTATTAGGCCACATGTAAATAACAAAATAACTTTATAGGTTAAAGCAAAAATTGGGAAACATAAAGTCCGAAGTCTTTATATTAAGGGCCATCAGTCAAACAATACTGTTTGCTCTGGGTTTAAACAGAGCGCGTTTGTGTGTGACGTCTTCTTTTGCGCATGCGGGCCACTTTGGGGTTTTTTTGGTCTTTTTCTTTTTTTTTGCCTGTCCCGTTTGGCTCTTTTGCCATCAGAATTATTGTCTAAAGACAAAGAAAGATGCACAACGGATTTACTTTACCAAATTGACCATCCCAGCCTTGCCATAATGGTCCATTTGATTCACCTTTTATTGTTTATTTTATTTTCACTTGCTGAATACGGGACAGACTTGACTGGGGGAAAGAAGGGGAGAAAGAAAGAGGGAAAGAGAAACAGCTGAAAAGAGGGACGGGGGAGAAGGGCAAAAGACAAAAACCAACAGAACGGGCAGAGAAAAAAAAATGCATATATCAATCACCTGGATCACCTGCTGAGAAAGAAAAAAGAAAACAAACAGAAGAGAACAAGAGTAATAGAATAAACAACATCACAATGATATATGGGAATATGACAGTAAATACTAAATATTAAACATTATTGTGCAGCACATAAGATCAACAGAACACAGTGTGCTTTGAGGTAGGAGCCAAAAAGGGTGTAGTTTGTGGGTGTGATCACCCGTGTGTACACCTGTGAGCATGGACGCGCTTGTTTTTTTAAAAGGTTCCTTCATGTAATGATCTGCTAGAGGGTGTGGGGGGGCCACAGCCCCGTCCTCCAGGGCATGAAGCAGGTATGGAGGCGATCAAAACTCCAGACATCCAGAGGCCCCCAGAACACAAGAGACCAAGGAAGACCAACAGAGGGGCAGCCGCGCCACTGTCCCAGAAAGAGCTGAGGAGAGTCCCAGATGAGGGCTCACTCAGCAGCCGCGGAGCAGAAGCCAGGGGGAGTTGCAGTGACGGGGGGAGTTCCAGCTGTGCCTGAGTGACCGAGCCCCAGGCCGAGAGGCCGGGGGCACCCCACCTCCTAAGTGGCCCGAGCGAGCCCCAGGCTCCAGGCCCCGACAAGCGGCCGCCAAGGAGTGAGCCGGTGTGTACCCGGACGCCCATCCCCGGACACAAAGAACCACCAACGCACCGATGTCTGAGGGAGTCCACCACCGGTAGGGGAAGTGGTGGTAGGGGGAGATAGGCCTCCAAACCTTGGAGGGCCTGAGATGTCCCCAGAGAGGTGGCGCCTGACACCCAACCTGACATATAGACACAGAAATACAGGCACACACAGATACAAACATCCATTCCCACCCTCATGCTCTCATATGCACTTACTCCACACTCAACCAACGTGGAGACAGACATAAAGAGACGCTGTACACACGATCACACTCCCCAAGCGTACTCTACGAACCGGGTCTAGGTACCATGCGGGCCACTTTGCGGGTTCACACTAGAGCGCGTTCGCTGTTATATTTTATTTGTAGTGTGAACAAGCAGACAAAAAAAATCGGATTTGATCAAAAAAATTGAGTATTAAGACCTGCAGTGTGAACGTAGCCTTAGTTTCAGCTGTGCCTTGTTACCCTGGTGTTTTCATTTTCATTGATTACCTCATACATTTCTTTTTTAAACACCAGTTTCCCTAATACCTTTGTCTCAGTGTCTGTTAACCTGCCCTCATGTGTTCTCAGAAGTGTCAGCATTTATGTCTTGTATCATTATATAGATGTACTTTGTTTATTAGATCACACCTGGACCTATTCCTTCTCATGGCAGTCACTTATTATTACACAGAATATCATTATAATTGGTGTTTTTAGTTTTTATATGTTTACAGGATAAGAATGATTTGGATTTAGAATAAATAAAATAAAGTAAATAAAACTAAGCATTGTGCTAAACATAATTCTTAGTCTTTTCAAAGGCTCCAAACTGAGGTGAGAAAAAAGCTAAACGTTTTCCATCAGAGCTGGTGCAACAGAAAATCAGCACTACAAATCATAAGAGCCATTGACATCTAATCCTGACACACGTCCCTCCTTTCTTAATGAGTTTCCTTCTCACAGCAGATGATGTATTTTTCCCTTCTTTGTTTCCGGTTACTCCTCCCTCGCTCATTTCCACTTCCTCTCTGCTGCAGCAAAAGTGTAACACACCATTACTTCATATCTTAGAGTGTATCAAAAAAAAAAAACCAAGGTGCCGTCCAAGTTGAAAGCAATTCTTTTAATATACTGCAGAACAATTTCATGCCCAATTCATTTATTCCCCCGGTACTTTAATTGTGAACTACTTCCAGATCCACTGTAAATTTCCCATCTAATATCGTTAGAGTGCTTCCAATTCTTTTTACAGTTTAATGTTCGAAACTTCATGCCGTCTAAGTATTTTCTCACATATTCTTAATGATGGCTGTTCAACTTACACTTTATCTTACTGAGCAAGTGCTGGAACTATAAAACGTTCGTTGGTTTGGGAAACACTGGTCTCACAAGAGCTAATGAGCCAAACTCAAAGTGTTCCTGTTGGTTTTCATGCACAAATCTATCTCTTGTTTTCAGTGACCTTCTCTTTTGCTTTTAGTTTTCTTCTGGAACAAGAGTTTTGCAAATAAAGACGGACAGCTTTGGTTACAACCTCTTTTTTCTCATCTGACTCCCACAACTGCCACGCTAAACTCATTAAACCAAGATCGATCAGTGGCAGCCACAGGTTACGGCTTAGTCACCACAAGCCACATCTGCCTCCAAAACAGGGCTGTGATAGAATAAAAAGTCAGCCCCTACCGGCAGTGCTGGCTTCAGGATGAAACAGGGTTACAGTTAATGGTATGTAAACGACACGCGAAGCATTTCTGTCTGACACTTTGAAATTGCTGACCGGTTAACAGCTTGCAAAGAATGTGTATTTATAGAGCATAATTAAGATTTTGAAGTTTTTTTTTTTTTTTTACATTTCGGTGAAGTTAATAGGAAAAAAGACCAGTCACATGGAAACTCCTTAATTATCACATCTGTCGGATCCATGAAATAACGGCTTCCAGATTAGATGCAGATGATTTTGTCAACAGACAGACCTTTGAATTTCCCCACTTTACAAACTGCATTCACCCTGACATGAAACAATGGCTTCTAAAGTGAAAAGGCTCTCAGTCCGATGAGTGCTGCTGGAGGGCTAATGAATAGCCAGTCAGCAATGGGCCGGACTAACGGTGCTGTCAAGCCGAAGAAAGTAGAGGACAGGCATGTACAGGCAAACATTTTTAGTCTGTCCTTCTTTACTGTCTCTACAAAACCAGCCTCCTTGCATGGATTTTTATCAGCGTCAACTAAAAATAATGCCAGATTTTCGGTCTCCGGGGACTGGTTAGGAGGAAATCGAGTCCCTTCCCAGAAAGAAATCAATGTGAGACAGAAGATGGAAACACAGTTTAATGAGTTGACAGTCCTGTCTGATATCAGGCACCCAGTCTCTTTAGGGAGGGACAGGTGGAACCTCTCACATGTGTGCTCGTTGTTCCCAGTATTGAAATGCATGCTTCAACTAAAGAGGCTTTAAAGCCCTCCAGGAAAAATCAAAGACAAAAAAAATGTTTTGGATGCCTCTGAGTGTGGCAACAGATATGAAGTTATACTTTCCAAATTTCCATCAAGGGGTAAAAACACAGGTTACGCAAATATGATCTGATGGCATGCCAGGAAAAAGGCTTTGCTGTCTGATGAAGAGCGTTTCAGCCAAACTGCAGTTTGCCATGAAAACAAAGGTAAAGATGAGGCCTTTTGAAATAATGTCCTCTGGACAGAAAAATCAAAGATGGAGTTGTTTGGCCACAGTAACAGTAAACATATTCTGCATGTGAGAAGAAAGTCATGCTACCTGTGGAGCTTGGTGATGGGACTGTTTTGGTTTGATGTTGTTTGACTGCCTCGGGGACTGGCCACGGCACAGTCACTGATTTAACCATGAATGCTACATGTATATGTGTGTTTGATGATAATGTGAGGAAACTACTCTGGAAGATGAAGATGAATTTGCAGTGGAGATTTAAGAAGGGTAATAATTCAGAGAACTAGAAGTATGATTAGTAGTTATTAGTTATTTACTTTTTTACCCACTTTTTTAAAGTTTAATTAAAAAAAAAAATCTTGTCACGGTCCGGAGGCTTTTGACTGCGTGTTTATGTTTTGTTTACTTATTGTTCTGTGATTTAGTGGTTTTTCATGGTTTTATCTTTTGTATTTCTACTTTCCTTAGTTGTTCTTTAGTATTTGTGATTTTCCAGCCCCTACGTTTTGTCTCTGTGCCTCCCTTGTGTTCCTTGTGTTGTGTCTAGTGTTCCTGGTTTTGATGTTCGTGTTGTTCCCTGTTTTACTTTGGAGAGTCTCGCGTCCCATGTTCAGTGTTTTGAGTTTTGCTTCCCCTTTGTCTCGTCAGGTCTGATTATGTTCAGCTGTGTTGCCTGCCTGTTTGTTTGTATGTGTACAAAGTGTGTGTTTTCCTCTGTTCCTCATCGGTTTATCTGCATTTTCTCTCCTCATCATCCCCTGCGTTTCCTCTGTGTTTCTATGTCTCAGGTTCCTCGTTCCCAGTGTCAGGTTTTGCGTTGTTTTCTATGTTCCTCGTGTTATTTGTTTAGCTTTTCCCCAGTTTAGATTTTGTTGGTGTTTTCACTTCCTTTCGTTTGTTGCTTTAAAGTGTTTCTATACAGCCACCAAATAAAGGCTCATTTTCAGTTAAAACCTTCCCTGGCATCTGTGTCTGCATTTGGGTCCTCATTCTCTCATCTCCACACAATCTGCCTTTGCAAATCGTGACTAATCTATTGCTCATTTTGAATGAATGATTGAAAGACCTTCAGAAATCAAGGTTTTTAAAGTATCTTTAGATACTTTATTACTAGCAACCCATCAAACAAAGCACATCTCATTTATTCCCATTTCTGCAACTGAAGCAACCAAAAATGCAAAAGATTACCCAGTTTAACAGGCATACAATAGTATTTTTGCTCCTTTAAGCTCCCAAAGAGCTATTAGCAAATACCTTGGCATATCACAACATGGTGTGCAGTGTGTCCTTCAAAAATGTGAGGAAATTTGACAGTTGGTAGACAAAAGAAGTAACAGCAGACCTGAAAAAATTATCTGCAACAGATGGACATTATCTGAAAGTCATGTCCTTAAGAAATAGGGAAAGAAATCCAGCAAAGACCTGACGCAGGACCTGAGAGATGCACCTGGCGCTTCAATTGATCCATCTACTGTTCAATAAAGCCTCCTCAGAAATGGTCTCAGTGGATGGGTGGCTGCCTTAAAGCCATTTTTTAGGAGGGGAAACAGAGACAAAAGGCTGAGGTGTGTTTTATTACACAAAAACTAGAAACTGAACGATGTCATTTACCTCATTCTCCTCTTATATAGTACTTTATTTAACTTAAAGTAGATTTTTATCTTTAACAATGTTTTAATAAATAAAGCACATGAAGTAATGTGTACATCAGGTTCATCAATATACTATGCTACGATTAAACAGGAGACTCAATAAAGTAAACTAGCACATTGCTGTGCTTTTAGTACGCTTCATGCATTTTGGTATTCTATCATATTATCCTTTTTATATTCAGAAGAGTAAGTGATTAGCTGCTCGAAAGAAGCCTCCCATCGTCAGACAGGCACTGTATTCATCAAGCTATTGACATTGTATACATGCATCATTGATGGACTTGCTGGCCTAGAAGAAGCACAAAGAAACCACTGTATCAAAACACCGAGCATGTGCAAACACATTCAGTGCCCATGCAGACACAGAGCCTCTTAAATCAGAAAAGCCTCTTCAATCTATTCTTCGCAGGAATCTTACTATAACAGGACACCTCTTATCCCCGATAAACAACGGCACACAGGTTCAGTAATTGAAGCACATATGCCCTGCATGCGTGATATTTATGTAGTAAAGTATTTATCAGGTTTTAATTAAAAGATAAACACAGCACAGCTTTAAAAAGAGGCTTAATTTTTACTAACAGATTAATGTACACCTGCTCCTTCAGGATGCTGGGGGACGGATTAGATTTTGATTAGAATCTATCGCTGTTCGGGCAAGGCGTAGCGGGTCGTTACCACAAACTGCTTGAATTACAAACCACACCAGCTCTACAGGGGCCTTGCATTTTACTTCTTAATACTCTGTGGTAGCTTAAATAACAGGTGGAGCTTTCAAGGCCAGCTTCTATGCCAAAAACAATGCCCTGTTCCAAATTCTGACTGTAATGCAATCAGACTAATATTTTAATACTGTAACTATGCAGAAGCTCATCATTCAGTTCCACAAAGAGGTGGCAAGCGATCCCAGGAGAGCAGCTGTAACTCAGCTGCATGCTAATTGTTCCTCCTTCAAGACGATAGCTGGGATTCTCTGTTTGTCTGTCAGCCTGATAACAAAAAACTACCGAGCTGGATTTCATAAAACTTGGAAAGGAGGAGCGCAGGCGAAAGAAGAACCCATTAATTCTTGGTGCAGAGCCATATCACCCTCTCTGAATTCGCACAGCAGGGCAGTCGTCATGGGGGATGTACTCTGTGAGTGGCCTCTCAGAGATTAGATAGACAAATTATTGCCATTTCTTTTATATTCATTGATATGTAATGTCAATGTTTAGTGTTGGTGAGGCGTTTTCTATGTGTAGATCAAAGTTTCATTGATTAATGGGAAATTTGTTATGCACAATTATGTAATGTTGTGTGCCAAGATATGCCGAGTTAAACCCGTGTACATAACCTGGTTCATTTTTGTACCGTTCTTTCAAATATTGATTTAAGGATTCATTTAGAAAGGGCCATCCCATGTCAGTTCATCAAATGCTTGCCACCTGACCACAGACACCTGGATTCACAGATATTAAAGCATGAATATGAAGGGGGGGAAAAAAACACATTTTCATCTATCTTCAGAGTGATATTCCCCAGATATGACACCATATACCAAATCCAAATGAGCTTTTGTGGAAAGAGGAAGTTTCTGTTAATAATAAATCTGAAATTTAGATGGCGTTCACTCTCATTTTGCCAATATAACTTTCGGAAACTCACATTTACGTACGAGTCGGAAGACATTTTAATTAGATTCATGCTACCGCATGATGCAGCAAGAAGGGTTTTCTGATCAAGATGAGAAGATGATTTTATGTTGCTTTTTACATGAGACAATGTAAACAAAGTATGAGTCCCTACGTGACAAATTATGTCATCCAAATGTTTTCAATTATCCATCATTTTATGTGAACTTGAGCAACACTCCTGAGAGTTCATATTCATACAGCCATAGTACCAGATAGTGCTGTGTGATTTTTGGTATTGATCTGATACCAAGTAAATACAGGACCAATATTGCCAATACTGATACTTTTAACCTATAAAGGCAGCTTATGAATGTGAGAGGACTGTGTCATGATTTATGAGATGAAACATCATTAATTTGCAAATTCTGTACATATTTTTAAGACGACTGTAATTTTATCTTTGCACAATAATGATTTGACAAAATAAAACAAACCTTTCAGCTTCTCATGTATTTTAGACCTGGATTGTACATTTATTTATGCTCTCTTCCAAAGTATGTCTTATGTTCTGTCTCCATCCCTCAGCCTGGTTTTGTCAGAGATTTCTTCCTGTTAAAAGGGAGTTTTTCCTTCCCGCTGTCGCCAAGTGCTTGCTTATAGGGTGTCGTCTAATTCTCTCTCTATATTATTGTAGGGTCTTCACCTCACAGTATAAATCGCCCCTTTAATCAACTGAACTGAATCTATGCCTGAGTGTTTTCTAACATTTCACGCACACTTACCCCGTAATGGCTACATCAGGAGCAACCTAGATCATCTGAGTCACAGCCACACATTTTTACCCTAAAATATTTGAAGAGCCTAACTCGAGCAGTTTTAAAGTGTCTATAAATACCCCTAAATACTGTTTTTGAGAAAACTTGTGACAGAGTCAATTTTGCATAATTCACATAAAGGTGAATCTTTCTCCCTGATGTTTCTTTTCAGGCTTCTGTGCTGGTCAGGTGGGAAGCTTTTTAACTTTATTTATGTGTAATGAATTTCCTACACCAAGTCATTTAACATAACATAAATCAGAACCCCTGAAACTATCCAATTATTCCAAAAAACTGTAGCTTAAAGTGTCTACACTTCCAGCACTCCCAGCAAAGGTATCCTTTGAAGATAAAGTTGTGCCTTCCCTCAGTTATTTTGCATATCTACAATCATCATTATTCACTTTATGACACGTGCTGCCAGACAATTCTGTAAAAAGCAGCTTCATTTTTATATTGTGACTAACCAAAATTATTTTTATTCCACTAATAGAAGAGAATACCACTCACAGTGTAATCACATGAAGTCATCAGCTTCTATTAAATTTGTTCTTGCAGTAACTGCTTAAATCAACATTTTGGACTTGGATTTGTGCTACAGAAATATGCTGACTTGCTTTGTTTTAAACCGTTCAAGACAATAATGACAAGTTTCCTGTCTGTGCTCTCACTAAAAAGTGAAAAATATTATCCCACAACCTCCAAAGCTCACTAACATTTCTAATATGTAAAAACATCACTTTTTTGATTTTGGGGATATACAAGCTGGAAAAATTTGTGATGAATAATACACAGTGCATCACTCCCCAAAGACATGCCATCTCATTGAGCTTGGCAGGTTTGATTTCATTGTCACCGACCCACAAACTGTGCCCACTAACAGTATTTTGCAACCAGGTCTGAGGCCAGAGGTAATGTACACAAGTACAGGACAGAGCAGCTGTAACAATGACACATAATGTGTTCATTTGGGAGCTTTAGCTGTGCTGGTAAACTTGTTTACCATTTAACGGCGACCGTCCAAATTAAGCCCTGTAAGCCTTCGCACCCTGGGTCAATCCTGCTTCTCTTCTGACACCAGCTGTGGACGCACCGTAAAACAGGTCAGCACAAACAGGTCATAACAATCAATAGCCAAAACGAGCGCACAACAACTGCGCTCTTCTTTAGCCTCTACCCATTGCTTCTAAGCACTGGGCAGCTAAATAACCTTTTAGCAGGCCCAGGCAGGCGAGACAGATGACTTTCCTAAATGAGGCTTCTGCTGATGCCGGGCCTTAAATCAATGCTGGTGGCAGGCATTGAAATGAAACCCCTGCAGCATGTGCTCACTGTTTCCTTTGAGAGAGGGAGCTGGCTACACGTCTTCACACATATTATCTTATTGCTGCACAGCCATCCACTCAGGAGAATATGATGAGATGCTGCTCTGGTACTTTGTGATTATCCTGTCTGACTCTGACTTACTGTGCCTGGGTTGATATGCACCGAGCATTATTTTCCTTTTGTTTACAACCTTATAATGTTAAATACAGTTGGAATCACAAGATAATATACACTGTGTTATACTAGTCAAGAATGACTGGTATGGTGAATTTGTGCTCTTAATGATTTCTTTGAATTTGTTTGTTTCTAGGGTGAAAGGATTGAACAGCATACATCTTCAATCACTTTAAAAAATAAGACTTGTGTGCACAGGTTTGATTTTATTTTGATTTCACTAATTCACAAAGGATCAAAATTGTACATACAGGCTCAAATATATACACACACCTCCACTAATTTTTGTTTCAGTATACCTTCTCAAGTTGCACCTCGAGCAGACACTATTGGTAGCCGTATTTGACCATTCGGGCAGAACTGGTAGATTTAAACTGGTTGGTTTCCTGACAGAGAAACGTCTTTAAAGCAGGAGGTCGGAGCTGTGGGAAGGCCCTTCCAGAAGTTTAATGTTAGCCTGCTTTCAGTTTTAATATGACTTTCAGATTGTCATCCTGTTGAAACAACCAACTATGTTCACGTTTCAGCCGTCGACTTATCGATTTGAGGTAAAGCCGAAGAATTTGGAGGTAGTCCTCGTTCTTCATTATCGACTTTGTGAAATGTAGCAGCAAACCAGCCTCGCAGCATGAGGCTACCACCACCATGCTTGACAGCTGGTACAATGTTCTCAGGTTTGGAAACCTCCTCTAAACACACCTCTTGTCATTGTTGCCAAATAGCTCAATCTTTGTCTCATCCGACTATAAAACTTTCTCCAGAAGGCATTTAGCTTGTCTGCGTGGGCAGCAGAACATTTCAGTTGAGCTTGAATGTTTTGATTTTGGTGCAGGGTCTTATTTCTTGGTCAGCACCCTCTCAGTGCATGGCAATGTTAAACTTGGTTCACTGTGAACAGCAACATTGGCGCTCCAGCTGTTTCCAGTTTCAAGGCTTGAGCCCTGGTGGCAAAGTGGTGACACGTCCAAATAATTTGTACTTGCATACAGTTGTTTAAACTGATCTTGCAGTTGTTTAGAAATGAGTCCAAGAGACCTTTCCAGCTTGTATTCTTCCATCTTCCTTGGACTTTCCCATTGTTCTGAGTATTGGTCAAGTGAGTGCTGTCAAATAAATCCTTTTAATGTTGGCAAAGAGAAAGTCACAGCAGTAGTCCATAATGATCAGCAGCAAGAAGTTAATAGGCCTTGCTTTATGTGAGTGAATCTATATATTTGACCCTGTGGTTTACAGAAAATCCAAAATAAATCCAAACTTGTGCAACCAACACATGTTTTTTTAAAGTCATTAAAGATGCATGCTATAGCACTATAGCTAAAAGCTCACTAGAAATACTGCTAAAACAATCTCAAACCAAACTCTTAGCAAATTTTACTTCTCTCTGCCAAAAAGAAGTTAAGAAGCAGAATAGAAAGCGCCAACAACAGTAAACAGGTTAATAGTGATTGTGTTGGTGCTTGCCATAGCGAGAGAGTAGCTCCAATGGGCAGTGTGCCAGCAGCAGGTGTAAGCACTAGTGACCTGCCAGAAAGCTGAACACAAAACCAAGCGTAAGAACACAAGAGGTGCAACACCTGGTTTGATGTCAAAGCTAGGCTGTTTTTGTATGAAGGGAAACTAAACGCTGGCTGCTGTCTGAGAAGAAAACACCCTGTCAGGAGGAAAAAGAGATGTTTGTGGCCCAAAAACAAGCTGTGAGAGAAAATGCAGTTAAAAGTTTTGTCTTTGAAAAGGCGGTCAAAATGGCCTAAACAAGAAGAAAAAGACACCCAGCAAATAAGATTGACAAGAACACAATATTTTCTTTTACTTGTGGATTTCATTGTCAGCCACTAATTGAACTGTTTGATCCCATCCTTTTGTGAATGCCTAGATTAAAGTTGGCCATCGCTTTTTAACTTCTTGTGCTCTTAAACAGAAACCAGCTCAATCGACTAAAGCTGGCCGTCTCTGAGCGTAAGTCGTAAAAAGCGGTAGTTTGCATAAGTTCTTAGTCTGGCAGATGTCTCTAATAACAAACAAATTATAACACAGAAAAACAAAGCTGAGACATGCGCAGGCATGTTAAAATCCCACAAGTCGATGATAGAATTTATAATGCAACAGATGTGGTTGATTGTGTTTGATACAACCAATGAAATAGACAATAATGTCAATTAAAATGTTTCTCCTGTGTTCTGGAATATTGTAATTAATTACCATCATTTTACTTCTAAAGAATAACATGAAAATCCTTCCTTTTTGTCGGGAAATTTTCCATTGAACAAAAAAATTAACAGACAACAGCATTTGACATTACTGAGGTTTTGCAGACACAGGACCTCTCTTACCATGTGGTGTTAAGTTGTCTGCTGTTTTGGTTATTCGACAAACCAGAAATATAGAAATCCCGTTTTCAGTGTTGTGCCTCGGCGCTGTGGCCAGCATCTTTCAAAAGGTCGCACTTTTCAAGCTTTACTTACGCTCCGCTAATAGTTGGCAAGTATTTGCAGAACTACATGAAAAAGACAAGTGTGGCAATCTGCTTTCAAGCAAAGCAATCAGGAAGTTCTTAGTGCAGCAATGTCTTTGTAACCGATTCCACTCAGTGAGAAACAACAACCTTGTGAGTGAAAGAGGACTTTGAATTAATCTCCATCCCTAACCTTGAATGGAAAAGTCCGTTAGCAGCTGCTCTGCCGCTTTTAAGCACCCGAGCTGATGAAAAACCTCCAGTCACAACACGGATGACAAGACATGTAAATGTAAACGTCTACAAATAATGTGATGGAAGCATTTCAAGTACAGTTCTGTTTTATCTGGCTGCTGCATCTAAGCTCGGCTAAAAATAATACCGCGATACCAGAGAGGATGTTTGTTCCCCATCAAGGACGAGCTTTCGTCTAGATAGGGAACAAGGATGGTTTGTGGCTACGTTTTGTCAGTATTAATGTGATGCAGACACATCTAGCAGCTCTGTTTTGGACTAAATGCTGTTCGTGTATGTCCTCCTTACTGGCCACAAACCAAAAAACTTGCAATGATGATATAACTGTGTTCATAACACCAGAAGACACACAGGAATAACACCTCCTGTTAATGTTTATGCCTCCACCAGAGTTTTATCAGTGTGCAGAGAGCAATCCATGCTCTCACATCACTGCATTTATTGTTTTCTATTTCAGCATTCTTAGATTTATTCAGTGTCAATTAGGCAAGTAAAACTTTTCTTTTTAAACCGGAGATGTGAGAAATTTCATAGAAAGGAAATAAACACATATCAATGCACATATGCTACATGCTGTGTATTGTTTATGAGCATATGTCTCTATAATTACTGTCCCAGTCAACACATTATTTGTTAACAATTTCCTATGATTTGATGTTTTGCATGCTGAGATAGATGGAGGCCTTAACCTGCTATGCAAGGGCTTTTTATTGAGATGCAAATGTCGTCTCAGGGATTTTAGCTCCCAGTCAATGGTTCATTGTGTGTCCCTGGCTCCTTGTGCTCTGTAAATTTATGATGTTATTTGTGATTCAAATAGATCTACCAGGGCACCGAGTACAAGCAAGCTTTTCGTGCATATAAGATCTCAAACTTTGGGTGGAAAATATCTCGTTTTTTTCTGGAGCTTTTCCTTGGCTGACAAATTTTGCTGTATGTGACAGTTCTCTCCAGGATAATTCATTCACTGCAGTTAATAGCGAGTTATAAAACCTAATTTGGTATTAAGAAAATAATGGGCGATTTGAAAAATGATCATTAATATGTTATGAAGAATTTTCCAAATAGAGAAAGTGATGATGTTCTAATAATATGAAAGCAATTTATTTCAACAGTGGAAAATGACCTTGAGATAATGATGTTTCTGATGGACGGGGATGGATTTCTTTCTTTTTCTATCTACAGTTATGTGGAAAGAGAAAGTAAGTCCCCCGGTTTCAATAGCTTGTCTTTTAGCAGCAATAAGAGAACTAATACTTTTGGGATGACTTTATCAGTAGCTCAGATCATTGTGGAGGACTTTTTGGTCAACTCTTTTCTGCACAGCTCATTTAAGGTCCCAGGATTTCACTGAGGTTTAGGTCTGGACCACGTCCTGTAACTGCAAAACAAGCCAAAATCATCACTCCTCCGCTGCCGTGTTTGATACTTGATGTTTTATGTGTATGTGCATTATGGCCAAACAATCTCCACTTTTTTCTCTGTCTTTTTTCGTCCAAATCAGGATCAAAATACTTTAATCTCTGTGAAAACACATACAAACACTGTAAGAACACTAACTACATTGAACAATAAAATACATTACAAAGTTAGAAAATCTAAAAATAATAGTTCTAATAGAAACATACAAACAGCTCTAAAGGACATTGTTCCAGAAGTCGTGTAGCTTCAGGTATTATTTAACCTAAGCTGTGCTACCATGTTTTTTATAGAACGAAGAGGCTGTCTATTTGAAAACCCCTCAAACAAGCCATAATTTTTCAGTCTTCTTTTAAACATTGTCGTCTTATGAACAAACATTTAACATGTTAACTGATGCATCTGCCTGTCCATCTGTAAGGAGAGGATTAAACAGTCTGGTTCTCAGCTCCAAATTTAGCTACAGCCTTTAGCTTCATACTATATGATTAGTATGTCTTATAGCTTTGTTTTGCTTAAGAATGGGGAGTAACAAAATAACAGGCTATCATATTTTCAGTACTTCAACAACTAACCATAAACTGTAAGGCAAAATTATAGTGGAGGGTTATTGTATTGTAGTTTACTGTATAATATGTATAATATCACTGTATACTTTTATTTGCTTCTAGTGAAACTGCAAAATCTGTTTCTTTGCCTCTAAGAAATGTATTCATAATGAAAAGTTCATCTGACGTTAAAGTTTTATAAATCAAATAATATCGAGCAAAGTTACATATTTGCTCTGAGTGATTGTAGTACAATGCAGTAAAATCCTTAGTCATAACCATCCTGTGCTGTGCTTAATAAGAGTGTCTGTGGCAGCATGTGGCACGTCCATTAATAAAGGCACATTTTTCCAGGTCAGCCTGCAAAAATGACACTGCACTCAGATCAGCATGTCCTGTTTTAACTTTAATTAAATGATATTTTCTTACATTATAAAGAAGCTGAAGGAGTGATTATATAAAATGCTCAATTAAAATTTTAAGCACTGCCATGTCATTTCTGCACATTTGCTCTGAGTATGTGGTTTGCTTTGGTTTAAGGAAGCAGACATAAATCTCAGCTGAAAATCTGAGACACATCTTCAACCTTCAGAAAAAAAACCCCAGAAAAAAAAAGAAGCTTTGTGCTGCTTCGGCTGAATAAACCACCTACCTGCCTGCCTTTTGCGCCCAACAGATCCCCAAAGCAAATTTCAACATTATGAAAACTTTTAGAACATCGCTTGTACATAACAAAAAAAAAGGCCCTCTTTGTTTTTCCACGGATAGCACGTCCCTGCTGAGCTGCTGTGGAGGATCTTTAACACAAAGAGGGAATTTTAGAGCAGAATGGCTGCAACTTTGGGAGATGTCCATTTGACTGACTAATCTGAAAAGCTGGAGATAATATGAGGCTTTATATTTTTTCCCAAAAAACTGAAATTCTCTTTTATTTTGTCCTCAAAAAGATGGAGGATAGTAGATCTTGTCTCCCAACACTTTTAAAAGGTGACCTCTTAAAGGCCAACATGAACAGGATGAACGATTACAGCTAATAAGACCTATTTTTAAAGATCACACAGGCACACGGCTGTTTTTAAGACAGGCTTAAATGGCAACGGTACCGGCCCTTCATTATCCAACCCACACGCCTGTCATCACTGTTAGCAGACCCGACATCAACACATCGAGTAATGTAACATGTTTTCATTCAGTTTCTTTGTTTTCTGCACCAGTTTGTATTGTGAGTATTGCAACGTCTAATGCAGCTTCGCTTTGGTCGTCGAGTGTTTAGCCCTATATTTTCCGAGTGGATGGAAACATAATGACCGGCACCTAAGCCGCAGCGACTAATACACCATGCTCTTCACATAATGGATGCACATTTACCTCGGTCCCCCCGCCCCCTCCGCCCCAACCCCCTCCTGTCTGTCCCTTTTCTGCTTAGTCTCTCATCTCGCTCTGTCTCACAGATTCGAGCCTGTAATGATGCCTCACTTCAGGATGAGCACGCTGCCATTTTTCATAATTACAGCCGGATATGATTTTCATACAGCCTCCTGGTTGACATTTCTGAACACACATGCATGCACACATGCACACACAGCCATTAGGGACCCGAGGACAGAACCTGAGAGAAAATGAGCACCATTAATAAAGTCATATAAGGCAAAGAACAGCAGCAAACTTTCATATTTGACGAGCGTAACCCAGCGATTATTGTCTTCTTCTACTTTTATTTGGAAAATTATGAGTTAAAAGTATTAACCAGTTACCAGAATTGTTGCTAATAACTTAACTATGTTAGTGGACTGACCTTTTCTTCTCTGAATGGTGAAAATATTTCATTATAATCAAAAGTTTGAACATAGGAAAAAATAAAGTGAAATTAGTAGAATGAGTAGTTATTCTCTATACATCAAAAAGTTCGAAACCTGGAATACTTTTCACTTGTTGGAGCAATCATCTGTTGTGTCGAGGTAGTGGAAACACAGCAAAGACCTCTACTTGACTACTCCAGTCATTTATACAAAAGATCGCTTGGATAAATGTAGAGAAACATCATTACTTCAGGACTTGGAGATGAGTCAGTCCTTTGAACTTTGAAAGTTTCTTCAAGAGCAGTCGTAAAAACCATAAAACTCTTTCAAGGAAGAAGAGACCAAGAGTTGCCTCTACTGCAGGGGATGAATACATTAGAGTTATCAACTGTTCATTCCAAATCAGTGCTTCCCTCTCATCGTCAACACTTGGGAATTGCTGCAAAGAAAATGCTCCCAGTGAGAAGAAGTGAAACGCTTGTGGCACGAAATACAAAAGTAGGCAGGTAAAGATTATCTATAAAGCAGCTTTCACAGACAAGGTCACAAAGCGCCTGATACCAAGAGAAAAAAACAAATGCAACAAAACATGAACAACGCAAGGTCAGACACAGAATTACTTTAATGGCTGTTTAAATAGGAGGTCTTTAGCTGTTTTTTAAAAGCCGCCTCTGAATCAATAAAACAAAGGGAGGAGGGCAACTCAAAAGAGACAGCAATACCAGCAGAGGCAGAGGCAAACACAGCCGCCATCCTTTCTCATTCGGGGCATTTCCCACCACCAAGAATCTGTTCTTTAGCCTGACAAGTCTAAACTTGACTTTTTCGGTTCCAAAAGCTGAAAAGTCATGTGTGGAGAAGGATGGAGGAGGATGTGCAACAATGTTATTCCTAAATCTGTGATGCACCGTCTCCTTTCTGACTTAAATCAAATCAAATCAAATCAAATCACTTTTTATTGTCACATCACATGTGCAGGCACACTGGCACAGCACATGCGAGTGAAATTCTTGTGTGCGAGCCCCACAAGCAACAGAGATGTGCAAACACAACAACACAAACGAGCAAAATACAAGAATGGCCAACCTGAAACTAATAAATATATGTACAATATATAATAGTGTATGCATTTCTGGATGTGTATACTAAATATTTTCCTACGTGTGTGTGTGTGTGTGTGTGTGTGTGTGTGTGTGTGTGTATACACATTTTTACAAATTAAATAGTAAAAAAATAAAATAAAATAATAATAATAATAATAATAATAAAATATATAAAATATACAGAGTTGAATATGTGCAAAAAAGTGGCATTAATGTACAGTGTGGAGTGCATAATGTTGAAGTTCCAGTAGTGAAGCTGAGGTGTCTATGACGTGTTCAGCAGTCTGATGGCCTGGTGGAAGAAGCTGTCTCTCAGTCTGCTGGTACGGGACCGATGCTGCAGAACCTCCTTCCTGATGGAAGTAGTCTGAACAGTTTATGGCTGGGGTGACTGGAGTCCTTGATGATCCTCCCCGCTTTCCTCAGGCACCGCTTCCTGTAGATGTCTTGGAGGGAGGGAAGCTCACCTCCAATTATCCGTTCAGAGCACCGCACTACTCGCTGGAGAGCTTTGCAGTTGTAGGCGGTGCTGTTGCCATACCAGGTGGTGATGCATCCAGTGAGGATGCTCTCAATGGCACAGCGATAGAAGGTCCTGAGGATGCGGGGGCTCATGCCGAATCTTTTCAGTCTCCTGAGAAAGAAGAGGCGCTGCTGCGCCTTCTTCACTGTTTTGTTTGTGTGTACTGACCACGTAAGATCCTCAGCCAGGTGTACGCCAAGGAACCGGAAGCTGCTCACTCTCTCCACAGCAGCGCCGTTGATGGTGATGGGGGTGTGTACTTCTCTGCACCTCCGGAAGTCCACTATCAACTCCTTTGTCTTTGCGACGTTGAGGGTGAGATGGTTGTCTTGACACCAGTGGGTCAGGGCGCTGACCTCCTCCCTGTAAGGGAGACTATTATTAGTTTTTCAATTGGTTAGTGACCCAGAACACACCAACAGGCTCTGTGAGGGCGGTTGGTGCAAGAAGCAGAGTTACAGAGTTCGGAGAACCTTTATCTATGCAGGTACTCCTCTTGAAATACACTGGCTCATTCACAAGAACACCCTGTTTCAGATAATCCATCCATCATCCATTCGCTTCCGCTTATCCTTTTCAGGGTTGCGGGGGGCGCTGGAGCCTATCCCAGCTGTCATAGGGCGAGAGGCAGGGTACACCCTGGACAGGTCGCCAGTCTGTCGCAGGGCCAACACACAGGGACAGACAACCATTCGCACTCACATTCACTCGCACATTCACACCTAGTGGCAATTAGGATTTTCCAATTAACCTATCCCCTCAAGCTGCATGTCTTTGGACGGTGGGAGGAAGCC
The DNA here is from genome assembly GCF_964374335.1 of Astatotilapia calliptera. Taxonomy (NCBI): domain Eukaryota; kingdom Metazoa; phylum Chordata; class Actinopteri; order Cichliformes; family Cichlidae; genus Astatotilapia; species Astatotilapia calliptera. The sequence continues at coordinate 27,382,122 of NC_137427.1, read as the reverse complement.
GGAGTACCCGGAGGGAACCCACGCAAACACGGGGAGAACATGCAAACTCCACACAGAAAGACCCCGGCCTGATGTTGGAATTGAACTCAGGACCTTCTTGCTGTGCGGCAACAGTGCTAACCACCGTGCCACCGTGCTGCCTGTTTCAGATAAATATATTAAAATTACAACTATAAATGATCCCTAAATATCTAGGATTGTTCCCAGTGATGATTTCACAAAATAATTCTTTTAAAGTCTGCAAGTGAAATCAATTGAGGGGCTTAAAGATGGGGCAGAAAAGGAGAACGCCTTCTTTCCGAGCTTCCGTATGAACCGATAGATCAGTGAATGTAATGACATCCTGAGACCGTAGACAACGACTAAACTGTTTGTGTAACATGTACTCTGATAAATAAGAGAGGAGTCAACCACAAATAGATTTAAAGATAAAATGATACCAACGAACCATCCTGCATGACACCACCAGTGAGGACCAGTCAACCAGAGAATGTGTGTTTATATTCTTGTATCTGATTTTGAAATGTTATTTTCTCCAAAGTACTTTACGACTGCTAGCTGTGAGCAGTCCTGTATGAACAAACACTGTTTCCTTGTTAACAATTCAGTGGATGGCTCTACCAGTGAAGCCACCAAATATGCATTAACATGTGCAAAGCCGCCCCTCCAGCCTTTAAATGTTTACCTTTTCCTTTTTATTAGTGCATGAGAGTGGACTGATGAAAAGTTATTGACGAACACAAAAACATGTTTGAAAATTTGTGGACTAAATCACAAACTGTTTGGAAACCAGGTTGAACTATGACCATGGGCCGAATGTTACAGATTCAGTTTGCCCAGACACTTGGCATGTTACTTCATTACAGCTTAACTGATCGATTCACTTTTAAATACATCCTCCACATGTATAAAGTAGTCTGTGTAGGTTCTCAGGCATTCAGAAAAAAAAACTTTTCACCTCACTTCCTAAAGGTTTCTTTAGTTTGAAAAGCTAATGAAGATTCCCAGCTGTTTAGCTGTAGGGGCTGCTATCTTTGCATTAATCCCAACACACCAGGACATGTCTAGACATGTTCGTGAGTTGTTTCGCCACCCTACCATCTTCAAAGTTGTCCAGGTCACATGGGCTGAGGTGTGAATGGTGGTTAAACTGCAACCTAGGGCTATGTTATGCTTAATTTATGATAGTGCAGTTGTGTCCATTTGTGAAGCTATTTGCCTATGGAGAGGGGTTTACAACCACCATAAATCTCAAATGTATGGTGCTTCATGTGGATCACTGGTTGGTTGATATTTGACTGAAACAGGGAAGGGAGCGACAATGGAGTTCACCTAGAATGGGAGAAGCACAAAAAACCCAATCAAAAAACAGACAGCAGTATAAAAAGCACAGACTGCAGTGGACAGTTTTCATTATTTTTGTCTCTCAGTTTCATTTTAGCTCTTTGTATGTTGGAACTTTGACCTTCTCCACGGCTGGCTGTCAGGCCAGCAACAGCACAAGCAAGAGTGGCCCACAGACCAGCTGTACCACATAGTTCTGACACTGACTGTGAGCAGTCTGAAGTCTCCCACAGACTGCCTATGCACTACTACAGCTGAACTGAAATTCCCCATTATATGTGGCTGATAGTTGGAGTCGGACCTTAAAGAAGTCCAGGCGCCTCAGACTCTAGCACTTTAGATTCACCCCCATGCTGGCATTAGCCACCGTGCAGCTTTAAAGCTCTTCTGCTTTTCTTCTTCCTCATGTTTAAAGTCCCATTTAGTCACCTTCACTAATATTTGTTAAAACTTTAGCATCCTGCTGCTTTTGGAAATAAATCTTTTTCTTAAATTCAGGAAAGTTTCACATTTTCAGACAGACACAAAGAGTAACGCTGGTTTGTTTCTTGAACCTAATTGCAATAATAAAAAAAATATCGAACTAAAAGTTATTTATTTGGCCACATTTTATCATTGTGATGAAATGACCTCTCAGGGTGACCTCTCAAGGTAACACACAATTTAATGTTTTAATTTCCCATTAAGGACCAAGGCCACATTTTACCTTCACACGCCTGCTTATAATGCTTTGAAACCCCTGAGCTATTTCCAGCGGGGAAACATTTTTCAAGTTTGAAACTTTTTGTTCCTTGATGGATGAAGGATGTGGAAATCTATGTTCTGGCAGCTCAGACTCCACATATTTGGTCTCTGTGGAGCTGTGTTAGTTTCTCTGAGAAACTCACATTTGAAACTTGATTTGCAGACACTTTTAATGCTGTGGGGAAAACTTTGCTGATGATTTGGCTGGTTAGCTGGATTTAGAGAGGGATTTAGTTCTTTTTCTCTTCTTCATTCGACTCCTACTAGACGATTAAGCGAAGCTCGTGTCCTTGACTAACCAGCCAAATTAACAAAAGGAAGCTGTGCTAATCAAATAATACTGATAAGAAACTTACAAGTTGCCACAAAGTGGGCAAAGAACAAAGAAACGGACTCCCCCACCTCACTATCACTCTAGGTTAGCATTTGTAGTCTTTAAATGCTCTCGTCCTACTTTTTAACACCCAGGTTCTTTTCAGCTTACCCAACAAGCCTCTCCTCCTTGTTTTGTTTGAGGTTTAAATGCAAAGTGATTGAGTGACAAAACAACGTCAATCAAAACGTGTTTCATGACCACTTGAGATTCTTGGCTGATCACGGAGTGTGAAAACATCTGAGGCTCATCTGAGCCAAGGTCTCATCAAGAGACTGCAACAGCAAGCCTGAGGAGACTGCGAATAGGCTGCAAGACTCTCACTCTCAACTTAAGACTTTTCTCTTGAAAATGGTCTGTTTTGCAGTAAAGCTTCGGTCCTGTTCCCGTTCGCTCTGAATCAATGCTAAGCCGGTGAATGCGGACAGCCTATTTGTCAAGTCTTTCAATTAAGCGTGTATAATGCCACTGTGTTCCCAGCCAGGAATCTGTTTTTTTGAGATGTATAAATACACGGGTAAACACTCTTATTTACTTCAGTGTTCTCAAACATAATCGCCAGGCTTGGCTCCACGCTCTGTGCCCTGCATGAAATTAACTAGCTATTGATTCTTTAAACATCTCCCCACAGCTCTCAGCATCACGGGGGCCCTAATTGGCTAAACCACAGTTTTAGTTTCAAGCAACGTGAAACTAAAACTGTTAATGCTCTTAATGCCGTTGACTGCAGCAGGTAGGCTGACTCCAAAAAAGATTGTGCAATAACACATCAGGCCTTTATTGCTCTTTAATCATATTTCACATCTCAGCCTGTGACTTGACAAGCTGGAATACTTGATGTGGCATTTGGTGACATTTAGCACTGGAATGTGAATGACTGAGTCATAACACGAAAGGTCATGCCATTGGAGGGAGTTTGCCCTCTAGGTCTGACTTATGTCTACAGTTCTGTGTTTATTCACAAAATGTACAAAATGTAGGATTATTTTAGATCTTTCCTGCCTTGTCTGATTGATTTTTGCCCTTTTAGTAGCTATGTGGCTGCACTATTTTCAACGGCTACAGTAGCACAAGTTTTCAAAAACATATCTTGAAAGGAACTGATAAAACCGATTATTCCTTAGTGTCTGCTGATATATCTAATAAACTGGCAATTTTAAGTCAGCACATAGTTTGTCTGTATAGTTCTAAATTTAAGTAAGCATACAATTACTATACAAATACACATTTTTAGCTGAAGAATATCTGTCCAGATACACATTTATCATTTCTCTTAAATACATTATTTAATTCACAGTTTTAATACAAAAAAGGTACCTCTAAATGACTGTAAGTAGGACCGGGAAAGTCTTCTGAAATTCTTCTAAAATTTAGCGTTAAATGTAAAACTTAATACCATATGTTACAGTTCCTAAATTTATGACTCAGAAAAACCCAACATATAAGATGCCACACTGCTCCTGCCATTCAAGAAGCTTTTAATAATGGAAATATAGAAAGGAAGCAGAAAGAGATGAGAGCCTCGGCTAAAACAAACAAAAGAAGAAGAAGACTATGAACCAACCATGAATGGGCTGTCGGATTCAAGTTTCTCCCGGAATCCAAAACCAGTCCTGGAAAATTAGACTGAAAAAACCCAAAAACTGGCAACGCCACGTTGTCAACACAACAAAGCACTGACTGGACCAACATCCTGAGATCACGTGAAAAACCCTATAAAATAACCATGAGAGAGGACAGAGCTGTAGCTGGAAGCAATAACTGCTCTCATTGTCAGACCTTTGTGGCATGACATGAGTATTTCTGGACCAGTCGTGAGTAGTTGCTGGCTGTTGATAGGTAAAAATGGTTGAAAAGGGTTATAAAGCGCTGCACCAAAAGCCTTCTTGCCATTCCTTTAATTGCTAGATGCTGATTTGTTTGCAAACCCTTTCTAACTACATGCTAAGTGGCCGTGAAACTGTGGAGAGAGATGAAAACAAAAGTTGCACCTTTTGAATCATGTTGGTTTCACTGATTTCAGTGATAAGGTGTTTCAAAAGGTGCAACTATTACAAGTTTCACTACCACTAGGGGTATTTGCCTGTAGCTTGCAGGTGACTGTAAACTACAGGTGACTGCAGCAATCTGTGAGAGACCAGAGCAATTACAAAGAGGTTATTTTTCCCTTGTGGCAGGGAGGCCAGGACGTCGCTGTGTGACTGAAGCTTAAAGTAAAGAAAAGCACCTTGTTATTTTATCTGACAACTAATTGTAAATGCAGCATATGCTGTTAACTCCAATTAGGTTTGATTTCTTTGTTAATATTTGGTCAGACTGCAGGACAAACATTTTAAATAATTCATGTAAAATTTTATTTTAATTGGAAAAGCTTTAGGAGGTGTGCACTGCTTGCTCAAACATACCTGTTATGCTAGGTAATTTGTGACTTTTTAAAAGAGAAAATATTCTGCTGGCAGAATTCATAATCATCCTCAAACATTGGAGGATTTTCTGTCAAATCTGTCAGAAAACTTTAATTCAGTAACAAATTAAGTTGCATTCTTCTTCCCCACCACGTCCTGCCACAGGTTCTGCAACATGACTGTGCAAAGTTTGAGTCCACAGCGGCTTCTAATTGGACAGGGACTGAGGGGACACTTGTGATGTGATGGCAATGACAAGAACAGAAGCGTTCAGCCACGCGGCCTGTGGGAGCTCTGGCCACATCTTTTGACAGAAATCGACGTGTGCGGCTGGCCAAGCCCAGGCCACGGGGAGTCTAGATCAGCAGAACTAATTACTGTGCATTTTAAAAGTTAATTTCTTGCTGGTTCGCTGCTGGTGTGCGTTCTCTGCCTGTCTTTCTTTCCCTCTTTGCTCAGCTGAAAGAGATGATTTTATTTTGAAGTGTTTTCAGCGTGATCCAGGCAGTTCAAAACACTGACTGACTGACTTGATGGGATTCAACAGGGGATTTTAGGGCAAATAACAAATGATTCTTTCCCAGACATTCAAACATTATACCAAAGGTATTTCTCACTCTGAGCTACAATATAAGCAGTGACTTACCTTGCTATATAATAAATGTCTTCAAATATTAATATACCTGGCACATTCTTTGTAATGACAAAAACATCACACTGAGAAAACCACTTGAAATACTGTTTACTACCTGAAAGGAGACTAGACACCTGACACACAGACACACACACACAGACACACACAGCCTTCCTCTTATTGGAAATCCAGGGGTGAAGTATTCAAGCCGGGATGCACAGCTCTGAGCTGACACGAGGAGACAGGCTCCGTGAGGTAACCGAGGGCGACGTCAGCCGGCTCAGCCTGTGGGGAATCCACCGCAGGAGCTCCCGGGCAGGTGGTGGTGGTGGTGGTGGGGGCTTACTGCAGCTTTCTCTTCCAGCAAGGCAGCTGCTGATAGTTTGTAGCATCTACTGACACCACAGAACAGCGTGGCAAGTGGTAGTCACAGGATGCTAACTATAGCAGTGATTCAACAAATATGACCCAGGTTTAAAAAGGTACTTTCAGATACCATTACATAAAACTAAAAGAACTTCCTATGCTGGCGGTGAATTATTTACATAACGTAGTAACTCATTATAATATTACATAAAATATACAGCCTGTTAAAAATGCCCTATGGATATCAGAAGATGATAGAATTGTGGTTCTTGTGGCAAAGCATTAATTTAATGAATGAAAGTAACTAAACCTGATACGTCCTTTTTCTATTTACCCACACTATTTCCATCTATCAGCATGAAAACCTTATTTGTCTTAATTCTTAATTGTCAGGGAATTGCAGGATAATACGACGTCCCCAAGAGGTCAAACGCACTGCAGCTCAAGAAAATACCAGCAACCAGAAAAACGCTGCAACGCCTTGGAAGTGACAGAAACCAAAACACACAAAGGATCACAGTGCGAAATTCATGTAAAGTTTGTATATGCATGATTCATATGATTCATATAACAATGTAGATGCATGTTTGCCATTAGCTTGTTGTTTTCGCAGCTGGTCTGTCACGTTATTGTCTCCCCAGAAAGACCTCTGTTGTGTTTTTTCATTTTGTTTTAAGTTGCAGTGTGGATTTCTTTAACAAAAACCCCCAGAAAGGCCACACCACCCAAGATGGAGCAGAAAAGAAGTCCTGTGGAGGTGTGCTGTGGGGGCAAATTTTAATTTGTGCTTGGACCTTCAGACTCAAGTTATGAAGGTTAATTTTATCGTAGGAGAAAGACTCCCCTTGACCAAAGAAATGAAAATGCAAAGGAAAGAGACAATGCCCCCTTCCTCCCGCTAGGAAAATTGGCAAAAACATGCTTATTCATTCACCGCTGTAACAGCGGCTAACAGAGAGTAACAGTGGCAAAAACACCAGTCTCACTGGCGGTAAAATCCAGCATATCCTGACTCACTGACCCATATCAGACTCCTTTCACAAAGTGTTACAGCACAGTGCACTTCACAGAAAATGCTGTGGCCAGAACAAGGCACACTGTTGCATGCCTAACCTTAAATTCCTACTTGATGTGTTCTTCTGTAAAGCATTACCCTTTATAATATAGTCTACAGGTGGATTATGGGGAGATGTGAGACTCATGATATGCAGCATGGAGAGTTTACCAGCAGTGCTGGTTAAAGAGATAAATATTTCATCCTGAGCACACTAAGTGCTTCTACTGGGATACAGGGAGAAACAGAAAACAGAAACAACAAGTGATCAGTGTTCATGCTTGAATCTGTAATAAAGGGCAGCACAGTTGGATCTATTTTTTGTCTCTTTTTTTAGTGAATCCCGGTACACTCATATTAAATATCATTACTTGAATTTTGGGTTTGAATTTCCTATAATGTGATTATTTCTGTGAAATTACAGTTATAGTGGTTTATGTAACGGGTGTAGAGCATGTTACTTTTACTCCCCCCTGCATATGCACTGTGTGTGTGTCACGTATGAGCACAGTGTGCTGGGAATATCTGCACAGTTTTGCTTCATAAGTTAATGAACGTTGAAGTCAAGTCAGACACTTACCTGTCCAATTATTTTAATGTTGTTGCAAATAAAAATGAAGGAGAAGCAAAGTGAAGTACAACCTGGCCTTTACAAAGCAGAATGCTCATACATTATGTTACTCTAAGCCATCTGTATGCATGTTTTTATTGTGCCCTTTAATATATTACCTGTATTCCCAAAATTGGTTCTACTACTTGTAGCTGAAAGCCACACGCACACACGCACACCTCATTGGCTGAGACAGATGATCAAACACACTGTGGGGGCTGACTATAAAATTTTAAGAGCACATAATTTCAAAGATAGATATTAAAATGTCTCTTGGGAATCCAAAATAATCATTACTTTGGGGCTTGGATTGCGTTCAAGCGTATTTAGTATTTCACACTAACACTGCGATACAGCATTAACAAAATCATTTAATTTATTTGGCTATCAGTTAAGTCATTCTTGGCATAGCTGTTTAAATTTTCTAGCTTTTCACTCATGCTGCCTGAATGGCAAGAGGTTAATATGCTTCACAACTGGATAAAACACTTAACATCTTTGGTGCTCTTTAATGCCCTTTTATTAGTTTTATTTACTCATGTTGTGAAGGTATATGGTTACATATTTATGCTATAAGGAACCCAGTCCATTTTGAGGGCAAAAAGCAAGTTCTTGTAAAGTAAATAATCACATTTTGGAATGAATAATTGATTCAAAGTTAGGGTCAAATTGAGTTAAGATTAGTGAAGGTGAAGTACTAGACTTTGGAAAATGCAATTTCATATGAAGTGATGGAGACATGACGTGTGTGTAAGTGACAGAAAGAGAGAGAAGAGAGGGAGAGATCCTCAGTTTCTCCACAGAAATCTCTATTTAAGTTCAGCAGGGAGACACTTAATCTCAGGTGGGCTGAGCCCACAGTGGTTTCTGTTTAATTAATGGCACGCCATCTGTCCGTCTCCAGAGGAAGGAGACCACCAGCTGCTCAGGCTTTGATCTCACCCGTCACCTGTCGGGCCGTCTACGAATGTCTATGAGTGTGTGAGTATGAGCAAGTAAGCTTGTCATTCCTCACCTCCTCATCCGTGCTCCTTGAATCGAGTGACATCAGTAGACAATTCAATAACAGGGGTTTCACCAGTCTTTCATTTTTAGTTTTATCAGTACACCAGTTTTGTTATATTTTCACTGAACTTGTTTTAATCATACATTTTATAGGCCTATTGTAGGTTAAAGTGCTTGTTCAATTACGTATGAATAATTAATAAATAAAGCAAATTAAAGCCAAAAGCTCTAATTTGACAAGAACTTTATCTTAATATATTCATTACAGTTTAACGACACACCTATATGTTAGGGAGTTTCTTGTGCCAACAATAATTCACACCAACCAGCAGACCCAGCAGACGCTGCCATTCAAACCTTCAAAAATGAGGTAAGAGTGTACAAGACTGTTCCTAATTAGCCCAGTAATTGAAACCACTTAAAAGCTCTGGTCAGCGCAGTCTCTGCCACAGAGGCCACAGCCACTTGACATCCCAACTGGTGCTGCTCCTGACCACCCCCTCAGTTTCTGACCTAGGATCACCAGACGTCTCACCATAACCCAGTCGTTACCAAACTTTTGTTGCTAGGCCTCCCGTAGTTTTACAAGCATATCTTTGTGCCCCCCCCCCCCCCCCCCAATCTACGCCCCCACACAAACACATCCTCCAACCACACGCACCCATATTTTGTTTTCAAACTTCATTGCAGTTATTCCACACCTTAAAGCTTTAGTAAACAATTAAACAAATACAAATAAATCAGTAAATAACAGTTAATAATAGTCAAATATAAATAAACTACTAACTCTTTTACGCTACGTCCACACCTAAATGGGTATTTATGTAAATCTGTCAGGTTGGAGATTTTCAAAAACTCAGTTTTTGTGTTTACGTGTGGACGAGGAATACGGTGTTCATCACGCAACGTTAAAGATGTGTGCCTTTTTCCCGTCACGCTGTGCGCCACGTTATTGTTTACATGAGATGAATTTCTACAATGGCAGAAAGATTCAAAATACTCTTACTGTTAACCTGACTATCTGTAGTTTTTACACACTTACATATACACACGCAGTTACTGTCCTTCCATTTAGAAAGGCAGAGGCATCACGGTGTGATTATTTTAAGTGTAGTTGTTTTTTACCTCTGTAATAATATTCAACATTGCTATCAATACATTTTTCAACTTTGGGATGCTTTTTGTCCGTGATTTGGAGAGCCCAGCGCATGCTCCCGAGGCAGGGGAAACAAATCCTGTCGGGGGGACCTAGCTTGGCACTTGTGTAGGTGAAGCCAAAGGCAAAATAGGCTTCATTATATTTTCTTGGCTTGGAAGGAAACTGGTTTGGAAACATATTGGGCGATGCTTCACTTCTTCTTTGTGTGGGAGCCCCATCAAAAAACCTGTCCATTATGCTAGCAGTGTCCAAGCATTCTTTTTTTAAATTCATACCACGCCCCCCTGCAATGGCTCTCTGCCCCCCAGGGGGCCCTCCCCACTTTGGGAACCTCTGCCATAGCCTGTTCTGTCAGGGTCACCTCCAGCACCCTCTCCTGTGGAGTCTGGCCTCCACTGCTGACCACTTGGTCTGCCTTCAGAGCGTCTCCCACTATCACTGGCAGCCATCTCTATGCTGGACTCTCCTGTTCATTCCTTTTGTTATGTTATGTACATTCAGCGTCTTTTGCTTTTTACTGTGTTACTTTGGTAGTTATTGGTCTCTTGTGCCTTGCTTTAGTGTTTAATTTCTACTTTGTGATTGTTTTGATTGTTGTCACTTGTGACTTGTTCTTCTTCTGTTTCCAATTCCCAAAAAGTGCTCAGTGTGTGCATATAGTCCTGTCTTCCATTTCTCCATTGTTGCATTGTCTGCTTATTGTCAGCTAAGTTTAGTGTAAACTCCTGCTGCGTTCCTGTGTATTTCTCCTCCTTATGTTTTTGGACGTTGTGTTTGTTTTATTTTTGGGGGCACTTTGTCATTTTTTAAAAAAAATTGACTTTAGCATTAAAGCTTATTTTTGTTTGCTTTGTTCCAACAGCTAACTGTGGTACTGTTTCTGTAACAACCTTCACTCTTCTGGGAAGCATTTGCATAAGGTTTTGGAACAAATAAGGTACAAATCAGCCACAGGAGCGTGATAGAAAATGACTGCGGACACCATGAGGCTTGTTTCAAGCATGTTCCCATTGAAATGGCCCTCCATTACTGCTATCCCTAAACTGCCATAACAAAGCTGTAAGCACACTGTCGGCCAAAACAAAGCAAAAAATACTGTATGCTGCAGCAGTAAAATGTATCTTAATTTGGGCTTTAACAACCATTAAAAACATCCTCAATACAGAGAGCAGTACTTGCAGTAAGTTTGTCTACATATTTAGGCTGCCTGTGCATATATTATATTACGTAACATGTTTTCTATTTACTTTTTGTGTGTCTTTTTTGTGACACTTTTATTTTTATCATCTCTTTCTTCAGTCCTTCTTGGATTCCCAAAGTTTGTTAACGCACAGCATCATTAGTCTCACCATTGATCTCCATCCTCACTGCAGCGAAGGACCGACTGTCTGCTGTCAGTTCGCCGAGCTGATCGTCCCTTTTAAAAGTCAAGGTGAAGTCTCGGCGTGTTGTGTGGGAGGAGAACACGCCACAAATTACGAAGGCTGCGTCTCGAAACTGCCACAGACGGCAGAGGTAAAGCAAAGCCGGCTTACACTTCAATCCTGGTTCCCCTGAGAAAGTATGAGGAGGCAGTGAAAGATTCATGCAACACCTGAAGAAGAAAAGAAGCGATCTGAGCGTGTCATTGAGCACAGTTAGTAAGTCGCACTGTCCCCGTTTTTAAATTTCCTCCACTACTGAAATCTTAATTTCAGAAGTGAAACAGTCAGCCTGTAGTTTATGGGATAAACAGGACCGTGTTCCAGATTTTCCAGCAATACTGTATCATCTCTTACATGTTTTTTCCCCTTAATAGATCAAAGTGATTGTCATTTAGTAAATTAAAATATTATCCAACTTCCTGATAAAATCTTGTTCAGTTCATCCATATCATGTGGATATATTTGCTCTGATCAGACTAATTTGTAGTCATTAGACCTGTCAAGGCTCTATGAGTTTGTAATTGATTGATTTATTTTGGTATCATGTACTGTAGGTGTCCAGGACACACTTGCTAAGCTTTTATAACTTTGTGCTGATCACATATCCGGAGACTCGATGCAGGAAAACAGTTTGAATTGGAATTAATAACAAATAGAATTTAAAAATTTTCTGCACATAAGAGTGTTTTTATACATTTTGGAGCTTATTCGGAGGGTAAAAAGATTGTTTGCTACAAAAATAAAAGCATAATTTCTCTTCTACATTATTAATGCCACCCTGTGGTATTTTAATCAGTAGTGCACAACAGGGAATAATATTTCAGTGACTGGATCCCAGTTTGGTTTTTTTTTTTTTTTTTGGGGGGGGGTCAAAATGGAGGAAATGCACAAACTGCAGTCCCCAACATCTTTTGCATCACACCAGCATTTTCACAATTTTTGGTATTGTTACCACCACTGACCAGGGCCCGGTGGCGCCAGTGTCCGGCAGCCATGTCTCTGTCAGTGCGCCCCAGGGCAGCTGTGGCTACAATGTAGCTTGCCATCACCAGTGTGTGAATGGGTGGATGACTGAATGTAGCGTAAAGCGCTTTGGGGTCCATAGGGACTAAGTAAAGCGCAATACAATACAGGCCATTACCAGTTGTTATCAGGCTTATCAACTCAAATCATTTCTTAATATCAATAATTGGTGGGACCACCTTTATTCTTCAACACAGTATGCTTCTTCTCATTTCTTTCAGCAGTCTTCAGGAATAGTTCTCCAGGCTTCCTGAAATACAATCAAAACTCTCCTTTGGATGTTTCTGCTTTTTGTTTCATTCTCGGTCAAGATGATCTCACACTGTTCTAATAATGTTGAGGTCCGGGCTCTGGGGAGGCCAATCCATGACTGATAGTGTTTCACTATGTGGTTTTCTATTCAGATATGCTTTTACTGCACTGGCAGTATGTTAAGGATCACTGTCATACTGAAAAACTAGATATTATTACATGGTGGATCAAAACTTGATGCTTCTTTTCTGTTTTTATAATTCCATCAATCCATGACAAGATTCCCAACACATCTTGGCTAAAATGCAGCCCTAAATTACGAGAGAGCCTCCACGGTGTTTTACAGATGTCTGTAGACATTCATTATTCTACCTTTTTCTTGACCTCCTCCATACAAACAATTTCACATTTTTCGATCCATCACTCCATCAGATCTGTTGCCCCGGATTTTCAGCGTGTAATTTGGTATACCTCAGCCTTTTGTCCTCTTCCTTATAGCTTCTTGAGACCCACCCTTACACTGGAACCGTTTCTGATGAGGCTTCAGTGAACAGTAGATGGATCAACTGAAGTCCCAGGTGCATCTCTCGGGTTTTGAGTCAGGTCTTTGGTGATTTTTTTTTATTTCTTCATGACTTTCAGATACTGTTCACCTGCCACTTCTTCTTTTATCCTCCACTTGTCCAATTTCCCAAAAATAAATTTCAGGAAATCCTGCACACTGTGGCAAGATATGCCACGTTTTTGGCTACTAGCTCCTTGGTGCAAAAACACTATTTTATGCCTGTCAAACTCTGTTCCCATTGTTTTTGTAACAGGTGGCTAAAGATACAATTTTAAATGAGTTCGTTTTCCAAGTTGTCTGTTATGTATAGTCACAGCACTGATTCATCCTTTGATTTAGGTGCCTTTTTAGGTGCCACTGTCCAAAGAAAACCACAGAAAGACAAAACAACTTTTTATTAAACATAAAAAAAATAGGTTTGGCTCCTTAGAAACAAATCTAAAAATATTAAGAAATTAGTTCCTTTTTTTTCTTTTTTTAATACCTTTTATAGGGACACAGGGATTTTTGAAGTACAGACAAAAACAAACTGAGCTCCAGAAGTAATGAAGAGGAATTGCAGGAAATCCCACTTTGTCTCCTCAGGGTGAATTTTGATCTGGATCAGCAATTTTGTAATATATTGTGTTATAGATCCTCCAGAGTAGTGTTGTTTTTGTTTTGATGGATATGATAAGAGTTGATAACAGAACCTATTCTTAGTTCTCTTACTTAGTAATATTGTGGTGCTTCAATGCAACTGATGACTCTTTGCAAGAACTTTTTATTGCACTTTATTTTGTTGTCTCAGTATTAGAACTGAAAGACCGTAACTCTGCTGGATGATGGATAGTTACTCCCAGTTTTCAAATGAGTTACTGGATCTGTGTTTGGCATATTTATAACTCTGCAGCACCCTGCAGCTCTACTTTAAATCCACTAATCCACAAGTTCAGTTATGCTTGTGGGTTCTTGAAATCGCTTTTTTTTTTTTTTTTTTTTTTTACCATGTATTGGGAATAAATTCAGTCAGTCTGCTTGTTGATTTGTTCTATTTTCAATTTATCATAACAAGATCCCAGACTGTCTCTCTTATGCCATAGTTATGGATACAGAATTATGATTGTGATTGTCTTACCTTTGCAACCAGGTCTGCAAGCACTTGCAGTTGGTTGCTGTCAAGTTGGCAGATGCAGGTGCAATGTTTCTGCAATTTGACGATTAACTATGATAAATTAGCAAAACTTGATTGCTAACTGTTAGCATTTGCTGCAAATGTACTTGCACAGACATTCACGTGCAATGGAAATTCACATTAACTACTCACATTCACTACAATGAATCTAGATTTGAAAGAGAAATTCCTTCAGAGTTTGTGACAGAGTCGCTGCATGGCAGTGATTTACCTGCAACATGACATGATAAGCACTCAGCAACCTCACTAATATATTAGAATATAGCCAGAATATAACCAGTTGAGTTGAGTCCCCACTTGCAGAGTGACACGTTGAAGATGAGTTTGAGTCAATCTGTCTGTTAGTTATTATTTGTGAAGCTGTCTGAGAACGATCATAATCACTCTGAGTTGGATTGTGATTGTTTAGAAACAAGTTGCCTGCCACCAGTTGACTTGTGCAGTCAACTTAACATCAAAGTGGTTGCTCAGAGTTTAAGGTGTCTGTCTTGTTCTTACTCTAGTGCTACTGAGTCACTTCTGTCCATTCACTTATCTAATAATATAATAAACACATGATGCATGTCAAAACCTTGAATAAATGGATGACTACTGATTTAAAAAAATCAAATAGTCATTCACAAGTACTTTGAATTTTGTTTAGCAAATAACTGTTACACACATCGTTACAGAAATAATTATAAATTCAAGTGCTGTGCTTGTACAGAATAAAATAATACTTAACTGGTGACTCAGACACTGATATTACACCACTTATACTTAAAAAATACCACTGAGTGCTATACTTTAAGTATAGTTGTTAATGTTAGTGGAGTATGTCTTGAAAATCAGTAAGAAGAAAAACAAATCCTGTTCTGCTTCTTTGTTCAGAGCTGATACTCTCTGGGTGTTTGGATTTATTGGCCTTGAATCACTGTGATACAGAAGAAATGACCTTGACTTCCAAGTCTCACAGTGCAGCTTCTCACTGAGTGCAGTCCAAATGGAGGGAGCACAAGAGGCAACGATACTGCAAAGTAATTGCCCTACATATAGGTTAATACACCATATTCTTCCCAAGTCTGCCCCATCATTAATTTCCTCTCTCTTGTGATTTCTTTACTTCTTTTCAGCCAAGGGTGCAACTACGCAGCCTCCAGGCTTTTCTGCTGTCAGCGCACAAGGGAATGAACAAACTACTTGCAGCCTTGTGCAGCAGAGGAATATTAAATTTTAATCACACCAATACAGTCCCATAATGGCATCATGATTGCAAATCAACTACGGATTTGTTCGACAGTCGCTGATGGATAAGCGAGCGTATGAGCGGCAAGAAGAGTGGCAAATGAAAGGACTAATGACACTGAAGCCTGACTGCAGATTAGCTGTGGCCTTATAAGGTCAGGAGGAACTGCAGCAAACTGGTGACACTCAAGAAAACACACACCAGTTCATAGTGTTACTGGCCAGTTTTATTCTGTAGAAGGATGCATGTATAACATCCTCTTGCACATTTGCTGGAGGATCTTATATTTTATATATATATCTAAGCTTGTCCTGTGTGACCCGCTGCTGGCCTGAGCACAATGACTGGAACCAGTACCCTGACAGGGGGATAAGTAATAGCTCCTCTATGGCTGCCAGCCTACACAATCATCCCTGCTATTGCCTCCACTGATTTATTGAAAGACAAAGACCTTTGGTTCCAGTGAGCCTGCTGCCTGGCCCAGCTCCCAATGCATGTATTGTTTTCCATTTTAGTGCCACATAATGCCAAGAGAAGACACGGAGGCCCTGAGCTGGGGTTCATGTCACTGCTATGGATGCTGCGTTTGCTGTTAATAAAGTGGTCACAACAGATAAACAGCACCTTTGCATTGCAGAGACGAGCACGCATAAGTGTCGACGAGGGAGAGACGGACCGCTTTAAATTAAAATTTTATCCAAATTATTATAACAGTGTAGCGTTATTTACAAAACCCAACCTCAGTGAAAGACACTAATATACCACCATAGTATTTCATCAATCTTACAGTTGGGTGGATTACCTTTGATTGATGACTAATGTTTTAATTAGAATACGTTTCAATTACGTGAGTTGATGGAATATCAGATATAGTGCTGTGCTAAATCACACCAACAGTGAACTGGACTGTTCTGCAGACAAAACTAAATCACCCCCCAGTCATATTTTGCATCTCAGAGCGTTTGCTAATTTATTTTCCATTTTACTTTGTCTGGGCAAAATGTTTTATGGAAAGGCGGGTATTTCTAGCCGAGCCAAAAGTTGCTTTCTGTGCACGGTCCTTCTTCATCAATTGCTTCACTGCGGGTGAAAGTGCTGCCGGGAGCAACCATGCTGATAAAATAATGTGGCTTCAAGCAGACATTGATACTAAAACAACAAATATGAGAGTCTGGTGTTAAAATACAAGAGGATGAAAGGAAGGAAAATGTGGAAAAATAGATTATCTGGTCCAGACGCTGTAGTTTCTATTCTATTACATACTTATTTCATAGGTGGTGAGATCTCATTTACAAGACGAGGTTAAAAGGACAGAAAAGAAAAAGAAGTAACAAGCTGCAAACAGTATAGCTTTCTTTTAATACAGTCAGTGTTCCTCAATATGCTGCTGTCTCTTGAGCGTTAGCTGCATTATTAATATAATATATAAGATGTTATAAAAAAGTTACAATGTAAACACAGTTGGCTCAAAATCTTAAAGTTATTAAGATTTGGTTTTGCAGTACACAAGAGAAATTTAGGCTGAAATCCTAAGTGTGTGAAGTCCTTTTGGTGCAGACGCTGACAATAAACCAAAACGTATATATAAAAGACGGTGGCAGCCAACGACATCATCCATCGATTTGTGGATTGACTGCATTTAGTCGTTTAGGCTACTGCTGTGCTAGAGTGTGCTACAGTTTCAGCCGAATATATGGCTTTAAAAGTTAAGACTTTAGTACATTTAAAAGCTGATATTGCTTAACAGATTAGGCTGGGATATTATTAGCAGCACACAACAATAACCATAAATAGCCTATTGATTTTACATTTAGTTCTCCTAAAGCACTCGTATCCAGTGTTGCAGAGAGAAGAGGAGCTTTAAATGGTAATTTTTGCTCCATGGTGGGCGTTAAATGTAACACTGGACAGTGTGACTGTAGAGTCGGTGGTGAAATGAAGCTATCCATTCAGAGTACGAGCCACCGTTAGAGCCTATTCAATAAACATTTACAGCAGTAGAAGCTTCCACAGTGCAACTTGGGAAAGAAGGACCGCACCTCAATTTCTCATCCAAGCCTACGTGTGCATTTTTTTTCAGTATATCAAACATTAATCTTACCACTCCTATGATCTTTGTGAAAAGCACAAATGTAGTGTTTTGATATGATTACTTCACCTTTTTTTAAAAAAGAAAATCAGTGTAAGATTGCTCACTTGAGCCAGCCATTTTTCTCCTCCCTGAAACACATAAAAAAATCATACATTTATACTGCTTCTTTGACTGATTGTAGTACCCCATGCAGCACAGCAAGCTGTGGTGAAGGGAACAGGACAGCACTGAACAAAAAAAGGAAAGAAATGCAAATAGGCAGAAACCTCTTGACATGCTCTTACTTTAATTTTTTAAAAAGTTTACCAGATTTTTTAAGAGATTTACTTAATGAATTTAAGGCAGTTAACCTGTTAAGCCCCATAATACAAAGTGACATAGTCTGAAAACATAGATAAAACATATAAATCTATAAAGCATATTTATAAAATCATATGTCATCAAATCTGTTTAGTATGTCTGGATTTGTGATTAAATGAACAGATCACTTTTTTGCAAGATTTGCCAGAAGAATGTGAAAAAAAAAAAAAGTAAAGTGAGTTTTGAATTTTAGTATGTTATGGATATGTATGTGTTTTGTCATCGAGATTCATAAATGTAATGTCATGAGTGTAGGAATGATTAATTAAAGACACTTTTCAAAAGTATTTCAACATCATCACACTGCTGCAGGTGCTGGACAGTCACCTGCTGCTCTTATTTGGTTCAATCTGAAAGTCATAAAAATAACACTGTAAAGTTGTTAATACTGGATAATCGTAATAACTAACTTTTAGTTTCCCTTCAGCCAAATCAGCCTAGCTATCATCATCAAACCAGGATTTGTGGCTCTTCTATTCTTATATTTGGTTGTGTGTTAAACTTTCTGGCAGGTGCTTAGACCTGCTGCTGGCACACTGCCCATTGGAGCGACTCTAGCTATGGGAAGCACCGACACAATCTCTATTAGCCACCTGTTTACCGTTTTTGGCATTTTCTGTGCTGCTCCTTAACTTTTTTTTGGCAAAGAGAGTACAATTTACTGAGAGTTCGGTTTGAAACTTTTTAGATCAGGACCTCTATGTAATGATTAGCTATAGTGCAGAGTTATAACTGGCCACATGGGATTATTTTACAAATAAGTGAAATTATGTTAAAATGCCATCAGTGTCATGATTGCATTAGTGTCAAGATTTTGTCAAGACCCGTATACAGCTGTGATCAGAGCTTTGCAAACACTCATCGTGGGCATGGGAATTTTAATCATTTAGCTGAGATGAAGTGGATATATCGACAAAACAGCAGCCCAATCATAATTCATTCATCCATATCGTAATTATTTTTGTGCCGTATCTGCTTTATTTTAACTCTATATTTCTCCATTCTGTGACAGGAGTCTATGGTGCTGTTGCAGCCAGCCTCTGCTACTTGCTATTGCTAATAAAATGGTGCAAGGTCATATTAATTATTTTATAAAAGCGATTTAAAACTTTGCACTACCACTAATAGGTGCACAGGATCAGAAAAAGTTCAGAGGGGTCAGATTTGAAGGCAACAACTACCAACCTATTTCATTCAGCTATTAGACTGGGGGAGAGAGAGATGCTGGTTGGCAGTCATAGCTCTTTATATCTGTATGCACAGGCTTGTATCTTTGGCTTTTTATGAAAGAAACAGATATTTTCTAGCACAGATGCTCATTTTCAGTACTGATGACTCAACAGGGAGACCTCGTGTCCTTACAGGCCCTGGAAAAGCTCCAACTGTAAGTCGCTTCAGATTATTTATGCAAGAAAATGAAGAGAATATTTTTCTTTTCTACCAAAAGCCTGCACACCAGAAATAACTCCCATTTCTTTGCTGCTCTGAGGAATTATTCAAAGTTTTATTTTTTTTTTTATGGCTGCCCAAAAAGTGACCTGAGAGAGCGAGAGAGAGAATATTGAGCTGGAGCGATAGAGTGGCAACGAAAATCCTCTCTCAGCTTACATATTGAGGTTGTGTTCTCCATCAGTGGGTTTGAGGGATTGAGGAAGAACACAAAGAGAGACCCGGTCTTCTGCGCGGCATTGTAGAGGACACACTCTCCCTCGTATGCACACACACATCTCCTCTACCTCTGTCTACTCACACATGCACTTAAAAAAAAAAAAAATTTTCCCATTTCTGTTGTTCCCTCCACTGCTTTCTCACTTCACTTCTCTTCCACCCGGCTGTTTTGTACTTTTGACTCTCTCCATATTTCTCCTGCTTATGTCTTAAATCCGTGTGCTTCACGTAATCAGCCGGCCCGACTCGGGGAGCATATACAATATGTTGTCTGCAAACAAACAGCCCATCTGATGTTAATGCTGAATACTGAACAGTGTGCGTATGTGTTTTTCACCTGTTTCTGTCTTTCTCTGGGGTGAAAATGCAGTGGGTAAAGAATGACTGGGTGACAGGTGAGAGGAGCTGAGCCTCACAGGTTCATTACCGACTGGCAGAGTGGAGCACTCCGGGGCACAGCGTTTGCAGGTAACGCTTCGGGCCTCCTCATCACCATCCTGTCACCTTCATTTTCTTCCTCTCGGGCTTGGCACAGCGGCTGACCTGCTCACCTCCAGGGAAAAAACTGTCATCCTGAACAATAAGTCGGCACCTAGTAGCGAGAAACAGGAGAAAAACAGCGGTTTTGTTTAGCCGCTGAGAGAATGAAAAAGGGTGGCATCATCTGACCTTATGTGAATTTGATATGCAGTTTGCAATATACAGCGGGAAAGAGACAGAAACATGTTTTTCCACTTTCCAATATATCTCAACTTCTCTGTTACTGTGAAATAAACCATTTTAAACTTGGGATATTGAACTTCTCTGGCATGGCACATCTGCCAAAGCTTTGATATAAGGTTGCCTAATAGCAATATTTAAACATGACAAGATCATCAAGTAAGGAGCTGCAAATTTGGCACAGTATCTGGCCTTCAGGGGAATATGACATGAAGAACAGTTTTCTGTGTCCCCTCGAGTTGCACCACTGTCCTCAAATCAAAATCAGAATAACTGCTTACCTCCAGATCTTAACTTTATCATTAAAAGGGGTGCCTGTTTCACCCTAACTCGCCAACTCATTATCAATATAATAATTTATTAGCACACACATACACTTCTGCTGCTATTTCGTGCATTCTGCATGCAGGGATAGTTAAAAATGACAAGCTGTCAGGTGTAACTCGTATCATACGCTCACATGTCAAAGATTGTGCTGGATCTTCATGCTTTAAGCAGTTGGCATGAATTAAAGTTGAGAGGGAGATGATGACTGCTGTGATTTACTTGGGAGCATTTCTTCAATCTGTGTGGACAGATTAAAGCACTGCAGGAAAACACACACAGCAGACAGTTTAATAGATACTAGTACAGGGTTTTCCTTTTGAAGTACCTCATTTCTTCATAGCATTGATTCAACAAGGTGCTGGAGACATTCCTCAGAGGATTTCTTTCATGTTGACATGATAGCATCACACAGGTGATGATGATGCAAATCTCACGCTCCACCACTTCTCGAATGTTGCTCTATTAGACTGAGATCTGGTGACTACAGAGACTATTTGAGTAGAGTAAGTTCACAGTTATGTTCAAGAATGTTTAGGATGATTTGAGCTTTGTGACATGGCACATTATCCTGTTGGATGCAGCCATCAGAAGATCAGTGCAGTGTCGTCATAAAGGAATGGACATGATCAGCAACAATACTCAGGTAGACTGTGGAATTTAAATAATCCTCTATTGGTGCTAAAGAGACCGCATACATGCCAACCCTCCCGATTTTTCCGGAGCCACCATCTTCCCGAATTTCTCCTGATTTTCCACCCGGACAACAAAAATGAAAAACCATATCCCAGAATTCATAGCGCGGCCCAGCCAATTCCAGTTTCCAACAATGGCGGCAGCTACTTGGTTTTAATATTACTCTTATTACTCTGAGTCGCAAAATAAACTTTTAACATATTTTCAGGCGAGGAAGTAGCTGTGGCAGCGAGAACAGCAAACTCCCGGCACATCCCCCACGGTCTTTAACTACTCAGGTTAAACATGATATATAAGTCACTTAGATAACCTAAAAATGTTATTGTTTGACTTTTTTCAGTGTTTTATTTGTTCAAAAATTGGTTTGGCTGAGATTAAAGTTATAGTTTTCACACATCTGAATAAACGTCAAACAGAAAACTGATTAAACAGAAGTGTGAGATGGTCGAGAATTTACGCCAGCATCTGGTTATATTTAGATAGCAAGGAGCAGATGGCAGAGTTTCACTCCACCGAGAGAGCTTGTGTCGTAATTCTGAAGGCTAGACCGTCATAGTCGCTCATGTACGGCCTACCTGGCTTTCGGAGAACCCGGCCCACTGAATTTGGACAATCCTGGGGGGGGCAATTATGATCTTCCAATCATCTATCTAGTTTTGGTGAATCTTGCTATCTTGTTCTTAGTTTACAGGAGTGTCACTAGTATGGTCCTCTGCACACAAAAAAGAAAAATACAAACTACATTAGAAAAAAATAATTTCTGAATTTTGTTGTTTATTAAATCTTTTGTATGCAAGTTAATAAAATGACATGAATGACGTTTTGCAATTTAGTCAAAATGTCATTTTACTGCTGTGGCCAACATTTTAAACTAGCATATAACCTAAATTATGTTGTATTGTCAAGCTAATGAGGTCTATAGTAGGTCTATAGTAGTTAGCTATATTTCTGACCAGCTGATCAATGTAAGCACAAGATCCTTGTTGTAAAAATTCTTTTTTCTTCCTCCTGAAAAATATCTGGCTCTTTAGCTGCTAAATCTGCTAAAAGCTACGTCCACTGTGCTCACCAGCATGGCACTAATTGCTATTGAGCAGGCTTTTGGGTTAGAGTCATGTTTCTGGCTCTCTCAACAAATATTCTGGGATCTGGAGGTGCAGGTCTTGAAAAAGATAACAGTTTTTGGAGAAAATCAGGGCGAAAAAAAGAAATGGCGATAACCCAAGATGCTGAGCGCTTCTTTAAATCCAGGCAGATGTGTATTTCCTGGCCTACTTTGACTTCTGGACAATGAACATGGTTCCTGCAGCTGATGGTGCATAGTGACGTGATAATTCTGATGAGGTTATTAGGAAAACTGTTGTGAGATCTAGTAGTGACATAAACTTATTAATCTAATCTGGTCTAATTACCAGCTCATATGCAAAAGTGACTCAGTTACTATAGATGTGAAAGCAAAATGGAAAGCTACCAGCTTTTTCCCCACATTTTCCACAAAGGCTGCCAGTTAGGGAACTTAATTTCAGACTGCAATCAAAGGGTGGTTTTTCCACAGGCTTAACTTCAGAGGCGATGTCTTTGAGAAGTTCCCCAGACAATTTCACTGCAGTATGAGTGTACTTTCCTCTGTTATCTTTGGGTAGAAGTGGTAGGAGAAGGAAGTCATGCAATATCAGTCTGCAATATGTTTAGCTGAGGGTAAGAAATAGCCAGGCTTGTAATTGCTTTGGGACAAGCTAGGATGGTTCCTCTGGCAGTGGGAGATTTTCTTTTGGTCAACCATGAGGGCAATAAGACAGATAAGAGAGGAGAGAGAGAGGTGGGGAGAACCAAGAGGGGTGAAAGGGAGGGAGATTTTTAGATTTTCTGAAGTGTTCAGACAAAATAGAGGTATTATCATCCCATGGGGTTACAATGAAAAGCTCATAGTTGGTTGTCTTTCCAAAACTCTTAAGGTTTAGGAGAGGAAGACGCAAACAAGTCTGGATAGCAAGAAAAAAAGAAGAGAAAAACAGTTTCGATTTCTCAGTGCATTTTTTTCTCATGAGCATCCTGTACAAGTGTCCCCAGCTTGTGTCACCAGGAGCCTCAGAGGAATCATGTTGCAGTCGCTGCTCTCAGTGTTACTATCAACAGCTTTTCTCCAAATGACTTCACTCGGTTTCATTACTTCTTTACAAGATGAAACCTGCTGAAAGATACAAGAAGAGAAGCACCTGCAGCCACAGATGCTGTCAGCTGCTTCCTACAGTCGTAATGCACTTCACTTGCACTGTCAGTACAGAGCTTATTTACTGTCTCCAAGGTGTGTCCTTTAATTAATAGCTGTGGGGTTGCTCTGAGTGTTTAAACTGTCTGATGTTGGATTATAAACGTGGATTAAAAGACTCTCCACCCCTGCAGCAGGGATGGAAACAGGTTAGAGCTGCAAGTTTAGTTGATTAATTGATCAAGAAACAACTAATTTAATTTTTTTTTAAAATTAAACACACTTTAGGAAATGCTGATAGGTCTGTTTAATTAATGTCTGACTTTCTACTGACTTATCAGGTCATTTATTAATTAATAGAAAATGATGAAGCTAATTAATAATAAACTTTTGAACCTTAACTGTGACACTTTCACGCTCACTGAAGGCTTAACAATTGGTAAAAGTAAGCTTCATACAAATTGGTGAAAGTGTTGTTACTTACAGTATGAAATATAGAAAAAAGTAAACAATACTTAATTTCAGCAAATCAGGTCAAGATCATCTTGTGTCTTTTTGTGTGTAGGGTATACAACAGAACTGAATACATTCAAGGCATGTTGCAAAAGTCACACAATTCAATACTGCAAGTTGACATGTATGTTATTTCCTCCTATGAGCAAATTAAAGGTAGAGATCACTTTGAAAATGAAGACAGCAAAACTCCTTTGATATTAAGTTAAAGCAGAGCTTCCCAAAGTGTGGGGCCCGCCCCCTATGGGGGAGGGGGGGTATGAGAAGGGGAAAAAAACCAAACGCTTGGACACTGCTAGCACGGGGCGCCCACAAAAACGCAAAGCAGGAGATGAAGCATCGCTGAATATGTTTCCAAACCAACTTCATTCTAAGCCAAAGACTAGAAAATATGGTGAAGCATATCTTCCCTTTGGCTTCACCTGCACCAGTGCCAAGGTTTTCACTTCGTTGGGAGCAGCGCTGGACTCTTCAAATCACGGACGAACAGCATCCCACATTCTTGATTTTTAGTTCACAAGCACTTCTTGTAATGACTAACTACTCCTGACATTTTGGAGATGTTAGCTCTTTATACAGTAAAGTTACAGCGATAGCAATTTTGAATATTATTACACAGGAAAAAAACAACTACACGTAAAATAATCACATCGTGACCCCATCAGCCTTTCTAAATGGAAGGACAACTGCGTGTGTATGTAAGCGTGTAAAAACTGAAGATAGTCAGATTAACAGTATTTTGTCTCTATCTGCCATTCTGCAATTCATCTCATGTAAACAATAACGTGGCGCACAGCATGACGTGGAAAAAGGCACATACCTTTGATGTTGCGTGACGAACTCTGTATTCCTCGTCCACACGTAAACACAAAAAATCTCAGTTTTCGGTGATTCGAAACGTCGTTTACGTGTGGACGAAACAGCTGCGTTTTCAAAAATACCCGTGTAGGTGTGCACGTAGCGTAACAGAGTTAGTAGTTTATTTTATTACTACCTGTAATTTATTGCAGATTACTTCTATTTGCTTAATTGTTTACCAAATGTTTGAGGAGTAAAATAAACTGCGATGGAGCAAAATATGGGCGTGTGTGGTTGGAGGATGTGTTTGTGTGTGTGTGCGTGCGCGTGTGCTCGCGGGAGTGGGCGCGAACATTTTTCTTGTAAAACAAAGGGGGGCCTAGCAACCACTGACTTAAAGTATAGCTGTGGTTTTCCAGTCAGTCTAACTACATGAACAGGGCAATAAATTGTATTGTGGACTCAAGAACTTTCTGACTTTGAGTCCTGGCTGTCTGCATGTGTGCCTCATGACTCCAAGGGGAAAAGAATTTCCAGAGGAAAGGAAAAATCTATAACTGGTTTTTCAAAAAGATATTGAAAGATCAATCACTCTGGGAATCTGAGGTTTACAACAAGCCATCGTTATAGACAAGACAAAGTTAAGTCTTGCAAAGCGTGGTGGAAAAAACGTCGGGGGTTTTTAGAGAAGAAAAAAAATAATAAAACTGTGTCCTGGCAAAGTACGCCTGAGTTGAATCCATTATAACACCTTTGGGGTATAGAGACACAGAGCAACACAAGCACTTCAGCAAAGAGCAGCTAAAAAATGCTCTCTGAAGACTTGCAGTGCAAATGTCCAGAAATTTGTGTGACACCACGGACGGGATGGGCAGGACTGTTTTTCCTGTTTTAAGGATTTGAAGATGGCTGGGTCTAACTGTGCGCTCACTGGTAAATAGACTGGTTCTTATATAGCATGTTTCTACTCTGCCTGAGCATTCGTTCACCCAACATTCATTCGGGGTGCCTCACTCACCCACTCACACAAGTACTTTTTCTACACCTAAGTGCTTTCAATCTAACATTCACACTTCGATGAACATATCGTGAAGAACTGGGGGTTGAGTATTTTGTCCAAGGATACTTTGGCATGCAGACCGGAGCAGCCAGAGATCAAACCACCAACCTTCCAATTACTAGATGGCCTGCTCTACCCATTTAGGGTGGTTGTAGCTAATTGGCTAATCACTTCTGATTGAGAACTCATTAGCCAGTTTCATACTACAGATAATCCTTCCTTTTGAAACATAATATGACCAAGATTAGAAAAACAGATTTAATTTTTTTTGTTGTTGTTCAATACGACACAAAATGAGCGTCTAAGCCCATAAACCAGGGGTGGGGGAACTCCAGGCCTCAAGATGTGTCCTTGATCCAACACAGCTGATTTAAATGGCTAAATTACCTCCTCAACATGTCTTGAAGTTCTCCAGAGGCCTGGTAATGAACTAATCATTTGATTCAGGTGTGTTGACCCAGGGTGAGATCTAAAATCTGCAGGACACCGGGCCTTGAGGCCTGGAGTTCCCCACCACAGCCATAAACTGATCCAGAAAGTGTCAGCAGAGTTTGTTTTCCCATGGACCTCTATCGAATGGGAAGTATTTTTGTAACTGTCTGTTTAAGCAACTCCTACATTGGCTTAAGCTTTCCGATCAGAAAAATACTCTGGGTGACTCTGCCATACCTAATGAGGGACCTGTACTTTCCATACAATAACTCCAAACTCTTTTTTAAATTTATTTATTTCAGTAATCCAATCTAGTGAGTTTGGACAACACTGAAGTGCCATTGCAAAGGCATGTACTAATTTTATAATCACTAGAAATGTGCATAATTCTGTTTTTTGTAGATTAATTTATTTTGGTGGAAAACATTGTTCTTTTTCTTTGGCATTTCTTCTGCATATCCTCATGAAACAGAAAATTCTCATTAAGCTACAAACACTCTTGCCAAGACCCACTGACCCATCATCATTTTCGAGCGGGGGATATTTTTATTCTCATCTGGACTTGATTATGTGGTTCTCTGGTTTTTCACATCTCACCCTTAACACATCCTGTTGCTTTGCTCCGGCAAATCATAACAAACACATCATCCGCAGTAATGCCCCTCGTTCTTTGTCTCCTTGTTGTATGCTTTATTTCCCCAAATGCTCATTTTACAGTTGGGCAGTTAATTGAATTCAGCCCTGGATGCAAAATAGTGGGTGCTTAGCTACAGCTGCCTGCTCGTGGTGCATAAGGTAACAGAGGTTATATCAACTAAAGCCAGGCTCAGATGGAGAAGCCAGTGATGCAGAGATGCACCCAACTGACTAACTAATAATGAAACTTGATGCTGGATGTTTAGTCATGTCACACGAGTGCAAAAACTACCCTGATGTCCAAAAGTAAAGGTTTTACTTGCAGCTCAGTGGGATGCTGGATTTGCTTTTGGCTACAGCAGTGTGTTGGATCTAGTGCAGCATATACAGATGCTTGATTGGGTTAATATACCAGATCATCCTTCTGGGGAGACATTACATCTGGAACAAATGATCCACGCATATTATTATGTGGCATCTAAAAAGAAAAAAACATGTCTGCAGTACAGCATTAAAGCTAGATCATCTTATCCTTCTCTTCAAGGTGCCACTTGAAACTTAGTATTGCAGATAGCTTTGGCTCCGCATGTCTCTTTCAATCCAAGTACACTTCTTTTCAAATATTCATCTATATGCATTTTTACTTCCACCATACAAGCTCGCTTTTGAAGCTACAGCATGGCAAAGAGAAGCTCAAGGAGCCCCTCTAAAAGTCAGCAGTCTTGCAGAATAATGCTGCTTCCGCCTCAGCCTTATTGATGGCTCTGATAGTGGTTTTAAAAATAGCCCTGGCTGTCCGCCTCTCCCTCCTCACTTCTCACAACACGCCACTGTCAGTGTGTTGCACCTGCTGTGGTGAGACCATTGCATAACCATCTCTGCTCATGCAGAAGATCAGTGTTTCTCTCCGGCGACACACTGTGTGTTCTCTGAGGCTGCTAACGGACAACAGTGAGCCTGACCAAAGGACACTGAAGGTCAGTGCAAACGCAAAGCAGGATAAAATCCCCAAATGTCCCGTGGTGCTTCATCGTGTTTACAAAATCATTTTATATTTTCAGCACTGTGCGACATCCTTAGGTGAAGGTTAGGATTTTGTCACAGGACAGGATCACCACTTTCAGCAAATACAATGTATATTTGAGTAGCATTTATACTGGCAGGCACAAGAGTCCAGCTAAAAGTTGTAGACACTATATAGCCAGTATATTTGTTTACGCCTTTTCAGAATTTATTAGAGCTTAAAGTAGATGCTCATTGTAGTGAAAGTGATTACAGTATCAGATAATATTGTATACTGATAAGCAGTCGACATGCCATCAAATATCAAATAATCTGCCAAGCATGCAATCACTTGCCAATTAATTAGTTACACCTTGATAGTACAAAATTGGACAGCCTTTTGCCTTAAGAACTGCCTCATTTCTTTGTAATACAGAGGAATGATGAAAATATTCCTTACAGATTTTCATTTACGTCAAATTCTGACTTTACCATTTGAATGTCAAGCCAGAAATCAGGACTCATCAGTCTTCTGTTATCCAGAGAACGACCACTCACTGGATGTTTTCCCTTTTCCAGATCATTCTCTGCAAAGCCTAGAGATGGTTATGTGGGGAAAACCCCAGCAGACCAGAAGTCTCTGAAATATTCAGACCAGCCCATCTGGAACCAACAACCATCCCACCTTCAAAGTCACTGAAATGACCTTTCTGATGCTCAGCTTGAGTTTAAACAGGTTTAGCAGGTCTGCCATGTTGATGCCATGTGACTGGTGATAAGATATTAGTATTTCATTTATAAAAGTATTTACAACAGTATAAACCTACAATTTTAATAACTGATATTAATGAATAGATTTCCCTGATAAGCAAACAAACAATATACATATCAAGTTATACTGTAAGCATGCGTTTTCTGTTGTAAAACTGGACATTAAAACGTGACAGTGTTAATGACCATTTGACCAATTTGCTGCCCCAGTGGCCACTTGAAGAACTGCAGCTCCTGGCAGTACTGGCTCGGTATTTTAAGAAAATTTATTTTGTGTAAAAAAAAGAAACAAAAAACAAGACTCAGAAAAAGAACCAGGCAAAAGTAAAAACGGGCAAACCCTGCACAATATTAAACAGCACGTGGTTAGCCTCATTTAATGTTGACTTTAATTGCAGTAATGTTCTGACTTAACATGTCTATAAACTGCCCCAATGTAACATTTCTGCCAACTATTAGCTCTCCCTCCTCTTAAAGTGTTTTACAGCTACATTAAAGGAGTTTAACACGTTCTGAGCTGCTGCAAAATTTTAATTCAAGTGAACAGCGAAGAAAGAGTCACAATATTTCTATTCACTGTCATGAATAATCAAATTCATGACAGTCATTTAAATGTTTAACATTTAAACATTTAAATGTTAAACATTTAAATGTTTAAATGTTTAACATTTAACAGATTTTAAGAGAATGCAGTGCAAAGTTTTATATATATTTAATCTTTCCAATCCATGATAGAATTTATATTTTTAGGTTAACTTTTTAATTAAAAAAACAAAAATGTATTTAATTTTTAGGGTATTAATTAATTATACTAACTTTCTGCTGAATCTAAAAAAAAAAATGGTTTCACAAGTTTTTCTCAGTGTCAATAATCTTTCTGTTTAAAAAAGGTCATGAGGAGCAACCTTGTAAAAGTTTAAGGGGCAGATAAACCTTTGAGAATATTCCAGAAAGAAATTCTCAATCTCACAACTGCTTTTGTCTTAACTTACCTACTTAATGTGCCTTTTAATGCATGCTGACTAAGATCCTTCGTGGGCTATATCAGCGGTTATCTCATTCAATATGAAGCAAAACTTTGTACAGAACAGATGCTGTATGCACAAACATAATACCCTCACCTGGTTTGATTTCTCACTGACTAAACTGAGATGGATTTTAAATTGCATCACTGTATTGTACAAGTCATTTTTGGTCTGAGGTATAGCAAGTCAATTATAGCAGCAGTGCTGGTCGACAGTGCTCCAATTCAATTACTTTTATCACTTACCTTTAAAAATGCATGCATCAAGAAGCAATGCAGCCCTCTTTCAGACTGAATGACTGCATAGGTCAATAGACATGTATCACTTGGATAGTAAATAGAGCTCTCTGTAGTGAAGGATAAAGATGGAAGTTTCATGGCCTTTTGGGACTTGGCAGATATGTCATTAGACCGACTAAAAGTTCATCTCCAACTTTTAGATTGTATTCCTCAGTAAGTTTTCTTCTAGAGAAGTGTTAACCTTTTGCTGTGTGAGCACATTGATCATATTCATTTATGACCCTGAGAGGAGGCCCTGGAGAGGCAAACAGACCTGATGCTAACTTGTGGAATAAAGATCATGAAGCTAACACGAACAGTTGTTTTGTGTAAACTTGTTGCAATCTCACAGGAGTATCAGGCAAATTCTGGAGTTTGGGGTTGATTTAGAAGATGGAAAAGCAAACAGAACAGCAACAAAAGTAAAAGGGGTAAAATGTTTAAGTGCTATTTTTAAAGCACTTGTCATAATGTGGATTATTAGCATTATTTTGTGACTCATCGTGAGATTGTGCAATACTTAAATGTATTTCTAGACTTTAGTGTATTTTATTACGTGCATATTAAAAATCCTAGTTACCTGCAGACAACAAATTACTAGAAACCCACTTAGTCTGACTAAGAGAGAAAATATCAACTTTAATCCTTAGCCTCTTGTCTCTGCATCTGACCATTGAAGTCTCTGCTATCGCCTCTTCTCTGGGGGCCTGAGAAGACCTGGGGATTTATACTCACCCTCCAAAAGGATTTACCCAGCCAGCTAAGTTATCCACTCCTCTTTCACAGAAATGAGGAAACAACTGCAATATCTAATCTTACCAGTAATGCAGTCAACATATACCATGGTTTAGATGGTTAATCAGAATCAGAATCAGAATCAGAATACTTTATTGATCCCTGGGGGAAATTATTTTTTGTTACAGTGCTCCATTTTAAACCAACATTAAGACAAGACAGACAATACGCTAACTAAGAATAGTACAATATATACATATATATACATACATACATACATAAGTCACTTATAAATAAATATTTGGAAAAGAAACATGTGTAGTTGTAGCAGCAAACAGTGTGTTAAGTGGATGCGTTGTACAGGGAGATGGCCACAGGCAGGAATGATTTCCTGTGTCGTTCAGTGGTGCTTTTCGGTAATCTCAGTCTCTCACTGAACGAGCTCCTGTGACTGACCAACATGTCATGGAGTGGGTGGGAGGTGTTATCCAACATTGTCTTTATCTTGGACAGCATCCGCCTCTCCGACACCACCTTGAGGGAGTCCAGCTCCATCCCCACAACATTGCTGGCCTTACGGATCAGTTTATTAAGTCTGTTGGCATCTGCGACCCTCAGCCTGCTCCCCCAGCATGCAACAGCATAGAGGATCGCACTGGCCACCACAGACTCATAGAAAATCCTCAGCATTTTCTGGCAGATGTTGAAGGACCTCAGTCGCCTCAAAAAATAGAGACGACTCTGGCCCTTCCTGTAAAGTGCTGTGGTGTTTGCAGCCCAGTCCAGTTTATTGTCAATGTGTACTCCAAGGTATTTATAGTCCTCCACAATGTCAACACTGACCCCCTGGATTGAAACAGGGGTCAAGTGTTTCCTGGTCTTCCTGAAGTCCACGATCAGTTCCTTGGTCTTTGCCACGTTGAGCTGCAGATGATTCTGCTCACACCACGTGACAAAGGAGTCGACCACAGCCCGGTACTCTGTCTCATCATCCCTGCTGATGCATCCAACCACCGCAGAGTCATCAGAAAACTTCTGAAGATGGCAGGTCTCTGTGCAGTGGCTGAAGTCTGTGGTGTAGAGGGTGAAGAGGAAGGGGGAGAGGACAGTCCCCTGTGGTGCCCCTGTGTTGCTAATCACCTTTGTCGTGTCCAAATTCATGGGCTGCATCCTCCTGAGGCCGCATTTGTAGACCGATTATGTCACAGCGACGCGCCGAAGGCTGTCCAAATTCGTAGACCCCTCCGAATGCAGCCGACAAATGCGTGCTCCTTTTTCCGAATTTGAAGGATGGGTCGGGTGTGTCCTTCGTGGCCCACCATATCCCAGAATTCATAGCGCGGCCCAGCCAAGCTCCAGTTTCCGGCTAATGGCGGCCGCTACTAAGTTTTAAAATTACTCTTATTAATCTTTCTGGGTCACAAAATAAACTTTTAACATATTTTCAGGCGAGAAAGTAGCTGTGTAAACATCAAATATCTGCTCGGTTTACCAAGATATCGCATCTTTGCTAAAGTGCTTTGACGTTTTCGGAGACGTCTGCTACCCACCAGCTCGATAGCTAGCCGGGAGCTCGAGGGTTACTGATGCGGCCGAGAATGGCACAACTCCCGGCACATCATTTTCAGATCACCGCGGACTTTCGCTGCTCGGGTTAAACGTTGTCAGCCGGTGATCAGCTGTGATCAGCTGATCACGGGGCCGGGGTTAAAAGAGAGACGCCACCCACCTGTTCGCCGCTCAGACATCATTCTCTTCGTGTCAGGAGCTCCGAAACTCTGCCGACGTCAGTCTCCGCCTGATTCAGCAACCGTGAGTGATTATCCCTTCAATCCTTTTTCTCTTCCCGGCTCCGCTCGCTCTCTGTCGGTAACGACCGTTCCGAAGCCACGCTTCGTGCACTGATCGTTACTAGAATAACTGCGTGCCTGCTCCAAACCCACCGCTAGCCTTCACCGCGCTTGGGTCTAGCCAGCACGCCACACGGGCACGCCGAATTACTGTGTGTAACCCGCCCGGCCGTGACAAACGTAATATATAAGTCACTTAGACAACCTAAAAATGTTATTGTTGGGCTTTTTTCAGTGTTTTGTTTGTTCGTGAGTAAATCGGTTTGGCTGAGATTAAAGTTATTAGATTAGATAAAATAAAACTTTATTAATCCCCCGGGTGGGTTCCTCCTTGGTTTTTACACAGCTGACTAAACGTCAAACAGAAAACTGATTAAACAGAAGTGTGAGATGGCCGAGAGTTTACTCCAGTGTCCTGTTATATTTTAGACAGCAAGGAGCAGACGGCTGAGTTTATTAAACTCCACCGAGACAGCGGTGACGCTAATCAGAAGGCTAGACCGTCCAATTTCACGGCCGTTTACTTCCGGCCTACCCGATCTTCTGAGGACCCGGCCCACGTAGACCGCGAAGGCCGGGTCCTCAGGAGAATGCAGCCCATGAATTTGGACACGACCCTTGTCAGACACACACTGTGGGAGACGTACATATTGTGGTCTTCCTGTCAGGTAATCAACAATCCAGGACACCAGAGAAGCATCCACCTGCATCGCTGCTAACTTATCACCCAGGAGGGTCGGCCTGATGGTGTTGAAAGCACTGGAAAAGTCAAAAAACATGACCCTCACAGTGCTCGCCGGCTGGTCCAGATGGGTGTAGACACGATTGAGCAGGTAGATGATGGCGTCCTCTGTTCCGAGACGAGGCTGATAAGCGAACTGAAGGGGATCCAGATGTGGTCTTACTATGGGTCGCAGCTGGTCCAGGATGAGCCTTTCCAGGGTCTTCATGATGTGGGAGGTCAGTGCCACGGGCCTGTAATCCTGGGGGCCACTGGGACGAGGCGTCTTTGGTACAGGGACGAGGCATGATGTCTTCCACATCACCGGGACCCTCTGCAGACTCAGACTCAGCATAAACAGTTTATGAAAGACTCCACACAGCTGGGGGGCACAGGCCTTGAGGACAAGGGGACTCACTCCATCTGGTCCAGCAGACTTGCCTGAGTGAAGTCTCCTCATTTGCATCTCAACCTGGTATTGAGTGAAGGTGATGGGTGGGGGAGGGGTGTCAGGAATCTCACAGGAGGCAACATGTGAAGAAGAAGAAGAAGAAAGAAGAAAGTGTGTACATTATTGAGCCCCGTGGGGAAATTGCTCTCTGCATTTAACCCATTCACTCAGTGAAGCAGTGGGCAGCCATTGGGCGCCCGGGGAGCAGTGTGTAGGGACGGTACCTTGCTCAGGGGTACCTCAGGGTAGCTGTTAAGGGGAATCGAACCCCCGACCTTCCGATCATGGGGCAACCACTCTACCTACTGAGCTATCCCTGCCCTAACTCGAGCTATCCCTGCCCTAACTTGAGCTATCCCTGCCCTAACTAGAGAGAGGCTGGCACAGTGGTGTGGCTCTGGATTCCAGGCTGACTGCAGGTGAGGTTGTGGGGGTGGGAGCAGACACTGTGGTGTCGAATCTATTGAAAAACAGATTCAACTCGTCGGCTCTATTCTCACCTCCCTCAGCTCCCCTGCTGTTGGTTGGCCTGAATCCAGTGATGGTCTTCATGCCCCTCCACACCTCTCTCATGCTGTTCTGCTGGAGTTTCCACTCCAGCTTCCTCCTGTAATTGTCCTTAGCCTCTCTGATCTTGTCCTTTAGTAACACCTGGACCTTCCTCACCTCCTCTTTGTTGCCCCCTCTGAAAGCCCTCTTCTTGTTGTTGAGGAGGGCTTTGATGTCCTTAGTCACCCACGGCTTGTTATTTGGGTAACAATGAACAGTCTGAGCTGGAACAATGGAGTCGGTGCAGAAAGTTATGTAGTCTGTGATACACTCAGTAAGCCCATTGATGTCCTCGGCGTGAGGCTCACAGAGTGTTTCCCAGTCGGTCACCTCGAAACAGCCCTGTAGTTCTGCTATTGCCTCCTCTGACCACCTCCTAACAGTCCTGGTGGTCACAGGTTCCCTCCTCACAATTGGCACATAGCGGGGGGTGAGGTGAATCAGGTTATGATCTGACCTACCAAGTGGGGGGAGGGAGGAGGAGCTGTATGCATCCTTGACGTTAGCATACAGTAAGTCTAAAGTTTTCTCTCCCCTGGTGGGACAGTCCACATATTGTTTGAATGTTGGTAGTGTATTGTCCAGTGATACATGGTTGAAGTCACCCGAGATCACAATAAAGGCACTCGGGTGCTGAGTCTGTAGCCGAGCTATGGTAGAGTGGATAGTGTCACATGCAGCTGTGGGGTTAGCAGAGGGGGGAACATAGACAGCCACCAAGATGACGTGAGAGAATTCCCTGGGTAAATAATACGGCCTGAGTCCAACAGCACACAGTTCAGTGTCCGGGCAACAAATCCTTTCTTTGATTGTTATGTTGGCAGGGTTACACCACCGGTTGTTAACTAAAACAGCAAGCCCACCTCCTTTACGCTTACCGCTAGCGATGCTGTCCCTGTCCGCCCGAACAGTGTGGAAGCCTTCCACGGAAGCATTCTCATCGGGAATGACCTGGTGCAGCCATGATTCGGTGAAACACATGATATATATAAATATGATATACTGGTCAGAAATAGTTACAAATGTGGAGCAAAGTAATGGGGATACGTGTGGCAAGTCAACTAGACTATCCAACTCCAGTCTTCAACAGCTACTGTCATGCAGCTACACCATACACAATTGTCACTACACCACCAGCCTGACAGAAAGCTGTGACTTTCTCTGTGAAATGTAATTGGAAATAAAAGGAGGACTAAACAGATGAAAGCCATAGTAACCAGAGCCGTTCTGCAGTACTTTCAGGTAAAAACTGATTTAAGTTGTAAAAACCTAATTGAGGAAGACTGGTAAATTGGTAAAATTACTGGGTATAAAACCTGCAATTTAGGGGTTCACCAATCTGCAAAATGTATCTCTAAAATGTGGTGTAATTTCAACATTGAGGTTCTGTCAGAGCAAGCAAGGCAAGCAGTGCTTTTCCAGTAAAATCTAAAACCAGATATCAGTTAAAATGTACCACAGCAAATGTGATTTCTCTCCTTTCATATGAGACATCATTCGGACATGAAGTGATTCTTTTCCTCCCCTTATATTAAAAATATGAGTATGGGTTTATAAGATTTGCTAATCATTATATTCTGTTTTACATTTTAAACAGCATCCTAATTTTTGATACTGGGATTATAAATACACAGCAGTTTTAGACCTAATAAGTTAAAGAAACTGAAGTTGCCTTTACAATATTGTGTTTTACAAGTTTCGATGTGGCGTCTTCAGCTCTGAGGTTTCACAGCAAAAATTAAAACGGCCAACAATATGTAATTTACATGAAGTGAATTTAATGATGTAAGATTTGCAGTTTCATTAGATCTCTCATACTCCTTCCTTTATTGCAACCACGGTAATTGTTTGTTACGTTTCCATTGGTTGAAGCAAGTTAAAAATTCTTGGTATTTACCTGTCACGGGTAAGTATCCACACTCTTGATTCTTTTAAATTAGCAACCTGCTTTCAAACCTGCTTCAAACTGTTAATAGGGGGCAAATGGGTGCAGAATTGCAAAAGGTTAAAAGAACATCAATTTATTAGCTTTAATTGTGTGTTGACAATTATCAAGGGAATTGCAGCCCTCATTAGACTTAAAGTTAGAGACACAGTGTCCCTAGAGAATATTTTTCATAAACTTTTTTTTGTATCTACATGACGTAATAAAGGACTGCTAGGTAAAATCTCTGTGCTGCACCCTGCAGAGTGTGCACGGTGAAACAAGTAACATTACTCGAGTAACAGGTAATGTTATTGTCAACTGTGAATCTAAAAGGACAAGAACAAACGTCTGCTTATTAGAAAATCGAAGTGCAAGGCCATTGTGTGCTTCGCCATTAAAACAGGACAATGAGCCTTTTACTACTGTGGT
Source organism: Astatotilapia calliptera (assembly GCF_964374335.1). NCBI lineage: Eukaryota > Metazoa > Chordata > Actinopteri > Cichliformes > Cichlidae > Astatotilapia > Astatotilapia calliptera. The sequence continues at coordinate 27,345,519 of NC_137427.1, read as the reverse complement.
TATAAAGTTGCACAAGAGGGAGATATGGAGTGCACATAGTGAAGCACCATTGTTTTGGATCTCTTTCCCAGATCCCAGCATCTCCTATCCTACTGACTTGGATATTCCTAAGTTGAATATCCCTCAAAAAATAAGTAACAATCAATATTAAATACAGCTCTTAGTTGCCAAATAAAGCAGTAACTGGAAGCCTTTTTTTCTAGCTACACTAGGAAAATACCTCCATCATTTTAATCATTCGTACATGGTTGTCATAGTCTGCAGAGCAGAGGAGGGGACCTAAATGCAGACGTGTGGACACAGGGGTTAACTGGCGATGTGCTGTTTATTTAGGTCGATAGACAAACCTAAACTGGGAAGCTAAACAGTGGGAAACCAAAGGACCGGGTAAAAGGGAGAAATACAGAGGAATGATCAGGAAAGTGGAAACACATGGGAACACTGCAGGAACAAATTTGCAAATAGCAAGACAGGAGACGCAAAACTGAAAACAATGCACATGAGACGAGGGACTGACAAAACAGGAAGTAGCACGCACACCAAGACTCAAACAAGGACACGCAAGCACATCACCAGGATAAACAAACATGGGGAGACAAGGATGGAACATGAAGAATGGGAACAGTTAAGGGAGACAGAAAACCGAGACATGACTGGGATCAAGAAAACCCAACATAATAACATCCAGAAATAGGCTCAATTCTCAAACTCAAAATGAATTTAACAAGATTGAAAAGTCCAAACAACAGAACAGTGGGTCACCAACCCAGAACCATGACACATGGAGACTCCATAAAGCTCTGAAATAGGTCTTCTAACACAAGTGTCTTAATCTTTAATGTCTTGAACTTAGTGTCCAACCGAGCCAAGGAAGTCCAAACAACTGTCCGGGCAGGAGAAGTGGTGTGATTGCTGCCCGTGTTTTTGTTAGATACCACAGTAGCGTGAAAATCAAAGAAACAGCTGACATTATTAGCGAAGAATAAGGAGCTGTGGTAAACAGAACAAACAAGCAAGCAATTTATCTGTCCAACGAGGTGTTTGAGGCGACAAGAGGGAGCATGGTGATTATTTCAAATGAGCTTATTTATTGCAGTCATCCGTCAGCATTGAGGAGCTGTGTTCAAACTTTTCCTCGTCTTGGTGGCTCACAGACTCAAAGAAACAGACATTATTGAAGCAACACCATATTTCCGTCTAATCTCATTTTGGATGACAGAGAGTTCTGGATCAAGGTAAATTGCTGGATGAGTCGAATTTTTAATGTTGCAATGGGCAATTTTTTTACAACTAAGGAAGTTTCATCTGCAGTTATATTTGTGGTATAAAGAACAGCTGTATTTCTAACGTGTTTTGACCTGTGGACTTCATCTGGGTCATCAAGAACTATACTCCATGCAGTGAAAAAAAATCCTAAAAGTAAAAATAGAAATCAACAAATAATGTGTGTCCAGTAAACCTGTCCACCAATGCACTCAATTTTGTGACTGCACAGAAAAATCACCCAGTTGTGCATATTTGTGCACCAATAAAGCACCAGCAGGGACGGGCTGGGCATATGGTCATGTGATACAAGGCCAATCAGGGAGTGACAAATGTTAAACCTAGGCCCTTCTTTTACACTCAAGTGATTTTTGTACTTTAACGTAACCAAAGCTTGCAGAAACCAGAAAGCTTAGTCTTTATTTTCACATGCAGATATCTGTTTCCAGAGATTAGTTACTGCTTGACTCTTGGTAGCAAAGTCAAGTGGTGAAAATACTTGACATCATTCAAATCAAGGAGAGCCAGCGGGGAAAGATTTAAAAAAAAAGAGAGAAAACACAAACACAGTCACATAGCGCAACGATATGAAAAGGTAGATTACTAACAAGATGAGGTCACGAGAAGGGTAGAATCTGTTACAGGTTTTGGAAAATATATATTTTAGCAATGTTAAACTCCTGCATCTTCATTTACTAAAATAAACACAAGGCGATATTTATTATATTTATCATTGTTTTAACATTTTGTCAAAAACAATGTTTCCCCAGGTTTGGAGCCGGCATACAAAACATTTTCATATACAGTTTATACACAGTATGAACTGTGAAACAGAGAGAAGAGAGGGGAAATTAGCCTGTCAGTAAGTTACAGCAAAATAGTGGAGACCTAAAAGATGAAATAGCTGGGGAACCACTGATTTAAAAAAAGAAAAGAAAGAAATTTCGAGTTTTTGTTGATTTTGGTTAGATTTATGTGACCAAGAAATGGAAAATCTGTAAGTAAAACCTAGCACACAGTTAAAAAAAAGACCAAGAGACCAAGCAGTAGTGCATTTGGCAATAGGTGGAACAGTGTAGGTCTTAAAGTCAAACCAAAAAGTAACAAAGCATCAATTTCTTCAACAACAAAAATATGATACCAAATCCGATGTAGGCCATGGTTATTTTCCTGACAGTACACACAGCTGTCTGAAGGTATTCCTATTTTATTAGATGTGCTGAAAAAGAAGTGTTTTGCACATTTAAAAAGAACTTATCTTCCACAAAATATATACCATCTAACCTAACTTATAAACGGCAAGTAAAGAAGTTTTAATTAAAACTTCTCAGCAATGAGATGTATCTAAATACATTTTTAAAATATTTTATGTGCTTCAGGCAAAATGTGTGCATTTACAAATAAATAAATATAAATTCCTTCTTATAGCATCCGTTATCCACAGCTGCTTCTTACTTTATGAAAAGTATTTCCCTAAGTTCATTAATTTCCAGCAGCCAGCTGAAGATAGCTGGACAGCTGCACTGATAAATCTGCAAGCTCCAATTTGAGAAGAGCCAGGTCAGAGTGCAGTGTCATTAAACACAACTCTCCACAGTGTTTACCTTCATTAAATCATGAGCAAATGATACCAGTATGCTATAGATAACCCTATACAGCTCTAAACACATTAGATAAATAACTCCTTTGCTTATGCACAGGCTCCACAATCCATCGCAGCTTTGTTTCTAAAATCTGTGTAACACGTTAACATTTTAACATATACCTATTTACAGAGACAGATAATTAAGCGCAGAAGCCCATTTGGCTGATACTAATCATACAAACTGCTTCACCAAGCTGTCTGTTAATTATTTTCTAACATTATTACAATAAAGTAACCCACTACATCAGCCTTAAGCAGAAAGATTCAAAGTTGTGTGATGATGCCTTTCTTTTATGCTCCATTTACAAAACAATATGATTTCTTTGCCTCATTGAAGTGCAAACTTCAGCTTTAACTCAAGGGGTTTAAACAGTTTAGGAATATCCTCCATTTTTATAAGCTTGGATGTAATTAGATGTGTGACTGACGTACATTTAATGACCAGGTGAGACTTGTTCCCTCTTCATTTTATGACAAATTAAGCAGATGGAAATCAAACAGATGTTGATGCAAGTGAAGGAGTCCATCATTAGGCTGAAGAACCAAAATAAACCTGCCAGAGAGACAGCAAAAACTTTAGGATTGACCAAATCAACAATCTGGTCAACACCAAAAGGGCTGAAAGACCACAGAAGACAATAAAAGTGCCTTTAATACAGGGTGTATCAAAAAGAATAATCAAAAAGCTATATTGTGACTGCTGATAGAAAAAGCAGGATGAATTCTGAAGTCCACAGGGCTGTACTCTACTCAAATACTGCAAATCTTCACAGCGTACATGGATAATGACCCAAAACATTCTGCAATATCAACCCAAGAGTTTCTCAGTACATTACTTTTCAGCCTGTGAATACAAATGTCTGTAATTTGTGAATAATTGATGCGATCTTTTTTCATTTGTTGATGTAAGTGAATTGTACCAGATGTTTTTTGATACTTGCAACTGTTGCAAGTGCTCTGATATTATTCCTCGCTGACAGTAGCCCCTAAATCCCTCGAATACTTAAGTTCTAGCCGGTGAACTAATACGACTAATTCTCCTGAATAATTCTAAATAAACAACAGACACAGGCAGCTGATTTTGTTTTGTGAGATCCGAATTCTAGCATGACAACACGGGATAATCTTTGAAGGCTGACAGACTTTGTTAGCCATTTATAACATGGCTAAGACAAAGTAACACCTGTTTCACTGATCAGGGCCAAAGGGGCTCAGTTCTCTGCAGCTGACGAACGTCTCCGAATTAAATCTTGTTTGTCCTTTAGGCTTTAATAGCAGTATCAATACTCATTTTGTACTCACTACTCATTTTCTCTGCTACTCATAGGTTTTACTCAGACCCCAGTCAGAGTTTGTTCTTCTGTCTGGTGCAAAATAAGGCTGCAGGGCTTTTAACAAAAACAGGACTATAAAGCTTCTTTTTTCAGGCTACAGATTCATTTAGAAATGAAGACTGGGCTCTAACACAAGCGTTCAACACCTCTGAGTGCTTCTTTGTCCATCTGATGCTGCTTATCATTGTCATTGTTTCACTGTATCATTGTCATTTGAAATGACTGCATTGCTCGCCTTGTTGAACTTGTTTGGGGTATTTTGGTGATTTGCTGCTTACTTCTGGTGCAAGCTATTACAAGATTAATATTGCCATCTTTCAGAATTTGGATCACAACAGATTTCGAATGATTGAGATTTAGTGTGAAGAAACACGACTAATTACTTGTCGCAAATAGATTTCCAATTTACTAATGAATGGCTTTTGCAGAATGTTTTGGCATAGAGGACATATTCACCAATGACTCAGAGTGAAACTGTGCAGCTAGAAATCCATACTGGTGCCATTTTAGTGAGATATTAATTAATGTTGTCTTTCTATCTCTTCCAGCCTTTTTGCACTTATTACTCAGCACTGAAGAGCCTCCAAATGCTGCTAACCTGAACGCATCAGAGTGGTTTGTTTATTTCTACTCCATTAAGCTTGAAGCTGACGCACTTCTGTATTCTATTCATGGCTTTGCTGACCTGTTAAGGACAAAAACACCGTTCTCATTAAGGAATATCCCATAAGCGCATGTGCATGAGCAGGAACGCACTCAGATGTTCCCAGACTCATACACACAGACAGGATGCACCGGTGGTTTTCACAGTGTCTGACTAATTGTTTGGGTGACGAGGCTGCAGCTAATAGGAAATAAATGCAAAAATGATTTTTGCTCATATCAGTCACTAACATGGGACGAGAGGTTTTGAAGGTCATCACAACAATTTACTGTTAATTTATTCTTGTCAAAATTCAATCAAAATCAAAAGAACTGAAACATTAATATTAGAATATCAAAATCATTTCACTTCTGTTAGGAGGTGAGAAAAAGCCACGATGAGAGTGACTAACATAAGACGAACACACACTCAAAACTGAGTTTGTATAATTCTAATAGGCTGGAAAATCACTAGTATGAGCACCTTAATGAACCATTTCTTCTAATTTCTTTAAGTAGTCTTCAGGAATAGTTCTCCGGGCTTCTTAAAGGACATTCAAAGCTCTTCTTCTGATGTTTCTGCCTTTTCTTCTGTTCTCCGTCAAGATGATCCATCACTGCTTCAATAATGTTGAGGTCCAGGCTCTGAAGAGACCAATCCATGACTGATAGTGTTCAACTATGTGTTTGTCTATCCAGTTATGCTTTTCTTTCTTCTGCACAGCCAGTGTGTTTGGGATCATTGGAGCTGTTACCAATCAAAGACTTCCCCTAGATCAAAAATGATTTAGCATCAGCAAGCTCTCCAAGACCACAGACAGAAATGAGGTCTAAAACTATAACAGAGCCTCCACCTTGTTTTACAGAATGCTGTAGACACTCACTGTTGTACCTCTCCTGACCTCCTCTGTTCATGCGGAACCAAAAATTGAAACCAAAAATGCAACATTTGGATTCATCACTCCATCAGACCCGTTGGCATTGATTTTCAGTTCAGTTCCCGTGTAATTTGGGATACTTCAGCCGTTTTCTGTCTTCTTGACAGCTGCCGATCCACTGTGACCATTTCTGATGAGACTTAAGTGAACAGTAGATGGTCCTGTGTCAGGACTTTGCTAGAAATTTTCTTTAATTTTCAAGGGCATGAATTTCAGGATATAACTTGATTTACTGATAGTGTTTTAAGTCTCCTCCACTTGTCCAGTTTCCTCTGTGTTTTTAACATCCCCACCATGCTTCAGCTAATAGATAAGAAAATATTATTTTATGACGTTTTCCATAGATTCAACTAAAGAAATGAGGGGCTAGTCAAGAAGTTTTGCACAGTACTATAGCTTCAGATACATTTCTTTGTACATTTGCTATTAAAAAGGCACCTGCATGAGACACACCTGTCTCAGCTGCAAACCAGTCACAGGGTGGTCGCTGTTGATTGTTAGAAGCAACTCTACTTATCACTGTCACTCTTCTGCCATGCTTGGGTTGAATGTCAGAGTTCTTTCAGGCCAGTATCCCAAAGACTTACAAATCAGTTCACGCACACTTCCTCTCCCAATATCTTAGTGTTGACCACAGGGAGGAAATCTCTGTGGTTTTATTTTGATATGCAAAAAAACAAATTGGTTCATAACACAAATTATATCAGTCCCCCCGATGCATTATTTACAGACTCGTGTTGACCTGGACAGTAACAGCTTTCAATGGTAAGCTTGTTGATCATGGTCATGAATCATTTGGACTATTTGACAACTGTTGTCCAAAAATGAAAACTTGTTGACCTGCACTGGTGTCAGCCAGTTGCAGCTGTAATTGGACAAGCCTGCCAATCACTGTCAGCTCTGTTAGTAATAAAATGACGATGCAGCTTTGGAGTTCTGCCTGTGCAGAGACGATCGGCCAAAACAATGGACAAGGTCAGACAAACAGAACAGGTGGTCATGCTGCTGATTTAGACTGATTCAAGTTAGTTGCTAAATGTATTGAATATCTTTTTTCCTTCCAAGGCAACTGATCTTTATGTGTGTATAGAGATAACTTCACATCTGAATCTAATTCATAACATCAGTACCTGATTCAAAACTTTTACACTGGACAGCTTTTTGTCTTCCTGTAACTCAGCTGCAACTCAGCCAGGAAACGACATGTGTATAAACACAAAGAACAAGATTTGCAGTGAAAATACTAACTTTGAATAAGATGATAGCGTCCTGCTATTGGCTTCGTCACTAATTCAGATGGGAGCTCTCATGATTACCTACCCTTAAAAAAAAATCTGTGAAATAATTAACGAAATAATTAATTAGACTATTTGTTATTTGCTGTAATATCTACAGTGTTACAGCATTGGATGTTCATATTACACATGATCCGTCTGAGAAAGAAGCTCAATGACACAGTAACATTTTACTCACTTTGTCTATTTACTATGAGGGGAAATTTTCCTACAAGACAGCATTACATACACGAAAGGTCCTGCGCCACTTTTCAAAGTAACGTACACGTAATGTTGCCATTTGAACTCAGCTACTACACATAAAATATATATGAAAAGGACAATTAAAAATGCACAGGAACATACGTTAGTTTTGAGAGCTACTACAGCTACTACTCATAAAATACATAATGTGTACCCAAAAGCTACACAGATGTTGATAACCCTGTTTCATCCAGATTAACGTATTTACGGGGGAGTTAGGGAACATACGCTACAATCATTATAGCAATATTATTATTATTCGATATTTTACTAGTCATTGTAGTGTCTCACGCACAGGCAGAGGAAAATAACTGATAAGAACACCACTTTACTGACCCAGTTACCCTCTGAAAATAGAGCCCTTATTGTTTTCACACTTTGCCTCCTTCCTCCGTCTTCGTCTGCATGCCGCTATCTCTTTTATATCTACTTCCCTCAGCCGTCACTAATGTGTATAGACATGCAGCCGGTGGTGCGAATGTTGTGAGCTGCTTTGATTCTGCTTTATGTTATTTGGCAGAGCACATGCTCTGTGGCAGCAGTTATCTAAGGGCACTGCCAGGAGTCCTGTTATCCGAGCAGCAACAGTCAGGAAGCTACTGAAGATAAGATTCCATCAGCTCCTGCGAGGAAGGCTCCCTACATGGATGATCACACTCCTTTACTTTCATTTGTGACTGAACAAGCTTAGGAAAAGTTACCTTTTACTGGCAAACCGGAATAAATTTAAGGAAAGCACCTTGTCCATCACGTTTTTAGCCAGCTCATCATACGGTTTTATAAACCTGCTTTTTTTTAAATCCCTATTCTAAATCCCACTTTTTTTTGGTTGTGAATGTGTCTCTTGCTTTATAGCGAGGCATTTTTATTAAACATCCATGGTGAGTATGAAATGCTTCCTGTGGATTGGCATCAACTAAAAGCAGAAGCTCCACAGTTTTAGGACAAATTGGTTTTGGAGCAAACAGAGCAGCTCAGTGGCTTTAGGGCTGAAAAACTTTCACTGACTTGGCACTCATACGACTCAAATCTGAACCGTCTGTGCACGGGACTGTGACTGTTATTTGGAAAGAGGGAAAAAATGTGCTTGAATTCAAGTACTTGTGAATTTTAATGCAGCTACCTTAAGAATATCACAACCAAAATCAGATAATGGTCAGGTTTAGGGATTACAGTGCAGTCAGAGTAAAACTTGTTTAGATATATGACATAGATAAATTCCTATTTAACTGAACTGATCAATGGCATTAAAGTTGGGTTTTTTTCTGGTATTGGACTCAAACAGTTTTTATAGAGCAACCACAATGGGAAGCATCATAGCATCGTCGCACATGCAGAATTATTGACTGACTTATTAAGTTAGCTGAAGAAATAGAGGTGGAGAAAAACAAAGAGAAGTGGAATGAGGTTGGAGTAGATGAAGTAAAAGGTAGGGGGGCGATGAAGGAAAGGTGGATGGGGAGGATGAGTATGAGGGAGAAAGAAGAAGTGGACTAAAGGTAGAGTGGAGAAGATGGATAAAAAGTGGAGCAAGTGGGGAGGAAACTATTGCTTAGCCTGAGCTGAACCATCAGTCTCTTTTGGAACCAGCTCTGAATGAAATTCCTGTTCTTGGATTTCTTCTCCTGCTCTTTTGCCTTCTTCATTTCATTTAGCTCCGTCTTTGCCTCGTTTACTTCCTTTTTCAGAATCTCATTTGCATTATTTTCTTGCATTTTTCAGCTGTTTAAGTACTTTTTTGTCTTTATTTCCATAACTTTGATCTTGTCCTCTTACTAGTTTTTCTGGACTTAGAACAATTTCACATTTGTAGTTTCCTTTTGTGCTTCCTCTTTCTCCCTTTCACCTCTTCTAGTGCTTGTGGGACTTCCACCAATTTCTTCTTTATATTTTTAGATACCTTCTTTGCATTTTGAATTCCTTCCGTCCTCCTGTAGTTTATTTTTTTTTCTCCTCATCCCCTGCTTTGTTAAGCTTGTCCGTTGTCACCTTGTTCTCGTCCAGCTTGCTGCACATAGGTTCTCTTTCAGCAAGCTGATTTTTTGTCATGGTCCACTCAGCTCAGGGTTCTTCAGAGGCCTCTTGCAGTGCAGTCAGTTCATGTAGGTGTAAATTAAACTACCTTAGAAAAGTTCAAAACAGCTTATGCTTTCTTCTTCTTCTGACTATAGCAGACTGTAGTTTATGTGTTGCAAATAGAGATGTTTGTGCAGAAATGTCTGTTTAGCTGTTGTGTTTGGGTCATTTGAACTATGCTAAAGCTCTGTCCACACTGAAAGCAACTCGCTCATCGATTTGAAGGCATTCAAGGCTCTGGTTGCCTAGGTAACCCTCTAATGCAGTGATTCTCAAAAATGTGCACCCTACCTCTCTAAATTTGTTTATTTACATAAAATGTGAATTAAAACTGGTTATAGGAGATGGCTAGTTTTTAATATTACTCATTACTCTGACCTACATTTTATAGTCCAGCAGCCTTGTTTTTTTTGTTTTTTTTTCATAATACAATTTTCTAGTAAATACATAAATTTTGCTCCTATTTTGATTAAAGGGAGGATTTAAGATTGGATGGGCCTCATGTGATCTCCTGTTTTTAAAGTGGGCCACAGCACTTTTGACTTTGGGAATGTCTTTTCTAATGTATTTATTACCAGGTTAAATGTCAAGAGTATTCTTCATTCTCTTTGCTAGGTGCAGTCACTTTCCTAGAAGTTAAGAAAAGTTTATTGTTTTAGGCACGTAACACTTCATTTCCTACATTCTTGTAAACTTCACAGTTCAGGATGATTCTAATGACTCATGCTCATCTCAACTATGTTATTGAGTCTGACTCAAGAAGGAGCACAGGCAACATTATTTTGTGATTAGAAAACTAGCAATTACACAAATTTCAGACTTCAGAAAACATGTCCTAATGGCGGACTCCCTGTCCTCTTCCTTCTGGCTTCTCCTTCACTAAAATTATAACAGTGATTCATGTGTGCATGACAGGAATAATTTAAGCACAAAATATTCAATGCTGAAACTTTTGGAGTCAGAAGTATAGTGTTTTTGTAAGGAATTCTCTATGTTAAGTTTATGCCTATATTTTATATAAGCAGCTCAACATTAGCAACTTATTTTGCATGTCAGAATACATTTGACGACCCAAATGTTGGAGACTGGAGGGTGGATGTTTAGCAAAAGTGAACTTTTAGTGTCACTGAAAACAAAATATCAAAAGGGAGAAAAGTCAGAAATCCCCAAAAACAAGGAACTGGAATCCATAGGATTAAACTGGGTACAGGGTAAATACTGTGGTGGACTCCCTCAGACATCGGTGCGTTGGTGGTTCTTTGTGTCCGGGGATGGGCGTCCGGGTACACACCGGCTCACTCCTTGGCGGCCGCTTATCGGGGCCTGGAGCCTGGGGCTCGCTCGGGCCACTTCGGAGGTGGGGTGCCCCCGGCCTCTCGGCCTGGGGCTCGGTCACTCAGGCACAGCTGGAACTCCCCCCGTCACTGCAACTCCCCCTGGCTTCTGCTCCGCGGCTGCTGAGTGAGCCCTCATCTGGGACTCTCCTCAGCTCTTTCTGGGACAGTGGCGCGGCTGCCCCTCTGTTGGTCTTCCTTGGTCTCTTGTGTTCTGGGGGCCTCTGGATGTCTGGAGTTTTGATCTCCTCCATACCTGCTTCATGCCCTGGAGGACGGGGCTGTGGCCCCCCCACACCCTCTAGCAGATCATTACATGAAGGAACCTTTTAAAAAAACAAGCGCGTCCATGCTCACAGGTGTACACACGGGTGATCACACCCACAAACTACACCCTTTTTGGCTCCTACCTCAAAGCACACTGTGTTCTGTTGATCTTATGTGCTGCACAATGTTTAATATTTAGTATTTACTGTCATATTCCCATATATCATTGTGATGTTGTTTATTCTATTACTCTTGTTCTCTTCTGCTTGTTTTCTTTTTTCTTTCTCAGCAGGTGATCCAGGTGATTGATATATGCATTTTTTTTGTCTGCTCATTCTGTTGGTTTTTGTCTTTTGCCCTTCTCCCCCGTCCCTCTTCTCAGCTGTTTCTCTTTCCCTCTTTCTTTCTCCCCTTCTTTCCCCCAGTCAAGTCTGTCCCGTATTCAGTAAGTGAAAATAAAATAAACAATAAAAGGTGAATCAAATGGACCATTACGGCAAGGCTGGGATGGTCAGTTTGGTAAAGTAAATCCGTTGGGCATCTTTCTTTGCCTTTAGACAATAATTCTGATGGCAAAAGAGCCAAACGGGACAGGCCAAAAAGAAAAAAATAAAAAAAAATAAAAAAATAAAAAAGTAATGTGGGCGCTGTTGCAGTAAAGAGAGAGCAGAGCATGAAAGCAAAGCTATTGATTTATGTTCCACCCTGACCTGTGGTAAAGAATGAGAACGAGATCATGACCCAACATCAGCTCTGATGTGCCATGTTTTTAACTTTTGTTTTTGTAGAACCACAGGGACATGTCACTTACCTCAAAAATTAAAGAGTACAGTGGAACCCCGACTTACGAAATTATTTCGTTCCCGAGGATAAGTCGAAGCACCCATCGCGCCTTTTGAGCGAACGATAGGCTATAGGCTAATTGCTAACTGCAACAGCAATACGTCGTTCAAGTGGAACAGCGAAGCGCAACCACGAATGCCAAGGGGGTTGTCACATGATTCGGAAGGCAGTGTGGGCATTGTAGGCATTCTGGGCTCAGCCAATCAGAGCCAGCGGATTTCGTTACTTGGGCATTTTGCCGTAACACGGGCAGAAATATTGCCATTAAGTGCCTTCGTAACTTGAATTTTCCGTTAAATGGGGTATTCGTAAGTCGGGGTTCCACTGTATAACTACATTTTCAAGCCAGTGGTTTTAATTCTTAAGATGCAGCTCATCTAAGTACTGGTTCAAAAGTACAGGGGAAAATGGAATATCTCTCTTTCGAAATGCTAATTCAATAAAGTTCTTTTCACTAATGTCATAGCTAATGTCATGTTCTTTTACTGTGCGTCTTAGCAGTAATTTCACAAATTATCACTTGAAAGAATATAAAGACTGGGGCCAGGCTGACCTTGACTAACATGCGTGTCGCATTGATGTCTGCTAGTTCTCAAAGGAGATCATTTAGTTGTGGCCATATGATTCAACAGTGAAGAGAGATGAAGAAGGGATTTTCTGCTTTCTGTAGTGGAATGATTTTAGTGTTTTCCTAATGATATCATAGACTATATTTATAATATTAACACTTTCTGATCTAATAGTCTTGTGTCCTCCCACCTATCCTACAAATGATCCCTAAACGCAGGATCAGTCTTCGTAATAAAGACATTTGAAACACAAATTAACCCAAAACATATAATGACTATCTTATCTGCTGTTTCTATGGAGTGGTGAGCTTAGATTTAAGCATGCACATGACTTGGAAAAAGTTGTGGCAAAAAGAACTGATCATCAATATGAAGCAAAAATTAAACAGCGTCCCTGTCCTTGTTAGGCAAACAAACACACGGACAAAAATGCATTAAAAATCCATATTTTTAGAATTACACACAACACATGATCTGAGGTGCTGTTGGATGTTCACAATTATTAAAAAAAGAACAAACAGCATTGCTTGAATGTGGTTTATTAACTGCCAGGTAACATACAGAATGTGAGTCTTTAGCATAAAGTCGAACCTGTTAAACCCAGCAGTAATATGCATGCGCAGGAATAAGAACCAGTGTGCACATTAGGACAACAGGGAACAGCATGAAACATTGAGTTGTCTACATCCCCTTTCTTCAGTGAATGCTTCATGTGACTGACAAAATTGGTGGATCCTTATACACAAGAGAAACTTAGAATAATCACAGCACAAGAAATAAAATTCAGTGTGATGATCTTAAACTGGACTATATCATTACTTTGATCCACAGATTCAAGCTCACTGTAATTTTGATCAGTGACTTTTTGAGCAGCAGCAGGCTCAGCTGTGTCTGTGTAGGTCTATGTGTCTGCAATTTCTCCTGTACGTCTTCCCACCAGAATGAATGAAGTAAGATCGAGGCTCTTTACACAGCTCTTTCACAACACCTGCAATCATAACCCTGTGGGGTCTGAGAGCTTACAACCTGTCCTTCGATTAGAGGTGGGAGTAGTTGGCTGGATCGATCATAGCAGCCCTTTTGTGACAGTATCTTGTTGAAAAGCTCAGCTTTATACTAAACAGTGTGCATGCACAGGAATAAGGCCCAGTGTGTGGTATGCACATGAGGACAGTAGGGACCAACGTGAAATAGTGAGTTGTCTACAGGTGAGAAGATTTTGTTGAGCCAGCAAATGCAAAGAAAGCCTGGCTTGTCATGGGAAGGTGTGTGGCTGGCAGAGAGTTTACCCAAAATGCAGGAATTGGCAGACAGGCTTAACAGAACTTAAAAAGCTGCTGGAGCTCAGGAAACAAAATACAAAACGACAAGAAACACAGCCTGAACTTAAACTAGAGCTTGCAGCAAAAACAGGGCACACACGAGGAGGGAATGACAACGATGTGACAGAGAACAGAAGAAAACTGAGGACTTCAATAGACATGAGGTAGTCAGGGAAAGAGATACAGCTGGGGAAAACAAGGCACAGGTGAACAGAATCAATCAACGAGCAAGAGGGAAGCAAAGCAAGACTGAGACTAACACATAAACCTGACAGGCCAAAGTAAGCACAAAGACAAAACTGACTAAACACGGAAGATATGACAGAAACACAGACTAGGCCTGGGGAACATACAAAGGCCAGAAAACCTGAGAATGACAAAGAAAATGATGAATAAAAAATCTGAATGAAAACCTAACCCAAGCAAATGTAATATTTAAAAACTACAACAAATTCAAATGGAAAATATCAAACAGAAAATGCAAGGTTACAAAACCCAGGATCATGACATGGCTATGTTGAATATTAATTGGTTATTTTTCCTCCAGTTTCCTTTAATGTACTATTTATTGAAAAATGCTACTAATATTACATATGAACATAATACTACTATGATAAATACATGCTGTTGCTGTTTGTTTTGGTTTTTGTCTGTTAAAGCGAAGCGTGCAGCCTGTCAGTTCTGCATTGCTGTGTCTCAGTCAACTACTCACTGTGTGCCATGTTGTAAGTTATTTGGTTGTAATGAAATATTTAATTAGACGTGTTTCATTTTCAATCAATCAATCAATCAAAGCTTTATTTGCCACATGCAGGTTGCCCTGCAGTGAAATGGGACCCCCCCGACCTTACACACACAACACAGACATTACATGGGGATACAAGTCAGAGATCAGTAGCGTTACAGAAAAACACTGAAATGTACACTAGAATGGGAAAGTACAAGAGGAAAAAAAGAGACCTCTACTCATGCTGTGCTTCCATGGTAGGACAGCATGAGAACAGGATTAGTAAGTGAAAATATACTCCTGTATATTTGATGTAAATGAAATGCAAAAACAGCTTTTAATTTTCTTACCTATGTCCTTCAATTTTAAAAGATATAAAAGCCCAAAACATTTTAAACAATATAGAAAAATCATATGAAAGTCATTTTCCAAAAGAAGAGGCAGGTTTGTCGGTCTTAGTTTGTGATTGTGTTAGCTGTGCTCTTATATAACTCGAAACTGCAACATCTTTAGAGGTCTGAGACATTGTCTTGTATGTTTTATCTCCAGGCTGCAAACGCCACACAGGATGGATATTTAAATTTCCAACAGTCTCTTCTTTTCTCTTAATAGTGTAGATGTGTGAAAAGTAAAGTAACTACTGTAACACTAAAATCAGATAAAGTGATAATCATGACTGACCTCCACATGAGCACCTATCCACTCTGTGAATGAAAAGTGCTGTTAGCTGTGTTGTAGTTTCCTAGGTAACAGAGAAATGCACTCTTGCATCCTCACTGAAGCAACCATTATCTCCGTTCTCCTCTAATACTTATTTTTTCATATGTAGGCAGAAACTGTGAGTAACGGAAGACAAACAGCATTTCAAACACAAACATTATAATCTACAAACAATATAAATTAGCTTGAAAATAACGCATATACATGTGTACATGGCAAATTAATTTAACTGCTTATTTAATACAACTTGCAAAGTCAATCATCATTGAAACAAATCACTTTGGTAGACACATTTTTATTAGTGTGCTTTTATGTTCTCACTGTGTTGCAGAGCTTTAGTAAGTAGTGAGCCAAACTAACTTATAAAAAAAACAGCTGCTCATTGAACAACATAGAAGAAAAAAACCAAAAACAAAATTTTGAGATTAAATAAATTTAACTTACTGTAATTAACTTCAACTTGCAATTCTGGGAGATCTGATAATAACAAATCTTAGCCAGCCCACATCAACTAAAGGCTCATATGATACCTTACTATGCATTCAGTTGGCACACCTCAAACATGGCTTCATTTTTAGGTAGCTTTAGCCTGCCTTTAGCTGGCGCTGCCTCTGCAAGCTGCATTACAACCCAGCTCAAACGCAGGTTCTTCTTTCATGTTGTGTCTGAATAAATCAATGTCATAACTGTTATCACTGACTCCTGCTTAGTTCTGACTCCTACTCTTCCTCCTTAACAAACTTTCCTGAAGTATAGAAAATAAAGTTCTGTTAGAAATACATTTTTTTATGTGAGAAAACGACATCAACCACTGTCAAAATGCTAAAGCACACATAAAAACAGAAACAAGCTAAGTAATGCCTTTGCTCAGTATAATCTTCATAATTCTGGTATTGTAAGCTTTAGGTAATTTTCACTTTCCGCAGTGGCTTTCTGTTTATTCTTCACTGTGAGAGTAATGACTTTAAAACTGGAGCGATGTTCTTTAAGACCGAGTACAGTTTCTGTGATGTCAAGTACAAGAATTGCTCTTGCTCTACATGTTTCTTTTAAGTTATTCAACATTTTTGGGGAGATAATTTGCTTCAACTTGAGCCAGCTAGCCAACAGCATATTGTCAAGAAAGATGATCATGTAGATTTCAAATACAAGGTCAGTTAATACTTTCACTGAAATGTTCCTAGATGCTTGTGGAGATGTAGAACCTGCAGGCCAGGTGAGACCTGCTGGTTCTCATTTCACAATATTAAGTTAGAGCAGGTCAGATTTTTAAATTAATCTGCCTTCAGGCTTACACTATATACTACCAAAGGACACTGTCAGAGAGGCTGCTTCAGCGTAGACACAGGTTCAGTGTAGTCTAGCTCAGCAAAACAGTTTTTTTCCTATAATATTTAAGTTGTCTGGGAAAGCGCAACTCATTAAATGTAAGTTCAACTCATTATTTATTTATATCGTGCCAAATCACAACAGCAGGTCTTTAAAAAAGATAGAGCCTGATTATTAAAGACCCTGTGTGTAAGAAGGATTTCAAATTCAAATTACCGATTACTATTTGATGCAAATGGTTTCTAATACACAATCCAGATATTGAGGAGAGATTGAGGAGATATACTTAAAAGCGTGACTAAACGCCAACACTGATACATTGCATGAACGCGACAGCTGCACAAGGAGATTTTCATCCTTGGAGATTAATGGAGAAAGAGCCTCAGCCGAACTGAGACTGTCATATGAACACAGATCAATGCTGTTTTTCAAATTTGATTCTCTCAGAGATATTTGAAAACTGATTTAATTGTAATGGTAAAACTCACAATGGCATATTTATTGGTATAAACAGGATGTGCTTATGTGTGATTTGATCTGCATCCAATGAGAAGCATAGTGCGCTGTTACTAGTAGAGAAACAAATATTAGGAGCAAAGATCCTTTGAGTGTAGGTAACAGAAGAAGAAAAAAGATGCATGTTCTGAATCCCAGCATGCACACAATGGATGAAGTTGAGCTATGGTACAAAGTAAGTGTAGCACGTGACAGCGAAGAGTTTGTGTTTAGTTTTAATTTTATAGTTTCACAGATGTGAGCTGTTGGGTGACAGGCAAATAGTTTGAGTGCTATTTTGAGCACCGGGGTTTTGACAGCTATGTGGAGGCTGCATAGGAATGAGTGCAAGACATGCAGAATTAATTGAATACAAATAGAATTCTATCGTCTTCTGACTCACATTTCAGTAGAAGAGTATATATATAAATCAAACTGAGCAATTATTTCTGTGTTGGCCTTTTTACCGTTTGCTAATTGCGGTTATTGTGGATAGCTATATATAGGAGTGCTGGGAATTTAATTTTCCATCTTAACCACTAATGAGTTAAAGTGGGACTTTGATCCCACAATGTAGAATCCTTGCAAGAGATGAAAATGCAAATTACTTAAAAGTATGGGGGGGAAAAAGTCATAAAAGTGACAGAAATTGCTGAGATTTATTCTGGGCTGAGAGTATACAGATGGGGAATTTTTCATGAGCCGTTTGGGGATTTTCCACCTTTTCACCTCATGTTGCATATCTATACTGTCCACACCTCTTGCCACTGTTGCCTGTACCAGTGTATCCACCTTTAGCAATTTACTTTCACCGTCTTGTGAAATATTGGATGCCTGAAGAGAGCAGATAGTTGAGAAACTGCAGGGGGATTTGGTAGTTTTGTTTTTTTCCCCCTCTGCGCTATGGCTCAGACTGCTATCAAAGCTGAGAACCACCTTTCCAGGTATGCAGGGGGCACTGTAGATTGCTACACATTTCACAGCATGTCAGAAAGAAAGCTGATTTGCTTGAGCCACAGTCCACCTATTTCAGACATAAAATCCTGACTCAAACCATGAACAAGTTTTCACAGGACTCTAGTCCTGTTGTGTGCATGCTTACTGTCTGTGAAGGTTCTCAGTCATCCAGGTCATTGTAGTCTAAGGAGCTTGGAAAGAAAAGCGTCTGGACTTCTTTAAGTTGCTTGAAGACGTTTCACCTCTCATCCGAGAAGCTTCTTCGGTTCTAAGGTCAAATGATGGAGAGTCCCATATTAAATATTAAATATCTCTTAATCCGTTGTATCTCTTGCTCCCTCTGTTCCCTGCATTTGGGTCTTACCCTTGCCTGCAACACAACCCACCATGACAGAAAAACGCGACCAGGTTATGGACCCATCGGACTCAGCCTTGCTCGAGTGTTGCAAGGAAATTACTCCACAAGATCTTCATACACACTCTCAAGGCTCCCGATCTAGGGAGCATTGAAATTATGGTCAACACGGCCATAGCTCTTCTGAGGAAGAATCCCCGCCTCCTCCAGTTCACAGACTCATCTGCAGTAATCAGCACTGTAACAGAGGTTAAAAGAGGTGCTGCAGGCCCGGGAACTGGCGCTTCTCATGATGTCCTTCAGCACGTCCATGTCCAAGTCGCCACCGCAGCAGTGGGAAAGCATGTTCACGTTGTAGACATCGCCACCACCGCAGTAGCGGGTGAGCATGTCCACCTCACCATGTTTAGACTACTCCTCCTCTGCCTCAGAATGTAGTTGGAGGATGAGGAGCTGGCCGTCTCTACAACTCAGGTACTTAATAACAGTCAGTTTTGTGTTTCTGGGCCAGCCAGCTCCTGATCCATGATCATGCCGGCTGATTATGTCTCCCCAGAGGAGGAGAGAGCCGAGGTTTTGTTCCTGAACTCCATCCATAGGTGGCCATAGGTGAGGGTAGGGGGGTAGATCGACCGGTAAATTGAGAGCTTTGCTTTTACGCTCGGCTCTCTCTTCACCACGACGGACTGGTGCAGCGTCCGCATCACTGCGTTTGCATCACTGCGTTTGCATCACTGTGGCCGCAGCACCAATCCCTCTGTCGATCTCCGGCTCCCTTCTCCCATCACTCGCGAACAAGACCCCGAGATACTTGAACTCCTCCACTTGGGGCAGGAACTCATCCCCAACCCGGAGTGGGCACTCCACCCTTTTCCGGCTGAGAACCATGGCCTCAGATTTGGAGGTGCTGATCTTCATTCCCGCTGCTTCACACTCTGCTGCGAACCGTTCCAGTGCGAGCTGGAGGCCATCACCCGATGAAGCCAATAGAACCACATCATCCGCGAAAAGCAGCGATGACATTCTGAGGCCACCTAAGTGAAAGCCCTCCGCCATTTGGCTGCACCTAGAAATCCTGTCCATAAAAATTATGAACAGAATCGGTGACAATGGGCAGCCCTGGCGGAGCCACCTCCCAGTCGGCCACCTGAACTGTTTCATCGCTGTTGCTGGCCACACGGCGGGCCTGATTTATTTATTTTTGTCTTGTTGGATTTGCTTTGAATGCTTTTCTGGTTTTATTTATGTTCTTTGATTTAGTATTATTCATGGTTCTGTTCTTTGAAACCCTTGTCTGCCACACAGCCCACCGTAACACAACTCCAGCTGATTATTTGATCATCAAGTGTGAGCATCTCTACAAAACCAGAAGTTTTTGGCAGTTTGCTTGTCTGGAGCATTCAGATATGTAAGACAGTAACAGTAGAGAGGAATGATATCAGCAATGACCTTAGAAAAACATTTGTTTTTACCCATTAATCTTGGAAGAGTTGTGCGGCCATTTCCAAATAATTCAAAGTCCATTATGAGTGGAAAGATTATTCACAAGTGGAAAACATTCAACTCATTTGGCAATCATTTCACCAGTGGAGGTCCTAGCAAATTCACTCAACAGTGAAATTGTGCGATGCTCAGAAAAACAGCAACCCCAAACCCAAAAGCTACATCTCAGGCTCTGCAGCACAGCTTAGGATTGCAAAGATGCATCTGAACAAATGAAAAAGACTTTAAGAACAACTTTAACAGCAAGGGGAGATGTTTGGTATTAATGCATAACACTGCAGATAACCAAATATAACATATGAGGTCACACACCTCATACCAGCAGTCAAGCATGGTGGTGGTGGAGCTGATGATTTGGACTACAGTCAAAGTCCAGACCTCATAATGATGCATAAACAAATGCATGCAGACCTCAATGAACTGAAGCAACAATTTAAAGACGAGCAAGCCACAATTCCTCCACAATGATGTGAGAGACTGACAATCATTTTTGTAATGTTGTGGCATTGTTTGGTGTTTACATGTTTTAGGAACAATAATGAAAAATTATGTCTGGTCAGGCACTTGTGAAGTTTTAAATGTTAACAGAATGAGGAAGCTACCACAGCATTTATTGTACATTTAACTCTTCTGTGTACTTGAAGAAATGATCCAAAGTTCTACTCACTGAATCTATCATGTCAAGTTCTCTTCCTTGAGATGGGCACCACTGCTCTTATGTTTATCACCTACTTCTTTGCTTACTGAAAGAAGATATGCCCTTTGCTGTAAAAGGCTTTGTGCCCCATTACTGCTGTTTGCAAAGGATCAAAATTAGTTGAGTTCTTGGCCTCTTAGAGTTTGGCAACACTTCTGATTGCTTCTGGTCCACTGAAAGAGGGTGCCAGCTATCTCTGATTATAACCTGTGAGTCACTATCTCACATTACTCACACAGGGAAGACAGAGGGTAAGTGTTGTGGGGGGCTGACTGTGTAACTGTCAGTGATTTGAAGTGTTCTTAATATCCCTCAACAATTACAGAGGCACATGGATATCTTTAAATTGCCCCTTCCTCAAAGTGCCTCTCGGGGTCTGGCACATGACAAAACATTTCACTCTCAGATCTTGTCACGTTCATTCATTATGGGTGAGCGGCATACCAGCTGTGCTAGAGTCCCGCTTTAACCGAAGGCTGCACTGACTCACCTGCATCATCCTCCTCAATCACACAAAACAAATGGAGATGCATTTCCTCACAGATGAACAAGAAAAACAAAATAAGACATACACAAGAGGCGGAAGGGGAAAAAAAACCCAAAGCACAGAGCATAGTGCCAGGTGAATTAATTAAATGATCAGAGGTAAGAAAAAATTTAATTTGGCCCTTGGCCCTGGAGCCAACATATTTCACTGTGTTATGATTGCTGGTTCAGAGAAAGCACGCCTGTTCTTCTGATATATTTCCTCTACGGTGATGGTGTTGGCCAGGGGTTCAGAGCGGGTTTCATATTTTTTTAGAAAGCAGAGGGACCAGAAATAAAGATATAAATATTTATACATTTAGAGTTTTATCTAAAGGAATTATTGAGCGATCCAGACCTTGTGCTTGTTCAATATCAGTTCTTCATGACCTTCCAATTTTCCAACAGGTTTTGTTATATCACTGGCGTATTCCATCACAGCAGCTTACACTTTAGTTGATACAGTAAAAGAACTGTCAAGGTACATGTCTGCGACTATAGTGTACTTAGAGGTCTGAGGAAATTCTTTTTCTGTGAGCAGAATGAGATGATTCATATTTCATTAGAAAACAATTTAAAATTTTGGATGGAAATTTTGTCTGATGGCCTTCACATTTGAACAGAAAAATAGGCTTCAAATTAGTGAAGGACAAAAGTTTACAGAGCACACTTTGTAGAGAAAACATTTTTCTCTTAAATTTTTTGGATTTTGTGTATTGAATATTCCGCATGTCTTCAAAAGGAATATTATGACTTAAAGTTTTCTTTGAGAATCAATAGAAGTGTCATTTCTTTGGTTTTGCTATGATGAATAGCTTGCATTTAAGTTTTGGCTTTTCTGAATTGAGCGCCAGATTCGTGTGAACATCAGACAAAGGCAGCAACAGGACTACTGGACGAGAGAAAACAATCGTTTTTAGGCTGGATTCATCTTTCTTAAGTTATGTCTGTACAATTTGTGCTTATTTGGTGAGTTTAAAGTTGCTCTAATACAAATTTTTATGCGTTATTAGAATCTATTTAGTGTGAACTGTGCACCTAGTAAAGACAATTATGTGACTTTATGTGACTTTGTGTTTTAGCACATCATTTTGGAATGACCTTAAAACTTCACCTGTTGCATAGACCAGGGGTTAAAGTGGTCTGTAATGACCCAGAACAGTGGGACCCTGGCCTTGCTCCCAGTTGATGCCATGGAGATCTCAACAAGTCAGAAGGCAAAGTCACCCCACCATCCCACCTACACCATAAGCTGTTTCTGTGTAGTTTGGATCGTAATTTGTCTGCTAACCAAAGATACAGTGGAAGTTTTTTGTTTGTTTAGTTTTTTGCTGGAATAAAGATGTTAATATGTGATAACATCACCCTCAGAGATGGGGAGACATTTAAAAAGGGAGGACAGGAGAGAAAACTGTTTAAAGAATCTCAACATGGTGTTTTGCTGAAGTCATTTTGTATAGCAGAATGTCTTTAAAAGCACAGTTAATGATAATTAGTGAAAAACTTTTTTGGGTTTTCAGGTTAATTTAAGAGTAGTGCTCATGTATTTACATTTAGGCAGATGATGCTGTTTAGTTTGACTTGCCAAATTCCACTGTAATTCTAGATTTATATTGGCCAGGGGTTGGAACAAAGCCCTGATGGTTTATGTAACAGCTGCTCATGAACTGTAGATTGCATTTGGTTAAAACCTATAAAAAGCTTACCTGTTCACAGTCTGCATACATAAATACATTCTAAGACTAAATACAAATGATTTCGTGACTTCATTTCTGCTGCATTGCTTCCCTGTATCTTATGTTTCCCTCACCTGCCAAATTCCACTTTATTCTACAATCACAATAGGGGAAACAATGGTTGGAGACCACCTCATGACCAAAACTACTGTGACTGTGTGCAATGAACTTGCACACTCATGTCCTTTGAAATTGTTGTTTCAAAGATTGAGGACAGGTGTGCAACCACTCGCATGCAATTGTTGTCTTCAGAGTATCTTTGGTGCGCTTATAATAATAAGCTGGACACAGTTTGCTATCAGATTGCTACTGCATGGGGTCAAGCTAGCAATTATATTAACTGATCAACTGTGATAAATCAGCAAAAATCGCAAATCCATTGCTGTCTGCATACACAGAAATTCACATTAACTGCTTCCATTCAGAGTTCAGCCAGGACTTCATAGATTTGAAACAGAAATATCTACTGCAGTAGGCGATGTAACTGCGGGACGACAGTAAGCTCAGCTACCTTTCTTTTATGAAGGAATTTAACCAGTTGAGTCGAGCCTCCAAATGCAAAGAAATGTGTCACAGACTTGGACTGATTGCAACATGTTGTCAAATTATACAGCAGTGGTCACCCAGTGATCGAGGGTGTTGCAAACTTTTACTGGTCACAAGCAGATTGCTGTTCTAGTTTTATTCCAGTGTGACTGACAAATTGACTGCTGGTCAGCACCAAATATCACGCAGACAACATTAGCAATGTAGGGATACATACATCCTGACGCTTGAAGGTGTAGTAGGCTCATTGCAGTTTCTGAATGATCAGCACTCATTTGGAAGAGGTTAAAAAGACAGCAAAGAAATTTTTTGCAACATCTCCCCCTCTATGTGGATTATCTTTAAAGAGCAACACTGTCATACACTCATGTCTCCAACCTGGCTGCAGGCAGCTGTGATAAAAGCAGCAAGCATAAATGAGCCCCAAAAACAAGCTGGATAATTGTTTAAGGATATACTAGAGAGTAAACATCTAAATGAAGTGTAAATATATGACTTGCATTTGCCATTTTCTAGAACTCTGAAGAAGCAGAAAATGTTTTTTTTTTTGTTTCAAACTAACCAGTTTAAACATACAAACAATAAAAGAAACAGCCTTCAGTCAACAAATGGGGCATCTGCGCACAATGGGGCTCTGTCCTTGCACTCAGCTATAATGAAGGTGAGTCCACATGTACTACATGCTGCCAGATTCTAATTCTCTGGATATTATCATGTAATGATCTAATCAGTACCTCATTATGTATATATTTAGAGTTGTTCATGTCAGCAGTATATGTTTGAAGCATTACCAGCTCAACAGTGATTAGGGGATATGTCATATCCAATCATATAAATTGTTATTTCTCTCTATAGTAATGGTGAACAGGAAGTCTGTGCTGTATTTTAAACCATCTCATGTAGTAGTTGATAATACAAAACTCATCTCTAGCATCTCTTACCATCTATTTGTGGCTCTAAATCACGGTTTTTGGGCAAGAGGAAAAATTCTATTGGCCATTTTTCTACAAAGTTTGAGGTTTTGGGAGTGAACTTATTGATTCAAACATATCAAAAGAAAATAATCACCTGTTGCTGTTCTAATTAGGATTGTCATCAAAAGCTAGATGCAGCATCAAGTGGAAAAAAACAGGAAAGCCCACTCTTATCCTCAGCCACATTTTTCAGCATTAACTGCAGGATGCGCAGATTCACATGCGCTAACACATTTTCTTCTTACCATACTCATTATTTCTATCCCTTGGTGCAGTATATGTCCTGAGCCCTCCTAACATTTGCTGAATAAATGACAGCGTTGGCTGTTTTTAATGAGATGAAGCATATACCAGCCTCTTGTCCAGCAGTGATGCAGAGGAAATGCAGCTGAGAGGGACTTGAGGATGAGGAGTTTAAAGTTTTCCTTTTTATTTTATACAATATTTTTCTTCTGTTTATGTTCATAGAAGTGAATGCCAGACCAGTATAATGTCTCATTACATACATTATCTGTATTTATGTTTAGGGGAAAAGGATTATTATATAATACTGTTTTATTTAGGTAATGCAGTAAGATATAATAATAAAACAGCCACTGGGGGCTCATGCACAGGCTCGATAATTCTGTGCCAAGTCTGGATAAATGAGGAGTTGTGTCAAGAAGAGCATCCAGTTTTAAACCCAAGCAAAATATGCCGATCATAAATTGGATCTCTATACCGGATTGGTCAAGGCCCAGATTACTGATAACCCTATTGGTCAGCAGGACGATGCAGAGATCAGGAAGAGATGGAAACGGATGATGTGCCCTGGTGACTACTGACAGGAGCAGCTGAAAGACGATGTTTTATTTAGGCAACAAATGCCGATTAAAGCGCGAGTAAGTGTTTACTGGCATATTTCAGCTAATTCACATTCATATTTGTATTGGATACTTCATTGAACCAGTTAATTCTTACAGATTGCTTACAGATTCCAGTAGGCCCCATTTAAATGGAAAGACTGTGCATTTTAGATGTTATAGATGCCTATACCCCTGCTAACTCACACTGCACACTCCTACACCACCAAAGACAAGCTCCTCTAATTAATAATACATTTATTTATTTAGTGCTTTTCAAAACAAGCTACAAATCATCAAGCTTACACGGTGATTTCTTCCTTTGTGTCGGTGCCATGTCCCCGCGAGGGAATAATGGATGTCTAACCGGATTAGGAAGTGTCTCTGTGTCCTTTCAACCTGTAACAGATTCTGACATGTCCAGGAATATCAGCTCATTTCTGCCATTGGGCCTGACGCCCTTTCATCTTATTGTCTGATGAAACATTCACCTTCAAAGGCTCACATATTTTCCATCAGGGGGAAACTCTGGTTCAAGGAGATGAAGAATAAACTTTCTTTTATCTTAGAGGATGGTGTCTCCACAGACACTAGTTACACGGTGCGGTATAGTACTGCCTGAGAAGCTGAGGAAAAACAAGTCTGAGCTACAAGACGTACAACAAGACTGATGCCTGCAGGAACCAAACTTAATCAGCCCGAGTAAACATAATCTAATTACAGAAAGACAGTCTTTTTGCTTGTCTCTTCCTTGAAGGTCTCTGTGATCATCTATTTGATATAAGCACAGATGGTCTGTTGCTCCTATAACTAAAATCCTGGAAGTTATTATTGCTTTACAGGTAAGATAAAGTCAGAATGCTTTGTGTGGGTTCTAACACAGCCTGAAGATGTGATATCATGTCTGCCTGACATAGCTCAGGGCAGCCCAGACACTGATGGACCTGAGTATTGCATTTGTGAGGTCATTCAATTAACATCCCAGGTTGATGTCTGCTGTTGATTCCCGCTTGGACAGTCCCTTATCTAATCTCACGTGTCTTTCCAACTGAGGCTATATTTTACAGATCAAATCATTTGGTTAGTTTTATTTTTCCACAAAGATGGTTTTAAAAAGCGATAGGTACCAAAACATCTTATTTATTTAGTTGGCTACAGCCACTTAAGAAAAGCCACACATGCTGAAAACCTTACTTTTGGACATTAATCAGCTAATTGAATAACTGAGTAACAGAAAAATCAACCATTTGAATGAAGGATCTTTTGAACTATGGTATTTTAAATACGAGAATTTGTCCTTGTCATACATGAACGTGAACTTAATAATAAATGTTCACTTTGAAAACATGATAAATCAGTTAATTAAGAAAGTAACTGCCAGACTTATCTGTTAACCAAATAATTGTTAGTATAATAATTGTTAAAAAATAAAACACTGGCTTATCATAAATTTAACGGAAATATTTTCAAGTTGTGAAGCGCACTGAAGCGAAAACCAAGATGCTGAGAGGCAGATTTCAATAACAAAAAGGAAGATGCCCCAAAACAGAGGCACAAAGACACCAAAATAAAAGTATCCAAATCCAGGTAACTCACAAGAAGGCTCAACTGAAAGACAGGAGCTGTGTCCCAATTCAGGATCTGCATCCTTAGGAGGACCCGGCCTTTGCGGTCTACGTGGGCTGCGTCCTCCGAAGGATGCAGACCCTGAATTGGGACAAAGCTAGGTGGTGGAGGAGGTGTGGTCCCTGGCTCAGCTATAGGGGAGGGGTGGTGCTGTGAGCTCAAGGGGGCGGTGCCGGGGAGGCAGATGAGACCACGGCTGGTGGCTTTTGAACTGATGACAGTCTCTTTTCCCTTATAGTGAAGCAAGAGACCAGCATGCATGAGGGGAGAGCGCCGAACAGACTGTGGGTCGTTATATGTGCACTTTATAATAAAAACTGAAATCTGTGAGCACAACCATTGTGTGTGTGGAAGTCCACCTTACACAGGGGTATATATATTTAGACACAGGAACACAGTGAGTGTTCAGGAGAGGGAACAGAAACAGCTGGATGGCAAGAAACTAACTGCAAAAAATTAAGAATAAAGAGACAGGAGAAGTAAAACTAAAAACAAAGCACATGTAATAAAGGACTCACCAAAATAAAACAGGAAGTAACTAATGAAACTCTAGGAAACAAGTTGCCACACTTAAAGAATCCTAACAGAGATACTGAGTAGGAACATGAAAATGAAAAATGTAACAATAAATGTATGAACCAAACAGAATGTTAAACAGTAATTCGGTGGGTTTTTTAAGTGCTCAAAACTCAGTGCTCAGTTGTTCTGAGTAATCTGGCAGGATTCATCTAAACTGATAGGATCTAATCCTAAAATCTGTTTGTTCAAAGGAAAGACAGGATTACTTACAGGAAAACTTATATTTATGCAGCACACTAAAGCGACTTGAAATCCAGTTCCTTAAAGCACATCTGAAGAATTCGAAACACTTTTCATTTTTCTCTTCTTTGACATTACTCAGTGTAGATGATTTCAGGATGCCTTAAAAATGTCCACATTGTTTCTGTAAATAATGTAAATTTTGTTGATGTTTATTAGTCAGACAGGTCAGTGGACTGAATATTAATTAAACTGAAATAAAAGCACTTAACATTACCCCACGTTTGCTGTACTACATGCTGTTCTCATCATTATGTCCAAAAATGTTTTATTATTTTATGTGTTTACTTTATTACTTGAGAATATTCATAACCCTGCATGCAATATTAATTACAGTCCATGCAGAAAGTATTCACAGCACTTACAGCCTTATTCCAAACAGATTACATTTATTTTTCACCTCAAAATTCTAAGAGAGGGATTCTGTATTGGTAATCCTATTTTGGTAATCCTTAAAAGTCTGTACCTGGATAAGAGTGATCCTATCCAGTCCTTTTCTGAACAACCAGGACAAAAGTGAGCTAGAATACATCATCTGTGGAAGTTAAAAACTAGATAAACAAAACTGGATTATTTTCATCCTGATCACACATTTTTAACAACTGGGCCACATGCTATGACCTGGGACCATGACAAATATATTCAATTGTCTTTCATTGTGTTTTTGTTTCAACACCTGTGTTTTAAAGTAAGGTTCAATGTCTATCTGACCTTTCTATTTTTAATCTAAACAGTCTTAAGTTAGGTCCGTAACTTTTTCCTAAATTTGGTTCTATACATTACCACAATTAATTTTAAATGAAACAACGCAGATGCAGTTGAAGTGCAGACTTTCAGCTTTAATTCAATGGGCAGAACAAAAATATTGCATAAAATATGAGGAATTAAAGCATTTTTTTTTAACACAACCCCTTCATTTTAGGGACTCAAAAATAATTTGACAAGTTAAATGAATAACTGAAAATAAAATGTTCATTTGCAAAAAGAAAAAGTACTGAATAAATCAATAGCCTAAAATATAATAAATTGTGTTTGTTTATAAATAATCCATATGTATGAAGATGATAACAACAATGTTGATATTTGGGGGGGAAATTCAATTTATTAATCATGTAAATTCCCTGCACCTGTCATAAACATAAAAAAAATTTGCCCACTCCAAAGTTCAAATGTTAAACATCATATTAACGTCCAGGTTGGGTCATGGTTAGGGATGGGTATCGTTTAGGCTTTATCCGATACCAGTACCAAACCGGTACTTTTGAAACGGTGCCGGTGCTTAAACGGTGCTCAATCCGGTGCTCAAACCGGTGCTTAAAGAATGGAGAACACAAACTTTGTCCAAAAACCGCTTGTGTTTAGCTGTTTTCCACTTTTTTTTTTTGGTAATTTTAGCCTTTTTGGCCAGGGTGAAGGGGGTATCTGCCATCAAACAAGAAGACAGCCACATGAAAAGCATTTCTCGGCTTTTAACAAAACGCTGTGCGTTGCCAGGTAATTCATCAGATTCGAGGTGTTACCTCCTTTGCACAGTATCATCTTAAAGCACTTGTTGCAGGCTGCTGAGTTTGCATCTTTTGCTGTGAAGTACAGCCAAACTTTTGACTGCTTCCCTTGGGCATTTTTAATCTGTAGCTCTGCTCTATGTACGTACCCGCCTACTATCCTTGGAAAGGTAAAATGATTGGCTAGAATCCAAAGTGTATGACATGTCAGGAAAAAAAAGCACTGAAATAAAGCACCGAAATGTGCGCTGCTTTTCGGTCTGGTTACTATCGTTTATGTCAGAACTGGTGCCATAATGGCACCGGATACCGGTACCCATCTCTAGTCATGGTTGGACATCCAAAATGTGGACCAAGTTTATCGAGAATTGGTCATGGACCAACTGACCCAACATAGACATGGTCTGCACGTCTATCAGACATCCAGTATTTAGTAGAAAGGATGACTTGTTTCACCTGCATGGAGAGCTCCTTTGACCACATGTTGTCTGTTCACAGCAAAATCTTCCAAATGCAAGCACCACACCTCAAATCAACTCCAGGCCTTTTATCTGCTTAATTTCTAAAGACATAATAAAGGATTTGCCCACTGAGGAGCTGAAACTCCACACACTTCTTCCAATTTGAATCTGTATTTAGTCTCACATTACAATGGTTTGAAGTTTTCTTTGCATACAACACACAAAATCCAATATTCCATGTCCTTTTATAGGAGGAATTTCCGCCTCTTTGATTGCTAAATGTGCAACTGTGCTCACCAGCTGGTAGCAGTAACTGCCGGTCTGTTCTCTAATGGGAAGGTAGCCTAAAGTGGGAGTTTTTGCTGTAAAGATCCTCTTCCACTTGATGAAACAAATAGAAACAAAAAATGTAAAAGATGCTAAAACATGTTAGTGTTGAGAGGCCCCACAAAGTAGCGCAAAAATTAAGTAATTTATTAGTTAGAGATTCTGCAAATTGGTGAGAACCTAATTTGTAGACGACTAATTAGGCCCAGAGCACAAGCACAGAGGAGAGGAGACATCATATACAACTGCAATGGTAGCAGTTCCACACAGGCCTGCTATGGAAAAAAGTAAGATTAGCCAGCCAGTTAAAGTGTGGGGATTGCAACCGTGTTTCTTAAACAAGGGCTCTGATGCCAAACTCTAAACCAGAATGAACCCTGATGGGGCAGATTGCACGTGCATGGCCCTAGTGCTTGTGATAAAATTGCACATTCAAATGCATAACCTGTCCTTGTGTCTGTATTTTTTCATATTGTGCTTTTTTGTCAGGCGTCGTGTATCTCAGAGAGGAGAACACAGACCACAACTATGCCTACCTCTTTCTAAGTCCACCCTAATAATGCAGGCTAGCAGCAGCCCTAGCATCACACATGAACACACACAAAATCCTATAATTTATGGTGGCCACTGCAATCTTTTTAGACTTCATACCTCTGAAACATAAGTATTGTTGTGCAGAAATCACATCAAGCTGTTAAAACTGCTGTCTACATGACTTGGCTGCATGGTGAATATCTATTACGTGCCTATGTGCATTACCCAAGAGGACAGAGGGATAGCGGACAGAGTGAGTGCCAAGACCTCTCAGCTTAGAGAGGGGCTATAGAAGCATGTCAGTCTAGATAATTAGTGCTTAGACTGAGGGAATGGGACTTTAATCAGCAGAGCTCTGTGTTGATCATCAGCATTCAGTGTTCCACAGAGTACCATGAGTCTGTTAATAAAGTCACTGACCCACTGGCTTGTTGGCTAAAGGCAATAAGAACATGTACATTTATTCAGACACATCATTCACTTCCTCATGTTTTCTGTCATTTGTCCATTTGTAGTTTCAGTCACACAATGATTCGCACTTTAATACAATAAAGTGGCTGTGGCTCATATGTAGAGCAGACTAATCAGAAAGTCAGTGGTTTGATTCCCTATTTTCTCAGTGTATCCTTGGGCAAGGTACTGAACCCAAAATTGCCCCCAATGCAGTTATGTGAGTGTGTGAACCTTAGGTTAAAGTTGATTGTCTGAAGGAGAAAGTGCTCTGAATGCTAAAAGAAAATAGAAAAGGGATATACAAGTATTAGTCCATGAATAGCGAAAGAGTCGCAAGACGTGGAAAGATTCGGTAATACAGTACTACCATTATCCAACAGTTTTCTTCTTCTGAGACCTTCCTTCTTGTTAAAAAGAGTTTTTCCTTCCCACTGTCGCCATGTGTTTGCGCCTGGGTTGGGGTATCTAATTTAGTTTTTTCTCTAATGTAGGGTTAAAAGTTGAAATGGAGTAAGTTTATCAGCCACTACGTGGTTGCTTACACTTTAATTTTGGTTTTACTCCTTTTTTAATTTCTTGATAACTTGATCATTTAAATTTGGGCTGCAAGTTTAGGCGCCTAACTTGGATAAGACGAAAAACATTGTGGTTTAAGTTACATCCCTCACAGCTGAAAAAAAAATGCATATCTTGTGTGTTAACGTATGACATTGAGGGTCCTTCAGGTCTTTCTTATCAGACCTGAGTTGTGATTTTATATATGCAGTTGTCAAGTCCCAGTGACCAGTGAAATTAGAGCGATCTCCCCATTCATTCAGATAAGAGCTTAGTCCCGCTTAAAAGAAAGTTGGCTGTTGACTTGTGAGACATGTCTGGAACAACTTTAATCAGAGTCCCTGCAGTTTTCACAAAAAAGAATGAACACATTTCACACATTTGTTTTAGAATCATTTTCTTCTTCTTTTGGGTGTTCCCATTAGGGGTCACCAGAGCGGATCATCTGCCTCCATCTCACCCTGTCCCTTACATCTGTGACACCATCCTCCTTACATCCACAAATCTTCTGTGTTTTCCTCATTTCAACATTCTTTGTCCAATATACCCACTATGTCCAAACTTTACCTTCAGTTTGTTTGTTTATTTTAGAATCTAATCTGAAGTAACCACAAAGATTTGTAACAAAGTATTGCGAGCATTAAGGATCAACATCATAGACAACGTGACATGAGTTAGTGGTCTAAGAAGTTGTCGATAATTTTCTATCTAGCCTTTGCTCCTACCAGAAGTCCCCAACAAGTGTTACAATGCTCTGACACTTGTTTTTCCAAGAGAGAAAATAAGATATTCACACAGTTAGCTTAAATGATTAAAAATTCAGTTGTCACAGGAAAATTAGCGTGGCGGTGCGTTTGCAAATAATGTCCCTGTGGAAACTAAATTTCTTTGGGTGCTCAAGCAACGTGCTACTCTATATGCAAAGCTGCAGTCAGTTCATTTCAATGATTACCATTTATTATAACGAAGTGTAGCAAATTAGTGGCCCAGAAACAAGTACACCCGATGAGGGAACCAGAGGTAGCAAACGTACAGACATTCAGCCTTCTTTACGTCTTTTTCTTTAGTTATAAAGTACACTGAAATGTATTCAAAGCGGAAAAGTAAAAAGTAGTTCTTTTGTAAGCTAACTGATATTGATATAATAAAACAATGCTAATAAAAGACTGTATACCCTTTTAAAGCTCTCTTTCTTTTTAAAGCTCTATTTCCTGTTGCCCTCACTGTGACGGACCTTGCCTTTGCACCTAAACAGGAAAATAGAATAGAATAGAATAGAATTCAACTTCATTGTCATTGCACATGTCACAAGTACAAGGCAATGAGCTGTACCTTTAGATAGCAGACACTCTGAGTGGCAAACTGCACAGAAACTGTGTGTTTGCTAAGATTTATTGAGCTGTTAGAAACATTGCATTTTAAATTCCCTGCCTCTTTGTTATTCTGTTTACGCTCCCTCTGATTCTGTATCTAGGTGTTGTAATACTGCAATCTCAACTTATGGGCTTCGCCACCAAAAATGCCATTCTGGTCTACTTTAACCCCAGAGTATGGAGCTATAAATGATGTATAAGGTATAAGTTATAAGTCATTTATAATTTATAAAGTGTGTAGTTATTCATTTAAATATTCTCCTCCCAAAGTTTTGTGCCGTGTCCCCACCTTTCAGTCCCAGAACTGACACTAAACCTCTTCATTACATCCCAATACTAGCCTTTTAAGGCTACTGTTTTGCGCTGGTGCACAGTGTTAGTAAATCCAGTCCTTGAATGTAATATTTTTGAGGCTGACCTCATTAAATCTGCATTTTGATTTCCTTTCAGAGCCCACAATGCAAGACGCATGCAAGCAATTAGGATATTTTATTTAAAGTGAGCCGATAGATTTGTAGTGTTTAACATTTCTAGTCAAATTACTAAAATCGGTCCACAATGAACACAAGTGCAGTCAGTACAAATCACCTTCACTGAGTTTCTTTTTTCTCCTTTTTCTAATTTCTGTACTTTACAACACTGAACTCTGTCAGTGTGCAACAATTAATGGGAGTAAGAAAGATGTCTCAATGTATGAATCCTGCATTACTGCAATACCCAACATTGCAAAAAACCCAACACATTTACTCATGTGACACGTTTACTGTCTAACTTCAATATGCTGATGATATTTGCGGTCAGATTGTTGGGATCTGACGGCTGTCGTATGTCTTGTGTCCTTCTATACACCCTACACATCAGCTGCTAGACAGATTTTAGGGTTACATGGTGGAATAGTTTGTGATAAGGCAGGCAGGGATTGGACCCAAACACAAACTCACGGGGACAGAACTTGAACTCAAAAACACAGCTTTATTGCTGGGAAAATAGAACACAAGCAATACAAAACTAAACTGGAAAAAGCTAATTATAATGCATACCAGGAGACACGGGGAGAATCACACACAGCATGAGGGAGAACGCGACACCGAACTGAGGGAGACGCAGACATAAATACACAGAGGGTTAACGAGGGAAGTGGGAACACACGGGGAACACAGGTGACACTGATAATCATAACAAGACACGGCAGGAGTAAATGTAACACTGACGGGAGACTGTCAAAGTAAAACAGGAAGTACACAGAGGTTCAGACAGGAGGAGAGAGAGCACAGGGAGAACACAGACATAACGGGCTGGGGAAAACATGGAATAAAACACAAGGAGAGATGAGGGCTCACAAATACACAGAGGGACACACAGGGAGTAAGAGTCACAAGGGGAAAACACATAAGGAACAACGTAACAGGGCAACCCAGGAAGCATGGCCTAAATAAGGAACAAAATACAAAAATACATGAAAACTAAGAATACTGGGCCAACAGGATCATGGCAGCATCTAGATGAACCCTATGCTCCACCTGAGATATATATATATATGAGAGAGAGAGAGAGAGAGAGAGAGAGAGAGAGAGAGAGAGAGAGAGAGAGAGAGAGATATCTATATATATATATCTATATATATATATCTATATATATAGATATATATATAAGGGGTGCAACGATACACAAAATTCACGGTTCGGTTCGGGTCGATACTTTGGTGTCACGGTTCGATATTTTTTCGATACAAAAAAAATGTTCATGCCTTTTTAATTTGTCATTTATTAAAATTATAAATATATATTTTAACTCAAAAGTACAGTTTTTAAATTTAATGTTGCTGAAACAACAAAGTAATAAAAAAATAAATCTATCTGATGGAGAAATCACTCATCTTTGGAAAAGAGAGTGTATTACAGAATATAATAATCCAAATCCAAAATAAAAGCTATACTATACGCTTCTTCTGGGCTATATTCTCAGCAGCATATTAAACATATCAGGTGCCCATAAGGAGAATCATGTGCTAACGGCTGTCTAAATGACTCGGGTAAAGTTTGTAGCATGCGTGCTTGTTGTTTTTGTCTGCTTCCACTTGTCTTTGCACTAGGATGATGTCGGAGTAAATGTGCAGTCATATTCGTTGTGTTCCCACTAGTGCTGTCAGCGTTAATCTGAAATGACGTTAACGCCACAACACGGCAAATCTCCATTAACGAGCTACCGCGGATCGCCCCGTGCGTGGGGCTGGACGGCTAACACGTTAACGAGCAAACTGTGCTAATGCACTAGTTCCCACCATGTAATTGAGCATTGCGTGGCACATCCAACATACTGTTTTACTTTTGTCCATGACAAGCTTACCATCAGGGTCATGCTTCACATGAAAACCAAGATAGTTCCAAAGGCCAGATCTGAATGAGGGTGGGGGAGGTTAAATTTGCCATGTTGCAACGAGAGCTTAACTTCTGTCTCGCTAGCTTGCCCTGCGCTCAGTGAATCTGTGTTTGACTACTCCGCCTAGGCTGCACTCTCGAGCGCAGATCCACTGAGCGCTCAACACAGACAGCATCGTCAGAAGAAAAGTTGATAAAATAAATTTAAAATTTTGTATTGTTCGATACATATGCGTACCAAACCGAAAGCACTGTATCGAACGGTTCAATATCGATACGAGTATTGTTGTACCCCTAATGTATATATATATATATATATATATATATATATATATATATATATATGACGTTCTGACGTTGACTCTCTGAAAATCAATAGATTTATAAGTATATATAAAAACAATATATAAAAACTGATAAAGATGGTGATCGAGATGACTTTGTGTTCCTAAATTCAGTCTGACATTTAAACACCTTTACTCAGATGTTGGCACTCGGGAACAGCTACTAAAAAAACCCTCTGGAGGCAAATGAAATATCCACCAATTAGCTGATAGAGATTGGCTACAATATACAGCTGCTGACATTTTCGATTCCACTTTCATTTTAACACAGACGATCACAGACACAGAATAGCAGAGAGAACTTTTGAGAGAGACACTCCGTCTAGCTTCAAGTTTGTTTGTTGGCATTAAATGCACAGCTTGTGGAAAGGATGTGTCATGATGGCAGCTGTGTGGATCTGAGAATGCCCAGCCATCACTCTCTTTTTGAAGCCAAGTGTGAAATGGGCTTTAAATCACTTTTACCCCAAGCACTCGCATTATTGATGGCAGACTCTGAATCCCATGAAAGAGGCTGTCTTATCGGTTTAGCACAAATGCTGCAAATTAGTAAAGTAATTATTATGGCTTTAGCTTTATAAATGCAGCTAACCACAATCCTCTCAAAGACATGCATGCATGGAAATTAAATATTTTAGGAATGCCTTGGCGAAGGGAGCAGACCAGGGGGCACCTTCCACCATCCGGCCTGATTCATGCGAAATTTATCTTTTCATTTCTAAAATACAAAAACAAATCACTAGGAGTACACTGCTCTCAGTTCATTATATTTAAAAAAAAAACTGGCTCCTTCTGTGTTGCATTAGGCACAAATGGATGCAGAACAAACAGAAAAGCAATGAGCATTACTTCTTTCCGTTGTTGACGCCTGAAGCCTTCATGTGTGATTTACTGTGATCTTGCAAAAAAAAAAAAAAGACACCAAACTTAAGAAATGCAAACTTGGCCTTCGAGATTTGTAAATATTCCTCTCTGAATTCTGTTTAGCCCACAGTGAAACATGGGGTAGAACTCATGGGACTACATGACCTGCTAAGACGCACAGAGCCTTAGACAGAAAACATCTAAGGCTCGCTGACCTTCAGTTTGTCTGAGCTCGCGCTTTGTGCAGTTGGAGACATCAGGGGAGTAATGCGTCTTTAATTAAAGGAGCCGGAAAAAGATCGTAGTACTCTCAGACCGGTGGAGCCGTGCCAGGTTCAGCGCCAGCCTGTGCTGGTGCACTACTGGCTACCAGCAGCAACAATTCATCTTCACTTTGTGTATTTCTCTGGGAGATAGGAAATGACACCGTTCCCGTTCTCATCTCATCTCATTCTCCGGAAGCCATCTCTGCTGTGATGAATCTTTTCATCTTCTACTCATTGCTGGTTGTTGGAATGACAGAGCAGCAGGCATTTCCAAGCCAACTGTATTGCATACTCATGTTTCCAGGCCTTAGACGGTGAATCAAAAATATTGAATATTAACATTTCCTGTCTGCACGAAATATGATTATGAACCCATCACTACTGCTCTGTGCCCACGTGCTGCACACAGAAACAAACACGCACACATTTACTTACCTTTTGTGTTAATGTGTAACATATTGGCATCTTTTGTTATTATACAGAATCTGTATGAAACTAATTTTTCTTTAATCTAGGGTTTATCGAAGGCCTAGATCTGCTTAATCCATCTGTTAGCCCCTTTCCACAATGACTGTCTAAGAAATGATGCACTGCAGACCTGATGAGTTTTAGCTTTCTTCCCTTGTTCTAAGAGCACCTACTGTGCTCATCTCTAGCTCTGTATTTTTGTTTTTCGACTCTATTAGAGTGAATTTGCATTTATTACACTTAAAAAGAATCTTTATCTTATCATCTCCCATCCAGTCTTTTTATATTCTGCAGTTCCTCAATTTACCACTTGAGGCTGAGTTCAAAACCAAGTAAATCCACAGATTCCAAAATCAAACTACAAATGTTAAAGAAACAGTATGCTTACGGTATATGACAAAAGGTATAATTTTCCTCTTCATGCAGCTGAATTTTTATGTAACTAGATCAAAGCTGAAAGTCAGAGAAGCTGGGGGTGTTACAAACAACAGACTTCACAGCACCCCCTACCAAATGCAAAAAAACCCAGACACAGAATATAAAAATTATTAAAATGACTGCTACAATATTCTTGTTGTCATTTTATCTAAAGGATGCATGATTTGCATGAAAAGTTGTAATAAATGATAACTATCAATGATTATTTTCCCTTAAATAGCTAAGCATCATGGACAAATGATGTAGCTATAAATGCTTTGTCTTTCAAAATGAGTTACCAGCTAATATCTGTCACAGCTGTAAAAAGCTATTACAATGGAACAAAAACAAATTTCCAATTTTTCCCTTGTGTTTTGTTAAATAACAGCTCATAAAAAGAGCACAAAGTGGGAGCTCCACTCCATTGAATCGCTCCTATCTTAACCAAGATAAGAGGCCTCATCCCAGTAATGACTCTCCAACTTGCTGAAATTGAAAACATGGTC
Source organism: Astatotilapia calliptera (assembly GCF_964374335.1). Taxonomy (NCBI): domain Eukaryota; kingdom Metazoa; phylum Chordata; class Actinopteri; order Cichliformes; family Cichlidae; genus Astatotilapia; species Astatotilapia calliptera. The sequence goes on along the minus strand of NC_137427.1, from coordinate 27,307,446 downwards.
CACAAGGACACCAAAGAAACTCACAAACCTTTCCCTGATGAATAACCTCACAGATATTTTTGAATACTTTGGATCTCTGTGCTGCTTATGAGGGAATTTATCGCCAAAACCTCTGAGCAGCGAGTCACATTTAGATTAGGATTTAACCGTGTACCAATATGAGGGTAACATGAATTACTACTTAATGTTATCATTAAGTAGTAATTCACTTTATTACCTTTGCTGCAAAATGGTACTTGACTATGTTGCATGATGGCTTTTGGGCCCGGTAAAACATTGTGGATATTGGGTAGGTTATAGTCAGCTGTGCACAAATGGGCTTATTGTAAGTTTTAAATGCTGTGTGTGCAAGACAGACAGTTTTTTTGTGGTTTCATAAAAAATGTACTCACCAGTGTGTGCTTGATATGTGCACCCACTCACAGAGCAGAGGTTTAATTAATGCCATATCTATGCTGTGAAAATGTTCAGATATCCCGCATGACTTTTTTCTCAGCCGTGCAGATCTATTCAGCTAATTTTTCTTTTATGCAGGGGTCTGGTAGTTATTACATATTGCAGTTTGGTAGATGTAATGCACTAGATAGACCTCTGTTGGATCATGCCACAAGCACACACACACACATGCACTAACAGACACTCAACATTCAAAGCATGGCCCACAGCTCTGCTTGAAGTTATAAAAGATTAAAGGCGTGGCCATTTTAAGTGATGGTTGCTAGCTTAGATGCTAGCTGAAATGTATCTCTACACTTTACTTGTGGTGTTCGTGCCTTTTGGAGCATTTGAAATGCAATTAATTAGCTCAAGTGTGCTAACAGACCCATCAAGAAGTCTCTTCACTAATTTTAGTGTGTGTTTCATTTACATATTCCAGCAACAGTTATAGAGCACCTTGCTAACTATCTTTGTTAGCATTGTCTGATAATTTAGTACATCAAACTTATCAGATGAGCCAATGTGATAACAAGGTGAGGCTTTAAAATATTAACGGCTAGGTTGTGGTTACATGCGTCTTTTATGTAGAATCAGTTCAATCGATTAAAAATAAACAGGTCAAACAGGCTAAAACTTAAACAAAATTACATTTATATGCCAGTTTAATAGTTGTTTTTGCAATTTTATCGTGAAATTTTGAAGTATTCACAATTAATAAAAACAAAATGAAATAATTGAAATAAAATATATCAAATATAATTTGTTTCAAAATGCCTTTTAAGGAGACTACATACTGGTCGATTCAGTTACCAAGTGTGACATTTTAACCATGTGAAGTCCTTTTATTTTGAGAAATTTGTAAAATTATCAATCTGGATATTATCTTGGGATAATGGAAGAGACAGTTGTTCCATATGAAAAGAGTAAAATTTCATTGAAAATAAATAAAGGTAATAACTAGAAGTTTAATGAATGTTTGTTTATTTGTGCTTTTAAAATCATGTATCATCATTAATATTATTGCGTAAAAAATATCATGGTGTTTTTAATTTGAACATATTTGGTATAAGCTCTTACGTACACTACAGCCTGCAACATGCTGCACAAAACTCAACCCCCAGGTCTGTAACACACATTTATCCTCATGCCTGCACCAGTACCATTTGCATTAAATATGTAGAAGTTATATTAAATTAAGTATGGTAAAGTAATATTTATCTTTACTGTTGCATCACTGAAGTTATGCACTGTTAAGGACACTATGGTCAAAGTCAACACAGAACATACTGATATGAAAAAAAAGTACTGCTGCAAGTATTAGCTTAGATGAAAATTAATAATACAGAAACGTAATTTTGAGGGTCGTTGCATTCATATATCAAATAAATCATATTTTATGACAATTTATAGTTGATGATTACAACCAAATCCTTTGTGAACATCATCAGTAGGCCCAACTTCATATCAACAGAAGCTCATACAAAGTTATGAATTTAAACAATTTATCGACTTCCCCACTCACTCTAAAGGACACACCCTGGACTTGGTCTGCTGTTCTGGTCTTACTCCCTTGAATCTTTCTGCTACTGAAATCCCCATAACTGACCACTTCCTCCTTTCATTTAACCTCACTCTCTGCTGCTCTTCTACCAAGCCAACCCGTCTCATCTCGTTCCGCAACATCAAGAACATTGATATGGACATTCTCACTACCAGTTTGGACAATGTTCAGATTCCGGACTTCTATTCTACTCCTGATGATTTGTTGTTATATTATAATAATTGTCTACGCACTGTCCTTGATTCTCTGGCTCCTGTAAAAACCCACTCTGTTTCCTTCACTCGCTCTGCTCCCTGGTTTACCTCTGACCTCCGAGCTCTGAAGGCCAAAGCTCGGCAGCTAGAGCGTAAATATAAGAAATCTGGTTTAACTGTTGATTCAGAAATCTATAAATGTCACGGTTTGCCGGGGCAAGCCGTGTGAATAATAATGGATCCAAACTGCAGGCTGCTGAAGTGGAGGGTGAGTTTATTGGCAACTAAAAGGTACAACAGACAGGGTGGCGAGGAACAGAACGGTGAAAACTCTAAACTGGGAAAACTAAATAAAACACTAACCGGAATACGAACGTGACATGCACAGCTGGGAGTGATTATCGTGACGAGACTAGGGAGGCAAACTGAAAACACTCACATAAGACGCAGACCTTCACAATAAAACAGGAAACACATACACGCAATGACATAACACACCAACTAAACACAGACTGGGGGACACAGAACATAGGAACATGAACAGAAGAATACAAACACCCAAGGTAACCAAAACCACAGAATACTAATAGACTAAACATAAACACGGAGTCGCAGACTCCGGACCATGACAGGACCCCCCCCTCAAAGGCTGGCCCCAGACAGCCCAACAAAAAAAACAGCCAGAAAAAACAGAAAACAACCCGACCAGGGCGGGCGGCGGGGGTCCAGGACGGAGGGCTCGGGGCAAAACAAAACAGGAGCACCAGAAGGTCAAAAGACAAAAAGAAAAACAAAAACACGAGTCCAAAACCAAAAGAAAAGCACACCAGAGCACAGGAAAACAGAGTCCAAAACAGAAGAGGTCAGGGGGCCGGCCAGCACAGGAGTCCAAAACAGAAGAGTTCAGGGGGCCGGCCAGGAGGCCGACAGCACAGGAGTCCAAGACAAAAAGAGTTCAGGGGGCCGACCGTGCGGACGGCAACGGCGGCGACGTGGATACAGTTCGGGAGGCCGGCCGTGCGGACGGCAACGGCGGCTCTCGCCTATTCCCCGTCACCTCTGGTGTACCCCAAGGCTCAGTTTTAGGCCCTCTTCTCTTTATAATATACATCCTCCCTCTAGGTACCATCTTCCGCAAATTTGATCTTCAGTTTCACTGTTTTGCTGATGACACCCAGTTATATATCTCTTGCAAACCTGATTCCTCCCTCCCACCTTCTTCCCTTACAGAATGTCTATCCGAGTTAAAATCCTGGTTTACCTCTAATTTTCTAAAGCTCAATGAGGATAAAACTGAGATCCTCCTTATTGGCACCAAATCCAACCTTTTGAAGGCAAACCATTTCTCACTTACCATCGATAACTCCACAGTTTTCCCTTCTCCTCAGGTTAAGAGCCTTGGTGTCATCCTAGACAGTACACTTTCTTATAAATCACACATCAATAACCTCACCCGTTCTGCCTACTTCCATCTACGTAACATTAACAGATTGCTTCCTTCTCTTTCCACCCAGTCTACGTCCATTCTTGTACATAGTCTTGTTACCTCCCGTATTGACTACTGCAATTCTCTTCTGCATGGTCTCCCCCAAAAATCCCTCCATAAGCTTCAACTGGTTCAGAACTCTGCTGCTCGCATTATCACCAGAACCCCCTCCTACCAGCACATCACCCCTGTTCTTCAGGAACTTCACTGGCTCCCTGTGAAATTCCGGATAATTTTCAAACTTCTTCTGCTCACCTTCAAGGCCATTCATAACCTCGCTCCTTCTTACCTTTCTGACCTGTTAACCACCACTTGTTCTGCCCGTTCACTTCGTTCTTCTTCTTCTGTCCAGCTTACTGTACCTTCCTTCCGCCTCACCACCATGGGAAGCAGAGCTTTCAGCTGCTCTGCTCCCAGGCTGTGGAACTCTCTGCCCCCTGAAATAAGAAATATTGGTTCTCTCCCCCAGTTTAAATCCCAACTCAAAACTCATCTGTTCAAATCTGCATATTCACTGTGAATCCACTGTTTGTTCATTTTATCTTGTGCTTTATTTTATTGTTCTTATTCTGCCATTGTTTTACTAAGTGTTTTATCCTATTGTAAAGTGTCCTTGGGTGACTTGAAAGGCGCTCATAAATAAAATTTATTATTATTATTATTATTATGTTATTTACTGGAAAATAATATTGTATTTTACAGATAAACCCAGTGTGGTGTGAATGAGACACGGCACACGGCGGGTCCAGGGATCATAGGTTTGAACCATTTTATTCAATATTTGTCACACCACAACACACCAACCCCTGAGTCCCTGTGTTTTTAACTAGGCGGGCGTGATTAAGGATGCCGTGCAGGTGCGTCCGCCCTCCCTGCACGGCACCGCAGACCACGCCCCACCACACCCAGGTTTGCCACTTCATTGTGGCTGACCTGAAAGGCTTATTAAATGAGACCCAAATGAAATGGAAAAAGTGAATAAAAATTAATGTCACTTACAAACCAAAAGATAACAGTATGGGTTCCCATTTGTTTTTACACTTTAATTTAATTTTGTTTTTTTTGTTGCTCAGATTTAAGCACCAAAACAACTGTTTGGGTTAAAATATACCCTTTAACTTTAACTACAAAATACAAGCGTGTCTGTAGGTGCCATCATCATACAGAGCACATTGCCTACAGTCTTACTGTCCATTTCAGACACTGAGATAGGTCGGAAATGAAAGTTTATCAGACTGTGCTGCGAATTGAAAACTCTAACAGGGATATCTAGTGATTTGAGCGATGCCCCTAGGACCCGACCAAGAGCCTGCTTTTGTCTGCCCGTCGGAAATCAAGTACTGTAGGTGTTGTTTCAAAAACTAGTCAAATATGTAGTGGCATTTAAGGATGCTACCGTCACATAATTTAGTTGTAAATAATGGCTTTCCTGCAGCTCTTTCTTGTCTTTCCGCCCTTTCTTTGACATAAACAGTTTCATTATATTTATTGGGAAATCTGTGCTGTGTAATAGCATCAGCTCTGCCAGTCACAAGACAAACAAGAACAACATTACACCAAAGCCCAGAAGAGACCCGGGCAAAGGTTTTATTGGTAATCCGCTGAAGCCAAATGTGCTTCTATACAAAAAGTACCATCCATTTGCTGCACACTTCATACAAAGGAGTTTATCTTGGGTAGTTGTTGCACAAAATTGATGTGAATATGTCAACTGTGAGAGCAGCTGTGCAACTTGATTGATATAAATGTGGGCTGCAAACACGGAGGTTCAGATTTTCCCTGGCTTGTTTGGATCAGCCCACGTTTATGTCTAGCACAGTCACTGAGGCTGTAACTGCTGTATCGACTCCTCAAATGATGTGTGTTCTCAAGTGTGCATAAACTGAATCCTTAAATTGCTAAAGGGGTCAGTGCTGATAGCATCAAAATTATCTTTTTACCTTTTTAATGGCGGCCAATTTAAATTATTAATTGGACATTAGTCCTTTATTAACTGATTTATCTGATAGGGCATTGGGGGCTAGCAATACATCACCTCACAGCAAGATAATTCCTGCTGTGAACTTCCTGGATGGCTGGAGCTTTTCTGTGTGGCGTTACGCGTGTTCTTACCGCCTCTTCCACCCACAGTGCTTGTTAGATTAAGTCTTAATTGGCCGGGTTTAGATGTGAGTGTTTGGTTGGTTTTCTTTCTGTGTTGGTCCTGTATCACAATGAGATCCGACGCCCATCTCCAAATGATAAAGCTCTCCAACAAAGGCAGCACAGTGGGACCGTTCTGTGGGGGGGGCGTCTCCATGTGCTCTCCAGGTGATTAAGCAATGATCAATTCATAAGGATCCAGGAGGTCTAACTCTCCACTTACTTTATGAGTCATTTCTAATCAGCTCTATTCTAATTACTGTACAGTACAAAACAGTAACTACTGATTTATTACACATAGCACCAGATCACACAAAATTGTTTAAGAATTGTATTTAGTATTTAATTTTGAGGACATTAGTAGTTTTGATATGCAGAAATTAAACATTTTTTGTTATTATAAAGTTATAATAAAGTGACTTCTTTTCATTAAGGGCAGTCCAAACACACACAAAATAATAATATTTGCCACTACTTTCTTCACCACTGCTTTCCTTAACTGTGGCACATCTGTTCTTGCAGTGAGCAGTAATGAGCAGAATGACAAAATGTGGAAGACATATGTTATGTGTTTGTGACAGCTGTGCGACTGTCTGTGCATTCATCTTGCTTTTATTAAGTATGTATGGAGATAAAGGCGAAATACATCTGCACACTGTAAGTAAAAAAAACTTCATCCTCTGAGTACATCAGGATCAGAGTGTCATCATTAATGTAACACGGGAGTGAATATGGGGTTCTGTGTCGTGGCACCGCTCAGCAGAAATTACACCTCAGACCTGAGAACTTGTTTCCCTCTCATGCCTCTGAGGGAGGACTGCAGGAAAACATAAATTGAAACTGAGAGTGTTTCATCAAAGTGGGCATACATTGCTGATAGACTGCGTAACTGATTTGGAAAACAGCAAATTGTTCAGGACAGGGTTAGAAAGCACACGTAGCCACCATAAACACAAAAAGGCAAACATAAAACCATGCAAGCAATCACTGTCGCTTTAAACGCTCCCTCTGCTTTAAAGAGCCTGTGTTTTATCGGCAAACCATAAAAGAAACAGCAAGAATCCTTTACTCTGGCTTTTAGATTGTGAGGGAGACCAGCAGTTCATATAAACCGACGTAAATCTGCCTGCTCGTCTTTATGTAAGCAACATCTTTTTCTAATGCGTGTAATAGACAATGCTCAGTTCAGCAGAGGGGAGAAACTGTGTACTGTAGTGACTTCAGCCCATTGTATCTGTCAATAAAATTACTCATCATTGTTCACAAATTTAGGAAAAATAAAAGGCAAACCATAATTACATCAGGAGGTTTTTAAGGTTTGCTCCGAAATCTGAGTTCAAAGTAAAGAATGTTTTCATTTTTTGCTAATCTACCAATTAATTTTCCATTTAGTGCATTAGTATAAAATGTTGTGCGAAAAAAAAAACCTCACAAATGATGCCATCAATTAGTTTTCTTTTAACCATAAACTATATCAAGTTGTTCAAGTTTGTTTCCAGTGTTCAGTTGGATTTAGGCACACAAACTACTCGGTGTGATCAGCAAATGTCCATGGTATCAAGCTCGTGATCAATGTTATCACTTCCTCTATCCTCCAGGAACTGCCTGCATACTCTCACCACACGAGGCCAGGCATTGCCCCAGGAGGAACCCGGGACCCACTGCACCAGTATAGTGTCTGACAGTGAGTCCAAGGACTTCATCCTGATATCTGATGGGAGCCAGGGTGTCATTGCCTAGCCTGCAGGTCTGATCCACCACCAAACCACACGTGCTGAACGATGTTACAGGCAGCATGACGTTCTTTACAGCTTTTCCACACACTTGCACGTCTGTCACATGTGCTCAGGGTGAACCTGCTATCATTTGTGAAAAGCACAGGGCCTCAGTGCCCTGCTGGAGGTCATTTTGTAGCTCTGGCAGTGTTTATTTTGTTCATCCTTGCATGAAGGAGCAAGGAGCACTGACCCTAGCCAAACGCAAAATTAGTCAGAAAATATGAGGAAGGAAAAAATGCCAGTGGCCTCTACCTGTAAAATCATTCGTGTTTTGAGGGTTGTCTCATTGCTGCCCCTTTAGTGCACCTAGTGTCAATTTCAATAACACCAAAGCAGCTGAAAGTGATTAACAACCCCCTCTGCTACTTAACCCTTGTATGGTGTTCGGGTCTGTGAGACCCGTTTTCAGTTTTTCTCAAAAGAAAAATTAAACAATTAATTATTTTTTCAACCTGAAATTCATTGGCTTTGGCTTATTTTCTGTGAAGAACATAAATCCGAACTAATTTTCAATGACCTCATACTGTACCTCCCCCCACGCATTTACATTACATACAAGGTGTTCGGGTCCACTGGACCCAGGCCTAATAAAAGTGTTGAAAGTGTAGGTCCTGTGTTCCCACACTCTGTCCTCCTCCTTTCTGGTGCTGCTGATAGTGTTTTCTTCCCCTCCTGCTCCCGCACAAAGTTGCAACATTGTTGAAAATTCAACTATCAACACCGTCTGCTCTGACATTCCCACACATTTTACCCTCTTTCTTGAGGGATCCAAATTTTATTTTCTCATACCCTGTCCCACCTGCAAATTAGGGGCATAATACTATAAATAAGACTTTGCCAGTGTGGTTCTTTATCACAACTGATCAAGATGGCAAAAGATTATCTGCTGCAAGGGCCATCCAATTGATTTTGGAAGAGAGAGGAGCTTCGGATGACGATGTTGACAAAGAGGTTTCAGAATATTTCACATTTCTGAAAATTCAGAGTCTGACAGTGACTTTGAAGAAGAGGATGAGGTTGAGCACCATTTAGTAACAAAACGAAGACGAGTACCCCATCTGCAGCCAGCTCCAGGACCAGAACAAGCCCACCAGACAGCAGGTGAAGAAATATGGACGTCAATAACTGGTGAAATTGAATGGTCTTCTTGCCCAAGAAATGAGCCACCCTGCAGAGCTGCTACTGTGATAAGCCAGGGCCAACACGGCTGACAGTTACTCATGTGCAGGACATCAAGTCTTCATTTGAGCTTTTCATCCCAGATTCCATCCAGAAAATTATTCTGGATTGCAGTAATCTAGAAGGAAGGTGTGTTTTTGGAGAGAGGTGGAAGGAGATGGACCAAATTCATCTAAGAACCCCAAAGGCCTACTTTGGGGTTCTTATCCTTGCAGGAGTTTTCAGGTCCAAAGGGGAATCCACAGAATCCCTGTGGGATGCAGAAACCGGCACGAAGCTTTCCGTGCATCAGTGTCTCTGGAAAACTTCCACAAAATTTCCAGGATTATCCGTTTTGATAACCGAGACGACAGACCAGCTCGACGGCAGAGAGACAAGCTAGCTGCTATCAGGACAGTGTGGGATAAGTGTGTGCACCACCTCCCCTGTTTTACAACCCTGGGCCTAATGTCACCATTGATGAGCAGCTGATCCCATTTAGTTGTGAAACATATTGCTTCATGTGTAAATGTGTTGTGTCTTTCCACTCACTCCACTTGATTATAACTGATTAATTTTTTTATAACATTTTATAAAAAAAAAACAAAAAACGAGAAGCACATTAATTCATAAATGTGATCTAACAAAGGTAAAGGGAAAAAAATTAACCATGTTTGCTGTTCATATGGCTTGTAATTGGGATGAAGTAAACATCTGTTGAGTAATTTAACATAAAATTAGAGATACAAGAGTTTTGCTAGACGGCAGACAAGTGCAATCCAAAATGTTTTCATTGGAGCAATCTTATATCCATAGACCTGCAGCAAACTCGCAAATATCACTCAGGTGTGATACATAAAGGTCCAGCCTTGAGCGACAGGCAGAAAGAACATTTTAAAATTAATGTGTTTACACATTTTTGAGATACGCAGGACTGGAAATTGGCTTTCTTTGGGGCAGCTTTGGATCAAGTAAATCAAAAAAACCAAACAAAAAGACAGCATTGTAGTCATTTATAACTCTTTACTCTCTAAAGTGAATGCAGAGACTGGAAGGGGAAAAAAATGAGACAAGATGAAAATCAAATTTGAAGCGCAGTAATACAAACAGATGAGACATCATTGCATTAGCTGACAGTTAACGCGGTGACATCTCATTTGTTTTCCTTCTTTCTGCAGAATCGAGCATCTTAAATTGACCCTCTGTGGCGAAGAGACAACAGCATTTGAATATCTACAGCCTGTTTCATCTCGAAGCTAATCTCCCATGTGCTTCTTATCTGAAGGGCTTTTAAACTGGCACATCCCTGAATACACAAACTGACAAGGCTGCAATAAGCCAAAGCTGCAGTCATGCCTTTACTGCACCCAGAATTCTTGCACCGCTTGTTCCGACTGGAGTAGTAATTCCCATCTTGGCATCTGCTCTGCCTCTCAGCCGATGGAGGGAACATGCATATGTGGCGAATCCAGCCCACTCCAGGGTCTTTGTAGTATGTGCGGACGGGCATGAATGTCTCAGCCATGGCATCTTTCCATGGCAGTAGATTTTAATGTTTCCACTGAGGGGAGTAATTGCAGACAAGCATGGCCAGACTGGCAGTACACACCACAACACACACATACCTCGGTGGGTACACACACACACACACGAGCACAGATACTTGCCCACTTCACACTGAGAGGGCCATAATGACAGTGCTAATGGTGTCTTCTATCAAAGGCGCTGGAATTAGGCATGAAGGACAACAAATTTCAACATCACAGGAAAAATGCTTGTTAACTGTGATGTTTAGATGAGCTGGGTAAACAAACGCTCAGTTATTAATAGTGTCAGAGGGGCATAAACGGAATTGTAGTAATGATGCAACGGGACTGATGTCGAATAGCTCTCCAATTTCCATGCAAAACAGCAAGAACGGGCCAAGAAATAAACAGATTTTCAATCACGTCTGTGTCTTTAAAACTGATTGATGGTGTGACATTTCCACATCAGCGTGCCAAGCAAAGCTGTAATTAGTTGTGCTGCAGAGATAGGATGAATCATGTTTTTTACCTCCCCCCACAGCGATGATCATGCAGGCTTTATTTCTGAGCACAGAGGAAGACGGCGGCGCCATAAAGTTCTGTAGTCTGTGGTGAAATACTGCACGAGCTCGTGACATGAAGCGCTCACCTCTCACAGGCAGTCACATGCCCCTGACTCCTGAGTACTAGTGTGACAGCGCGCTTGATCACCGTGTTTCCTTTGCTCTGAGAATTGTTTTTGTCGAGCATCTTGCGAGAGCAATGCAATCAGAGAAGTTTCAAGAGTTTCTTGCGAGGATTAGCTCGGGCCCGCAGAGAGCGCAGGTTAAAACTGCTCAAATTCAAAGGGGAAAAACTTTGATCCTCGGAAGTCAGGGTTACACGAGACGAGTTTCCAAAAATAATAGTGTTTGCCTTATATACACTGCTACATTTAGGAAAGAAAACTTCTCCCACCTGTCCTCTGGGAAGAGCTCAGAGGCAGAAGTTTGCTAGAGGTAATATTGTCTTTGGAAGGTGCGGGAATATTATGCATTATTCATTACATTTGGTCAACTTCAAAGGTGAGATGTAAGCAATGGTAAGGTATCACCTCTGGAGTGTTATCACCACAGAGACCTTGCGCCGGCTTTTGTTCTCTAAAAGCTGTTTAACACAATGTTGTCTTAGGAATTACACATCGGATCACAACTCAGAGAAGAGGGAGAAAGGAGAAGGCAATCGCGCGGGTAAATTTCCTGTTTGTTGTCTTCAGTTTTGTTATTTGACACTGAATTGTCATTTTTTACTAAAAGATTGCTCAATTTACTTGTCACAGCACCTACGCGCTGCACCAAGATGTGTTGGGTTAGTGTAAAACGCGATTTAGTCGCACATCACATTAGTGCTTCAGCTGTAATCTGTGCTGTTGCCATTATTAAATCACAGATGCATCTGTGATTTAATGTAGCCATTCAGATGACTACTAACAAAAAACTGCAATGCAGAAATACCAAGGATATGGTCATAAACACTGTGCCAAAATTCAACTACCATCTGAATGTCATAGCAGAAATGGAAACTCATCAGAGCAGGTAACTTTTTCCAATTTTCTGTTGTCTAATTTTGCTGAGCCTGTGTGAGCTGTAGCGTCAGTTTCCTGTTCTTACCAGGCAGGAGAGGCAGCCAGTGTGGTCTTCTGCTCACCCAGTTGCTCTCTGTTTTTCAGACCATTCTTGGTAAACCAATGAGACGCTTCTGTGTGAAATCATAGTACTCCATAAGTTTCCTTTTTTTTTTTTTTTTTTTTTGCCTGTCCCGTACTCCATAAGTTTCCAAAATACTCAGATCAGCTCATCTGACACCAACAACCATGCCACATTCAAAGTCACTTAAATCACCTTTCTTCTCTATTCTGTTGCTCAGTTTGAACTTCAGCACATCGTCTTGACCACGTCTACATGTGTAAATCCAATGAGTTTTAGACACGATTGGCTTATTAGGAATTTGTGTTAAGGAGCAATTGAGCAGGTGTACCTAACAAAGTGGCTGGTAAGCACAGCTTGTCCTTGATTTTCTTTTTTCTTATTTTTTTCATTTTAACTGTGCAAAAAATACTTCTCACCGTCTTTTACTAAGAAATACTCATGGTAACTTTGCACAGTGCATTGCAGAGGTCCAAGCTGATTTAAAATCTTGAGACCACGTTAACGGGCCTGTGAAATCTTCAGTGTGCATAATGAAGTCAATTAACCAAAGAGACCTGATCCTACAAGCAGGCAGTCAGACTCAAGCCAACAAAGATCTAAGAATAATTAGATCAAATGTGCTGTTGACCAAAACAGATATGAAGCACCAGCTCTGGCAGGAGCACGACACTCCAGCAATTTATGATCACAAGCCCAGTGCTTGTATTTACTTCTTGAACTGCTCACATTCAATATCTAGTCTCAGAAATACACATCTATGATACACGTGACCAGAGCATCTGGGCCTATTATGGCTCAGGTCTTTGGCCAATTTTCTGGTTACAAGGATCCATGAAAAAACAAGTCCTCTGTAGTGAAGGAGAGAACGGGAAGGAGTCGGTGCCAGAAGCAGAGAGACGCAGCAATAGTGAGAGCTGCTGGGGGCTGTTTGTTGGACCACAGGGACGTCCGTGTGATTAGTTTCTTCCATAGCTTAGGATGACTCTAACAACGGCAGGGGTACAAGAAATATGTTACCGCCCCAGCATTCCTACAAGGGTTCTGTTGTGTACCCATACATCAGCAAACTACTACTGGGCTATAATGTTAACTGCTCTGTTCTTAGGGCGCTGGATATATCATCAAACAAAATATGCAGAGCAGACAGAGAAATCCAAAGGTGCATAATGATGTGTTTATTTTGGGAGGTGGGATGGCAAAGAAATAAAAGGACAAAAAAAAAATCTATGGCTATAAGTTGAATTTAATTTCACAGGACATAAAGCTAGCCTTTATTAGTTTTTCTCTCAGACTGTGAAGCGTGCTCTAAAGCCATAGGCCACGGAATAAGCTGTACCCTGGAAATATTGAAAATCAAACCATAAACAATAACTATGCATCCTTGTCTTGCTCCCCTTCCTCGTCGTAAATTACGCTCTCTGAGCCGCTTTGTCATTTTGTCTGTGTCTTAATGCATCCAAGAACAAGCCACGAGAGCTATTTATTTGTTTTCAAACACTGGAAACAAAGACATTTTTTATCCCTCTCAACATGTCAGTAAAACGGCTGAGGAAGTTTGAAGGAAATAGGCAGGGAGGAAATTAAAACTTTCCTGATAACTGATGCAGACGGTGTAGATTATGACTGAGCTTCATTAGCAGTAGGTTCCCCAACTGGGCTGTCTGCTGTAATTGGTGTGGCTGAATAAAACACTTAATGAGGGTGCCCCACAGAACAGAAGTGACAAATAATATATTTATAGGCTGCCCTGTTTGTATTAAGTACTGAGAGCTTTATGTGTCTCTATCTTGCGTATAACTGCGGCATTATTGTCAGCGAAAGAAATACATTTTCTGTTTCTACCACTAATGGCCAGCGCTTGATGAGAATTGCTTCAGTTTATAATTTAGAATCTATACAGTACGTTTGATTGATTGCGCGCGATGAACGGCACAATAGGCTGCCTGATGCTAAATGACTCGGGGCGATGCGGAATCCATCCATTTGCCATGGAAAAGGATACAAATCAGTCCTGCAACACTCCTGGACATCAATCTTTCCTGCCTTGCTGAATTCCTAAGAAGGTGGATGAAAAAAGAGGTGACCGGTTTGGTTTAAGAGGAGGGCCATTTTTATGAATCCAGGTATAAATGCAAACATTAACGTGCAAATGTATTAACAAGCCCAGATCGTGACTTTTCCAAAGTGGTGAGTGAATGAGACCCAACAGCTGTCAAATGATGGCTCTTGCCTGCTTCCAACACAACCGGCAGGCACACATAAAAAGAAATATGGTAACCGCCCCGTGATTTCCCTGCACAAATTATTATAGCAAGACCTGACATGTCTTTTGGATGAGAAGATACTTCTTAAATGCTTTAGCACATTCTACATTTAAATAGTAAAGTGATTCTTCACGAATCACCGTGTTGGCTGCTGCAATCTCATTATGGTTGAGTGTGTTAATTAAGATCTCATTGGGAATGACATTTTCATGCGCATTCTCTCTGCAGGGCGGCAAAGCCAGTACCATTTTCCCTTTGCTAAGGAGCCTGGGAGTAATGAGATATGACACCGAGGGGGAGGGATAAAGGTCTTGGGTCAGCCAAAACATATGAATCAAACGATATACAAAATACGTGGAGTCATATATTTTCACGTCAAGCGCCAGATTAGATCTGAGGTTGTGAATTCAGTGTGTCTCTCTGTGGCTCTGTCTATCTATTCACAGGCTGTCAGATTGCATGCACACATGGACATTTGTTTTAAAGATTTTAATGTCAGGGGAGAGTGAAAGATGTTGCATATGATGCTTCCTGAAAAACAGATACTGATCATCAACATCTTCAAGCCGGAGCTTAAAAGGGCAGCGTTGCTGTTATTACTCAGGATGTTGATTAAATCTTAAATGTTAGCTGAGCTGAGGATATACACTTGGGTATATCCTGTGAAAAGGCATCTTCTGCTTGTAAATATATTTGTTTCTAAATGAAAACAGCAGTAAAGAGTTATTCATTGCATTTTTTCAGCCAATGTCTGCAGTACTTTCACTTATTTTCATACTTATAGGCTACATTTGAGAGGGCAAAAAGTACTTCTACTGAACCATTGCTTGTACTCAAGCCCCGTGGTTGCAACACAAACCCAAATCATCACCTCTCCTCCACCATGCTCAACAGTTGGTGTGAGGTATTTGTGCTCAAATGTTGCGTTTGGTTTTCTTCACCATGCGCTTTGCATTTTGACCAAATCTTCTCCACTTTGGTCTTATCTGTCCGAAGGACTTTGTTCCAGATGTCTGGGGGTTTGTTCAGATGCAGTTTTGTTACCTTAAGCTCTGCTGCCACCTTCTTTTTACAGATAAGACTTTCTCCTGGCAAGCCTTCCAAATATGCTATACTTGTTCATCCATACATCCATCTATCTTCTTCCGCTTATCCGGGGCCGGGTTGCAGGGGCAGCAGCCTAAGCAAAGAGGCCCAGACTTCCCTCTTCAAAGCCACCTCGTTCAGCTTATCCAGGGAAACACCAAGGCAATCCCAGACCAGCTGAGAAATATAATCTCTCCAGCGTGTTCTGGGTTTTCCCCGGGGCCTCCTCTGGAGGGCCATGCCAGGAACACCTCATTCAGGAGACCCCCAGGAGGCATGCTTATCAGATACCCAGACCACGTCAACTGGCTCCTTTCAATGTGGAGGAGCAGCGGCTCTACTCTGAGCCCCTCCCGGATGGCTGAACATCTCACCCCTCTCTAAGGGAGAGTCCAGCCACCCTGTGGAAGAAGCCCATTTCCGCCGCTTGTTCTGTCTTTTTCTAATTCTACTGTCATGAACTTTGTAGAATCTGAAGAGTCAGTCCATCAAATATTTACCAGCACATTTGGAAAAAAAAAATCTGTAAAACAATCATATAAACAGCTGTGATTTAGAGCCACGTTTCTCTCATTAGAAAGCTTTCCAACAGTTCTGAACTAATAAGCGGTGTAGTTTGAGTCTCACACATTTGGCTTATTAAAAAATTTAAAAAAGAAAGAAGTTCATTACATCAGGAAGGGTTCGCTATGGCAGTAAGCGAGGAATAATGCAGCAATCTCAGAAACGCCTCCCCAACAGAGCTACACCAGTTTAAATCCAACTGAAATAAACTGGATTGCTGCACTTTGATTACAGTTGCTGTATTTACTGTGTGTTTGTCTTAGAGTAAAGTTTCAATAAAGCTATAACACCCACACCATCGTGTCTGCGTGTGTTGGATCATCGTCTTACACACTTTGAGCTAAACTTCAGCATTTTGTCTCAGAGCATCCCGTTGTTGTTCCCCACAGTAGGCACGGTCGCCTTGACTTCCTTTCCACTGACCCACCCAAAGCGTTCAATCTCCTTCTACCACCTTGTTCAGCCCACCACAGAATACAGCAACACACAAACACACACACACTGGCAGATAATTCCACCTGCGCCTGCATGCCTCCAAATTGATTGGTCCCTCTCTGCCTGTCCCTTTGGTAAGCTCGGCTGTATGATTGAGGTCCTCACTAATGAATTCTTAGAGACCAGGTGCTGATACCATGTTAACTGAAAGCAGAGGGAGGCATCTATAAAACAGGAGGGTATGAGCCCCACTGGACAGCTAGACAGTGCTCCTGAGCGGTGCAGTGCAAGATGAAATACATAGGTAAATATATGATTCCACCTACTGTTTTCCCACTGTCTCACAACACTGTCACCACTCTGACTGGTGATTTATCATTTGTTTACCATTTCTTATTTACTTCATTAAAATCAGTGGTTGCATACTTCTTTAGCATTACTTTTATTATGTATCAGATTATTGTTGCCAAGTGGCTTCATCGCGGCAAACCTGAGCACATTTTTGCATAAGGACTCACGACACACTGGATCATGTTTTACATAAAGCTGCCATGATAGACACAATGTCACCCTGGCAGTTCAGAATTAATGGTGAGATGAAATGAGTTGTCTGTCTGGGGACATGCCAAGCAGGAGATGGCCGCTATTAAGATGAGGGGGCAAAGAAGCAGAATGCTCTTTCCTACTCATCTGTCCGACATCCTAATATGTGCTGACAAGTTTAATGCCGTGTCCCATCCTTGAACAAGCAGCTATTACTGTAGCGGAGCACTGACTGTCAGTCAGGCCAGTGGAAGTTTATCATGTGAGGAAAAAGGAGAATTTAAGAATAGAGGTGCACCAATTAGAGAATAAAAAATATGTTTAAAATGCAACAAGTGGTTTTGATGTTCGCAGGAAAATGTGCTCTAAGCAGACACATGATGCAGATACACATGCAGCTGCACAAAAGCCAAAGCCCTAATCAGCTTGTTATGGCCTGAGATCTTTGTCAAGGTTACTTTAACCAGCAGCACCTGCTGGTTTTCCGTTTGCTGCACATGGATTGGCAGAGAAGTTGTGAAAGGTGTGTGGGGTGGATGCCAGGTTGGAAGATGCTGATCTCATTTTGAGCGGGAATTTGGTTCATGTGTAGCCACACTACATTATGTGAGGGGAAGTTTGTCTGAGACCTAAATCCACTGCACATGGAGAAACAGTGATTGCTGCTATTACAGTTTCCTGATGTCCTTTCCCCCCTTTTTTTTTTTATTAAGTTAGTCCGACCAGCCTTGCATGTTTAGTGGATGAAAATATCTGAGAGTGCATTTTTTCAGGGCAGACTAATTAACTTTGGTTTTTTTAATTATTTGGTTTGGTTTTTGTGAGATATTTTTCACATTATCACATCTTCAGTTATAGCTGGGAGTATCTCTTGAGTATCTCTTCTTGGGGGTGAATGGGAATTATTATATGTTTGACTGAAATGAATATTATTTATAAATCTCTAATGAAGTTGTATTTATATCTGTTAGATATCAAGGGAGACATGAAACATTTCTATTCCCCGACTGTTTGTGAGTATCTGGAGGCTGCTGGCTGACACTGGGGGAAGTCGTGTGTGCTCCAGAAGCCTCCATGTGACTGCTTTAGTTGATTGCTATGGTCAACCGTAGTTTGCATGAAAGACACCAAGTTGTCTGGCCGTTTTGCATTTTTACGTAAGCTGTACAGAGAGACGCGTCACCTTCAAAGTAAATGTTTGGCACAACTAAGTTGAACTTCAAGACCGTCGCACAGTTTCACTACCAGGTGATGAGTAGTTACGAGTAGGATATAGAAACAAGTCGGAGGCTGTCATGCAAACTGCTGCAAGCAATTGCAAAGCGACTGGCAGTTGCTGAAGGTCACTGACTGGTCTGCAGTCCTGCATGAATGCAGCTTTAGTGACCTCCAGCAGCGATCCACCAGACAGTTGGGGAATATACAGAGTGCAGAATTATTAGGCAAGTTGTATTTTTGAGGAATAATTGTATTATTGAACAACATCCATGTTTTCAATGAACCCAAAAAACTCATTAATATCAAAGCTGAATGTTTTTGGAAGTAGTTTTTAGTTTGTTTTTAGTTTTAGCTATTTTAGGGGGATATCTGTGTGTGCAGGTGACTATTACTGTGCATAATTATTAGGCAACTTAACAAAAAACATATATATATACCCATTTCAATTATTTATTTTTACCAGTGAAACCAATATAACATCTCCACATTCACAAATATACATTTCTGACATTCAAAAACAAAACAAAAACAAATCAGCAACCAATATAGCCACCTTTCTTTGCAAGGACACTCAAAAGCCTGCCATCCATGGATTCTGTCAGTGTTTTGATCTGTTCACCATCAACATTGCGTGCAGCAGCAACCACAGCCTCCCAGACACTGTTCAGAGAGGTGTACTGTTTTCCCTCCTTGTAAATCTCACATTTGATGATGGACCACAGGTTCTCAATGGGGTTCAGATCAGGTGAACAAGGAGGCCATGTCATTAGTTTTTCTTCTTTTATACCCTTTCTTGCCAGCCACGCTGTGGAGTACTTGGACGCGTGTGATGGAGCATTGTCCTGCATGAAAATCATGTTTTTCTTGAAGGATGCAGACTTCTTCCTGTACCACTGCTTGAAGAAGGTGTCTTCCAGAAACTGGCAGTAGGACTGGGAGTTGAGCTTGACTCCATCCTCAACCCGAAAAGGCCCCACAAGCTCATCTTTGATGATACCAGCCCAAACCAGTACTCCACCTCCACCTTGCTGGCGTCTGAGTCGGACTGGAGCTCTCTGCCCTTTACCAATCCAGCCACGGGCCCATCCATCTGGCCCATCAAGACTCACTCTCATTTCATCAGTCCATAAAACCTTAGAGAAACCAGTCTTGAGATATTTCTTGGCCCAGTCTTGACGTTTCAGCTTGTGTGTCTTGTTCAGTGGTGGTCGTCTTTCAGCCTTTCTTACCTTGGCCATGTCTCTGAGTATTGCACACCTTGTGTTTTTGGGCACTCCAGTGATGTTGCAGCTCTGAAATATGGCCAAACTGGTGGCAAGTGGCATCTTGGCAGCTGCACGCTTGACTTTTCTCAGTTCATGGGCAGTTATTTGGCGCCTTGGTTTTTCCACACGCTTCTTGCGACCCTGTTGACTATTTTGAATGAAACGCTTGATTGTTCAATGATCACGCTTCAAAGCTTTGCAATTTTGAGACTGCTGCATCCCTCTGCAAGATATCTCACTATTTTTGACTTTTCTGAGCCTGTCAAGTCCTTCTTTTGACCCATTTTGCCAAAGGAAAGGACGTTGCCTAATAATTATGCACACCTGATATAGGGTGTTGATGTCATTAGACCACACCCCTTCTCATTACAGCGATGCACATCACCTAATATGCTTAATTGGTAGTAGGCTTTCGAGCCTATAAAGCTTGGAGTAAGACAACATGCATGAAGAGGGTGATGTGGACAAAATACTCATTTGCCTAATAATTCTGCACTCCCTGTAGACATTTTCCCCTCAAGATCAGTGGTTGTTTCGGTTTAGGCCTGCGTAACTGAGGCCTAAACTGAAACAGATAAATAGGTGATGTGAAGATGATCGTGGACATTGAGGGTTTTGAAAATGTTTGCACAGGAAATGGAACCCTACCAAATAAAGTGGACAGCAGGAAATACAACAATCATATGACCTTTGAGCAAGCACTTTGTTGACAGTGGGAAGCAAAAACTCCTTTTTCCAACAAGAAACTGTCAGAACCAGGCTCAGGGAGGGGCAGTTATCTGCTGTGACTGGTTGGGGGTGAGGGGAAGGAGTTACAAGGTAGTACTGGGGGGTGTAGAGTATTTCAGTCACATTTTTAACTCTGTCCTTTTATTTCTTTTTTGTTGCTGGAGCTCCATCATATATATTTAATTGCTTTGCAATACATTTTTGCACCAACTTTTTAAAACCACTGTTTACATCCATTGATCTCTTGTCTTAACTTCTTCTGTAGCTTCAGTTTTTTTCTGGGTGCCTGAAGCCTTTTTTTCTCAGGTGTATTTTTTTTACTAACATTTTTTTGTTTTTGTTTTGAAAGGGAAATAAAAGTTTATAATAATAATAATAATAATCATTATTATTATTACTACCTTGGACAGGCTGTCCGTCCATCAAAGGACTAAAACACACACAATACAATTTGTCTGCAATTAGGTCAGAATATACTGAGAAGAAAGTACTGATGTGTGAAAGTGAAATCGACTGGACAGCACTGAATGCAACAGAGGTGCACTGAAAAGACTTTGATTTGAGGAACAGAATGAGAGGGATGCGCTGCTACACACGACTATCCTTCTTATTCAGTCTGGTCACACCTTCCTGCAAATTATACTGCTTATTATCCTTACGCGCTCTATCGCAGCCCTAAATCAGACTGAATTATGGGTGCACAGCCTCTGCCTGTGTCTGAGCATCTCTGCCGGACTGTGTGACAGCCACAGAGAACATAATCTTACTCCTGTCATTCTCTCTCTGTCTTTCCTTCATCCTTTGTTTTCCACGTCGTGTGCCAGTGCATCTCCCCAAGTCAATCAGGCTTCACTTCAATACTGTCCTCTCCCTTGATTCTCTTTATCTCTAATTTCAATTTTCAACTCCTCTAATGTGTTTTTCCTTATCAAATTTTGCCTCCATGCCAACTCTCCCCTTGTCTTTCACTTGTAAAACAGCTGCCAGTAAGCACTCTTATGCGCATATATAAGAGTTTTATTTTAAAAAATAAAAATTCCCCACTCGCCCCTGTGGGCGGTCAATCCTTCAAGCTCGGGTCCTCTACCAGAGGCCTGGGAGCTTGAGGGTCCTGCGCAGTATCTTAGCTGTTCCCAGGACTGCGCTCTTCCCGTGGATCTGCTGGAGACACTCGCCTAGCTTGGGAGTCCACCACGGGGACCACCGTTACCTTCACCCTCCGCATCCTCTGGAGCTCTTCTCTGAGCCCTTGGTATTTCTCCAGCTTCTCGTGCTCCTTCTTCCTGATGTTGCTGTCATTCAGAACCGCTACATCGATCACTACGGCCGTCTTCTTCTGTTTGTCTACCACCACTATGTCCGGTTGGTTAGCCACCACCATTTTGTCCGTCTGTATCTGGAAGTCCCACAGGATCTTAGCTCGGTCATTCTCCATCACCCTTGGGAGCATCTCCCATTTTGACCCCGGGACTTCCAGGTTATACTCGGCACAGATGTTCCTGTACACTATGCCGGCCACTTGGTTATGGCGTTCCATGTATGCCTTGCCTGCTAGCATCTTGCACCCTGCTGTTATGTGCTGGATTGTCTCTGGGGCATCTTTACACAGCCTGCACCTGGGGTCTTGCCTGGTGTGATAGACCCCAGCCTCTATGGATCTTGTGCTCAGAGCTTGTTCTTGTGCTGCCATGATTAGTGCCTCTGTGCTGTCTTTCAGTCCAGCTTTGTCCAGCCACTGGTAGGATTTCTGGATATCAGCCACCCCCTCTATCTGCCGGTGGTACATACCGTGAAGGGGCCTGTCCTTCCATGATGGTTCCTCGTCTCCCTCCTCTTTCTTGGGTTTCTGCTGCCTGAGGTATTCACTGAGCACTCGGTCAGTTGGGGCCATCTTCCCAATGTATTCTTGGATGTTCGTTGTCTCATCCTGGACTGTGGTGCTGACACTCACCAGTCCCCGGCCCCCTTCCTTCCACTTAGCGTACAGCCTCAGGGTGCTGGACTTGGGGTGAAACCCTCCATACATGGTAAGGAGCTTTCTTGTCTTTATGTCAGTGGCTTCTATCTCCTCCTTTGGCCAGCCTATTACCCCAGCAGGGTACCTGATTACGGGCAGGGCGTACGTGTTGATGGCCCGGATCTTGTTCTTACCATTCAGCTGACTCCTCAGGACTTGCCTGACCCTCTGCAGGTACTTGGTGGTTGCAGCTTTTCTAGCGGCCTCTTCATGGTTCCCATTCACCTGCGGGATCCCCAGGTACTTGTAACTGTCCTCTATGTCTGCAATGTTGCCTTCTGGTAGTTCAATCCCCTCAGTTCTGACTACCTTCCCTCGCTTTGTTATCATCTGACTACACTTCTCCAGTCCGAACGACATTCTGATGTCATTGCTGTATATCCTGGTGGTGTGGATCAGTGAATCGGTGTCTTGTTCACTCTTGGCATACAGCTTGATGTCATCCATGTACAGGAGGTGGCTGACAACTGCTCTATTCCGTAGTCGGTATCCGTAGCCAGTCTGGGTTAAGGCCTATGCAGAACAGCAGTGGAGACAGAGCATCTCCTTGGTAGATCCCGCACTTGATGGTGACTTGTGCTATGGGCTTGAGGTTGGCCTCCAGTGTTGTCCGCCACATCCCCATTGAGTTCCTGATGAAGGCTCTCAGGGTCCTGTTGATCTTATATAGTTCTAGGCATTCCAGGATCCAGGTGTGGGGCATTGAGTCATAGGCCTTCTTGTAATTACTCCAGGCAGTGCACAGGTTGGTCAGTCTGGTCCTGCAGTCTCGGCTGACTGCTTGGTCTGCCAGTAGCTGGTGTTTTGCGCCTCTGGTATTCTTGCCCATCCCTTTCTGTGCCCCGCTCATGTATTGACCTATGTGCCTGTTCATCTTAGCCGCTATGATGCCTGATAAGAGCTTCCACGTGGTGCTGAGGCAGGTTATTGGGACCGGTCCCTTCTGGGGGTCCTTGAGGATCAGGACTGTCCGGCCTTCGATTAGCCATTCCGGGTGTCTCTCGTCAACTAGCAGTTGGTTCATTTGTGCTGCCAGACGCTCGTGGAGTGCAGTCAGCTTCTTCAGCCAGTAGGCGTGAACCATGTCAGGGCCTGGTGCTGTCCATATATGTACATGTGTATATATACATATAGATATATATTTATGTATATATACATATATCTATATATATGTATATAGATATAGATATAGATATATATATATGTATGTATGTATGTATATAGAACTTAGTGGAGAGTGCTTGATAAATTCATTAGTCAACAGATATTGAATAAATGTGAAGATTAAAAATTCTATCTGTTCCTCGTAGACTGAGTTTTGCTTTTCTCTCAGTAGATATTTATGCAGTATCCTATCAACGACTCTCCATGAGGGAAAATGGCAACTGCAAGCTGATAAACAAATTTTGCTGCTACAGCTTAAGGGTACAAACAATGCATTTTGGTTAATAACCGTATTGTTAAATTAAACTTGTTTGTTTAAGCTTTAAGTTAAAATGCTTAATCTTGTATTGCAAATGTATGTATTTTCTAGTCTTCTTTAATAGTAAAAATAAAACATATTTAGGATTGGGACGGATATACAACAAAAAGCAATTTCAAGTGAACCAGCCACTCAAATTTTGTGCTTATCATATTTGCAGGCTTAACCGAGACTAAGGAATTGTGCAAAATAAATAAATAATCAATAGGAAACCAGGAGACGGAGACATATATACTCTGTTAGGGATGTTCTGGGAAGCATCAGCATGTGTTTGCGCATCATGCACCATCATCCAGGTGACCTGGATCACATGCTTGATGGAACTACAGATAGTGATCATGTTTGGGAAGCGTTGTAAACAGCAGTGCGCTCCGGGAACTTTACCTTGATCTACCCACATCTGCTAAACTGCAGCCGAGCTCCTTGCGGGCCTGTCGCCGGGTTTCTCTGCATGCTGGGCTTTTGATGTTGCTGATTGCACAGGTGACTACCCCGCACTTTGAGCATGCAGTGCTTATATATCGCCACCTATACCAAACTTCTACGCAAGCCTTCACATTTCTGCAAGATGCATTACTAATATTCTTATTCTCCTTTAGTAGCACCACCGACAAAAGAAACACAGCAAACATAGACAGTCTGATTGGGCAGTAGACTTACATTCCTGGAGGACCTACCAGCTATGGCAGTACTGAATGACAATACAGATACACGGCACAGAAAAGCTAACATGCAGTAAAAGCCACCAGAGGGAATCAGCTGAAAAATAAAGACCCTCTGGGGTGTGTGGACACGGAGGAAAAATCAGAAGAGGTAAAGGCTGCAGTGGAGGAGCAGCAGTGACATAAACAAGGTACGTGTCAGGGTTTTGAGTGAGGATACTGACGATAAATCTGACAATAAATAATTTAATGCAAGCTTGTATGTCTTGGGCCAATGCCAGCTGATATAATATAAGTGCTATCACCACGGTCAGGTGAAGGTTAGGCCCGATTAGTCTAAATAAAAGAAGCGAATAAAAAGGACAAATCAGGTCCACCTTTGCCACCTTTGACTCTGTATTTGCACTGAAACACAATTCAAATGAATTTTTTCTTACTTGTTACTTTTTCCTGCCACCAGGAAATAAAAGGAGCATGCTACATCCACAGACTTTACAGTGGCACATTTTGTACACAGTTGCAGTCCCTGCTTCGAAACTATGCAGCAAAATGGTGACCATTAAGGCTGAGATTTTCACAAAGTTCAGCACTCACTTTCTTGTCACAATGAGCCATTTTTGTCTGTAGACAAAATGACTCAAAGCAGAAAGTGTAAATATGGAAGTACACATTTTTGAGAAACAGCTCAGTGATTTAAAAACATGCTAACAGTTAAATAATAAAGAATAAATAGCAAATATCAGTAAATGTGAATTGTTAGGATGAGTATTAGCACCTAAATTCTGAGACCACGGTTCTCAGTCTGAAATTTTTCACTCTAGGTCAGGAAAAAGCTGCTGCCCGAAGTGGAGGAGTTTAGGTGTCCTGGGGTCTTGTCCACAAATGAAGGGAGAATGGATCTGAGACTGTCTGAGCATCTGCTGGGAATCATGTAGGTTAGATGAGGCCCCGGGACAGATGCAGGACATACTGTATAGACCACATCGCTCAGCTGGTTTGGAAAGGTCTTGGTGTCCCGCTCTGAAAAGCTCAAGGAGGTGGCTATGGTGAGGGAGGTCTGGGCATCTGTGCTTAGGACCCTGCCCCTGTGAACTGGACCTGAATAAGTAGCATGTATGTATGTATGGAATTGGTTATACAGGTATTAAAGCATTAAAAAGACTAAAAAATTTTAATGGCAAATCCGCCAATATTTGTTGAGATATTTCACTCAACATAACAAATGTAGACCTGATGGTGGTACAGAGAAGAAGTGAGAGGATCAAATGTAACCAGGGTTCATTTTTGAGGATCAAGGAATTTACTAATTTTGGGAAATCTCTTCAGTAGATGTTGGAATACATTTCAGGATGTATGAAAACTCTATGCAGCCGTGGAGCTGGAAGAAAAGTTTAGGAAAAGTCACGACCGAATCAGTGGACCAGCCAACTGAAAGACGGACTGACAGTGTCAATCGAGATCCATAGCACAGCTAAAATGTGTATGGACTGAAAAGCAGCATAGAGACGATGCCTCATCAACTTAAAATTGCACAATGTAACATGACGTGATGCTACTGCAAAAGGTCTTTTCCAATGTCAGCAGCTGGTTTGTGAGAGCTGCCCTTACCACGGAGATCTGTGAATTCTCCCCAAAGAGTAAAAAGCACAACCAAAATACAAGAAAGAAGCCAGACCTGTGCAGCTGCAGTGACGTGCATTTAAAAATCGGGAAGTGTACAAAAAAAATAGCCTTGCTGTGTAATTAAGTGACAAAATATCTTGACAACTTAAAACAGAAATGAGAAAAGTAGAATTAATTATGGAATCTCAAAGGGGAAAATCCTTGCTCACAGTTTTGCATATTTTTGCAGTTTTTAGAAATTTGACTTGCAGAAATGTTGCAGTGTATTCCCCAGCTGTGTGTAACCTGTTACATCAGGATGAAAGCTTGATTAGAGCTCAGCACATTTGTTTCAACTGGCAACAGCAGCAGTAGTCTCTAATGATCAGCTTTAAACTTTACTTGTGCTGATTGCATTAGCATGTATTTCACTCTGTTTTCATTTTACTCGACTGTGGATGCCTTTTCCCACTATGTGCTTGATAAACACTGGTTAATACGAAGGGGAATTTTAATAAAACATGACACAGTCTGATCTACTGTATGTGCGCAACCCTGCACATAATGAGTGAAGAATTTGAACTAATGCGTTTAAAGATCAACAAACTGCCTGTTTGTTGATCTTTAATTCTTCATTAGATTTAAAAAATAAAGTAATTTTATTCCTTTAGTTGATGGAGAAAACAGTTGATGGAGACCACCGCACTACCAAAAATAATGTGACTCTGGGCATTGAATTTGTATCTTTGTCGCCTTGGAAATGGTTGGTTTGAAGTCTGCAACCATTCATGCCAGTTGTTGTCTTCAGCAGCAACTTTATTGCTGACAAGACAACAATAAAAAAAAAAGTAAGACAGAGTCATTCTGCTCAGTTTGTTGTTGACAATTATATGCAATCCTTTTCTGATAATACACAAATTACCTGTAATAACTCGGTAACAATGCAGAGCGTTCTCTGTTCGCTAAATAAAGGACAAAATGCACATGAAGTGCTCCTGGGTTCAATAGAGAGTCTTCTGTGTTTACAGTGAAAAATGGGGTGTGGTGCTTAGAGCAGGGCGATATGACCAAAAATATTTATCACGATATACATTTGAAAATTTGCGATAACGATATAACTGACAATATAATTGACACTAGACAAAATACTTTACAACTCCTCAACTTTATTAGTGCAAAAAACCCCATCAATGTATTTTCACTTAAACAAGCAGCTGTTTTTTATGTGCATTAAAGTTGTATAAAAATGTAACAGTGAAAATGCAAATTCCTTGCTGACAGTTTAACCAAAAGGCATTTCCAGTGGAAATTGGCCGACATATCCTCAGCATAACCATGTATAATATCCACAAAACTTAAAAAGAGGTTATACACACACAATACGGTAATATTATGTTGAAGTACGTATCACTCTGCGAGGCGCCTGCCGTAATGCTCCGACAATCAATCAAGCGGTGCGGGTTTGTAGTTTAGCAAAGTCGTACTAAAACATTTGACAGATTTTCGAGCGCCGTGTACGACATAAAATCGTTTCGAGGTCAGTAAACACAACCGGAATTCATACATAAGGCACACGGGATTATAAGGGGCACTGTCGATTTTCAGAAAAATCAAAGGATTGATTTTAAGTGTGCCGTGTTTTCCAAAATACACGGTAATAACGACGGCCGCTAGCATGCACTACCAAAAATACTGCTTTGTTGTGTATCTGACGGACGAAAGCTAAACCAGTTCCACACCACTGAAGTTGCAGCATTTTTACAAACCAGTTCTGGTTCATCCGTTTCATTCAACGATCCGCTTTCGCTCTTCTCATTCTGCGTCGCTGCCATGTGCGTATGTAAACATAGGCACTGAGCACGCGCGTTTTACCCATATTCTATCGTGATACTTCATTTTCCTATTGTTGCCCTAAAATTACACCGGTATTACTGTGAACGGTATGATATAGCCCAGCCCTAGTGGTGTTGGCTTTTTAGCAGTGATAGCTGAATGTACTCCATGTTTTGATATTATGAAGTCTTGGCATAGCTAGACCCCACACAGTTTTTGTGCAGCTATGCCTGCCTTACCTTTGTAAATATATTTTAATGTTCAATTATTTGGGGTGAAATTCCTAATTATACATCTTTTAAGCATTTTTTTTCCAGGTCTACTGAATTAATTAGACAAACCGCATGCATGTTTCTCAGATAGATGAATAAGCCTCAAGCTTTCATGAATTTTCAGTGGTCTCGGGGGAACTGTTAACATGAAAAAGCTGTTCGTTTCAATTTCTTGACATCAGCTGTTGCAGTGTTTTAAAGTTTGAGTATCTAGCATACAAGATCTAGTGTGTCAAATCTGTTAAGAAATCATGGATTTATACAAGCACACAAGTGCAATCCAAGCAAACATAGGGAATAAAAATATATGATACATACAATGATAAAACATACGTCTTCTCCCCGCAGTCTTTTTTAAGCAGCAATTTGAGATTTCTACCAAAGAACCTCTTGACTATACATGAGAGCTAGATCACAATGGAAACAACACATTAAGGTCTGTAGACGTCATGCCGAGTGAGTCACACAAAGGCTCAGTGTGAACAAGTGTTTGGAGTGTGTGAGTTTGGCTTCCGCTAAAGGCGAAACCTACCTCCCGCCAAGCCGTAAAGTCTTTGACAGAGAAACTGGGAAGGAGAAGAAAGACGAGGAGGAGATGCGCTAAAAAAGAAACTAAGGACTTAAAAATTCGAATGTTGTGCGCAAATTTCTATTATTTATACAGGACATGCTTTCTGCCTTTCATGAAAAAGCCCACATTCACTTTGATTCGAAGTTCACTAACCCTAAAAAGTTACGTGAGTTTACATTGCAAACTTTTCTCTTGATTATTGATGTGTGCATATGTGTATGTGAAGTTTCAAACTGGAAGCACAAAACACAGCTCACATATACTGCAGACCGTATGCTGGCTATTGTAAGAAAACCTTACTGTAAAGCAGTGTTTAATGTTAACAAACCCATATTGGTATTTGGACAAACGTCAAGTAGTCCAATACTTCTTTTGGTTTTAGATCTAACTACATGTGGCTGCAAGTGTGTGTGTGTGTGTGTGTGTGTGTGTGTGTGTGTGTGTGTGTGTGTGTGTGTGTGTGTGTGTGTGTGTGTGGCACGTGCATGTGTTTCTGAGTTAAATTCGTCAGTAGGATTAGTGCCACTCCTGCAGCCAGTCCATATGGCACAGAGCTCAGTTTGAAGGCTGGCTCCACTCATTAACATTCCCCGATCGTAGAGGCCAAGGGGAATGAAAAAAATAAAGTGTGTGTGTGTGTGTGTGTGTGTGAGAGAGAGAGAGAGAGAGAGAGAGAGAGAGAGAGAGAGAGCAGGAGCATCTTTCTCGATCTCCAAAACGGTGTCGGCTCAGCAGTCTTGCCGGGTGCCACACTCCAATAAAACCGATACCTGCCCATCTTCTGCTAACACACTCCCACCACATACTCACCGCTGACTGATTTTGACATATTTGGTCCAAGTGAAAAGTTACAGCGGGAAACTATTCTAAGCTAATTTGATGAAAAGCAGAGGAAGCGAGGGGATGGGAAAGGAGGGTGGGCAGGAGCAATCCTCAGCCGAGTGTGTAGCATGACAAAAAGGGGTGTCTGCCATATGCTTGCTGTTGAAAAGGCAGCTGCCCCCAAAAGCCTCGGATTCCATGTTTCTGTGTTTTTGTGTTCGGGCGCCAGTTTGATTCTGTACTAATTACTATTTTGGAACATGAGGAAAAAAAGAAGAGGCGAGATGTGGGAATAGAAGTGTGCACATGTGCGTGCACACTTCTATAGAATAGATCCGTTTTGTTTTTTCCCATCCCAGGGCCTGTGCTCCCTGCCCTGCTGTTGTCTTCAGTGTTTCTCCTTTAACACAAGCTATTCTCATGGCGTATCCTTCAGCTATTATGCGTTACACCGGTGGCTTTTTATTTTTTCTGCTAATTTGAGCACAGGACAACAAATGTCTCTGCTCTTTAGGTGCCACACTTTTTTCTTTCTTTTTTTCACGTACAAACGTTTGACATTTAAGTGATCCTTTCACCAAGCGACCGCACAGACATATATGAAAGGTTTGGCTAAAGGCTACACAATATATCGTTTAAGCACTGGTTTTTACACTGTGCACATAAGAGGTTTGATGTCAAGTAAGGTAAATGATCTCTAACACTTTGTGCTGCACCTCACGCAGTTGTTATTTTCTATGAAGAATCTACATAAAAGTCTCTCTAATATAACACGATTTACTCCAATTTAAGGGTACACTTATACTTTAAGCGCAAAAAAGAAAAAGGCTGCTGGAAAACACAGAAAAAGGAAGCGCTAGTTCCACAAAGAAGCACGACTTGGGAGGTGAATCAATTTATTCATCAAATACATACGAGAGCCACAGAAGAAGAAGAAAAAAGTCTCATTTTCACTATTTTCAAAGGTGTTCAAATCATGTATTCAATGTTTTGTCCCATAGGCACGAGGTACAACTTTGTCTTCTTAAATCTCCACAGGCGTTGCACAACTGGATTTGGGCACTTTTATTCTTCCTTGGAGATCTGATTTAACGCTGGGCTTTGGCTGCCCGACTCAACTACTGTCAAACACTTGTCCTGAAGCCACTTCAGTGCTGTCTATGCTTCTTGTTTCAGCTCATTGTTGCGCTTTTGCTGCATTCATCCTTCCTTCACGTCCAACCAGTGTCCAGATACTACCACCACCATGTGATGTAGGATTGGAAGTCGTGGGTGAAGAGCAGAACTCTTCAGAGTTCTCTCTCTTCTCTAAAATCTGTAAAGAAAACACCAAAACAAGCTGTGATGAATCCTTAACTTACTTTAACTTACAAAACTTTCTGTTTTCTTTCTGGTCATCCTCAGGGTGTTTTTATGCTCACCGTGCGCCGCCTGTCACGGGTGTTGTGCGCTGATTTTGACATCACATCATGTGTCGCAATCTTTGCTGCACTTCGGCAAGTTGAAAACACAAGTGTACAATTATGTTGTTGTTTTTCCACAGTTTTAATGATGTTCCAGTACAGAAGCTCAGAGACATTTTTCTCTTCCTATATCAGGACTTCTGTTGTCTAGGTGGCAACACCTGTCGTTCAGGAGAATACTGAGTCATTATATTTCTGCCTCAGATCTACATTGTAACTTGTGCCATAACCCCATTTTAACTCTAACCGCAACCTTCTACTTAACCTGACGAGCACCTCACCAAGAAATGTAACGACACGTCGGGCTGATACAACAACGACTTGAATGGTGTGGAAGGTTGCTGAGTAGGGATAAAAGAAGTTTCTGGCTACTGCGTAAATTGACGTAAATTTCCAGCAGAAGTCTAAAACAACCTTGAGACAATTCTGCGGGGGCGAGTGAACCAACTTTTGCGGCGGCCTGGGGCCTTTAAAGTCCTGACTAAGAAATGTTCTCCAGTCTCTATAGACAACCAGCCTCTGAAGCTATTTTAGAAAGCTTGATGTGCCTCTTGTCACCACTTCCACCAAGGCACTCCTAGCTCTTTTTGGAGTTTGACGACACAGGGGGATCTCTAGGAAGCGCTCTGGTGGTTCCAAATGAGCTCTATCACACAATTTTGGAGGCTCGTGTGCTTCTGAACACACTAGAAACCTCACAAATTGC
This sequence comes from Astatotilapia calliptera, assembly GCF_964374335.1. Lineage (NCBI taxonomy): Eukaryota > Metazoa > Chordata > Actinopteri > Cichliformes > Cichlidae > Astatotilapia > Astatotilapia calliptera. Next base: position 27,275,940 of record NC_137427.1, on the reverse strand, counting down.
TATATCATGCCATAGTTCAGTAACAGTGTTTGTGGAATACTTTCATTATAGACATCTAATGAGACTAATGAGACTTTGTGGGGATAGGTTAATTGAAAAGTCTAAATTACCCTGTACCCTGCCTCTTGCCCTATGACAGCTGGGATAGGCTTTCAGCGCCCCCCGCGACCCTGAAAAAGGATAAGCGGAAGCAAATGGAAGGATGGATGGACATCTAATGAGAGTTTGGAGTTATTCGTGGCTCACCATGAGACTCTGCACAGGAGTATGCCTTTCTAAACTATCTGAAAACTTTTATACTTGCCAACTGAACACCAGCTGGATGTGGATGTTGCAAACAAACAATCTTTGTGGAAAAAAACTCATTTTGTGAAGCAAATGTTGCTCCCATACGCTCATGTTATGTGTTTTTGAATGTACTCGTGTCTTTTCAGAGTAGGTCACTTTAGCTGAATGCCTGCAATACTAGCAATGACCCAAAATTACTAGTCAATAGTGATATAGAAACCTTAGGAGTGTTTGGTGTTTGTCCCAAACTTCTTTGTATCATGCAATCTAGAAGTTGCTGAGGGACTGGATGTGCTTTATACAGCTGAAATACTGTGTAAGAAATCTCATGTAGGTCCCCCAAAATTGCAACCATGCAGTAGTTCGGTAACAACCACTTCAGGACACTCCTCACCTCTCCCTGCTGTTTTCATCTCGTTTCATTCCCCCGACTCCCTTTGGAAAACATGAATCCCAGCATGACATCTTAAACACTGGCAGTCGGTATCAGAATACAAGTCCAATCTCTCATAGCAGCTAACCTGTGGGTCACAATCACCTGCTTCTCATCAAAAAACCACCCAAGAGCACCTCACAGAAAATACCAAGGTCAAGCTCCTCCTATCTCTAGTAAATCGAAGTGTTATGGCCTTGTTAGTGACGGCGACTCTCTCACAGATCGCATTACAGATGGCGACGAAAAACATCCACATACACTGTGGAAATGCTGCAGTGTCAGAACTCACAAACTTAACTCTGCGCGTTGCACGTTATTTGGGGCACAAAAAATATAGGACACTGGAAAATACTGACAAAAATAACCACGCATGTATAGTGCTAAGTCCTACTAACTCGTTTTCAAGGCACCTTTGGTCCATCTCGTGCTAATTATGCAAAGTTTTCTGGTTCTTAACCTGCTTATCAAATCAGAATCCTCTCAAATCCCTTGAGGAATCCTTTTAGTCAGTTTGAGAGCCACAGGTGTCTGGCTTTCACTGCTCTGTCTGTGACATTCATTTACCTCTCTAGCGGCGGGGGGAAAACAGCATTTGTTCCTCAACGTGGAGCTTTGTTACAGCTGTAGAATCCACATAAGCTAAAATAAAATCAACACTGCAGAAATAATATGAAATATGCTTTATCCTCTAGTTTTGTTTTCCTCTTACAGATGCCTGTAGTGTTGGAAAAATGCAAAAGAGGCTTTCCACTGATCAGCAATCAGACACAATGTTAAAACCACCGACAGGTGAAGTAAATAACATTCATTATGCCCACAGTTCAGATCCATTTCAAATACCCGACTGGAATTCAAGTTGTTTTATGTATGCAGTGATCAGTACATACCAAAAGTGATCCAAGGAATAAAGAGATGGTCATGGGTGCCTAAATCATTTTGATGTAATGGGTAGAGCTGATGTTGATATGAAATGATGCAGCATAAATTACTGAAAAGCTTAACAATCTAAAGTCTGTTAAGCTTGCCAATACCAAATGCTCCAAATGCAAACATCACCTAGCAAAGACTGTGATCAGAGTGGTCCTATCAATCACGTTAAAATAACAAGTGTCACAATATTCACAATGTCTAGATTAACATTAATATTTTCCTTGATTCCTTGATACTGATCCAGTGTCTGATATGAGCAACATACTGTACATCAGCCCAGGCGACATTTATCAAACTAGATAAAGAGGACTGTGGCCTTTTAGAAAGCACTGTGACTTCCTGAGGAGTTTTTGAACAACGTATAACAGAGAATGGATATTTGGCCCCAGTGAGTTCAAAAAGGAGTCCTGTGAAATTGCAGTTCCACTCCGTCTCGCTACCCTGACAGACAGAAAGGAAATATGACACTTCAAGAAACTAAAGATTCTCTCATTTTTGCCACTTTATAGTATTTTACATCTAATTTCCTTTTCTCAGACGAGCGTTCTCTATCCCTGACTTCTCATTCACACAGTTATACTCTCAACTATATTATTTATTGCATAACCAAAATGAACTAAATTAATTCCAGAGGAGCTACATAGATCTTTAACTTTAGTAAAAGACCTATGAAATACTCTCCTTTTGCCTGAAACGCCTGAAGTCTGGTAAGTGTGACACACAGAAAACTTCACGTCCATATTTTGATTAATAAACACAATAACATTTTAGTAAATCAGGTACAGCTTGACATACAGAAAAAAGTAATAACCTAATGGAGATCTATGAATCCCTCTGCATTCATTTACTGGTGATACATCATATCAGTGTGTGTGTAGCAAGGAATGACCACTGAAAAAATGCTAAAAATATGTATTTTTAAATGTACTCTGGATAAAGTTTAAAAGTAGTTATCGTTAGGCCACTATGATATGTGTTACGCAGAAAAAGTCGACTCATCAGACCTAAGGAGCTTGGAAAGAAAAGTGTCTGGACTTCTTTAAGTTGCTTGAAGACGTTTCACCTCTCGTCCGAGAAGCTTCTTCAGTTCAGACCAGTCTTCTGGTCGTTTCCAGTCTTCTGTTATCAACATTTCAGTGAGCCTGTGCAAACCGTGGCCTCGGTTTCCAGGTCTTAGCTGACAGCAGTGGGACCTGGTGTGGTCTTCTGCTGCTGTAGCCCATCTGCTTCAAGGTTCAGCATGATGTGCATTCAGAGATGCTCTTCTGCAAGTGGTTCAAAGCAGTCCAGCAGTTTTCCTTTAACCTTTGAACTGCTGCTCACTGCATGTTACCTTGTTTTAAGACCATTCTGTGTGAACACTAAAGATGGTTTTATATTAAAATCCCAGCTGATCAGCAGTTTCTGAGATACTCAGCCCACGCCACATTTGCAGTCACTTAAATCCCCTTTCTTCCTCATTCTGATGCTCAGTTTGAACTTGTCTACATGGCTAACTGCATTAAGTTGCTCCCACGTGATTGGCTGATTGGACATTTGTTAACCAGCATTGTATACCCAATAAAGTAGCCATGAGCGTAACTGCATGCAGTAGTTTTTATTCCCTGCAAAAGATGAAAGAGCCAGTGAGAATGGTGTGTTTAAACTCTGTTTTCTAAGGAAGATGGACAAGCACCATTTTATTATATCAAACAAAAGCTTGTAAGAGTCATTAAAAGGTGGCACTGAGAAATGGTCAGAAACACTGATTTAAAAATGTACAGGTACTCTTAGTCTCAGGGAAATTTCCTTTTCAGGGAGAGAAAAGACTCCCCACTTCTGCCTCCGTGGTACCCCCGGCTGTGCTTGTGTTTAGCTGTGGGAACAGCCCACTTGGTGGCATGTCCTGAATAGAGGGCCTTCGCCTCTTTTGGTGATATGTAAGTGGATCAGCCAGCAAACAGGCTTTGGACCATTTCCTTCTTTGTTCTTTACTCTCATCTGGTTATTTTATTCTGTTGCGCACACACTTGTCACAGCCATTCTTTAAAAGTGCATTCATCTTTCTGCCCACTTCTTTTGTAGTCACCTTTGTCTCAGTGCTCCCTTCCTCTGCTCTGTCCTCTGCCCTTTGAGAAATTATTAGGACAGGAGGTAAAAGACAAAGAAGTGACAATGATTATGTGTAGTAATTAGACATCTCATAAGCAGCTCTCCAGAGAAGCCATCCTGGAGGCTGAGCTGTGTTGTGGAGAGTTGGACTTGGTCACTTGGAGCTAGTCCAAGCTAAACCAGACCCGCATTCCTTTCTTCTCTTTCCTCAGTGGGCTTACCAGGCCTGCTCCTAAACACAGTAAAACAGACAAAGTATATTAAACTAGGGTGATTTAAGAGCCAGCGGAGGCTTGATTTATCCCCACCTATAGATGCAGGGCCGTCTGCTTTGGCCAACATACCACCCCCTGCCATAAGAGTCTTGAGTGGGTTGAAGAGGGAGGGTGGAGGACAAAAAAGCAGTGGCTTTGGCAGCACCCATTAATAAACAAAAGACTGCCCAGCATTTTGGCAATGCATTGGTAAAAGGTCTGTAAAATGTATTTTTGGTTTCCCAAAGAAGAAGAAGAAGATTGCACAACAGAGAGAGATTTGCAGAGATATGTTTGTGTGCAACTATGCCTACAAGCTTCTCTGTCAAATCTGTTCCCTCAGTCCCATTGCACAATAATCAAATCGCTGATTGCAACTTCAAATGTTTTATTGTCTAATACAGTATGAAAACCCATTTGGAGACGTAATGAAGCCAGATCGAAATGAAAAAAGAAACAAAAAAAAACCCACTACTGCCTTGAAATACTCTTTTTCAGAGCTGAGACATGGTTTTTATTTTTGAAAAGCTCCCCTTTAAAACATCACTAATGAGCCAGAGGGCTCTAAAGTGAATGAATAAATAGACAAATAAACAGTTACGAAGCCCCAGCACATCCTGAAAATACACTCACGTCTCATAATATATGGAGAAAACAGGAATATAATGAAAATGAAGGCATGGGAACACAACTCAGTGTCCAGAGACAGTGTATTTTCACTCTTGGTTTAAATTACTACAATACTTTACTTTTTGGAAAAGTGAAAGCAAAAACTGTGGAAATATCATGCACCAATTTGCAGCAGAGGAAATTTTCATCAGAGTCTTGTGGAGAACATGATTTAGCTCTAGGTAATCACGCCCAATATAGCCTCTGTCAGGCCCTACAATCCATTCAGCTCTGCTCACCGGGAAGTGTGATGTGCTGCATGCACCTATCATAGCTATCCGGGGGCATTAATAATGACTGGGCTTTATGTACACTGCAGGTTCCACATGTGTGTTGAGCACCATGCCTCCCCATTATCTGTGGCAGTGCATTGCCCCATACCACATGAAACATGTATAATATATGAGCCGCCATGTTTGGCTGTAAAAACAGATGAACAGGCTGCTCGGCTGCTCTGCCAGACTCTGTGGCTGGCACTTCAGGACAACCGTGTCAATGCAGAATTTCACGGGCCAGTGGAAGGTAGCTTCTGCAAGGTTTACTGTCTGCTAATTTAAAAAGAAATGTTAAAATTCAAAGCTCTGAAATGCATTTGAATGCACGTGTGCACATGTTTTTCTGTACTTTTATTTCTTTAATAATGGGAACCGTACATTTATGGGAAACAATATAAAGAGGAGCTCAAAACTGCAGCTCCATCAATCCATCCATCCATTTTCATCTACTCATCCAATTCAGGGTCACAGGGGGGCTAAAAAAGACACTAATCCAATTGTCATAGGGTGAGAGGCAGGACACACTCTAGACAGGTCGTCAGTCCATCATGAGGCTGATACAACAAGACAGACGACCATGCACGCTAGCATTCACACCTGTCAATTTAGAAACACCAATTAACCAAACATGAAGTGTTTGACTGTGGGAGGAAGCTGGAGGGCCTGGAGAGGACCAACACAGATACAGGGAGAACATCCACATGCCACGCAGAAAATCCTGAACCAGCCAGTGGAGCCAGTGTTGCTGTGAGGAACATTCCTAACCAATGCAACGTATTTTGTCCTGCCTTTAATTACCCCACCTTAAAACTGACCACTGTTGTGGGGTTCAACACGAGTCATTGATTGGATCTTTTTTCAAAGTGTCTGCTTGTCTTAAAATATCAGTTCCATTGTGAACTTTCGGATAATAGTTTTAGCATTCATGTAATATCAGCTGTGAAATCAGATTTTAAAATTACCTGAATGAAACATTTGGAACTTGGAAAACATGATTCTTGCTTTCTTTTTTAGCCAGCTGGACTACAACTCTTTTCTTGAAACTTTTGCAATTACAGCTCATGCAGAATGATGTAGCGAGACATTCTTAAAACCCTGACATCCAGTTAGTTTTCAAATGCTTCGATTTGTCTTCAAATCAAACCACAATTACATTTCTGAACTCTTAAATTCTGCTGGACCTCAGATAATCAGGGAGGCTGGGGCTGACACAGAGCACACAATCAGCTTCTAGTGACCAAGCTGCCTTCTGCACAGGCTCCAAATATATATATACATTTATGTGCTTGCTGTTGTGTTTTACCTCATTTTAATTCAATTCAAAATTTAAAATCACTTTCTATCTTACTGCTTTTAAACTGTTCTCGCTGTACTTCTTTTTTTATATTTGAATATGTAGCTCTGTGAATTGCCTGTATACATAAAGCTGCCTTGCCTCGTCTTGCGTATTTATGGTCTGTTAATACACCACTTGTGAACTGTTATGGCGTGGTTAAAATAAAATGTTACAACATCGAGTGGGCAACAATACCAACCTCACTCTGGCAGAGATAATGTGCACTTGTGGGTGATGCAGTGAGCTAGCTGGAAGTTTACTCTGGAGTACGGTACAACTGAGCCATAAAGGGTTTTGTGGTTCCCTCTCCAAGTACAGTACAATAACTTTGTTTCAGTCATCTCGCTCGCTATTTAAAGTTCACTTTTCAAATAAAACTTGGAGTAGCTGTGGTGGATTGAAGAGGGGGAGGTGTTGTGTCAGTGTGAGGTATTAGCAGTTGCCGGTTTTCCCTGCGGTGGCACTGAGCGATGGCCTGCCAGTGAAAACGCAGTGAGAGATCTGATGACCCCTTCTAAAGTCCAACTTGAGGAAGCTGCTCCAAGATTTAGCCTGTCGCTGCGTGAGTGGTGGGGGGTAAGAGACAGAGAGACCACCAGGGAACCATGGAGAGAAGGGAGGGCAGAGAGGCAATGACCAGAGAGGAAAAACAAGTAAAAGAGAGTAAAAGTATCGATACCAACGCTGGTATTGGTATTTGATCGATATTAGCACAATAGGCTCGACACTTTATGTCCTTTATGTTCAAAATACCTAAAAAGCTGAAAGGTGTGTTTTGTGATCTACTGGTAATTAAAATCTGTTTAGAATTTGCAAATTGATCTTAGAAGTAATTTCACACTGCCTTTATAAGTTACATATATCGGTATCGGTATCGGTAATACTGAGCCTGTATTTTTGTGTGTAAACACAGATTAGCAGGTGTGTCTTTTGCTACGGGGAAGCGCACATTATCATGGGGGGACTAAAAGGGAGGTGTTTGCAGCTCTAAGTAGGGCTCATCTGTATTCTGGCCCTGCTTCGTGGAACACAAGCGGGTGGTATTCATACAAAGAGCATCAGCCACAGCTGCTGCTCTGAGAGTGATCAAGAATTCAAACACCCACGCAGCAGGGGTTAAGAGCAAACTCTGCTACTTGGGGATGCCAGGTGTTGTACGAGGACCTAAAACAGGAGCTCAAACTAAATTCACCAAACTTGCTCAGGTTTGATCTTAAATTTTCTCTTTGAGTAAGCAGCAATTTGGGCTAAAAACAACAGTTGGTGTTGGGGAATCTTTGGAGACACTGCTGGCTCCAAACATGCTCGGTGCCAGTTTTCGTTGTGAGGATTGGCAGCAGAGCAACAGTGAAATCAGGTGTGGATAGTTTCCGCCGATTTCACGTGAAGCGTGTAGGGCTGCCATGATGATGCTGGTTTCGCTCCAGAAGGATACCGCAGCAGCTGGCGCGGCTTATAGGACTGGTCTCAGTCAAAAACAGCTGCCCCAGGTAGGAACGTCGGAATGCTAAATGTGTCCCTACAGGCCTGATCTTTGAGCACAGCAGCAGCTTCCTCTCAGTGGGTTCTCTGATTTCACATCTCCGTGGAGGGACGACGCTAAAAAGAACACCTGCTTAATTCAGTGATATGCTGTTTTTCCTGTTTAAACATATACTGAAATAGTTTGGGATATTAGCTTACGTATATAGAAGCTCTTCTGGGATTCAGAAGGCCTTCAACGAAGCAGGTGGGTAAAATATAATCTGCATCTTGGATTTTGGTCTAATCTTTTTGATTAATCATTTATTCTACACAGTCCTACAAACTCAGATTACCTTTGAGAGCACCTGGATTATATATTTATAATATCATTAGGAAACATCTTTAATGACTATATCTATGATTCTGACAGCCTGGTTTTAATCAGTTTGTCTCCAGGCTTTGCTTGTGGAAACTAAAGCAATACTAAGGCTCTCCATGGCTCTTTGTAGGTTCTCTGAGCACGGACAAACGTTATAATCTTGGTGAAGTAGTGAAAAAGTCTAAAGGGCCTTTAAGTAACATGAACATGCTTAAATTATTTAATCAAATCCACAATCTTTTCCTGGAACATTATACAGCTTCTTATGCGTTTACTGAACTGCGGGCACGACTCAGGATGCAACCTGTCTGTCTTGCATGTCGAACTGAGTTGCTCTTTAGGCTGAGAAACAGTTATGTATATCATTTTGGAAGTATGCAGCATTACCTTTGAGAGATAGCTGTTCAACTCATTTATTTATGGGAAATTTAAAAATCTATCTGTGATGTGGAGTTGGACAGAGGTGAGCTCACTGACCTCTCGCCTTCGCCCAACCTTTGCTTTAGGCTAGTGGTTGGAGGTTATGTAGGCCGCAGCTTACACAAAATCATGCAGGGCTTCAGTGTGGAACAAGGAAAAACATGTGCTTTTTAAATCCGATTTAATTTTTGCCATCCATAAAGAGTCTGACAGTGTATGAAAGGTTTAGCGCATAAGTTGGTACTGTACTCCTTTACGCAGTTTGTGGCTACACACCCATACTGCACTGAGGTTCCGTATGATACAGTGTTGCCTAGGACGTATACGTCATTTGTTACCATTTCTTTAGTTAAATTTATTTAAATAGTCAAAGATGAGAAAATTTGTTAGTCATGAAAATGTATTTGTTTCACCAACGAGGTGTTTCCCAAAGAGCTAAAAATCTGACATCTTTGAGCACAGTGCGCAGAGTGTCTTTAGATAAAAATTCAGGAAACACAAGAAATGTCCTTAAGTAATAGAAAACATCCAGCAAAGAACTGACACAGGACCTGAGACCCTTCAGTTAATCCAGCTGCTGTTCACCGAAGCTTCATCAGAAATGGTCTCAGTGGAAGAAGTATCAAGGAGTAATTCTTAAGGAAGGGAGACAGGAGGAGAAGCGGTTATGGTATCCCAAATTACATAAAAACTGCACTGTGAAAATCGCAGCACGGGAGAGATCAGGAGAGAGGTACAACAGTGAGTCTACAGTCGTCTGGAAAACACAGTGGAGGCTCTGTCATGGTTTAGGGCTGCATCTCATCCATAGGTGTTGGAGATCTGGTCAAAATTTGTGAATTTATCAATGCAGAAAAACACACATGCGCGCGCACACACACAAAACAGATGAATTCTTCAGTATGACAATGATCCCAAACACACTGCCAGTGCAGTAAAAACATACCTGGATAGAAAAACACACAATAGTACACCATCAGTCATGGATCAGAGCCTGGACCTCAACATTATTGATAGTGTGGAATCATCTTGACAGAGAACAGAACAAAAGACAGTGAACATCCAAAGAAGAGCTTTGATTGAAAAGCCTGGAGAACCATTCCTGAAGACTACTCAAAGAAATGAGCAGAAAGCTAGGAGAGAAGAATAACGGTATTCATACCAAATTTTCATTTTCAAGGTTGTTGCAATTGTAAGAATTCTGTTTTTGCCTTATATACTGTATTTCCACATATATTAGCATATGTTTAAATAAATGCCTACAATTATTTCCCATTTTCTTAATAAAATATAAAATAAGCGGTGGCTCAAGACTTTTGCATTATGCTGTAGTACAAGTTAAAGATGATTATAAAATGCATACTCCTACAGTTTGTTGTTTTGCTGTAACACCTGCAAAGAGGATATGCAAAATAAGCAAAACAATATGATCACAGAAGGGGAAAAACACATTATACCACTTTCAAGCACATTTTGCTTGTCATGTGTTTGCTATTTATGTATTTCACGCGTTAATTTTAAAAGGCAAAATTGATGCAATACTTTGTTTAATTTGTGGCTTGGAATGACACACAAAGAATGGCATTTATGCAGTATTGCAAAGCTGTTTGTGAGCGACAAAACTTAAGTGTAGAAATAAAACAAATGAACGCCTAAATTACGCTCCCACGATGGAATCTAATGCCTCTCTTTTGCGAATGACCTGTGGCATGCCGGTGCTAACAGAAGGTTCCGTAAGTGGACTTGTGGACTTGTCACAGTACTGTATGTAATGGAGTTTTTATATCCATGCACACAAAAGTAAAAAACATGAATCAAAAGATTACATTTTGGGACAATTTCACAAACTGCACACTACCCACTTGATGAATGTCCCTTAGAGACACCAGCCTGGTATCGTAAAAAGGCAGTTTCCATAAGTCAGTCTGCACATTGTTGCTGCGACTTCCATTTCACACTGTGTGACCCCCCCAACACCTTAACTGATATTTATATGCAATTTTCAATATATCACACTCAAGATCATTAAAAGAATAATTCTCTTTAAAAACAGCTGTCCAGAGGAAACGGAATAATAATTTAACTCTTTCTTTTAACATCCAGAGAAGGAAGTCTTGTTAATATATTATTGTAAAAAGCTTCAGCTGCCCTATGTTTGACAGTACGAGCTCCTGAGCACCCATCCAACCAAACTTTTGTTGTTGTTCCTTCAGTACTTCAAACATCTGCATAAAATTAAAAGCTTAATGATATTCTCTCTGTGGCTTGAAGCAATTTAAAATGTATAAACTAAGGCGTGGGGAGATTTTAACATTCACAAAGCTGAGGAATAAAGATCCAGCCGTGCTGCATTAACAGCCCCGACCTGTCGGGAGCTGCTGTGAATATCTGCTGCATTACTACAAAACTTGCATACATGAGTCGCTTCTTGAACTTGGTCAGTTTCCTCCTGTCTTTGTATGTGTGAGTCACCGTTTTATTTTTATCGCCTTGAAGGAACACCCACCCCACCCCCCAACTGACTACCTCAGACTGGACTTCTCCGGAAAGATCACAGAGGAGGAAGAGAGAGAAAGGGCTCCTCCCTGTGGTGAGGCTTCAGCTGTCCATCTCAAGGAGAGGGTGGAAGACTCCCTACTCCATAGCAACAGTCCAACATAGCAACAGCCAAGATAGCTTTGGATGCCATTCAGAGAGTATCGTGTATCTTCACTCAGTCCTTAGAAACAGAGGACATTGTAAGGAGCGCAGGATCATAATGCAGGCTGCTTAGCTTTAATTTCACTGCCACTTTTCTCCTTTGGTTTATGGAAGTGACTGTATGCGACTTCAGTTCAGAAGTGTGAGGGTTGTTGTTTTTTTTTCAAACTGCAGGCTGTGAAATAAAAAGTCAGGTGCTTATTTCTGATTCATGCTGGGCAAGGAAAAGAAAACTGAAAAGCAGGAACTGGAAAATCTAGGCAGAACAGAAATGACTGCCATCGAGCGTTCAAAGATTTAAGCTCTGCATTTGAATAACAACACCTCTCAGCGCCCTCTGGTAGAAACGTCTGAACCGAGAATTTGTCACTCCTTATTTGAACTTTTTCCTCGTCTTTTCCACAGTCCTTATGATGAATCATTCAAAATCCCGGGCTCGAAATGAGACCAGACAGGGACAGAAACTTCTCTCATACTGAGCTTGCAGCAGCCAGCCCAACTCCAATTTCAGCCCAACAATGCGGCACTTTGATCAGAATTTATGGCTGATTTAGGGTGTCACCAGTAACTGTCTATCACTCCTACGCAGGGCCTCTAGGAGCAGTCGAGCTGAGAATGCCGGGGTTGGGACATGCCAGGAAATCAGGAATAGGGTGACAGATGGCAGACCGGATGTAAATCGAAGATGCATGTCAAGCCAGATTTGCCCTGGCACCACCTCTCTCTGTCTGTATTTTACTTTTTGTCAGCAAATTCTAAAAGTAAATTGGCAAAACTCTATTAAGATTTATCTTTGTAGCCAAAGCCTGAAGTACTACACTGTAGGTCAACCCTCTGCTGTTTACCAAAACCTGTCGACAGCGTATATCCACAAACCCCCATGTTGTTTACCATTATTTTGAATATTAGCGCTATTTGAAGTCAGTCCCACAAAAAGTAATTTGGACTGGTGATGTTGATCTAACAAGATTACCAAACCAGTAAATAAAAGCATTCTCCAGTAAATACACCAATCTCATCACCTTAAGTATCATTTACTTTAAACCACAATGTCGGTCTGTTTGAGCCAAAATTTCGAATGAAAGTTCAAAAAGGAGAGATCATTTGAAAAACCTGAACATCAAAGCATTAGAACTGAAGCCCCCACCCTCCCAGACTGTAGAAGCAATAGTGGTGGTGAAGATAAAGATGGAGGCTTGACTGAGTGAACAGGGTGAGGTGAGATTCAAAGCACAGAGGCCATAGACTGATTGGGTTGGAGAGGGCAGGCCAGAAAATGACTGGACCAGAGTAATGATGTCAGTATTGAGTTTGACAGCGTGGGAAATTATAAGTTGGATGACTAAACACCCAGAAAACTGGTAGATGAGCGATTACAGATCTTCATTATTGAACTTACACATAAACTTCAATTCTCAGCAGGAAGACATCGACTACTCTGAAAGCCACGGGCAAAGTAACAAAGATAAAAGAAATTACCAAGAGACAGATGATTTTTAGACACAATGTTGTGCAAAAGTCTTGAACCACCCCTTGATTCTTTGTATTTTGCCTCTTGTCATATTAAAGTGGCTTCTGGACAGCCATCCTTAAGGAAAGGAAACAAGAAGGAGAGGCTGAAGTATGCCAAATTACACTGCATCTGTTTCCCATTTCCCTAGCAAAACAAAGAAATTAGGTGTGGCTCAAGAAATTTTTATATCTTGTGTGTCCTTGTTAATGTAACTCAAGGTTAAAGGCAAAAGAAGAATCATATTATTTTACTCTTCATATTACAATAAATGCATTGAAGAGATTGATATATTCTTCAGTGTGTGTGTGTGTGTGTGTGTGTGTGTGTGTGTGTGTGTGTGTGTGTGTGTGTGTGTGTGTGTGTGTGTGTGTCACATTCACACTGAGTGCTCTTTTACATCCTTTACTCCACATAAAAAACTGTATAGTTTGAATAGCGCTGCATGTGAGCTAGGCCGGAGTGTTTTTTAAGGCCGCACGGCTCAATCAAAAGACAATCTTCCTGCCTCTCACTGTCACACATTAGCCTTGTTGCACTTGGCTCCCCGTGGCCATTATGTGAATGGAGTCTGTGCCTGTTCTGTCGCTCTTTGATCATTCCTGTTATTAACCACTCACCAGATACATCTGTCAGATGTTTTACAGTTATGGTTTCATACCATTAGGCACCTGCTGCAAATCACAATGTCAACTATCTACAGGGGTTTGCCATAATACCAGCAATACCTGTGCAACCTAATGCAATCCGGTGCTGTAGCTCTGCAACAAAACCTTTAAATCTTTGTGAGGATAACGCTTCACTTTTATTCGCTGTTTAAGTTTCAGCTGTGTCAAATTCTTAGGCCTTAGTTTCACGAAACTCTGTACTTAGTCAGCCTGTTTTATTTGTACTACATACAGATAAAGTGATGCATTGATCCTCTTTTTTCTGTTTTTTTTTTGGATCCATGTCTACCTGACACAGTCAAAGATGAGAAGATGACAAAAGGAGCAGAGATACCAATGTTTCTGTCAGTAGAAATGCAGCTTCACCACCTTGGTGAGCTCTCTGGGATTTCATGACCCAGCTGTAGACAAAAATAGACGTTTTCATAGAACCACAGACCATCTGGTTGCTTCATCCATTCTCTCTCTCTCTCTCTTTTTCATTTTTGAAAGATGAATGTGAATCCAAGAAGGGTCTCTCTGGTGTACTCGGCATAAATTCTGCAATAATATTAGCATAACAGATTAACCATTACCTACTGTGAGCACCAGATACAACCACAATTGGTCTTCAGGCTTGAGCCTCATGCAGAGAGCCGAGGTATGTAGTTAATCATTAAAGCATTTTTTTAATCAATTCAGATGGAAAAGAGCTGTGAGGATGGAGAACTGTCAAGCAGAGAAACTGCTTTATTTTGTGGCGGTAGCTCATCACCACACTGTCGAGGAACGCTGAACAGCTTGTCGGGCTGCACTTGTCTGGGTTGATAGTGGCAATCAAGTCTGTTAAAACCTGCGTGCTGGCGGCAGCACTTCTCACAACGAGTTTGCACAATCGCACATTAAAATCAACAGCATTAACTCATCAGTTTCACACTTCGCTAGTCGTCCCATTTTCCGAGCTTTGGAGAACTCGATTTAAATAAACAGGAGGTTTTACCAAAACCTGCCACAAAACTGTCTCTCACCGTCACCATCATTTCAGTTACCGCTCACTGCTAGACAGGACAGTTTCCTCACTTTACACTGAGACTCATTACCAAAGAAAAAAGCAGGCATCATCTGCATCACATCTCTAAATGGCATAGTCAGAAACTGCCCTGTAAATAAAGTTCATTAAATTGTTTATTAGTTCTAGTTGAGCTCAGTGCAGCCCATTTTGCATTATATTTTGCCTCAAGAAGGCAATTTGTTTATGCATATGAACTACATTGAACCATACAAGACAACAGACCATAGAAATGAGCCAGAGTGTCTACTGCGAAACAATAAAGCAGATCACCACGGGTCATGGGAGGCCTGGAGTGGAGTCAGTGTTTCGACTGAACAACTGAATGCAGTTAAATACATAAGTATGATACAGTAGTGCGCAGCAAATAAGCAAAGGGAATTCAGTCAGCCACCTGCATCTGGAATTGATGTGTTGTTAAATGGATGCGGAGTAGTAATGAGTTTATTTGGTGTCTGAGACAGACACTCCCTGCAAGCAAACGCCGAGCTCAGCACAGAGGAGACTGGCGAGTGACAGTGATAAACTCCACCACAGGAGAATCAGAGCCTACAGGTGGAGGCCGGGCTTATGAAATACTGAAAGAGCAGAGGGAGGGTAGAAGTGGTGTCTGCATTTCAGGCTGAGCGCTAGCCGGCCCATGCATCTTTATTTGCCTTATGATCCGTATATTTTAAAAAATAATGTTTATATCAGCAAATACAGGACACCATATACAAAGACTGGCCAACCAGACTGGGCTCTAGTATAAACTCTGGAACTGGAACTGTGCTGTTTCTCCAAATGTAATATGAAAAACTGTCAATTTAATGTACTTGCATGTATATGGGGCTTTTCTAGTCATACTAGAATAGAATAGAATAGAATAGAATAGAATAGAATTCAACTTTATTGTCATTGCACATGCACAGGTACAGGGCAACGAAATGCAGTTTGCATCCATCCAGAAGTGTTTTAGTGATATAGATATATTACAATATATATTAGCAATAGTATAGATATGTAAGTATATTACAGAAATGGGTCTATTATGGTATGTTATAATGTACACGGTATGAAGTATGTTGTGAATATTCTATAACTATAAGTATGTACAGGCTGTCGTGAGTACAAGCTATGTACAGGATATGAACAGGATATAAATATGAAAAACTATACAGAATATGAAATAAATAACTTTACAGAATCTGAGATATACAGCTATACAGAAGTGGGAACTATGCAAGTTATAAACAGTTGTAGGATTAAAAATTATCGAATGTACAGAATGATTATTTACACAGAGCTATACAGTAGTGCAGTTAAGATAAGTGAGGGTGTAGATAGTTTCTATACTAACCCCTCAAGTCACATTTTAGCGAGTCACATTCAGATTGCACTGAATCCATTAGTTAAACTAATGTGCATGTCTTTGGACTGTGGGAGGGAGCCAGACTAACCGGACGGAGCCCACACAGTCTGAAGGAGAACATGCAAACCACTCCACCCTTATGCCATGCAAGCACACAGACATGCCATGTTTACCTGCTGGTTAAATGTGTGGAGTGTGGAGAGAAAAATCATGCAAATCATCACCTCTCTGTGTCAAAAGTCAAGGTAAGTGTCCATTCAGGCCTATGTTGCAGGGAAAAAAAATGTGAATTACTCCCTTTTAACACATATCTCCATACACTGTGATCTTTCTTCCCCATTTCAGTGCTCTTTTCCTTTAGATTTAAAAACTGATGAATATACACAAATGATGTATTTTATATGTGTCCAGAGAACTTTGATCTTCAGTCGCAGTTTTACTCAGACTTGATGGCTGCACCTGAATGCTTTGGCTTACTTTCAAAGAAACTTTATCATAAGGTAAAGTAAGATATTTGGACTAGTCATATGAGCAAAAGCACAAATGTTACTAATAACAATAAAGACTGCTCTGTTCCCAAAGTGTCTAAGTAAGCCAAGGCTGTAATAATATAACAAAGTTAATTAATAATAAAGTAATCATCAACCACTAAAAGGAGGCATATTTGAAAAGGCTGCCTAAAGGGTTTTCTCTTCTCTTGGTCTCAAAGCTGGTCTGAAATGACAGGTATTAAGGTAGGTAAATTGTGCACCATATATGCATGTGTGTATATAATTTATACAATGTATAAATTAGAAAGAGGTAGTGCAATATTTTAGCAGTCTACAATAAGCAACAGCCTGGAACCAAATGCCACCATGCAGACAATAAAGATAGATTTGACCGTAAAACCACCAAGGCACTCATATAAATGTTTAATTGTTGGCAGGAAATTTGACTTGTTCCATTGCTGCATTGGCTCAGCTGCTTGGTCTGGATGAAAAGGAAGGAAAGTGCCAAGGAGTCAATGCTCAGAATGGATCCGTTTGGGGTATTCAGGACATGATTGTCTGTGGCTAAAGCACACAAAAAGGAAGAAATCGTGGCTATCCATTAGCGATGGTTACAGAAAGAGTCTCTGTGTGCTTCTGTACGTGTGCATCTGCGTGTACATGTGTATGGGATGTGATGTGAACCCCTGCTGCTGGATAACCTCACTGTGTGAGATCTGACAGCTCCCACTGCTGTCTCTATGACAGGATAAAAGAGCGCCTGTGTGTGTGAGAGACTCAGATAGTGAAAAGGAGGAGGAAGTGGCCACAAAGAAAGCGAGAAACCAAAGCCTTTTCACACAAAAAATAAATATGTTCACTCAAGTAAATGTCTCTTTGAAAGCTTATCTGTTTGAGCATGAACAACTAGATGTCCCACACTTCTTTGAAACTCACAACAAGCGACTGCAGGCGCGATGGTATCTGCTGAGCTGTTAACAAGACGAAGAAAATCTAAGATTTAAGTCATCAAAAGTCTTAAATGTAATTATGCCCCCAGTGCTGTCTTCAAACAAGGCACAGCACCATAGGAACCATCTGATTTCTTTCTAAAAAAAATATGAAGAAACAAGGGTACAAAAAGCCTCCCCCCAGCTTGCTTTCAAGCAACAATTATAAAGTTTTTAAAGAGTGGCGTATAAGCACACAGAAGGACACGGGTCTGCACCGCAAGATAACAGGTGTACATTCATTTCCCACTTTTAAGTCAAAGAAATACAACATATTGACAAATGCAGCAACAAACAGAGACGTCGATACAGTTTGTGGGCCTGTTATTGTTGTGTGGTTCGGAGCAGTCCAAGCATACAAACCCTGCCTGCAAGCGTGTAATTTGCTGTGACACTTGTGAGATGGTTTGTGCTCCCGGAGAACTTTGATGTATTTGTAGCATTTCCAAGCCATTTGCCCACTTTGGCTTTAAAAATACAGCTTCCATCAAACAGCAGGTAGAGGGTACATGAAGTACGCTTATCAACAGTGAATGGAATCCACCATTACATATTAGTTCTTAAGTGTACTTAAGGTCTTAAGGACTTAAAAGGATTTTTGGGATTTCTAGGCTATTCCAATTACTGCAGCCTTTAAAGCATGGGTGCTAAAAAAAACTTATAAAACATTTACATATGACAACTTATGAAGAAACGTTAGTATTTTAATTTGCTATGGTGCTCATTTGTTTTGGGTTCCAACAAATATTTAACATGCAGAAAGCTCTGGAAGATTACGGTCCATATGCGGCACAGCAGGCTTTCATAAGCGAATTATGTTAAATATTTTACACAGACACAGATATTTTTCTCCAAAATTATGAGGTGTGAACTATAACACAGTGCCGACTGGTATTCAGTCAGTGGCTCGGTTCAGGGTTCTGCCTGGCAAGTGGATGGACGTTGAAGGAACATGGATGCATCTATGCAGTGTATTCTAGTTGTGCATGTGTTCTTTTCTTCTAAGTGGTTCACACTTATAATCAAGGTACGCAGGAGAACATTACTGAGCATACAATGAATAGAACCCTGAAGCAGATGGGCTATAGCAGCAGAAGATTACACCAGGTGTCACTCCTGTCATCTAAGATCAGGAAACTTACAGTATATAAACAGTATATCTTATACTATAGTATAAGAAATACTGTATAAGTCTCAGTAGATATCCTACACAATACATTTAGGCTGTAAACATTTACAATTAGTTTTTTTTCCTGTTACTTTTCTGTGTGGGTACACGTGGCTCTAAAATAAAAGACCTTCTGCTTCCTGGAAAGTATCAAAAGCCACCACCCAACTGTAAAATCCTAAAGCCAGTGTGTGCATAGTTTTCTGCCAAGCAGTAGGCATTGTGGCTGCAAGTAAATTAACTTAATAATGTCAGTCCATAGAGTTTGCTAATATTGGCCACTACACACTGCAGTGAATACATGCTGGCAGAAGATTAAGTCCTGAGGGGTAGAAACATAAAGACAAGTGTTATACGTGCTATTCCTTATATTTTACAGACATTGACTTATTTAAGAGATTTAATTAAAAAGTGTGAGTGATTCCCACAAGATTAGAAAAACAAGTGAATGTTAATTTAAGAATAGCTCTTTGATCAGGATATTCAGAAACAGGCATCTCACATATACCATAATTTGATGGTGAACACTAATGTGGGAAGCCTCACATTCTGTTCCACTCTGTTCACAGCCAACAAGGCTTCTTAAAGTAAAGATTTCTTACTAAATCTGTCCCGAGGTGGTCTCAGAGAAACAGCACACCAGAAGCCTGCAGGTAGAACAGGGGGTAGGCTTAAAATGGCTACATTTAACCCTCCTGAGACAGCTGTAATTGCAGCTTGCTACCTGCCTGGCATTCATCTAGACGGTGAATATTGCGATAGCACCTACAAAGTGTCACGATCATCCATTTAAGAGCAAACTGCTGTTGTGCAATGATGTTCCCTGTGCAGCACATACGTCTGCTGTCTGCTCTGCCTGTTGTTTTGGATGAAACGAAAACGGATTTCACTTTCAGCCGAGGAACAAAACTCGCACTAGTGTGGGAATTATGGATGATGTACAACAAATTAGGGTAGCTCTGCGCTTCATTTGATTAACGCAGAAACAAACACAACACTTGCTTCTTTTTCTTCTATATAATCCTTCACTTCAAATAAAGAAGTTGTATGCGCAAATAACATTAAGAAGAGAGGAGTTTTCATATCAAATGCATACCACCAGATATGAGCAACTGCCTATTTTTTAAAGTGGAAAGCTATATCATAGACGCTGCAAATAAAGCTGTTTACTTTGAAGTGAGGCTCAGCTCGCATACAGCAGCATCTTATTGATACATGGCTGTTCTCCTTTGCAGCCTGTGGATGACTCATTCTTCCAGCTGAACGCCAGTATACACAGCTGATGGCAATGTTTGCATCTCGGAGCACATCAAACAAAGAAAATCTGACGCTTCAGCGTTACGCTAAATGCCTCACTTGAGCATCCAAATGCATTTTACTTTTAAAATCTTTGCATGCAGAAATATAGCAAGAGATTCACTTTTCACCCCGATTCTTGAAAAAAATGCTGATTTAAATTAGACAAAACAACTAAACTACCAGCATGGAGAAGCATGAATAGGTGAACAAGAGGTAAAACTGTAAATCCATTTAGCCAAATGTACACTAAATAAAAAAGCACTTCAGAAAAGGGAAGTGGTGATTTATTGCTGTCATAATTTTTGCAATTTTTAGTCTTTCATTTGGTTTAGATTTAGTAGGTTTAGCCTTTAACAACATTGTTTACCAAAAAAAAGCCATCTATAAAACACAGTTTAGGCTGTCATGGTTTGGGGTTGCAGCCAGTGGTGTAGAGGATGTTGTCAAAATTGATGTAAATATGAGCGCAGAAAAGTATCATAAGATTTTGATTTACTATGTGATACACCTGGAAAGTATCTCATTGGCAACAGCTTCATTTTTTAGCATAAAAATGATCCCAAACACAATGTCAGTGTAGTAAAAGCATATCTGGATAGAAAAACACACATATCGCATGGAAAGGTCTTACCAGAACCCAGACAACATTCAAAGAAGAGCTTTAAATGTCCTTGAAGATACCTGGAGAACTATTTCTGAAGACTACTTAAAGAAATGACAAGAAAGCTGCCTAAATAAGTTTAGACTGTGCTGAAAAATAGACGATCATAGCAAATATGGACATTAAGATTGGCAGAATTATACAAACTGCTTTGGTCTTATATGCTGAATTTCCATATACATTTATGTTTTAACAGAATTTTTTTTTTTTTAAATTAAAGGTGGCTCAAGACTTTTGCACAGTGCTATATATACACAATTTCAAATACAGGATCCTTTCATCCTTACTTCACTTAACCTTTCGCTTTCATGTGAGTGTGGGACACTTCCACGTGATTATAGTGTCTTAGAAAGAACTTGTAAAAGAAAAAAAAAGGATGGATTGTAACTGCTCTTTATTACAGCCCAAATACAAATGTCCTGATTTATGGACGTAACTTGCCTTTTCATGAATAATAAGACATTATTGAATCAGCAAATAAAGTGGACAGCAAGATGACCTGACATGTGACTGAAATCAAAACATCGATTAAGGTACAAGACTGCTTAATCAACTGCAGGCTGGTTAACAGATTACTAATCCAGTTTCATCCTTTAAAACACAAAACTGCTGAGTGAAAACATGACTCGGACTCAACTTTTACTTATGACAAAATGATAAAAACATCCAAATTTGAAAAATATGCTGATACATTTGGATGGAAAAAAAGAGACGAGACTGCCAGTTTGGCACTGATCAACACTCCACTCCGTGCTGACACTGGAGCCAATCTAAATAACTTAAAATGTTTAGTGACAAATAAACCCCCGAAAGGCGATGCGCAACAGTCCCACCTTAAACTAACAGAGGCACAGCTAAGGTCAGACTAAAACTCAGGACTTAAAAGTGAACTTCAGTAAAAGCCAACATATTCCTTGAGTTCGGATAACTCCCAGATAACACAACAGTTGAAGGTTTTCGTGGTTTCCTAACATGTAAACCCAGAAAATGTCATTTAAACCGAGCTGTGATTGTGCAGCGTTTGTGGGTCTTTATTAAACAGCAGCAGGTCCAGCAAACACACTCCACCAGTGCTCTCCCCCTCGTCCATCAGTCTTTATACTCCGTGTACTTCTTGGCTGACCCCTGCACTTTGCTGGCGGGGTATTTCAGACGGTTTAGAGCCATTTTACGGAGCACCGCTTGTGGGAGATCCACGCGACACTTCTCGGCCAGCTCCACGAGGTAGATCAACACGTCGCTGAGCTCGTGCGCCAGCTGCTCCCGCTCGGTCTCGGTCCAGTCCGGCAGGCCCTCGGCTACCTCTCCCTTCCACTGGAAGAGCTCTGCCACCTCGCCCACCTCCCCGACCATGGCCAGCAGAAGGTTGCGGGGCTGGTGAAACTGGTTCCAGTCTCGCTCGTCCGTAAAATCGGCCTGCATGCGCCTAATATCCTCGATGGAGGGCTCGGAGCTGAAGGTGAACCTCTGCGGCCGCTTCGACTGCGGCGACGCCTCTGCACAATCTCCGTTTACCGCAGCTGTGTGCGCCTCTTCATTGACCCCACACGCGTCTTTTCCGTTTGTTGCCATCATTTTCTGTGTGTTTAAACAAACTCCGAGGCTTGTAAACAACCCGCCTCTCTCCTATCCAGTGAAGAAGTCCCGCCAGTTCTCAAACCGGAAATGATGCCTCTTTACTCGGAAGCTGGAAAATACACAATGCTGGGGTTTGTAGTTTTAAACCTCAGCTAGCGGCGTAGGCCTATATACTAACTGCTACTTAAAAAAAACTACAATTCCCGTGTTTGTCAGAGCAGCGACACCAACATGGCTGCCTCCTGTGTTGCAGCAAGTGAGCTGCTCAATAATATAAAACAAATATCAGCCTTGCGTCCAAAGGCTTCGTACGCAGTTAGGGCCGTGAGCACCACAAGCCCACAGTGCCACGCTCAACTCCCGCAGAGGGCACGAAGGTAAGAAAGGGTGCTGAGTTATTGTGTGTGCGTGTGTTTATCGTCTCTGACCTGCAGGTTAACCTGCATGTTGCCTTGGTGTTGAGCTATAATAATACCTCTTTAGGGTCTTCTTATTAACAGCAGCCGGGTGAGAAAAGTCATTAACGGCAGCCTCCACTTGTCAGCCTGGTAAAAAACACTGCAGACAAAAGAACATTACTGCGTATGCGACATGATTCGCGATTTCATCAACAAAATACGCCCTGAACATTATGCATTCATGTGGTCGAACAGCTTAATATACGTTTATTAGTCTTTTAAACGGCATTTGGAGTATAAGCTTTATCTTGTGGCTCGGTTAAAAACAGTTAGCAGAGGATGGTTTCGATCCATCGACCTCTGGGTTATGGGCCCAGCACGCTTCCGCTGCGCCACTCTGCTGTGGAGTTATGAAGGTGATACAAATCTAGTGGCTGAGCTAACGGTGCAAAGATTTTCTTAGGGCTTGACCTAAGATAGATGAGGAATAATAATGGATGAAAATCAGTAGAAGCAAGATAGAACGTGTGCATGGAAGAGAGGTACAGCAGGTGCAACAGTAAAGCTGCAGGAAGCAGAGGTAAAGAAGTTGGGGTCAACCAAAGCAAAGGACAACGCTCAAAAGAGGTGAAGAAAAAAGTGCAGGCAGGGTGGAGCAGCGGAGATTAGTGTCAAGAAGGGATTTATGACACAAGGATAGCAGCAAGATGGTAGTGGGATGTATGGTTTGAAGATGGTGTCATTGACAAAAAGACAGGAAGCTGAGCTGGAGGTGTTTAGATTTCCTTTGTGAGTAACCAGAACGGACTGTATTAGAAATAAGTTCATCAGAGTGACAGTTCAAGTTTTACCATTTTGGAGACAACGTTTCAGAGTCAAGGCCAAGGTGGTTTAGATGTGTACAGAGTGGCCAAGATAGTGGATACAATGGACAAAGGATGTTAAAGATGGAGCTGCCAGGCACGGCAACAGAGAAGATTCATGGAGGTAGAGGAGGACATGCTGAGGGTTGTTGTGAATTTGTTAAAAAGTTTGTTAAAAAACTACCATCATAGTTTCAGTTTAGGTATGGTTATGTACCAGATTTTTACTACTTCCTGGATACTCAACCGGTTGCCTTGGAGCAAAAAAAAAAAAAAAGTCATGTTACTTTTATTCTACTTAAGTAGTTCAGTTTCATGTGGCTTTATGCTTCTAGCCCAATTTAAAATTAGTTATTTTTCTTTTTACTCTGTTTCATGTGAAATCTATAGAGCAGCTAAGGAAAAAACACACATTGTGTGTCCATATTAGATAAAGGATGTTGAATATGGAGGGAGACTACAGAGAAAATTCATGGGTGTAATGAAGGAGGACATTTAGAGACCTGGTGATACCAGGGGGTGCCTTTTGCTAAGGCGATGTTGTCTTTATCAGTTTTATTTAGCTTTTCAAAGGGTTAAGGCAACAGTACAGACAGCAGTCTCTGTGCTTTTGTCCATAGAGTCACTCGAAGAGACAAGCTATCCATCTGCCATGGTCACAGGATGCCGTTAGAACACTGTAATAACAGATGACGTCAACGTGTGGTGCAATGTGAAAGATTACACGGAGACAGAATAAGACAATATGGAGCCTTTCATTCAGGATGCTCACCAAGCCTCTTACATCTGTGGCAGAAATCATGTTACTGTCGTGCAGTGTATCATACATCAAATGCAGTCTGTGTCTGAATAACAGGATGCCACGAGTTAAACAGATTAATGCAGACAGACATTTTAAGCTTTTCCTCTCTGAAGAGTGCTTTAGGATTGCGTGCATGTTTCAGCTGAGAGAAACTACACAATATCAGTCCACTATGTACCAGTCATACTCCTTTAGGATATTAAATCAAGGCTACAACATAATGCAATTTAAATAACTACTGTATTATTATAGGGTCTTTACTTTAGTATAAGCACCTTAAGGCAATTGTGGTTGTGGTTTGGCACTACATAAGCAAAACTGAATTGAATTGAATTGAATTGAACATCAAAGTGGCACCTGAGTAGAACATCTGTTGCAGACACTAAGCTTTCCTACTAGTTTTTCTCAGTGGTCACAGATATAACTGTGGCTGCAATTCTTTTTGCTTGTATCTAGATACAAGCAAAAAGCGGCTTTTTTTTTTTTTTTTTTACTTCTCATCCGTAAATAATCTGCTCTTTCACGTGATTCAGTTTATTTTGAAAAGTCTCAACAGGATCTTGAGCTTTATTGTGAAAGGTTTATGTGGAACATAAACAAGCGGACACGCGAAGGTGTTACGTCCGTCCGTAGTGTGGTTATATTAAATATAAGAGAAAGAGAGAACTTTAAGAAATTAATATAGCCACTACAGTGACCATCAGAACGATGAAAAAATATTGCCGTAAACAGTTTATTTTGCCACACCACCAAACAAACGATAGCGTAAAATGAAACGATAGATGTTTTTATATCATCATCCGATATATATCGTTATATCGAACAGCTCTAAAGAAGATTATTATTTACTCTCTCTGTTAGGATTATATTTCATTTAGATGATTGTTAAAAAAAAAAATCCTCAGTGCCTGAAAGTGAGCTTAACTTTCATATTGTCAGGACACCACGACACTACCAAGAAACTGTAAGTGGGACCAGAAGTGGAAACACTAACTTTTCAAAAGCAAAGCCAGAAACTGAACAGCTGTTTTGACTCATGCTGTGCAGTTCATTCATCTTTGAGTCTGTTATGGCGTTTTTCAAGTTTTTATTAATGAACTGAGAAAGTGTAGTTTCATAAAGTTGTGTCATTTGCAGCCTACCTGCATTTGCTCCTGTCGGCCACATAGTAGGTCAGAATAAAGTTTTTAGGGCTTAAGTTAAGTTATAGTCTCCAAGCCCAGCCTCTGGGCTGTAAACAAAACAAAACACAGGTTTCTGCATACATTATTGAATGCAGAATTTATTAAAGCAGAATATGAACTGACAGAATAAGGCCTTTCAAGGTGAAAGGTCCCAGTGTCTGAACGTAGTTTCAGAGCCATATGGGAAGATGTCCTTGCAAACTCTTTGGAAAAGGACAAAAACATCTTCTTTTTCTTCTTCTTCTTCTACTTCTTTTGTGCTTTTGCTTCCTTTGTGAGAAAACAGTGTACATCAAAAGCGCTGCCAATTATAAAGTGTAATTGTAGGCATCTAAACACACTTCAAACCCATAACCCGCACGAAATTTGCTCATTTCCTTAACACCTCAAAGCCAGATTGTATTTTCCTTTGCCATAGTACACAAATACAGCCCACCTGTGTAGTTGAATTTTCTTTCATGTTTTTTGTTTCTGTACCGCGTGTCTCAGTGCTCCCCAGCAGCTGGTCGGCGTGGTGGGTTTGGAAATTCATGCTCAGATTAACTCCAGTACCAAGCTGTTCTCTGGCGCTCCGGTTCGCTTCTCGGCTCCTCCGAATTCCCTGGTGTCATTCTTCGATGCATCCTTACCCGGCACATTACCTGTAAGTTATGCTTCATGTGATTAGAATAAACGTAACCTGTCATTCTCAGATCATCTGTCCCCATAATGTCCCCGTGTGTCCCCAGGTCCTGAACAAGCGCTGCGTCGAAGCAGCGGTGATGACAGGACTGGCTCTTAACTGCGCCGTAAATAGGAAGTCGCTTTTTGACAGGAAACACTACTTTTACGCTGACCTCCCTGTAAGTTCTCGTTTTCCTGTCCTCGGTTGTCACTTTCTGTGCAGCATCTATGGATCGGTGGGAAGGAGAGTGATAGCACAGGAGACAGGGGTTATCTAAGAGACAGGACTCATTATCATCCTCCACGCTGCTTCCTTGCTTTGACTTTTATGCAAGCTGTGCTCGTCTGCTTCCCGCCTTTCCATCACAACTGTTCCGGTGAACTCTCCCAGCCGTGAGCTCTAATTTAAATGGTGAGCAAGTCTTGCAGAAGAAGCAAAAAGCAAAAAGGCAGTGTTTTCCTCACATACACAGAAAAATAACACTGAAAATGACCAGTGCTTTTAACTTGCCAGCTCATTTCCTTCAGTTCACTTCAATTTTTTTATTATCCACAGGTCATTGCCTCCTCCATGCTGTTAAGTTTGTGCTTTCTCTCTTTTATTTACTTAATTTCAGTCATTATCAGAATTGGAAAAACCAAACTTAAAGTAACTGGATGGAACTGCACAGATTCACAACTTATCATATTAACTGTGAGCTAATATTATAAATTGTAAATTAAATAGTGAAAGTAAAATAGTTGGGTGAGCAGAGGCTGAATGATCTCCAGTCATTAACCAATAATGGGCTCTATTTGGATATTGGCTGCCGGCCATTTTCTTAAAGTGGATGTTTGTGTTTTGTAATGTTGGCTATCGCACTCTTAATTGAAACTATCCATATGGTTACTGTTGAATGCCCCCTTTTAAAGCAGCAGAACAGATCCAGCCAAACCAAAACTTGTAGCAGTGTAAAGTTCGAGTGTGTGCTAAACTCATAGAGTGTATGTAAAGAAAAAAAATGGACAAAGCCATTGTGATGTCAGCCATAGGTTTCTGAAGCTCTGCTTGGAGATTTTGTTAGCATCATATCATGTTGCTGGTTTGAAGCCCATATTCGAAGGAGAGAGTAGAGTGCTAAGCATCTCACAAACAGAACCACAGATACCTGCTAAGCATAATACAAAAGTTACTAGATTTTGACCCACCAAAACTGGTGGTCAGAAAATTGCATTTAAAACATGCCAGTAGAGATCAACACCACAAATGCAGCCAAGAGATGCAATTCAGTAACCAGGACTTTCAAAGGTGTTGCCAAACAGCATCCCGCTGCAAAGCAAACACACTCCTAATTTAGCTTTTAAGACCCCAAGATGCTTAAACTCCCTTCACTTGGTGCAGTAATTGCTCCATGACCTGGAATACGCACTCAGACTTGGATGTGCTAATTCTCATCTCATCTGCACTTTTTAAATCACTGGGGATTGGCTTTAAAAAAGAAAAGAAAAATGCACCGAATGGGAAAAGAAGAAAACAAAAGTGACAAGGCCTTTGTGACTGCAGGCTCTAATGTTGTAGTTGGCTGCTGAATGTCTATATGCTGTGGTGTGTATCAACATGCAAATTCATGCATAAATAGAAAAACAGAGAAAAAAAAACTTTTTATCTTGAAGTGAGAGAAGAAAAACTAATAAGTGAATGTTAAATTAAACATATTATTTAAAATTTAAAAAAAAAAAACAGGACATGTAAGAGAGAACATGAAAGAAGGTAAGGAGGATTGCTAAACGTCCCCAGCAGGCATGGCCCCCACAGGAGTAGGTCACAGGGGGGCAGGGCATGCAGTATTTAAATATCTAACGGCAGGATGTATAAGCTGAATAGTAGCAATACTGGAAGAGATACCCCAACCTCCCAAAAAACCCTCTTTAACGGTGATATTTCCATTAAACTGTCTTGCCCAAGTCATATTCACTTTGCTTTCTGTAATGGAGTGCTTGCATGGAAAGGTTTCTCAACCCTTCAGTAGCCCTGGGGTAATTTTACTGCCAGACATTTTAAGGCTTGGGTGGAACAGACAAAATGTCATGGGAGCTCTACAGTGACTTAGCCAACAGAGACCTCCTGCTAATAAATCTAGAAATTTCTCAAAAGAAAGGTGTAAGAGAATTTTACTTTTCAAGTTTGTTTTCAAAGTGTAGCCAGCCCTGGTAAGACATTTTGCTAACAGAGCTTTGGGCAAAGTAATGAAGAGGGTAATTATGGACTAAATAAAAGTTTCATTTTCTTTGGAGTGTACCATATTTCAATGAAACTGCTCAAAGAAGTTCATTATGGAGAGTACTTTCTTGAAGTAGCAAGCAAAAAACAAAAAACTTTAGCTGGTGGTTTTATTTATTTACTTTCTCATCTAACTTGACTTTATTGTGAGCAGATGTGACTGCATAAGCATGATGAAGAACATCCATTATATGCAGATCTTTACAGATTGACGTTCTCCCGTTTAATTTTAGGGGAATTACTGATTTTGTGGCAGCAGTGCACATTTTCACTGTTGTAAATGATACATTGTCTCCTCTCAAAGTTCATCAATCTTCCAGCAAAATCCCCTCCAGAAGCGCGGGGATTATTGTTGGGCTCCTCTCGCCTCCTTGCATGTTTGTAGAACTTTACATCATCTCCTTTGGATTCATCCTCAACACACACGGCAGGATTAAGATTATTATTTTTCTTTTGAGAACTCGTGCCAGTAGGTTTTATCCCAAAGCCTTATTGATGTTTTAAATACCTAGTGTAGTCTGCTTTATAATCACTTAGTTTCCATTACTCTCACAGCTGCTTAAAGAGGGTGGTCTGTCTCAGTGAAGCAGCTTGATAATCTCAGAGTCAGAATGGCTTTAATTATGCAGATGATGGAATATTCTTCACATTCGACCAAAAGTTTGAGTGCAGTCTGTGCTCGTAAAAACCAAACGTGGAACAGGATCGAGGGAGAAATTATCCCGCCCTTGAAAAATACATTTGTAAATTGCATTGTACATTATTGATATGTTCCAGTAGAAATCCCTGATTGCATTTTGTAAAACACCACAGTTGCTCATTAAATGATTAATGCCGCTGTCCGAGCAGCATTCCTTCATTGAATTGAAATGGCAGGCAAGGCACATATATAAAGTTTTTAACAGCCCTTTAATAACATGCCTCAGCAGCTCCACGCTCATCTAAATAATTACAATTTCCTTGAGATATTAAGTTTCCAAATAAACAGACATGGCCTGGCCATTGAAGCTTTGACTTGTGTTTAATGAGAGAAATGAAATGTCTTTGTGACCTCGGCGGGGTAGCCGAGGAAAAACATCGGTGTGCAGGGGTGAGGAATTAGACGACCGACTGAGTCTTGTTTGTTTAGACTTTGGAATGAGTCAGAAAATGACTCAGGGGCTCACAATGTGGAAAAGAGTTGAAAGTGTGTGTGTGTGCGCGTTTGATCCTGCTTGAAACGGCGTGTGAGCAGACATGCATCTGTACGAGTCTCAGGAAGCGCTCATTAGGGCTCCGTGTTCTGTCACAGAGTAATTGCGAAAGCTTAATGTGGGTACAAGGATGCTGTTAACAGCAAACATGGCTCATCCAAAAAGCAGCTGATTTATTATGCAGGAAATGTAAATGGTCTCCACTTATTCAGATGCTCCCTAATGTCAGTAGTTGGTTGCACTTTCACCTGCAGAAATTGTCATTTTCAATGACCAGAGACAAAACTCGTGAAAGGATTAAGTGGGAAAGGGGGGGATTTCTGATGAGCTGCAACGGTAGTCACAAAATCTTGCAGATTTACAGATCAAATCCACCAAGAGGAGCAGAAGTTGAAAAAGAACATCCCCAGGAATCTTGTGTTGTTTTCTTCCTGTTTCTTTTAAAAGGAGGAGTTGTGGAGGTGATTGATTGTGTCGATCAGGCGCATTGTACAAAAAGCCGGTGACTAACAGCCCCCCCAATCTCTTCTCCCACGTCCTCAGTCTCCTTAGCATAAGTGTGATTAATGTTTAGGTCTTGTGATGTGGTTGCCGTGGTAACGTCGAAATTAATACTCGGGGCAGCAGGTTCTTGTAGGAATAGAGGAGCTCATGAAATATTGTGCTTTTGTGAGCAGAAACCTTGAGTGAAATGCCAGCTCCTCCTGCATTATGACAGCCAAGCCAATCGCCGTGTCTAACTGACGCTCCCCGCCAGACCTTTACACGCAGCCATGACGCTGCAAAAACTCTACTGCAAGACTTCACGAAACAGTCTTTCTTCTATAATTAAAAGGATGTATTGGTTAAACAAAGTGAAGGATCATTTCTTCATTCAGTTAAAGAGGAGATGAAATTCCTATTTTAAACACATATACACTCACTGACAATTTATTAGGTATGCCTTGCTAGTACTGGATTGGACCCTTTTTTGCCTTTAGAGCTGCTTTAATTCTTCATGGCACCAGTTCAACAAGGTGCCGGAAACATTCCTCAGAGATATGTGGGCCATATTGGCATTTAACAAACCAGTCTTCAACCAACCAGCTATCCAGCACTCATATATTTCACTATACTTTAATTCACATAGCAGCTAACATAATAATTATAGGACATGTCTTTTAATCACGTAGTAAGTTGGGGCATGTTTTCAGGTTCTATTTTTTATTGAATTTTTTTGTATTGTATTTTCTTGTTTTAGGCTGGATACCAGATCACTCAACAACGTTTGCCAATCGCAGTAGATGGCGTGCTTACTTACAGCCTCCTTGGAGGGAAAAAGAGGAACCAGGTGATGAGACAAAATGTGACCATCAAACAGATTCAGCTGGAACAGGACAGCGGCAAGAGTCTCCACGATGACGTCCGCAGCCAGACACTCATAGACCTCAACAGAGCAGGTAGCAATACAGAGGAAGAGTCTGCTCAATGGAAAAAAATCAATGATAAATCAGTCCTGCTCATGTCTTGTACATCCAATAGTGGCAGCTTATTCCTGTGATTCTCCTGATGCCATTTAAAAGCCGTCACTGAGCTAAACCGGTCTTTGCTTGATTTATTTTTTTATCAAGAACTTCAGCTAAAAAATGGACACCGGCAAATACTGTATTTACTGCGTATTTACTACTCATTGATTAGCTGTTTACTCCGCCACTGAACTGGTATTTAAAAGTCACTGGAAGAAAAACCTCAGAGTTATAATGTGTCAGAGGCCTGAGGGCTGCCAGCGTGTAGCAGCAGGTGTTTGGCAGTTGACTTTCCTAAACCATCTTTTGATTAAGAAATTAAACTATTTTTAAGAAGATGTTTTTATGATTGACAGACAGCAGCAGCAGCTGGAAAAGTCATAGAATTCCAGTGATAATGTTTTGATTTTTAAAAACTAATATTAGGTTAATCAACAAAGCAAGGGTTTATCACTGAGCTTCAGACCCTTGAGATGTGAAACGTTGCTGTCTTCAGGTGTAGGTCTGATGGAGCTGGTGATGGAGCCAGACATGAGCTGTGGAGAGGAGGCTGCTGCAGCTGTCAGAGAGCTGCAGCTCATCCTGCAAGCTCTAGGCACCTGTCAAGGCAACATGTCTGGTATGGAAATCACTCTCTGTCTCTCTCCTTCTCTCGTGCTTCCAAGCTGCCACACTTCTAAACCTAAACTTAACTCTCTCCGCGTGCATCTATTTACCTCTTTTTGCTCAGAGGGGCAGCTGAGAGTGGATGCCAATGTCTCGGTGCACAGACCTGGAGAGCCACTGGGCGTCAGGACAGAGGTGAAGAACATCAACAGCATTCGATACCTTGCCAGAGCTATAGGTAAGCACCGATAAAAAGTTTGAGACTCAGTAGCAAGGATAGCAGAAAGCGCCTCAGGCATTTATTCATTTATTTTTTGAATTTACTTTATCTGAAAGGGTCTTAACTGCACGCATGATTGCTCACACATTTTAGTCCTTTTTTAGTTGACATTTAAACAGGTCATGTTCAGATGAAATGGTGTTTCAGAGTTTTGCGTTTTGTGGTAGCTGCATCTACCAGCTTGTGGTAATATTGTCCAGGTCAAGATGTCTTGTGCCTACGATATGTTGAGCTGATTTTGACACACGCTGTAGTGCAGCTATTCTATTGTAATACTTCACAGTTGGTTACTATGCTCTCCACAGTGCTGCTGTACTTTGATTATGGCTCTTGTATTAAAAGCGGAGGTAAAATGAACAAGCTGTCAGTGTTTTCTTCTTCAGATTGCGTGAACGGCTTTTTAGGACAGTTATTAAGTTGCTGAACTATTGACATGACATATGTAGCAGATGTTCTATAGATTGGCTTTATTAGCCAAAAATCCAAAACTTGGAAGCTGACTCTCAAATTTTTACACTTACATTTCCTTTACAACCAATCAATCAATCAATCAAGTAAAATCACTTCTATTTTTACATCCCTGTGTCACAAATATTAAACATTTGCTGAATGTTCCCTTGATCATAATAAAATAGCGTGGGTGCAAACTTCACCCATGCTTGGTGGAGGAATACAATCTAGACAGTTTTTCATTTGCCAAAGATGAATAAGAGAATTAAGAGGCAGCATCCAAGAACTTTGTACAGATAGTTTTGGAGGTACAGAGATGTTTAGGAGAGAGAACAATGCACTTTTTATTCAGACTGATTAACACAGTGCTGGGGAACGAGAGGATGCTTGAGGAATGAGGAAGAAGCACACTGATACCAATTTTCAAGAACAAGGGTGATGTGCAGAGCTTTAGTCACCAAAAAGGGATAACTTGATGAGCCATACCATGAAGTTATAGGAAAGAGTTATTGAAGGAAGGCTAAGAAGTGAGGTGACGATCAGTGAGCAGCAGTATGGCTTCATGCACAGAAAGGGCTCTACAGATGATATGTTTGCTTTGAGCAGGTTTATGGAGAAGGATGGAGAAGGTCAGAAGGAGTTGCACTGAGGTCTTTGTGGACCTAGAGAAAGCATAAGATAGGATGCCAAGAGAAGAGCTGTGGAAGTGCATGAGGAACTCAGGAATGGCAGAAAACTGAGGGTGGTACAGGACATTTATGAGTACAGAGTGGTGAGGTGTGCAGTAGGAGTGACTGATGGGTTCAAGATTGAGGTAAGTCTACTCTGAGCCCCTTCTTGTTTGCAGTGTTGATGGACAGGTTGGCAGATGAGATCAGGCAGGAGACTCTGTGGACTATGATGTTTGCAGACAACATTGCAAGTGGAAGAGAGGCTGGAGAGGTGAAGGTGTGCTCTGGGGAGCAGAGCAATGAAAGTCAGTAGAAGCAAAAGAGAATACATGTGCGCGTGAGTGAGAAGGGGGCAGAGGTAACACAAAGCTGCAAGGAGTAAAGGTAGAAGAGTTTAAATATGTTGGGTCAACCATCCAAAGCAAAGGACGGTACACAAGAGAGATGATTTTTGGACCCAAGGATAGCAGCAAGAGTGAAAGGCAAAGTTTATGAAATGGCAGTGAGAGGGAGATGGTGGCACTGACAAAAAGACAAGAGGCCGAGCTGGAGATGGTAGAGTTGAAGATGTTTATTTGTCATTAGGAGTGACCAGAGCCGCCGGGATTAGAAATGAGTACATCAGGTTGATCAGTCTGGAGACAAGGTTAGAGAGGCAAGGTTGAGAAAGTGGATATAATGGATAGGGGATGTTGAAGACATCAACCAGGCAAGAGGGAAAGAGGAAGACCACAGAGAAGATTCATTGAGGTCATGAAGGATGACATGCATAGGGTTGGTGTGTCAGAGGAAGCTGCCAGAAAGAGAGTGAGATGGAGGCAGATGGTTCCCTCTGCTGACCCCTAAATGGAGCAGCTGAAAGAAGCAAAGTTGGGATAAAAAGTTTTAACTTTTGTCATTTTTAATCTGACTAGCAGCTCTATGAAAACATAATTGTCATGCTGCATTTATTAATTAAATCCATGAACTAAATACTTGTACCAGATTATTACTTGGTTGAACCCCTAACTTCCCGAAGTCTCCAATCAGTCTGGTTACCTTGGAAGGAATAAATCTCGTTACTTTGACTCCAATATTTCCCTTTCATGAGGCTTTATACATTCCTCTTTTTCATTTGATAGCTATAGAAAAGCAAAGAAAAAGCATGCGTAGTGTGACATAACCATCATATTTTTACTATGTCAGTGCCTAGAAATAGACCCAGTTTAGTAAAAGCAAAATTGCTGGATTCATGTAGAGGCATTAAGACAGGAAGTATAGTTGAAACTGACAGTAACTTGTGAAGCGTACGTTTTTTGGACTGACAGCTATTCACAAACAATTAGCTGCGTGATAGCAGCATGTGATGATTAACTGACTTCTTGCAGCTGTTCATAGATTTTGTGTCAGCTATAACTTTGCTGATTTTTAACTGAGCTTCACTTCAAACAAGCTAGTAGTCTCAGAAAATTTCAGTACTTGAGATGCAGGTTTTGGAAGTGCGTTTTGGCATATAGCAACGCTGTGCTTCAGTTATTTATCAATTAAGTTGTTTCACATTTACTCTGCGGCTGAACTGATATTTAAAAGTCACAGGGAAAACAAAAGGCTGTTTATCAGAGTTATAATGTGGCAGCACTCAGAGAGTCAACGATCACCGGCGTATAACAGCAGGTGTTTGGCATTTAGCACCAAATTATATTTGCGGTTCTGTATTTGTGTTCATGTTCTCCTTGATATTCATCAGACTATGAGATCCAGAGACAGATTGATGTCCTGCAGAGAGGAGGGACGGTGCAAAACGAGACTCGGGCGTATGATTCCAAATCAGGGTAAGAGGATGAAAAAGCAGCGTCTTCATGCCAAGATGTAACTGCTACAGCACCCTGTGACTGGGATCTCTGCCTGCTTCATTAGTCGTGAGCTTTGCTGAGGACAAACCATCATGGTAATGATGATGAATAGAGCCATTTGGATGCTGCCGTCGTTCTGTGTTATCTGTGAGCTATGTGCTACTCACAAGCTTATGAGCTCACAGAATAAGGCAGCTGAGGCCTTGATCATCCTCTGGTACCTCCCTCCCATGAGGTCTTGTATATCCGAGCTACATGGTGAAGCATGCTAAACAGTGTGGGGTGATGACCTGTGGATCTTTCTTCTCATTCCTGTGAAAGTGGTCACAGATCTGATGCCACTAGTTTGAAGAAAAGCAGGCTCACTGAAAGGGATCCCCACACATATGTTCATTCTTTGTTTTGAGTATTTTCATGTTTGTTTGATCTTCTCATCAAGAGAAACAAACATATTGAGCTATCATTTCTGATACTGCCACCTTGTCTTGTAGGGAGACTCTACCTATGAGGGACAAAGAGGGTCTTCAGGATTACAGGTGAGTGTAAGTTCATATTGTAAGTGTTTATAAAATCAGAGAAAGATCCTCTTACTGGGGTCTGGAGATTGACAGGTAGCTAAACAGACCTCACCTAAAGTGTGAACAGACGAAGAATGTGTTGTAGTTTAGGTAGGGGAATGATTGACAGGTTCAAGGCTGATGGAGTCAAATGATCAGGTGGCCAAGTGACAGCACAAGACGACCTTTTTTTCCCCAAACTTACCCGTACTGCTGATAAAACATTGTTCCCTGTTTTCACTCACCCCTCCTGCCTTTTTCAGGTTTATGCCAGAGCCCAACCTGCCCCCTCTGATTCTGTATGAGGATGATGCATCACTGCCCACTGGCATTGATGCGTGCCAGGTGGTAGTGGTGCAGAAGATAAAGGAAGGGCTGCCAGAGCTACCAAGTGTCAAAAGAGACAGGCTGGTGCAAACGTACGGCATCCTACCTGAGCACAGCTTCACTCTGGTGGTGAGTTTCTGAGTGGGAGAAACTGGGTGAAACCAGCCAGTGGGAGGAAGGGTAGTTCTTTCCTTTAAAAGCCAGTTGATCAGGTCTTACTTGTGTAGCTTGCTGGACTTTAACAGGATGTAGTTGTATACTGATGAGCTCTGCTTGTTTGATTCTAATTAGATTATATGTTTGTGAAGGAATCACTTTTTTATGTCAATGTAGAATGAAGATGGGTTGGTGGACTACTTTGAGGCTGTGTTAAAGGCAACCAAGAAGGAGCCAAGGAAGGTGATTGGCTGGGTAACAAATGAGCTGCTGGGTCACCTCAAACAGCAAGACATGAGTGTGTGCCAAAGGTGAGACACAGACACATAAACATGCTCCAAGTTCCAGGATGAGCATTTATCTAACCGCCAGGTAAAGACTTGGGGTCTCATGGGTGGCATGGTGGTGCAGTGGTTAGCACTGTTGCCTCACAGTAGCAAAGTCCCTTTTTTTGAACCTGCTAGTTGGCTGTTTGGGATTTCCACATTCTTCCTGTGACTGAATGAGTGAACCAGTTCTTTCTGTTCCACCTTTTCATTAGACCCTGAAGCACCCAGTCTGTTTCAGACTGAAAACTACTAAATAAAAGAAATAAACTGGATTTTGAGTGTCAGGAAACTCATGTAAAGAAAAAATAAGAATATTCTGAATGTTTGCAATGCATTGAGATGAAAGAAATTGATTCTGTGTTACAAATAAATTCCACTAGACATCTTTGTGGGGACCCGAAATTGGAACGTTACTATATTTGTGGGGACCAGCAGTCACTTAGGAGGACAAAAGTGCCTGTCCTCACGAGTTTGAAGGCATTATTCAGACTCAAAATGTGGTTTTAGTGTCAGGGTTACAATTAGGTTAGGCATTCATTTTTGATGGTTAGGGTAAGCGGCTAGGGAAATGCGTGTGCGTGTGTGTGTGTGTGTGTGTGTGTGTGTGTGTGTGTGTGTGTGTGTGTGTGTGTGATAGGAAGTAACTCATCAACTGATAAACACATAGCTTTGAATAAGCTGATCATTGTAAGGCTCAAGTCAAACAGCTGATCCTAACAGCAGTGCAGTTGTTCAGAAAAAAACAAACGAACTGCTGATGCAGACTTTTGACTGATGCCACTAAAGCCAAAGTTATTGAACTAGTTACACCCTAGGTGATTTGCACTGGATTAATGACCTTTCAGCCCCCCCAAAAAAAGATGTTATCTTTGCGGTGGAGTGTTCTGAATGATGGCTTTTTTATGTTTATCTGAAAGGGAGAGCACTACAGCTTTAGATACATAAATAACTCTCATCCATAACTATACAACAGCAAGCTGGGATATTCATTAATTCTGTCAGTGAGAAAGCTTTTTGGAGAATTGCTTTTTGAAGGCTTGATCTCTCCCTAAATAAGAAAGCCTGTTAGCTTGAAGATCTTCTAAAACACTCTTGACATTAAAGAGATTTTGATTTGGTATGAAAAGAGTTGCCATGGTACCTTTTACACTTGAAACATTAAAGAAAAAAAACACACGCGCACACACAGACAAAGGTACATTTCAGGCCACCAGCTATGAATAAATAACACCTGTTGTCTCCCACCGTTTCTGTTTATGGCACTGTGTGACGCTAAATGTCCGACACTAATTTCAGCGCTTTCAGTCTAGCAATTTTCCTACAGTGGCAGTTCAATAATTACTGCAGCTAAAAGAAAAATGAGGGCGGTCAAAGGCGTCTGAGCTGTTGGTCCAACTGAGATTAGCAATGGAGCACAATGATAATTTCTTTGAACTCATTAAAGGCCGGAGTCATTACACAACACATGAAGTTTAAGTAATGGACTGACGTCAGCATAGATGCTGTGTGAGCTTTGCTTTATCTGCCGTTGCCAGACTGTTGTGAAGCATTTGTGTGCGAATAAACTCCAAAGAAGCTCGTGTTTATTTATGCGTAACGTTGCACTGGCTTTGGTTGAAAGGAGGAGGGTTGAAGAAAAACAAAGAGTGGCAAGCGGTTTAGAAACTGAGTCATATAAGTACTTGGAGGAATATTTTGAGTCTTCGGAGCTAGGGAGGAAATAACCGGAAGTTGGTTAGCAAATAAAAGTTCTCCAAGTGTTACAGTAATGTCTGATGCATGACCTCTGCTGCCCTGTCAGGCCTGCCCGCATTTCCTCTCGCTCCTCTGGCTCTAAGCCATTGACTTGGATTAATGAAATGAGAAATTGGGAAGCATATTGGTGGGACAGCTAGAGAAGTGAAACTCCAGACATGTCATTAAGAGCTCATCCAGCTCAGACATGTCGCTCTCCCAGAACCCCCCCTCCCACCCACCAGGGAAACTGCTGGGGGCTGCCTGTGAGTGAAACTAAGTGGCATATTTGTGGCAGGATGGCGACAGCATGATGACAGAATTGTGAAATGTCTCACCAGGCCCACATGATGGTAATGTTAAAAATATGAAGATGTGGAAAAAATATATAATGAGGGTCCCCTATTTCGATCCCAGCTTCCTTTTTGGGGGGGGGTTTTGTCCCCAACAGCTGGATGAGCAAAAGTATCCCTTTATGTGAACCACCTAATTCATATGGGGAGATTATTGCTGAACTTAAATCTGAAGCTGAAGCTTCTGTTGTTACAAAAAGGTTTTTCAATTGAGTTGTCGTGAAATATTCAGGTTTCTTTCATTAAGTTTGCATAATTCTATCAAAAAAGAGAAGAAGAAGCAGCTCGAAGTGGCAGACTCTGGATGTATCAACTATTTATTGCATTACCTTTAGCTCTCTATTTTAACAGAATATTCACACCTTATTATTCTTTTCATCTCATCTGTTCATTCTTTGATTTCTGTCAACTTTTCAGCTGTGCTACCACTCTCACCCTTCATCCTCTGAATTATCATCTAGTTTAACATCATTTTCTGGATTCTGAAGAATCGACTTCATTGCTCACAAGGAGAGTTTTCTTGCTCACAGGCGGTCTATTATCAGATGTTTTCTTTTTCATCTTCAGTCCACTGGACTCGGCTGTTTTCTTATTCCTAACTCGAATGCTTGTCAAAAACCTGCTGCTGTCCTTTTCACGTTCTCTTTGTAGTTTGTCTTGGCCTTGGGTGATGGGGAAACAGCGACAGGAGACACAAAAGCTTAGTGCCTTCCTGAGTATTTGATCTTGCCGATACGTTCAGTGCGCTCATGTATATTTATATCCTGATCAGTTGTCCTCACAAGCTGAAAAGAAATATTACAAGATGAGGCGATGATGTGAATATTAGCCCTGCTGGATATATGAAATGATAACACTACCTGATACTTTGGACAGAAGTATTAATCCGTCTACAGTGGAAAAAAAAAAAATATATATATATGTATATAAAATCCACTCCAGGATTATTGCATTTCATAAATGACATGGGTAGTAAACAGAGTCAAGGCTCCCAATAGGCGGCACCAGTCACCTGTGCTTTCTCATGGAATGAGAGACCTAGAAGGCACGGCTCATTTTGCTCCATGTAGCATCTTAGCCCAATCTCTTCCCACAGCAGACGGATCCACTTATTTGATCTGCCATAGGTTTTACCCACGATGCCCTTCCTGATGCAACCCTCCAGGCTTGAGATCAGCACTTGGAGCAGACTAGCTCGAGATGCCCTGAGGCTAGGTTTGTGCTTTCTCTCCCTGATTGGTGTGTAAAGTGAATGTGTTAATCACTTCACTGCAATTTTAAACAGTTATTCATAATTTTTGTTACTAAAAAACACAAGGGGTTCCCACAGGTGTTGATTCTTAACTTT
Organism: Astatotilapia calliptera; assembly: GCF_964374335.1. NCBI lineage: Eukaryota > Metazoa > Chordata > Actinopteri > Cichliformes > Cichlidae > Astatotilapia > Astatotilapia calliptera. Next base: position 27,236,424 of record NC_137427.1, on the reverse strand, counting down.
AACTAATTCACTATAATATTGCCTGTAACATTTTCAGAGATGTATTCATTACTTTATAATTATTTTGACCATTTGTGCAAGACACTTTTTTTTTTTTTTGCTCTCGGAGGAGGCGGACGCACTTTTTCTCCTTCTCCTCTCCCTTATCTTCCCTGCTTAGTTCTCATGTCCTTGTCTAGTCTCGTGTTTTTTGTATTACTTTTCCCTGGAACACACTCTCACAGTCTGTTTCTAAAACCTAAAGAGAATTATGGATTTGATCAACTGGTCTCTGAATGCTATTGACACCCTTTTCTCAACGAGAAGTCCTGGCTCGGGAGAGCCCGAGTGCCCTGGAGGGACTTTCCCTGCCGGATACACGATGGACGGGTGGCAGACATGGAGGATCGTGTGCCTGGCGGGACTGTCGATCGAGGACGCTGAAGATATCTACCTATTCGGAACCATGGTAACACCTCTGAGCGGACGTTGGATTACATCTTGGAACAGCTGACTGCGGTCGTGAGGTCTCAGAATCTGCTCTTTGAGCAAAAGAATGACAACACCACAAAACTGAAGGTTAATAACATCATGGAGAAACTCGCGGTTCTCCAACGGGAGATTGAGAAACCAGTGTTGGAGTGTTAAAGAACAGCTTTGAAATTCTCATGAGTTGTTGCAAAAAGAAAAATTACCATCATAATCCGGCTACCCCTTCTGCACCAGCTGTGGGCTCAAGGCTGGAGCCAAACAAAAACTCCCTGATAACGACTGTGTTGAGTCTGTTCCTTCCCATTCCCTACAAGGCCACCTGGGTTGGCTGGAAGACTGTTTACTTAGCCTGGCAGGGCGAAGGACACTGTCTCAGCTGAACTATGGACACGCAAACACATACTGATACGGATAAGCACTCACTGACGCATCACCCTCCCTACCCCGGATCCAACACCACCTCCAACGCTTACCTCCCCTCTGATGTGGACATCGGGTCAGCTGGAGGCGCAGTCGAAGATCAGTCCCAGATCAGATGTACACACTGGAACACTTTCCCATGTTGCTTGTCTGCGTTTATTGTGCTATGGTGTGTTGATATCTGTGCATTCCTGTATTATCCTTTTGTGTTACACATTTCGATGTTTTTTTCCTCGCTACCTAGCCTGACCTGTCTCCCCAATGTGATGTTTGTGTATTATATGTACGGTCGGCAAGGTCTGTCATCTCGGTTGTGGGCAAAAGACCTGCAACTGACAAATAAAGGCTATCTCATCTCATCACTTCAAGCTATTTAAAAATCTCTGCTTTTATTCAGTTGATTGCAGTGCAGCAGTTGTCTTACAGATGTCTCTGAGGCTGACGGACAGCTTGGGAGTTTCATAATCCATTTTAGCTTTCTTTTTTATTTTGCTATTAAACCAAAAACGTGTGGCGGTTAACAATCACTGCCCTTGTTTATAACGACGAATACTTTTTCTAACGATCATACATTTTAGTATTGCTGTGCTCCAGAAAACCCTGCATATATATTTCAGTGTCACTGGTTTGTGCTCGCAGCGTGGACTGAGTCGAATATTTCGCCGTGCTTGTCAGTCGCATAGCTGCATATGCAGCAACAGCAGCAACGGTTCGTTGCCCCCTGAGGAAAAATGGGTGATCTCATGACAGGTGGAGATGATGTGTCACAAACATATCAGAGTTTTTGTTGGTGCAAGTAATGCACACAATATAAGGGTACATTTTTATTGATGCAGAAAACTATTTTTCGGATGTGTCGGTCATGGATCGTAGACCTCTGGTGCTCCATGAAGCCCACTTTGGGAACGGCTGGCCTATGGAATAAACACGGAGGCAAGGAAAAGACAAAACATCGCAGGCAAATCACAAATGTTGATTGATTCTTTTGTCCTTTCGGTGCAATCCTCTTCCCATCTCTTCTACCATTTATATCACAAATTCAAGTCCATCTATTAAAGTGTGATTAAATTACCGCTTTAATTTGATTTTAGCCCAATCTCTCCTTCTGCCCTGGCGGAGCTGCTGGAGCTCCAGGAAAAAGGACACATCTCCTCTTCAGTTGCCAAGCAGGTCAGTCAGCTACACAGACAATGCAATTATCCCCTTTCGGTCTGTCATTCAACACACGCAACCCAGCTACCGCTTGTTTGTATTCTGCTTCTCACCTGCGTTTCACGGGTTTCTCCGTGTTCTTAGGTGTTCCAGGAGATGTGGAGGTCACCAGGCAAGACAGCCCTGCAGATCACCCAAGAGCAGGACTTGGGGCTTGTTAGTGACACCGCACAGCTGCACATCATCTGCCAGAAGGTGGTGGACTCGCATCCAGATGAGGTCAGGGCTCACAATGTCGCGTGTAATCACGAGTGAAACATCTCAAAAACATGTCCAAAAATCCCTCTGTGTGCCTCTCTGCAGGTTCACGCGATCAGAAGCGGGAACAAAAAAGTTCTGAACAAGTTGATGGGTCTGGTTCAGAAAGAGACCAAAGGAAGAGCTGATCCAGTTCTGGTGAGGGCGATTCTACAGAAGAAGACCTCGTGAAGATCGCACTGTAGTGTGAGACGCAACTGCATCAGTCTGACAATAAGACATGTTAGAAAAATAAAAACTATTTTGGCCTAATGGAAAAATCAGGCCCCTATTCTTATTTTTGACTTTGACATTTTGTAAATATTGAAATCTATTCTCGTCTGTATTTATATGTTTGAGAAGTAATAAAGTTTTCAGACTGTGACTGTCTGTAGCGGAGGTGCATTGCCGTTCAGTTTGTTTTGCCAGTGAACAAACAGAATTTCGAATCTTTCTTAGGATGTCCACTCATGGTGATAAGATGGTCAAGGTGGCTTTTATGTGCAGTTCTTTTATTTAAATCTAGTAGTCATGGCCATCAGGGATGGCTGAAAAGCTGATCTTAAGTATTATTTCCCTTAAAGCGAATGTGTGTAATTCAGTTTAATTCGTTCCATATAACTTAATGTCCCATTTGGCTATTGCTATGTTGGCCATTATGGTCATTTGTGAGGCAGAAGATGAAACTGCTGACATGACATTCGCTGGCTTATTGAGAGGAGCTGAGAAAACCTGCCAGCTCAAGAATCCAGGAAGGATCCCAGTCTGAGAGCTCCCTCTGGTGGTTGTCTTAGTCACTGCTTGGAAATGGAAAATGTTTACTCAGCACACACACACTTCAAGTTCAAGGTTTTTAATTATTATTATTATTACTATTAACAGAGGCATTCCTTTGTATCTGAGACAACAGTGAACAGCAGCCTGGTTAAATCTTGAACACAAAACAGATCAAAAGTCGTATCAGATGAGTCTTTGGAAGATAAATCTACTGAAATTGGTTGATCAACTGCAGTCGTGCCACAGAGGTGTTAGACAGTGAGTGGCACTGTGGTATTAGAAGGCTGATAAAGTGCTCTGCAACATTCATAAAGACCTATTCAGCGGTCCTGAAAATGGCTTTGACTTGTAGATTTTGAGCCGTTTTGTAAAGAAAAAATAAACGTATTTGTATCAAGTAGGAATCAAACAATTTAAAATGAAACACAAAGTTTCATGTTTCAGATTTAAACCTAAAAGTAAAATCCAACCTTCTCAGCTCAACTTCTAGATAAGACCATTGACCTACTCGGTGTAGTTCACACATTCCTCTGCTCAATCAAAAAAAAACAAACCTACATTTTCAGCTCATGCTGCAAAGTTTCATATTGCTCTTGTTTAACTCCTTCACAAATCAGGCAACATTGTGAAGTGAAATCATAACTTAGACAACAATTTGCAAGTATTTCTATGTTGGAAGGTTCATTCAGAAGAAGCATGCTTTGTAACAAAATATATATGTATATCTCATAGCATCTCCTTATACTGATAACCACGTGCAGACTAAATTAAAGGCAATTCAAAGCAGGCTACCTTCAACACAATCCAAACTGATTTTCAACAGATGCAGAACTATGATTGAAATTTCAAACTGATCACAGCTAACACAACACCCTCAGCAGACGAAGGACCGCACGCTTAAAAACAAACAAAAAAAGCAACTAACCTCATCAAGAAAAAAAATGGCAACAGAAAAAAAGAGCTTAAATACCCCGATCCCGTTACGAAACATGCTGAACTTAATTATTCTTGATTGTCACCAGAACATACAATATGTACATTATGAGGCATCATAAAGGTAAGGCAGACAGTTAAATACGTCACTGCTGAACCTGGTTTGTCGGTTTTTCGCAGATATGGAAAGGCGCAGAGGCCACAAGTGTGGAAATCTAGTGCATCGTTTCACCTACAGCTGTTTAAGAAAATCTCCTGAGGTACCGTCGTGAATCAACAGGGAAGGAAACAAAATCTAAATCTAACACGATGATTTTGTGGAAACGCCCCTTCGTGAAGACATATTTTCGCCAAAGAATTAAGTGTCACAACAGTTGCATAAGAACAAAGTTTGGGTGCGTTTCTGTGAAGTTGCCAGCACTGCACCTTGCAGTGATCCATAGACGCAACACTTCTGAAAGGCCACCTGAGTAATATCGAGTACCACACTGAGCAGCGGATGTCGTACTGTGGATGGAGCTGGTTGTAGAAGACATTCGGGTTGAGGTCAGGACCCAGACGGTTCAAATAAGGGCTGATGACTGCTTTAATTCTTTAAATGTCTACAGTCTTTGGTTAGTGGTGGAGCTGGAGCCTTAGTCATGAACATTTCGGCTGGTGAAAGGCAACAAACTGGTCAAAGTTTAGAAATCCTCCTTGGCTACCAAATTCTTTCCAGAAGTGGAATGAATACATTTAAAAAGTTCATGAAGTTTTTCTTTTGCTTGGAAAATAAATACTCTATATTTTTAAAAAGTAGTTGTATAAAAATCACTGGATCTAAAAAGGTTTCTATCAAGCGCTGCCCAAAAAGGACATAAATATCAAAAGAGACTCTTTTTATAATCTTTCCTAGTTAGGCTGGACTCTTGACGGAGGCCTAATGGGACACAATTACTCTTCCATAGGAATGTAAGATAAGATGGAGTGCTCTTGTGCAATTGCAGCCAGTTCTTTAAGGAACTCAGTGAAGAGGATGGTAGCGAAGACCTCGGTCCGCTCCAGGGAGATAGCTTTGGGTTTTGGTGGGGGTGAATTCTTTAGGATCCTTCCCCCCTCGTGGTGGTTGGAACCGCTGCTGCCGCCGCTTTTGTCTGTGAGGATAAAGATTGAATGAGTTGCACCGACTAACAACCACGTGAATACGCTGACATACTGTACATGCAAAAGTCTGGATTCAAAGATATTCTCTAAACATATTTCCGTTTCCTGATTTCTAAATACTACGCTCTGCTCGTCTAAATAATTCCCTTTAAAATTCCTTTCTTCTGACAACAGTTTTTCAAGCCTGCTCAGCTCTGAACCTACAGGGAATATAGTTCAAAACCCCGGCTAAAGCTTCAGGGCTAGAAAGAGAAAGCAGCTCAACTCCAAAGACACACAACTTAAAGAACTCAGCACAGGCAGTTAGATTTATTCTGGTACCAAACAGGAGCCCAAAAACAACCAATCAGGAATGCCGATGTTGCCTTGAACCATATTTAACACCATGCTGGTAAGGCTCAGGAATAATAAACAGTAAATCTAATGCAATCTGCCTTACTAACCATCTGGAATCTACCAAAATACTTCCCAGAAAGCTTTTACAAACAAACTATTCCTGGCAGGGCTAGCAGGGTAGCTTATGGGTTCTCACAGTATAATCAAAGAGATATATACATATATAAATAGATACTTGATTTTTCATACTGTTATAGAGCCATGTGCAGATTTCAATAAGAGCTAAAACAGAAAAGGAGAATCTGAGCTGTTGTCACCTGTTTCTATGAACGAGGGCTCCCGAGCCATTAGACAGTGTTGGGCAGCAGTGATCAGCTCTGTAAAGTCCTTCTTGCTGGCAGCCAGCTCCTCTATCTGGTTCTTTACAATGGCTAGTACCTAAAACACAAAGCAAAAGCAACATGATTTGCATGTGCACCATTTACAGAGGTGATATGATTAAGGCTCAGATAAAGACAAGCGACTTAAAACTAAAAGTGCCAAGTATTTCCAAATCCCCCAACTAAGACCTCAAAACTTGAGGGGTTACCTGGTAAAGAGAGCGAACAGTCGGCTGAAAAACCAAGTTGGTGTTGAGGAGGAAGGAGCGCAGCAGAGGCTGAGGGTAAGCAGCTAACTGGGCCAAGATACCCGTCAGCAACAGGTTGACATGAAGCGAGTTGGATAGCATGTTCTCCAGACGAGATAAAAGCACGCTGATGAATGGACCTGCAGGGAAGGAGGTTCAAAATAAAAATTCTTTCCAAATTCATTTTTGAACAAATGATGAGAGTCCTACAGAGCTAAGATATTCCTCAGCTCACCTGTAAAAGGTAGTGAATGGTTTTTAGTCGCACTCCCGCTGCGAAACCTGTTGATTGTCCCAAATGGTGAATGCAGTTTCTCTGGCTCTGGCGTTTCAGCAGAGAAGGAGGCGAAATCCATCTCGTCCTCCTCCACCACCTCCACAGGCGTGATGGGCTTCTTCACCTCTCTGTCAGCTTTGACCTGTTTTCCACCTGCTTCGGGGTCCAAAGTGCGAATGAGCTCTTCATACTGAGCCAAGAGATCGTCACCCAACGCTACAGCAGTCGTGTTTTGGAGGTTGGCGTTGCAATCCGTCTGACCATTAGCCTTTGTGTCCAAGCTATTCCTGCTATTATCAACGATCGCAGGGCCTGGAAGTGTTAGATTGAGCCCATTTTTGAGGGGAATGTCAGCTGAGCCTGGCTTGGTTTCTTCCGTTTGCGAGCTACTGGGTTTACTGGTGCGCTCGACATCGCCGGAGTCTTTCTTTGCGATGAGATCGTACACCATGACGTAATCCTGGAAGTCGTTCTCCTCGATGTATGAGCCTTTAACCAACATTCGTGCTGTTCTCCTCATCTCCTGGATGTGCTTCGGGGGCTCAGCAGGAGGCGGAGGGGGAGGTCTGCTCTCTGCCGGAGCATCGGCGGTCTGCACGGGGCACGCGTCGTAACTGTCGTCCCACTCCAGCTCCAGCTGGTTGACAGGAAGCGGGTCTGTACCCGGCAGCACGCAGGATCCTGCTTGCGATGCAAAGGGATGTTGAGCTTTCTTGAGAGCGATCTGGGGGTGCCGACTCGTTAGCCCCGGCTCTTCGAGGACGCCCGGCTGGTATTTCTCAGGAGGTGGGTCCTCGCCATCGTACGGGGCTGACCACACCCGGCAGGCACGTATGCAGCTGCTGATGCTCAGACGGGCGTCGTAGAGGTAATGAAGATAACTGACATCCAGGTAGATTTCTGACCCGATGGTGCAGGAGTTTCCTGAGCCATCATTTTCTTCAGAGAAACTCATTTCTTCCTCTGATTTAAAAAAAAGAAAGAAAGAAAAAAACAGATAAGAACTGTTGATAAAAGCTGGTGTGCCTCAGCACAGCACTCACACAGAGCACAACTAATGAGTTTGACATGTAACTACAGGGGGTAAAGTGATGTAATGCATCGAAACAGCGGGAGATCTCGCAATTTGATAAAATACTCACAATCAGCCCCGTTACATGTTGGTTTCCCAATTAAATGCAGATCTACACCTTACAGTGCGCCATATGTCTGAACAGATTTGGGAAACGTTCCATTAATAAATTATCCCATTTTCATTTTAGTTCCTCAACCACCACATTAAAGGATTTTTTTTTTTTCACCATTTATGCCAAATTTTCTGACATGTTATTAGGTTATAATATCCAACGTTTCAGTTACCTGACTGAGTGAGTTGATTTGAGCCCATTATTCAGCCAGTTAGACTAACTAACCAATTGGAATAACTGGAGCACTTGACCATGCTTTTCTACTTGGGTATTGACAGATATGGATACTTATCCATGTCTCTCAGGAATATAATATATGTGGAAAGATCCGAGAGCATTTAATAATTTTTAAGGTATTACATGTATTTAAAGTTTGTTGTTGCCATGACAACAGACACTGTCTATTAATCTTTCCTTGGGAAAAGAAAAGGTGTTAACAGTTAATTTATTATTTTTGTTCTGTAACGTTAAATACAGTTAACAGTGTGCATTTTAACATAGTAAGCAAAAAGAATCAAGCTTTTCAAATAGAAAAGAACTGTTTTACACCATCAGGTTAGGGCTGAGCAGTTGATTGAATTTTCTTAATATTAAACAGCAAGCAAAAGCAAGTCACTGTGTGAGGATCTGCCTGCATGAGCCAATCACAGATGTTCCCTGCAGTGCACTGCATGAACTTCCCTAGGTTTAGCTTGGATCAGTAAAAAAACATAAAAATTAAATAATTAATTAAAATAAAACGGAGCAACAACAGATAACAGACCGTCTAAACAACAATCAAATGTCTGGCACAGCAGGAGGCGAAGAGCTTCTCCTTTGAAGCAGATCATCATTTGATGTTTGGAAATATGCCAAAAAGCAACACAACCAACTTATTCAACTGCCTGAAAACGCAGAATTAACTGCAGTGTAGTTAATGCAAAATTAATAATTTAGGCTTCAGGAAGGCGGTAAACATGCTGGACGAAAGACTTCATCATACCAAAGTCACTGTGGCCATACATTTTACTATAAACACAAAAAAAACCTGCAAAAAACCTGCAAAAGTAATACTCGATTGTTCTATTTGTTACCTGTGTTTCCCGAATTGTCAGGAGTCTCTCCGCCCTTGGAAAACAGAATGGAGTCCAGCTGCCGGAGTGGCGGCGGGCTGCGATCGGGAGAGCAGCAGGATGGCGTTAACGCCAGGATTTTCGCTGCTGAGGCCGAATAGCAGTCCCGCTCCCTCACTACACGTCTCTGACTCAGCATCATGTGATTACAGGGGATCAGGTACCTGGGGAGGCATATGAGAGGGAGATGTCAGGAAAGCCAACGTGTGGCTGTAGGCAGAGAATGGTGAGGAGGGGACAGCGGGCAGATGGTAACAGCGGGAGGTTGCGAGTAAAAGCTCATCGTAATGTAAAGCAATTAGATGCAGCATGTTACCACGAGTGGGACGTGTCAGCGTGCGGGCCGCTCACCTTAATACGAGCTGCAGCATCACATCTTCACAGTATAAACCAATGAGAGTGCGGAAGAGTGCCAAGGACACAATCCCCAACTGTAGAGTTTAATCAAGTCAGAGAGACACAACAGAGCAAATTTTAAACACTAATTTATTCAGTCCTGAAGATATTTGCACAATAAATTTCACAATATAGGAGAACTGGTTAAACAATCACATATGTTTCCTGTAACAGTAGAAAGAGCATCTGGGACCATTTGTAAAACCTGTTCCTGGCTTATTAAACCTGAGCCATGCTCTATGTGCTGCATGGCAAAACTCGTTCCCTTAGCTGTGTGCTGGGTTACCTGGAAAGGTGTGTTGATGCGGCTGACTAGAGTATCCAAGACGTGGACGTTCTCGTGACGGTGGAGGAGGATGAAGGAGAGGAAGGTCTGCAGCAGTGCTGGCTCGGTTACACTTCGCAGGAAGAGGTCCAGGTAAGCTGTGGTGGTCATCACCTCCTCCAGGGTCACCTGTACACACGCAGGAATCAGTCAGCAGAGATTGTGTGAGTGCCACAATAAATGATCAAATATTAAAACCTGATTCTGTATCGTAGCAGTACTGAATTAAGGATTCATTTAAGCGAGGGAAATTAGGTAATTAGGTAATTTAATTATTGCGTGCGGTATTGCCTCATTATAAAAGAACTAAACAAATCATTGCATTATATAGAATTAAATATGATGTCCTTGACTATACATTAAATAGCCTAGAATATGGGTCGTCTTACACTTTCTTCCAACTCTCTCTCTTGATAGTTTAACCTAACTAGTGTCCTTTTTACCTTTAGACACAGCCCAGTTCATGGATTTTCTGATGCCAAGCTCATATTTAATGGATGACAGTGACGGTGATAGCTATCAGCTCAATTAATTTCTTGGGTAGAGGGGAAGAAATAAGTGTCATTTTTGGAGTGTTTATGCTTGTATGTTTTTGTTGACACACCGCGTCGTCCTGCAGAATAACCGCTTTCTGTAATTGGGAAATGAAACAGCAAAATGGCAAGTACTTCCTTTTACCCAGGTGAAGAGAAATTGTGCTACTGCTAACCTTGTGGAGTGCTGGTGCAAGGACAGGCACAAGGAAACCATTGTAGATGTAACTAACCAGCTGGTCTCTGATATCAGGGTGGGCCACCTGGGAGCAGTCAATATCAAGGAGCATGTCAGTCAAGCGTGTAGCCAGGCAGGAGGTTGCAGCCATTTATCACACGTGAATGCATTTTTCATGAGGCAGAGCTTTTATCGTGCGGCTCACGTCTTCACCTGAATAACAGCGTTGCAGAATTCCAGTGAGTTGAGAAACTGGATGAGTGATGGCATCTGAAGCCAGTCCTCTTTGTGCAGGCAGTGCCACTCTTCATTGGGGACCTCCAGCTTGGTGGGCAGAGATGAATACAGGCCGCTCAACCCTGTGGCCAGCACCTGCCAAATGAGGTTTTTATATTTAATCTATGCACCGTTCATATAAAGTTTCCTCCAGAACCAAAATATAATTCAAATTTGTGGTTCTAAGTATAATTTACTTTTAATTTTGGGTAATTAATTTTCTTTAATTGAATCATTGAGACAAATTGTTTAAAATAATGACATTCCCATTACTCTCATGCATGAGGTAAGTACAGCTACATTATAACGGCCCATTTACCTGAACATAGGAAAAAGCACACTGTGTTGCACATACATGCATCATGTAATATAAGAAGTCTATTAAAAATCATCTGCCATAAATTGATTACAGAGAGAATGTTATAAACTTCATTAAACATTAACGAGGTAGTGTACCATATAGCAGATGCAGACACACACACACCTCCTCTGCTGTCAGTTTTACCTTAAGCTTCAGCAGATTTATCACTGTGTTTTACTACAAAGCTAAAACACTGGTGTAAATCACTTCTTGGCCTCTGCTTTGTAACTTGTAATGCAAATATAAGCGGATGCAGCAGTCTACATATCAGCCTGCTGCTTTCTCCTTGCACAGATTTATGCCTCCTATGGATCAGCTCAGCTCGGAGACCTTTAGCAGTATTTGAGATGCGACGTGACTAATGCTTTCATTTCAAAATAAGATTCCATCTTATTTTGAAATCCTTGTGTTCTGGGCCAGATTATCCAGGCATTCTGGGCATATGTCCACAGGCCTCAGACACAGTTGAGGGCCCACCCAAGCACCAAATAAAAAAAAAGAAAAAATAATACCAGATTTTGATTCTCTTAAACTTTTTTGGATCATAAAAACATATATCATGGGCGCAGTGTAAGGTACCCTGCTCTCCACAGGCACACATTCCCATATGATCTGTCTAATTACTTAAGAAGCAAAAAACGTGTAATCATCAAATCAAGTTGGCGCGTGCCCATCGCATATTTGTGCCCAGGGGTCTTTAACTGGGCATGCCTGCATTGTAAGTACCAAGAACTGCTTTACAAATGCAACACAGGCTATACCAGCGCAACCAAATTAAAGTGTAAGATGAGTGACATTATTAGTATTGTAGTATTGTACACGTTCCTCTGCAGCATTATTCCGCTGTGCCCTTCTTGTAGACGCCAGTGGAACCAATTAAATTCTGTCTGCATTCAAACCTCATTTTGAAAGCACTGTCTGCAGCCGTGAATTAATGACGTTATTTACATGGGATTATCTTGCAGCTGTGCTGTAATCTTATAAATGCCACACATTTGGTGCCAGATTTTTATTTACCCTTGTTTTGGGGTTTGTTTGTTTTTTTTGCTTTTTTAAGCGAGCCCATGAATTAATCACCATCTGCTCTCTGACTAATTATGACACCCAGACACAGAAATGTCAGGGAACAATGCTGCCAATGTTAGTGCGTGAGTGGGATTATTTAGTATTTAGGACAAAACGATTCCTTTTGAATTTTACGGAAAGTGAGCCGCTGAGCTTCCATTTGGGACTGACCGGACAGAAGAAGGTGTTCTCTGCGATGTGTTTGGCCACTCGCTCATTCTCAGCAGACAAAGACATGATGAGCAGTAAGGCATCTCTGGCTTGCTGGCCCACCGTGCCCTCTCTGTGAATAAAAGGGATGAGCAGGGAGAAGATGAGGAAGTTGGTGGCTCCCTGATCCTCGCTCGTGTGGAAAAACAGCTCCAGAATTGAAGGGTCCTTCGCCAGGACGTAGCACAGCTGGTTGAGCAGCAACACCAGCTCGGCTTCGACCGCAGGCGCAGTGGTGCTCGAACAGGAGGACAGCAGCATCATGAGAGGCCGCAGGATGGGCTTGTGGTGCAGCAGAGGCTGGCGCGCCTGGCCCACCAGCATCTCGTACATTTTCAGCTGCTCCAGCTTCATGTCGTCCGTGAACTCTCGACGGAGGCTCCACACAAACAGACGCTCCATCACGTTCTCCATCACCACAAACTCCAGGATGGGGCCCATGGCTCCGGCCTGACCGCTCTCCTCCTCCATCAGCAGGAACAGCATGTGCTCCACATAATTCTGCACCGCGTTTGCCTCGTCTCCAGGGATGGGGCCGAAACGAGAGCTGCCGCTAGAGCCGGCGGTGAGGTTGATGACACTGAGGGAGGACAGGGCGGAGCTGCTGCGCAGGGGATCATGCTTTTCAAGGATCTTCACTACCTACAGTACAAGAGAAGAGGATGATATGAGATCTTAGACTTTTACGTCACCCAAGAAAGTGTCTGTCATACAGATAAACTCCTGTTATCTTTGATCTAACCTCTGTGGTATAAGAGGTTAGATCTGAAATGTTGGCGTTTTATGATGCTTTTATTACAATACGATGCCATGAAAACCACACATGCTGGATTGCTAACAGACAAACAGACCCTACTTTGTGGGGGAAACTGTGTAATTGTTTTTAATGAAATACTAAATTGCCTCAGTTTAAACTTCTCAGACGTTTTCTATGTTCTTATGGGAATAAAATATGGGTTGGTGAGATTTGCAAATCATTGCATTCTGTTCTTATTTACACTTTACACAGTGTCCAAACTTTTTTGGAAGTGGGACTGTATGCAATACAAATAGGTACAATCACTTCCTTATTCCTGACAGGTTCAGTTTCAACAGAAGTGGAGTGGGGACAAGCAGCACTGTATGAATAAACTCACTTTGGTTGCACAGAATAATACAGTCCTTTGTGTATCCAGTCCCTCCCGTGTGTGTGTGTCTGCTGTGTAGAAACCAGTGTCACAATAATGGAGCCAGTGTCCCCAAGCTGACGCTGCTGCCATGACAATAACAGTCTGTGTATGAGATAACTGGGCATGGCTAATGGCAGCAAGAGAACAGAGTCTGTAATCCCAGCCTGAGCTCAGTGGAACAAGCCACAGGGATCAGTCCAGCTCAGGCTCTCCTTCCAATTCTGAAGTAACAGGAAGGAGGCAGGGGATAAGATTTTCCCAAACTGAACAGCTGGAAGAATGGAACCATGATCATGAACCACCTTACACTGGTGACGTTATGGTCGGTTCCAAAAGGGGTCAGTATTCACAGTGTTTTTTGTTGTTGTTTTTCAGGATTTGCCCAACGATGCTGATTGGTGGCATTATTTTACATATTAAGCTGGAACATGAGAGATACAGGGGCCTTTTAAAATGTGACGAAGAAGTAGGCTCAGGCTGGATCAATGTCAAATATTTCCCAAGAGCAGTCAGTCATTGTTATGCTATGGATGCTGGCATAATAGTGCCATAGATATGGGAGGATCCTCAAATGACAGTAGTATCATATTGCCAGCCCCCAGTGCCTCACTGTGTCTGTGACAGTAACTTCAGTTAACCATCAGACAGAGCAATGGACACATTGAATCATTCAGAATAACATTCATGGTTTAAAGACAGATCTTCACTGTACTCAATTATGAAAAATCAAGACTGCAAACGCCAGTGAGGAAGGAAAAGTCAAGTGTCATAGCAAATTCAGACAAAACTGCCAGATTTTCTTGACGACTAAAATGAATCAGAGACCTTTACAGGATCCCCATAAACACGCTGCCCACACTACACACAGACTACAGTTAAAGACTGTTGCCAGCAACTGACAGATCACTTAACGTGACGCAACACACAGCTCCGTGACGCCTGGAGAGAAGCTGATAAGAGCCAGCAAATGAACCTAAAGCTAATCTTCAACTCTGAAACAGCCAGAGCTTCTCACACAAAGACAAGGTCATTACTTACAGCGTGTTCACTGTTTTCTGAGCTGAAACAAGTCAAGAGCATTCTTATCAGGCTAGAGATTAAGTAAGAATGAAAACAAAACTGTGTGAGGTGGATTTGTGCTGCCTGAAGCAAATCGAACTTTAATCCGAGCCCAGAGTTTTTGATTACGGCTACTGTCAAGATGGGGATGAAAAATATGAAGCTGAGCAGACAGCTAGCAAAGACGGCCACATGACTCATGAGGTGTCTGTTGACATTGCTTAGTATTAGCTGCAACAGACTGATCGTGTTTATTTCACAGTTACAGTTGTTATTAAAAATATCCCATTTGTGTGACAAGTTGAAAAGTGTAAAATCTACAATTGTGCAAAATTTTAAATGCTTTGAATGTCTTGTACATCATTAAACGGTTTATCATCACTAAATCCCCAGATGTTTCACATTGGCACATTAGTTATACAACCACTCACATAATAAAGAGCTGTATAAAGAGCTAACATCTCTAAAATGTCAGGAGTAGTTAGTCATTATGAGAAGTGTTTGTGAACTAAAAATCAAGAATGTGGGATACTGTTTGTCCATGATTTGAAGAGCCCAGTGCGTGCTCCCGACCAAGGGAAAACCAATTCTACAGGGGAGACCTACCTCAGCACTTGTGCAGGTGAAACCAAAGGGAAGATATGCTTCACCATATTTTCTAGTCTTTGGCTTAGAATGAAGTTGGTTTGGAAACATATTCAGCTATGCTTCATCTCCTGCTTTGCGTGGGCGCCCCGTGCTAGCAGTGTCCAAGCGTTTTGGGGTTTTTTTCACCCTTAATACAAAGAAAACAGAAAACCCCAACAATTACACAAACCCCTGTGAACAAGCGCTTTGGTGACAGTGGGAAGGAAAAACTCCCTTTTAACAGGAAGAAACCAGAACCATGCTCAGGAAGGGGCAGCCATCTGCCACATATTTAGATTAGAGTTTAACACAATGTCTTTAAACTTGCATAGTTTTAACACTAATGAAACCAAAAGTGGGATTCTGCTTGATTTTGATAAATTCGGGTCAGTCATCACATTGACAACCATAAATGTAGATGGCAGTTACCATTATGCTCCTCTATGTCCTCATTATTCAGTGTCCCCCTGCCCCATGTTAATGTGTGCAGAGTTTGTTCATCTCTGTGTGGGAGGAGTGGGATTAACAGGCTGCCATGTCCTGCAGGGGAGTGAACAGGGACACAAGCTGCTGGAAAGAACCAGAAGTCTGAGACCGTCAGCCTTTTACCGCCAAGATTCCACTGGCCCTGCTCACACTGCAGTTTACTGTTATAGGGGGACTACATGAGTCATTTTTTGCCATCAGGTTTTGAGGAAGGAACTAAATAGAATGTGCATCTTTATTTACAAGATTTTAATATATTCACTTCACAAGGGTTTCGTTATATTCTACTGTACAAAAGTCTTATGCCGCATTATCGTTTCCAAGGAAAATGGAAAATGGGTGCTTTTTAACCACATTTTTGTTTGTGAACATGTTTGTTTAACCTTTTTAGAGGATATCAGGTGAATACTTCGGAGGTTAAGAGATCCAGATTCTTTGCTTCTAGTGTGAAAAACTAAGCTGGCTGGAGAATTCACAGTTCTGAGACTGTTAGCTTGGCGCTGGTGTTTTACCTGAGCCCAGTGGTTCTTGAACACAATCATGCAGGTCTCTGGGTCCACCCCTTTCAAGACCAGAGACTGTCCATCACGGTTTCCACTGGCAACCACAGAGGCCATCATGGTGACCGGATCGCACATGGGTTAAACCATGTCATAGGCAGGACAGGGAGGGCTTTCCTGGCTGCTCACTGGGCGTTACCAAAACCAGAGAAAGAGAGATGATCACAGGAGACCTGAGGAGTCAAATAAAAGAGGAAACACAAAATGACATCATACACAAAGCCAAAAAAAAGTTTGCTTCATAGGATAGCAGCACAATGATACGGCTGGTGATTGCTGCAGACTGCAACCCCTCTTTGCTTCTGCATGGCCAGCTAGGAGTTATGACAAGCATGCAGGAGAGAGAACAATAACAAGCCAAGTCAGAGGAGTCAGTCGAGGAGAGAAAGAGAAGCTGCTTCAAGTTAGACTTTACCGTCTCCTGCAGCAACTCTGCGCTTCACACCGAGCTGTCAAATCGCTTTTGGAATATATCATACGCCCCCATTGGATTCCTGCAGGCCCCTGGACATCACTCTCATTACAGAAATATTTTGTGACATCAGAAGGCGAGCAGCAATTGGGTGTGTCTGCTATGGCTGAGTGTGGGGATCAAGGAGGGTAAAAAGATTTAAATAAAATACAGGACAATGTTAGTTCTGTAGATCACACGTGATTAATTGCATGTCCCGCTTTTACTTCTGGATCAGAAATATTACAAAATGTATGAAAGCACTCTTCACACCGCTTGTTTGGATGAAGAACATATATTATTTTAGCCTGAGGGCAGCTTCGCACAGCAGTTCCAACACTCACACTGGCACCATAAAAAATCTGGAAGAGACTCAATCTTTTTCCCCCGTAAGAAAGGAACTAGTTTGTTGTTTCCCTTGGAAAGCATGTTCATGGAAAGATTCATACAGCCAAAACTGAACAGAATGAGAGTAGGGCTTTTCGAAACAGAAACATGTGAGCTGCCATATAACCAAAACAATACGAGTTCCCTGCCACACAGTTCCCTGTGACACGCTTCCAGGTACTGTGCAGGCCTTTGCTTCACAAGAAAGAACATCAGGATGTAATACGGATCCCTTTCCTGTGTGTGCCGACAGATACCAACAATCAAACAAAAGGTCCACAGCCCAAGCCGTGGAGAGTACTTTCAACTAGAAATCAGTTTTACCGGATGAACCTGGATAAACTAATTATACTTAATATATATCAACAGCAATAGCATTACTTAACTATTAACATAAATGCGACAGGCTTTTTACCTGTGTATGAGAAGCCCAGCAGCTCATGGGAGCTCAGATTTGTTTTTTAAAACTGTAGATCTGCCTTAATGTTTTGTTAAACATTAAAAACTAGAACAGTTTTAATGTTTTATATTAAAGATAAAGTCCCAAAGCCAGTGAGCCACTATTAAGGTTTGATGTTTTACCTGTTGAGCTGATATGTGTCCACTTGAGTTGACAAGTTGTGTTGGGAGATCTTTAGGATTCATTACTGGGAAAACATACAGGTTGTTAAGATACTTCAATACGAACCAGCAGACTGACAGAGCCACCCCTACAACCCAACCACTAGCCTGGCTACAAGCAAACTTTCCAGCACTACACAATGACATGACAAAGTGCGTTTGTCTGTGAATACTAACACAATGATGGGACCAAGTCAGGCAGTCCCAATACGGAGGGCGATATGGAAACCGTCACCACAGGGGACCAACTGTAAAACACACAGCAGCTGCACAACATGGGGCCCCAATTTACGGCTTCTAGTCCCCAGCCCCTAAACACATCTCCTGACGAATCAGAGCTCACCACCCCCGCCCACCCGTCACTTTGCCCCAATACCACACAGAAACATCTCCGCCACCCATACACGTTAGGCTCACTTTGCCAGGCAAAACTTTTCAGCCATCTGCTTTCAGTTACGAGTAACTGCAGGCCGGTTAGATTCTCAAGAAGGAATGTGAAAGCAGCGTGGAGCGAGCGTGCTGGCAGGATTTCTTACCTCACGTGAATCATCTTCAACTGGCACAGGTCGCTAAGCAGACAAGGACCTCATTCTGCTCCTGTTGCACAAAAAAAACAAAAAAACAAAAAGAGAGACAGAGAGAAATATGAAAATATGTCCAGAGAGGAGCAGGAAGCGCCTGTGTGAGAGGCGAGGCATGGTGGGAAGTGACTGGACATGAGTAAGCTGCTCCGAGCACCAGTTGGATGGAGATGAAGAGGAGGTGGTTACAGGGAGGGAGCGAGGGAAGAGAAGGGAAGGAAAAGCAGAAGTGGGAGGGAGTGAAAAGGAAAAAAAAACAAGCTGAGTGAAAGTCTACAGAAAAATGAGGACATACAAGTACAAATTCCAGCAGTGCACACAAGAAGACTAAGATTACGTATACTGTATGGCAGCACTTAATATTCCTATAAGATTCATAATTCACAGAAGAATAACACGATTGTCCTTTCCAGTTTGTGATGTGACACTGCACAGCAGCCGTCCTGAGCTGCGAGAGGCCAGCTGCCCTCTCGGCACCAGCACGGCCCATCATGTAAAACATGTCACTTGAGACAGCAGCCTTAAAAGTCTCAGGGTCCAACTTGTAGTTGTGTACACTGTAACACAAACCACAAAAGCTGCACGCTGCCTTCAATCCACGTTGAAATTCTGAGCAGATGCAATTCAGAAATGTGTCTTTCTTGGAAAGTGGGCAAGACTTTCCTAAAGCGTGACGTCGTGTATACAGCAACAGTCGGACGGAGACAGGTGTGTGCGTGTGTGTGTGGTCCATGCACGAGTTCTTAGAAAAACACCAATCCAAGCGTTTGTTGACTCATCTTTGGCTCAATCCCAGCAGTACATTATACAAACTGTCCATCTGCACTCTGTTTAAAGCCACATAACATGTCTACATAAGAATAACACAGGGAGCAGTTTTGTTCAGAGCTCTTCAACCTGTGGACAGGAGGTGCTTACAAATTGAATTGCCAGCCTTGTGATTAATTATTAAACTACATGCAGCTCACAGCTGCTCCAAATTTGCCTTCGTTTTCCTATTTATGGCCTAACAGCAGATATTAGGACGCGGGTTGGCAGCTTGGTCAAACAGGCGCGAGGTGCTGACTGTAGAAGTTGAATCAAGAATGGTTGCTATGATTTAATCATTTATAACTGGTGTGATAACAGTGCTGTGTAATCACACCTCCTGAAAAGATCAAGAGGGATTAATTCCATTTTAAGTGAGGGTGAAGGTGCGGGCATAAATCTTTGTTACACAAAATGATTCATTTAAAACAAGTGAATCAGCTGAGTGGGCTGGGCAACACATGGTGGATTCTGACTTATAACACATGTCAGTGTAGTCGATTCTTCTGCTTTCAGCTGCTCCTTTTAGGGGCCAACACAGCGGACCATCTCTTTAACACACACCACCTGCATGTCCTTCTTCACTCCATCCATGGATCTTCTGCGTGGTCTTCCTCCTTTTCTTCTACCTGGTAACTCCATAGTCAACGCACTTTGTCCAGTATATCCATTAAACAGTAATATATATTTAGAAATATATTTGAGGTAGTGTAAAAGTAGTCTGGCCACAATCTGAGATAAATAAACAACAATAGATAACCATGGGACACAGTATAGTGAAGCAACATCAGGCTATCCAACAGACTGTATACAAAGTGGCCCTGAAAAGTGAAGCCAATGGGCAAACCAGCATTGTTTTCAAATGACCAGCAGGGGGCAGCTTCTCAGGTTGACCCAAGGCTCCCTCATCAGCGATCTCAATAAATATGTTCCAGCAGAGGTTTTGTTCTCGACTCTGCTATCAAGTTTCCTTTAGTACAGCATGAAGTTCATTTTCTAAGGCATCCACTTGCCTCCTCCCTTAAATGACTACCATCTGCACTGCACTGTTGTCACCCTTGTACACAAAAAAGGTCCAAAGTATCTTTTATTCTTCAAACCATCGCATTTCTGAACATGAGCAACACAATTACTATTCAAATTATTTTTTACCAACGTTACTATGCAAGGAGAGTGAAAGTGTGTATATTGCGTGCTAATGTCTTATCTTGAACTGATTGTTTTACTGCATGTGTATACTCACGTCATGGGACATAAATGTAACCATCTATCTAAAGAAGATAAATCAGGGATATGCACTGCCACTCAATCTCTCAGTCAGATCCACACCTTTCTCATCCCATCCAGTTTCACAAGTGGATATCAGCTAAACAGCTGAAAGTAAACCAGTAAGTAATTTCCTTCACTTTTTTAAATTCTCTATAAGATCAGTAACCCTCTCAAGCTCTTTTTATATGAAAAAATGAGTCATGTAACAGCTGACTCTTTAGATATGTCACCTAACTTAACTGTTGCAGTTTAAGTCTAAGAGCAGATTAATGTTAACAAACTGATCCTACAATAGGAAAAAAAAATACCTGTATGAGCATGGGATTATTTTAGAGATTAAAGTATTGTATTATACATTGTTTGTTAGGATTTCTGGATTAGTTTGTTTACATTTTTTCTGCACCCTGTCTATCGTCTCGCCTTCCTGCAATGCCGTCTGGTCCACATCACACTGCCAGGTTCACTCGTGTGTCAGCATCACTGCCTCTCAACTGAATTTTCAGCTGTATTTCCTCCAGGTTTCCATGTCGAAACAGCCATCAGTTTTTGATACACAGGATAATATCAAAAGCTCCCGTTTCAGAATCACTTGTTCTTTTGTCAGGGGGTACAAGTTTCAAGATTAGCTCAAGCAGTGATTAGCTGCTCCTAGACAACAATACACCTGCAACAACTACCTCTCAAATCTCCATTCAGTACAGCAGGTTTCTTGACCTATTAATAGCCAAATAGGTCAGGATTTGGGCCCAGCAACAGAAAGGAGACTATGCCCCAGCGCTTTCTACTCAACTAATACCCCAACAATCCAACGAGCGTCCGACACAGCATGAGAACAAAGCCACTTATTTCTAAGAATTAAAATGTGCTTTTTGAAGAAATCCAGTTCTAGGCCTGTTATGGAAAATCGTGACCTACATTTACAGGTCTCATTTACAGTACCTGCTGTCGCACAAAGAGAGACAGACCACTCTTACCCATAAGTCACTGCTCTACTTGCTCAAAATAACCTGAAATACAGTAGAGTCATGAAAAGGTTTAAAATACAGGCTGCTGAAAACATCTTTTGTCTGTGTGAATCTGTGAGCTGCTTCTGAAAGAGTTTCTCCAGCAACTATCCAATTACAGTAATTTGATAATTACACATATTTGTTGCTTCCACATCAGAGTAACAAACATAATAAGACAGAAAGACTGGGATGCTACCTTCTTTTTCCTACAGCCCTGTGCAAAATTTTTGAGCCACCCCTCATTTTACTTTTATACTTTGCTTCAAAGGAGCCAGACATCTTGGTCACTTTTTAAAGTGCTCTTGAGCAATGGGACTCTGGGCTTTCTGAAGGTCTTTCGATGATTGTATTTCAGTCTAGTCCCTGGACCTGACCACACCACAGAGGAATGTTTTTTGTTATTTTTTGCTTAGGTATTTTTTTATGCCAGTTAACACTGATCTATGAACTATTTAGGCATAATTAGCGCTGTGTCTGAGCATAACAGACATCTCAGCAAAGAGCCAACTTTAAATTGTAGCTTTAGGTACTTTGCTACTAGCAGCCTGCCGCAGGAAAGTATGATTCGTTCCCCTTTCTTTAGCTGAATCTTTAAAAATACCAAAGACTGGGCTGGAAAAGTAGATGATGAACAACAAGAGAAAAAAAACCCTACAGCACATGGACAGCATGTCAAATTCATGTCCTTAAGAAAGAAACTGTAAAACATCCTGCAAAGACCTGACACCAAACCTGAGAGATGAACAAGGAGAAAAGGCAGGTATGCCAATTACACAAGAACTGCACTGAGAATCAGTGATAGCAGGTGTTCTCTATTAATGAATCCAAATGGATTTTTCGCATCAAATCTACACCATTATATACAGAGGTGGTCACGAGAGAGGTACAGCGAAGAGTGTCTACAGCCGTCTATAAAACACAGTGGATGCTGTGTCATGGTTGGGACTGCATTTCAGCAATTCCAATCCCATTGGCTCTGCTTTGGGAGTGCCTACCATCGCTAAGCAGCACATCAAAGACATTACATTCGTGCAATTTAATTGCGTGGTCAAATCTTTGTGCTTTTTGGAGTTATTTACCCACTAATTACATTTAAAGTAATGCAGTACGTTGCTTAATTACTCCCAGAAAAAGTAATTCATATGATCTTTCCCTTAGTATTTAGGTATGAACACGAACCCAACAGCACAAAGCAAAGATGAAAAAACACACAAAGAGACTTCAAAGCGATCGCCACAGTGAGTCTATTTTAGAAACATGAACAGGCAGATATGGAGGCTGCAGCCTGACTGCTCATCACTGACTTTGTCACC
Source organism: Astatotilapia calliptera (assembly GCF_964374335.1). Classification (NCBI taxonomy): domain Eukaryota; kingdom Metazoa; phylum Chordata; class Actinopteri; order Cichliformes; family Cichlidae; genus Astatotilapia; species Astatotilapia calliptera. The sequence continues at coordinate 27,214,010 of NC_137427.1, read as the reverse complement.
AGCTGAAAATCAGGGTTTGGCTGCTGGGTTGAGATCAGCATTCACTCAGTTTTATCATCACTCTAAGTTCTTGGCTAGTTTAAATGTTAGGATGCTATCTGCACAGGTGCTTGCAAAGAGCCGAAGTTGTGTTAGCAGCATAATAAGATTGTTTCTGTTCTGGATGCAGTTTGCACATTGCCAAAGTGCTCTCATTCTTTTGTGTCCATATCCACGTTGCAGACTGTGCCACCATTTACCTCTTCCAGCACACAAACTGAAATCAGCTGATTGTAGCGCAAGTGCGACTGGAATCAATAAGCAGGACGGATATAAACAAGCAGACTAACAATTCCAAGGAATTGAACTACTGGGAAGTGGTTCTCTAGAAAAAAACAGTTCTCCGTACTGGGGATCAGATTTTGATCCACCATTGGTACCATCCAATTGGCAAAGGGTTCATTTTTCAGTAGGTAAAGATTCCAAACACACTATCAGTGGAGTAAAAGCATATCTGGATAAATCAAAAAAACTGTCTGGGGTCTTTCTGTGTGGCGTTTGTATGTTCTCCCCATGTCTGCGTGGGTTCTCTCTGGGTACTCCACCTTCGTCCCACAGTTTGGTAAATTAGTGATTCTAAATTGAACGTAGATGTGAATGGTTGTCCATGTCTGTGTTAACTCTGCGACCGACTGGCAGGTTGTACCTTAGCTCTATGACACTGGGATGGGCTTCAGCTGCCCGGGACCCTGAAATGCAGAATAAAACGTTGGATGAGGGTGGTGGTGGCTCCAGACTTTTGCTCAGTTTCATATCCTAGTGGTCGTCTGTATTTCTTGCTGCAGATCCTAGATGTTCAACACACTGAAAACTAACACCCACACTGAATTAAAAATGCTCAATTAAAAACTGAAAATGAAAAAATCAAATCCAAAGCTGTGACAAAGCCAACATAAATGGCCCTGTTTTTCCCCCCCCCACTAATTTCACAGGTACAGTGCACCATTACTCAAAGCTCTGCGGGGTTACTTTACACTTGCTGTGCATCATTTCTAAAAATGGTCCTGGCAGCATTTAGGGCCTGCTGCAAATTCATGTCCTCTACATCAACATAAGAATCAGTGCATCATTACAAACATGTTATTAGAAAACATTCAAGATCCCATTTTAGCAACAGCATTGCATCACACCTCTGTCACAGTGCCAGCTGCAAATGGTTGCACAAGTTTAAGTAATTACTTATTATCACGACACAGCGGCACACTAGACATCCATAATTTCTAAAGCTTAAAGAGCAGCACTCCAAAGGTAAACACCAAAAAGAGATTAGTTTCTGATGAATCAAAGTGAAATAAAGACACGAACTGATGGGAACAGATAGGATCAAACATGATGTAAAAATGAAAGAAATGTTCACCTCTAGGCCTTTTGTCATTTCTTCTTTTCTGATCTGGTTTCGGCATTGTCAGCCGACTGCAATCCCAGAAGGTTTCATACACAAAGGTGTGTCCTGTGCAAATACCTGAAGGGCAGGACACACCTTTAACTCAGCGTAACGATCATATTTCTCGCTAAACAGGAGCTTTGATCAGCTGAGCATGAAAAAAAAAATACAACTTATTATGCTTCTTTTCTAAACCTACCTTTTATTAAAAGGTGCAGCATTCAAAGGAGAGTTTCAATGTTTCCATCAACTTAAAGGTGCTGTTTAAAGAGAAGAAACTCGCAGCAACCATAGCAACCCAGAGACCAACAGCCCCATTAAAGTGATAGCAGCTGCTGAAATATTTAGAGCTGTAGGTGAAACCGCTGAAGGGTAATGTAGTGTCTGGTCTGAGTGTTAATACTCCTCACTAATTCAATCAGCAGCACAGCAGGGAGGAAGAAAAGCCAATGTTATTATCCAGATGCTGACCACTGTGCCAGTTCATCATGTTTACAGGTGTCATACTAAAGTAAAGCTTAAATTACATATTATTAATAATATTATTACATTTTTTTATGTTCATTTCAGTCGTTGTTCGACAAAAAAATAAAAAGTGAAAGCAGCAGCTGTAACTAGCTTAACTTTAACAGAGGTTAAGGCACAAGTAGCATCTCAAACCACCCAATAATACCTCATTTTGAAATCAGCACATACCAATAACAAAGGTATAAAATATCTAACGAGCAGCAAAAACATTTCTGTGAAAATATCTAACCAGCCAAAACGAAATTTCAACATGATTAGGTGATTAGTGCACAAATATTTCACCCCTAAAATTACATGTGTGTGAATTCTGTCAGATGTAAACACTACAGGCCAGATGTGATTCATTTAGCATTTGCTAATGCTAAATTAGCTTAGCTGCAACATTCCACTCTACAGTTTTTCTAAATGTTAATTTAATATAGTATAATATAGTACTTGTAGCAGTACTATATTGCAGTAAAAGAGTTCCCTATCCAAATAATACTTCTCTTCCTTTGACTAAAATGAACAGTGCTTAGAAACTATTGAGAAAAGTAGACAGATAGCACGCTAACACTTTTGTAAAAAGCTACCTTTCTTCAAACAAAAACATTTTTATATCATGTATATGTTGCTTCATTCACTGAAATGCTGTTTCTTAGGCCACTATGTGTTCAGTAATGACGGTAACTAGCTTATGTAAGCAGATAACTTCGCTCCATGCCTGTGGATTTTCACATGCACACAACGGCTAATGGCTCGATTTGCCATTATATGCAAAATGATTCATCAACGTGCTCAAAGGCAGATTCTCAGTTTAGCTTGAAGGAAGCAAAAGGAGGAGAGGAAAAGAAGAAGAAAAAAAATCAGTTTTAAAAGGCAATACATAAAGCCTGAAAGAAAAAAAAATATGCCACTTAAAATAACCAAGTTCATTATACAAAGGGGATAAAACTAAGAAAGACTGACCAGAACACACAAACCAACTTTTAATCAACGTTATCCAATGTCTTGTGACTCTCTTACTACCGTGTGTTCACACCGAACGCGATGGGCGCGTGAAAAAACGCCAAAACGCCCCTAACTTGACGCCTGCACATTCGCGACCTCTACGCGTGTCCAAGAAAAATCGCTCGCGCCCCAAAATATCATATTTTCACGCGCGTGAACCGGAAATGTGGGAGGGATGTGGGAGGAAGTTGTGCTAGACCGGTATCTTTGAAAGATGGCAGCTGTCGAGCTAGCGCTTGAAGAGAGAGTCTCCCTTCTTTATTTACTGTGGAGAGCAGAGCAGCGGCGTAAGAGACGTCCTCGCCGTACCTGGGTCCATCAGGTCCTCGAGACGCGTGATCAGTTTGGTGAGTTTCACCATTTGCTACAGGAGCTGCGCCTGGATGACGGCAGATTCCAGCGATATCATCGCCTGTCACTCGGCCAGTTTGAGGACCTGCTTTCCCGCGTCGGTCCCAGAATTGCCCGCCTAGACACCAATTACAGGCGCTCAATTCCACCAGCAGAGCGCCTGTCCATCTGCCTGAGGTTAGTAAAAGTGTTTAATACGGTAGTCCTGTAATGATACCTGCGCTAATATATGCTAAACCATCCATTTATACACTGCTAACATGGATGTGCTATGCTAAGAGTGAATGCTCTCGGTGTTTACCGATAGCAAACTGGTACGACACGACTTCACAATATTTGTAGTGATACACTGACGGTCTCATCAGGTCCCGATTTAATTCGATTTATGCTGTTATCAGTGTTTGAATGATAGCATGGCTGTGGTGTCATAGGTATGCTCTCGGTGTTTGCTGATATCAAACTTGTACTAGGACCAATGTGGGTTAACCTTTGTAGTGATACTCACTCCTTTTCACATCTAGACCTGGTTTAATTCTGGGATAGTTGAATATTTGTTTAAAATCACGGCAGATTGTTCCAGATTATACCAAATATATATCATGTAATTATCCTTATATTTACAAAATTTTCTATGCAAGATTCATGTTTTGTAATTTCTATAATGTATTTTGTAACTGAAGTACACATAATACTCATTTTGAACACTGTTGTCCAGGTTCCTTGCCACCGGGGACTCCTTCAGGACCATCGCGTTCAGTTTTCGAGTCGGTGTGTCCACGGTGAGCCAGATCATCCCCCAGGTAGCGACGGCCATCTGGGACTGTCTAGTGGACGATTTCATGGCTGTGCCTTCAACTCAAGACTGGCGGTCCATTGCAGAGGGATTCCAGGAGCGCTGGAACTTCCCTCTCTGCTGTGGAGCTCTGGATGGGAAGCACGTCCAGACGAAGGCACCCCCCAACTCAGGATCCATGTTCCACAACTACAAGGGAACTTTTTCCATTGTTCTCCTTGCGGTTGTGGATGCAGAGCATCGCTTCCGCGTCATTGATGTTGGGGGGTACGGGAGGACCAGCGACGGTGGTATCCTGGCCAACTCCACCTTTGGTCAGGCTCTTCGGGCTGGGACTCTCCATCTGCCTCCAGACCAGCCTCTACCTGGTGGAGAACACCGTGGAGCCCAGCCCCACGTCTTTGTGGCTGATGAAGCGTTCCCGCTGCGGCGTGAGCTCATGAGACCTTTCCCTGGACGCCTCCTCCCTTTACAGAAGAGGGTCTTTAATTATCGCCTTTCCAGGGCCAGGATGATAGTGGAGGGTGCCTTCGGTATCCTCTCCTCACAGTGGAGGTTGTATCGGCGCGCCATGGAGCTCCGTCCTGAAATTGCCGAGAAGTGTGTGAAGGCAACGTGTGTTCTCCACAACTTTCTGCGCTGTGTGGACGAGAGAGGGGCACCTGCTGTGGGAGGTGTGGCGCCTGCTGTGGTGGAGCCGTTGCAAGGCCTGGGTCGTGTGGCAGCAAACAACTCCTCCAGAGAGGCTGTCCTGGTGAGGGAGAAGTTCATGGCTCACTTCTCGGCAGAGGGAGCTGTGTCTTGGCAACCAAAGGAGTAGCCTGTTTGAAGTCTGAACGACTTCCCCACAACGGCTCTTTTAAGAGCCACCCACAAACCTCTAAAGAGTGTTCCTGTCTTTTTAACATTTTCTTAATGAATGGAGCTCTACTCCAAAATAAACTAACCTCTTTTTACTCTGCAACTTGTCTTCACTATGTTCCTATATACAGTGTGGTGCAAAAGTTTGGGCAACCTTATTATTAGTGTCTGTGAAGGTTCACAGTCATTATTTTCCTGTATGAATCGCTGTTACAGTAAAAAATGTTACTTACATATATCATATAGGAGACACACACATTGATATACACTACATATTTATGTTATTCCTCTTTTTTTGTGTTGCCAATTTATGCACCTGCTTCATTTAGTTTAAAGTTATTGCACTTTCTGTAAATCCAGTGAACTGCATTTCACTTCTCAAATATCACTGTGTGTCTCCTATATGATGTATTTAACTGACAATTTTTATTGTGACAACCAACGATTTGTACAGGAAAATAATTACTTTTCACAATGTTGCCCAAACTTATGCATCCCACTGTATTAGTATGTTTTGTTATTGGTGTAATATGAAATAAATTCTACTTTTGTCAAGTCCGGTGCCAATATTTGCTGTGTAGTAGAACAAAGACATTTGTCAGTATAAATGTTTATTTGATAAAATATATAAATTCAGTAACAAAAGGATAAATATATGACATCAACTATTTACAGACAGACAGGAATAAAATATACAAATTCAGTAACAAAAGGACATAAATAACATAAATATATGAGATCTAACTATTTACAGAGAGACAGGGATAAAAAGGACCCAGCTTGGAGTGGAAGAGCCTCAGGGAGAAGGAGGAGAAACATAAGAACATTGTTTCTGCCCTGGAGAGCTGCTGCCTCATCAGTAAACTACTGATCATTAGGGTCCAATGTTTCCAAATTTAGCACAGCTGTGCTGTTTTCAAAAACTGATTTATAAATTTGGAATTTCACGAATTCTCGTGTCTGAGGCGGCATAATAGGTAGCATCGTATAATTCTGGATGATTTGCCACAGCACTGATTAGTTTCTCCTCCATTTTGAATGCAGAATGAATGGCTTTGGCTGGATCTGCCCCTTTGAACTAGGTAACAGCCACGTCACCAGGCTCCTGATTGGTTGTCGCGGCGCGATTTTACGCTGGAGTTCAGATTTTTCCAACTCGAGCGGGGGAGGCGAAACGCGCGTATGCACAAAATGCAACACATAAACTCACGCGCGTGGATTTTTTCGCGAGTCAAACGCCTGAAACGCCCTACACTCACGCGCGTTTCTGGCGTTTTTGCGTTTTCGCAACGCCAAAACGCTTCCGAATTTTCGCGGGGGCCGCAATCGCGGGTCAGCGCGCCTTTCCATTGACTTTACATGTAAACCTGACGCTCCGCCTGCCTCTATCGCGTTCGGTGTGAACACAGTCTACTCTTAAGCGATAAAGCTTGAAAAAGCTTTTTACATCAGAGGTAGATAAGTTCCTGCTGCTGATATGAAGCATGAAGTCATCCTTTACCTGAATGCGGTCATCCTTTACCTAACTTCAATACATCTTAAAATGTTTATCAAAACATGCAAACAAATGATTTTTTAATGATCCCGATTAACAATTCAAAATTGGGGTGCTAATTCATTAGATTTACACAAATATTATAATTACTTTAAATGACATAATGGGACTCAGCTAGTCCACAGGGCAACCAGTAGATATTTCATTCTGCTTTTTGCTTCTTCTTTTTTTTTTCTTTTTTTTTTAATGAGAATTTTATTTCTGCTTCTTTTGAACAAACGCTGTGATTTGTTGTAGACGATGATGCATATTTGAGTCTTGCTACACTGCGATACCATTGTTACTGAGGGAAACAATAACAATAGAGCAATATGATACAATCATGTAGACTTGATAGTATCATATTCTATGAGTTACACTCAAAAACTCTTACAGATAAAAGTCTGACAATATTGTATTGGACTCTGTAGAAAAAAATTAAATAAAATCTAAAAAAAAATTTTTAGCCAACACGTAAATCACAATTATAAATCTCAGTGTTAGCATTTGCTAGCTTACTTACAAGGTTCTGGAAGTGTTTCCTAACAGTATCCTTATTTCACATTAGCAGTTTAATTGTGTACCTTTAATTATTTAAGCTTTGTTTATGAGAATTTTTGCCTATTCTGTTAGTTCTCTTCACAGAACGGTAAATGGACTGGTTTTTATATAGCCTGTGTAATTAAAGGTCCCAAATTTATAAAAATGGTACAGAAAACATGTCCTCTCTACCTTCCTCCCCCGCCCTTCCTCTGATCTTCACAAGTTAAATTACCGCATTGCATGTGTGACATCATTCCTTCATTCATATTGGCAGGGGAGACTTTAGCCTGTCCTCACGCTACAATAGGCGACTGTCAGCGATAACAGGGCATTTTGTGTGGGTATATCCTATCTCTGCTCTCCTCCTGCTTCCTCTGGAGCTCGTTTGCATCGCATCTCCCTTGCTGATAAAGCAGACATGTTTGCATGTGGGATGGAAGAAGGAAGAAGATATGAGGCTTCTTGTGAAGTTCAGAGATGTTTATCAGATAGACGAGAGAGAGCTACAGCACCAAACTGACATAATTAACCAAGAAGATGAAAAGTTCTTGTAAAAATAAAAAATAAGGAGCTTATGCAAATAAATAAATAATTCACAGCTAGCAGCAGAACTTTTCTTTTTAATTTTCAGTCTTGTACACTTCACTTTTCTTTTCCTTACAAACACATTCAGTCAAAGAAAAAAAAAACATTGGCCTTAAAGCACCCGAGCACTCGTCCTATACAATTTTTTTTTTTTTTGTACATAATTTTCAAAGCAAAACAGATGCAAAACAAGACAGTATACCCTGGGAACTGTTTATCAGAGTAGTAAATACTAGCCTCTACACCTGCACAATAACTCTTCATGTTATCAGAGTACAAACTGCTGACTTGATAGAAAAAAAAAGAAAAAAAAACAACCTTCTTCCAGTTCATTGTAGGACAACATAAGTGGTTCAACCAGATTGAGTGACAGTGTATTCATTTCACAGCACAGTCACGACACTACAGAGTCTGTTGGAGTTCTCTCAGTAGAATTAGGCCTAGCAAACAAACGGGACCATACTGCATAAGTTACCAACAATGATCATAATTGAAGTAATAGAAGTCAGTTTTATGATGAGGATACATCAGACTAAGAGGGAGTTGAAAATAAAGTGGAAAATGAAAACGCTCAACTTAAAACCTAAGGAAGCATTTACAGCCAAGTTATCCCAACCTAAACCTCCTGCCCAGCATCTTATTACATGCGCTTAAGCCGTTAATTTAGCTCTCTATTGTACTCTATATGTTGCATTTCCATTCATGACAAACTAACACCCTCACCCAACTTCCAAACAAAAACAGGCTCAGATTAACTGCTGCCATTGCTGGTCAGTAGGGCTGCTCAATTAATCGAATTTTAATCACGATTACGATCTGGGCTTTCAACGATCATTAAAAATGACTGAGCCGATTATTAGCCCCTCCCTCATGCTTTACTTTCGCGCTGCTCCATGTGGCAAATCAAGCGCACTGCTCTGCATTTCGAACACGCGTCACAACAATTAAGAGGACCCGAGGGAAGCTCGGAAAGCTAAGCAGAAGTTATTTGGAGAGGAGTGGACTGCCATTGGTTGAAAAGAGAGGTAAAAAAAAAAAAAAACTTCAGTGGTGTGGAAACATTATGGGTTCGCGGAGTCAGACGTGGATCAAGTAGACACAGTGTGTAAACTTTGCTATGGTGTCGTAGCTGCACCACAGAGCAACACTGCAAAGTTTACATTTTTCATTTATTTCTTTTATTGCAAACATTTGCACTGTTATCAGTATTTGCACACTATTTTATATTATTTTTTAAAGTCATTATTCAATACATTGTTATTGTTAACCCTTTAAAGCCGGTCAGAGCAGCATGCTCGTTTTGTATAACTATTTTTAAATCCCTGTAGAACCTGAACCGCTAAGCTAGCACAATAAATTTTTTTCCATATGAAACCAGAGGAGTTGTACTTACATCTTATGCCATCAGCTTGTCCTAGGTCACGGTTTCCTTCCACATATAGCTTTGCAAAAATTGCATAAAAAGCGCTTGCAGGAACAAAAACATAATATTCCAGAAACAGGCTTTGCCGATCCGATCAGCTGTTCTTAACACTTCCCACATTGAAAAAGACGTCAACGAACTATCACAAGTGACGTAATTTTCGTGGAAAATGTAGTTTTTTACTTGTAGGCCTTAGAACTCAAATTGCACTGCTGGAAATAGTTTATTTTGATGCACATGCACATTCTTTGCAAATTTGCATCATAGGATTGTTTTTTTGTTTTTCCTGCAGTGTATATAAAAATTGCTGTATCTCCAAAAATAAAACTATGAAGACACTCAAAATAAATTTCCTGTTGTTGTAAACTATTTTTTGCAACTTTTTTGTATTTAAAGTTTTGAGGGATAAGCCTCTTAAATTTCTCCAAGTAGAAATATATGTAAAAAAAACAAAAACGATTTTCAATTTTTTTGTAGTTTATTGCACTTTTTTGCAATTAATGTAGTTACTATGGACTTAATACATACACATTTTTAAAATATGGGCTATAACAGTTGTATTGATGTATAGCAACTTGAAATGCTCCCACAAATGGCACTACAGCATGTAAAAAAAATATTATAAGCTCTGGCGGACTTGGTTCTATGGTAGATCTTAAAGGGTTAAATAAATATCGTCAAATAATCGTGATCTCAATTTCAGTGAAAATAATCGTGATTATCATTTTTGCCATAATCGAGCAGCCCTACTGGTCAGTTTAGTATATTTGTCACCTCTCGGGGTCACGAGACACAAGAGGGGAAGGTGGAGCTAATCCCAACCACGGGACAACTGAGCTGGCTTGTTTATGGAGGGCAAAGTGGGAAAACACACAGAATCACCTACTGATGTGTTTAGATTTCTCACAGCTTTATGTCTTGTCAAGTATTTTCAGACCGAGTAACAACAGATAGGCACAAATAAGTAAGGTAAAGCAAATCAAAAACTTGTGACCTGAAGCTGTGCATGTAAATCACATCAGCATGACCAGCTTTCAGTGTCTAGCATGCTGCAGTAGATCCTGTGTGTGTAAAGGCCCTGGAAGCAGGTCTGAGCATTGATCTTAGCCAAACACATTGTTGGACTGCTTGAGCTCCCCCTCTGAACATCAGCAGTAATCGTACAGATGACTGATTAACTGTACGTTCCTCTCATGCCTCAGAAACTGCTCTCAACTCTTCATAAGGTTTAAACTTCACTTGCACTCTTGCTGCATGTTTAATCTACTCCAGTTTAAAATGATGTGAGAGATGAGAGAGAAAGTAGGAGGCAGGCCCACCACAGCTCATAAGCACTTATAAACAACAGACAGTAGACTGCGTTAAACAAGAGAGTCTGTAAAACTGCCTCGAATTACAGAAGTTTTGCTAAACTTTCAAATTACCTGACACCATAACAACCTCACATTTTTACATCCTCTGCAGTTGAGGCATTTTAAAAACAAGCCTGAGCAAATACGGCAGACCAGCCAGGTCAAACTCATTTTACATTACGTCACACGTGCAGCCCACTTTGACCTCTGTGGGCTGCATGTGTGCCGGACCAGTAAAACTCCCCTTTCTTCCAGCGTAAAGAAGTTTAACAACGTATCGAGTCCCTCATGTGTTTTAATATAAGAACAAAGAAGTGTAGTTTCAACATTACATAGGAAAATACTGTTAAAAATACAAAGTCTATGCCCTCCTTCAAAATTTGCAAAACCATCCAGTGGGACCATCTTGTGATTGACAAATCACTACGGTATGAGCTCCTCTGTTTCCTACTCAGATCCACACCCGACTCATGATGTCTGGTTTCGAAAAGGCAAGATTGCAGCATCCAAAATGCTCAGCACAAGGCTTCATCGCCAGCTGACATCACAGTGGCTCCATCCAGTTTTTGTTTTTGTTTTTAAATGAACAGTTCTCACTGAATATCTCTAAAGAGACGATTCTGCAGAGAAGCCCTGATGTGCTTAAATGCCATCCATGCACAGAAGTCCAGCTGTGACCAGAGTGTGGTTTTAGGTCACTGCTTGTGTGCTGGGATGCCTTTAAACTAGATCCATTGAAGACCAGTTCAGCCACCACAGTAGCCACATCTGACAATGACATGCAGACATCTGAAGAGGACACTGGTCCTAAAATAAAGATCAAGCAGTTTGCCAGAAATCACATAGCCCAAGCTGGCATTTCAGTCACGTGATAACACGGTTTACTGTGCGAGGGACGTGTGAGTGACCTCAATTTGTCAGATCTGAAGTGATAAAAAGTGAACCATTGATAACAGGATTGCCTAAAACACCAAGTGCACAAACAGATTTATATCTTTTCAGTGCCTTATGTTCACACGCACGCAACACTTAGGGAGAAAATGTACTTGTATACTGTAGCAGTCAAACAATTAGTCGATTAAGCAGTTCGCATACTGACAATAAATGATTTTGTCTTTTATCTACAATTTTTTTGACAGCTGTTTAATTGTTTTCAGTGACTAAGCAAAATATATAAAGATACTGGCACTTTCATCAAGATTAGTTCACTCATCTAGGAGGAGATAGAGGACAAACATAGACTATGAGGACTATTTGTAATCCTCATTCTATTCTCTAGTTGTAAAATATGTACATATGTATATATAATCTATACACCGATTTTTCTAAAGGAGGAAAAACATTAAAATGTGGATCATAGCCTTCTCTTCGTCATTTTACTGAACCGCTTGCATGAATATGGACACATAAATGAGTACCTACCACTTCCAAATTTTTAACATACGTTTTTTAAAAGGTATCAGCCAGCTATACATGTTATTGATTATCAAAATTAGGCTCATTTTAATTTGCACAAGCACAGGCTGGACTTAAAGCAACCTGCACAGCTTTCCATTTATACGTATTAGTGGGGTTTATGGGATTAAACATGCATAATCGGCTGTTTTGCAGCTCCATGCATTTTGTCCCGTCATAAATTCCTTTAAAAAAAATGTCTTCTTTGGTAGTAAAAAAAAACAACATTTCAACACACAAGTGAGAAAACCATGACTTTGTTTGAAAGTTGTAGTGAATCCCTTAAAGCTCATATCAAGAGATCTAGTCTCGCTGTCGCGTTGTTTCAAATATTTATTAATGATTTGATATGCTGCACTAAAATATGGTGACCTCTACCTTGAGATAAAACGTCAACTAATAAACTACAGAGGTTGTAGTAACTCATGACCGCCATCTGTTCATTGCCTAAATCGACGCTCAGAAGCGCAGTTTGCATCAGGTGATTGTGGAAAACCCTACAAAACAAAACAGTGATTTAGCGGGTAGAATAGGATACCTGCACAGGAATGACACACATGAAAAATTCATGATGTTTGCAGGTAACTCAACACCCGCACACGGCGTCCTGCCTGGGAGTGGATACCTGAGTTCAAAGCTCAGAAAAGAGCAGGCTGAAAGGCGATAGAGAGCGTAACATAAAGTTTATAACAATGACAATAACAGCAGCAGCACGTGGATACAATATTTGTCTCGTCCTGAAGATTCTGCGTTATTATGTAACCAGATCCGCGAACATTTTTTATGAAGCATTGGCTGTTTTTTTATTGGTGTACAGAACTAAGATTAGACATAGGGTGGGTCTACTTTGTTTTCTACGGTCGGGCAGAAGTAGTCAAAGAGGAAACGAGGCAAAACAGAGTTTAGGTTTTCACTTCTCTAACGTCACAGGGATGCAAACTTGTCGCCGTGATCCTGGGTATCTCCCCCCGGTAAACCCAAAGGAAAACACCCCGCAGTTTGGAGATACCCAACCCTTCCACCCGCCTACCCACCCGCACATGTTAGTCACAGAGTCTGGAGCTGTAAAAACAAGCAAGCAAAACTTAACATACAAGTCAAACTACCACTGCCAAGTGTTGCCTGCCGAGCTGGCCTTTCCCGTCTTTTTCTTACCGTCGGACTCGTAAAGATCCCCACCTTGGTTAAGAGCGCACAGTGACGATCAGTAGCAGGTTTCCAACCACAGACACGCACTCGCTCTCTGAGCCCCCGCAATAAATGTCCGCGTTTTCCACAGCTCCACAACGTCCCACTTTAGAAATAGTACACAGAGACAACCTAAACGTAACCAAAATCCTTAACCTGGTCCGTGGCGCACACAGTGGAGGTGAGCCCACACTGATCCTCTTCTGATCGCTCCTCCCACAATACCAAGTGGTCATGTCCACTGAAGAGGTGTTTCTCATTTTTTTGTAATACCTTTTGGGAAATAACCACGTGACGATATGATTAGCGGCGTTTAGCACCCTGTAAATTCTGTAAAGCAGGGAGCCATAATAGTCTGTAAATTAATGGTGTCAGATGTAAGTACTTTTTTAACTATTACCTTTTTCTGAACTGTCCCACTCGGACGCACACAACCTCTCGATCATTTTCGTCCTGCATAAGAAGATCTGCCAAATCGAGCTGATCTGGGAAAAGTTCGCCTTATTTATTTTTGAGAATTTAGATCTGAAGTCGAGATTAGAGTGTGGGTTTGAGATCAAGCAGGCTAAGAATAGGTGCTGTACAACGGTTTACTCTTCCCCGACTTTCCAAGTTGTGTATAAATCTGGGCCTCAGCATGTCTAACTCCACCCATATCTCCAGCGGGATCATAATCATTGTGATTTCCAGCATGAAATTATACTGTAGAGTTATAGAAGAGACACAACCTCCATTTATGCTTGATTGAAAGATATATTTAGCCCAAGTCGTAATTTAAGAAGTTAGATGCAAACGTATCTAACTGTCCATGATTTCCGGTAGTTACATTGAGTCTTATAGGGGGACTTTTATCGGGCATATTTTGACAGATTTGGCCATGACAGTGAGGGACGTTTTTGGGTTTTTTTAGTTTATGGTTATAAAGATGAGCAAGCCTGTAGCGGCATCTGGTGGCAAGACAGATGAATTACATCTCCCCAGAGTAGCCTTTCAAAGGAAACGTGTCAACGACCGTCAAGAGTTATAATAGCAGCAGGTCGTAGGTGTAGTTCTGACTTACTGGAGGTTCGTATGAATATTAAAGCTGTGTAAATTAATACAGGGTGGTTAATGGTGAAGATTAATGTTGAATGTGAAATGGATCGGGATACATGTGACTATCGACACACCCGGAACTTTCAGCTTACATCAATCTCATTGGTTGACGGTGACATTTTCTAAATAAAGATTTATACAAATTTGAAACGAAAAAATAAAAATCTGTCTCAGCAATACAAAATATCCAAGGAGGAGGGATCCATCAACAAGAGCCTTGGATGAAGTTGTTGTGGTGGTATCTATTTTATCATCTGAAGTTTTGTTTGTTTGTTTTTTCAGGGTTTTTTCTTTTTCTTTTTTTCCTCTTTTTTCTTTTTCTAATTGATCATATTGTTGACTTGTTGACCCGTAAATGCGACACGTATCTATCATTAGTGATATGAAGTCAGAATAAAGGCTAAAGATTACTGTTGACGGCTCGGTATTTATCAATATAAACGTAGATATTAGACATAAAATAATAATGTTTTTAAAAAAAAGCCGCGTACAAACATCGACAGTAACGACTCCTGCCGGGGGGTCCGGTCACTGGATGTCGTCACCTCTGTCTGTCCACAGCGGGGCAGGACTCGGTGAAACTTCTAGTGGACAGGACAACATCCGACTGCGTCGTCGTGTTATGCTCACAGATGACTGAGTGGCCAGCTGCTCACAAGATCTAACTTTTTTTTTTCTTTTTTTTTATCTGTTTTTTAAATTTCCACATCGTTTCATACCAATATGGCAGAATCCAGGCGTGAGGAGGAGGAGGAGAACGAAGGGGAGCGCACAAGCCAGGCATCGGGTATGGTGGTGTATCAGGCTTTGATTTATCTGCAGAGCGCGTTTTTTAGGAAAAAGCTGAATCTTGGTTCAAGTGTGAACACTTGCAACATTGACGAAATCATGTAG
Organism: Astatotilapia calliptera; assembly: GCF_964374335.1. NCBI lineage: Eukaryota > Metazoa > Chordata > Actinopteri > Cichliformes > Cichlidae > Astatotilapia > Astatotilapia calliptera. Next base: position 27,198,995 of record NC_137427.1, on the reverse strand, counting down.
AAACGCAATGTGAACAGCAAATAATGTGAAAAATCTTCATTGCTAAGCGGGGGACGATGCTCCATTCATAAAACCTGTTGCTTAAAGCTCACAATTCAGGAGTCAGCGTTTTATTCTAATATAAACACAGAAACTGAGAGAGAGGAATGATCCCTAGAAATCCTAGAAATGTATAAAAGGTGTGCAAACCTCTCTTGGACCTGCAGGATCTTGCCATCTGGCAGGATTGAGAGACCGGTGTTAGGGTTAATTTGGGCAAATGCAGAAGGATTTTTAATAACTATGTTTTGATGTTGCTTCAGAAATCTGAACACAGTATAAAGCAGCAGGCTGTTGTAATGCTCTGATTTTCTGCGTGGAAGCAAACCATTACTTTATTTAATAACGCTCTGACTGAAGTGCCATTTACATCAGTTTCTCCGTTTCTTATAATCACACAGCGCTGTGGATTTTAATCATCCAGTTTGTGATTATAGAAAATTCCCACCCGCTTCTGTACTCATAATTTGCTGCTCTTCATTTTAGCCCTGGCTTGCCCACAACAGTTAAGTACCAAGATAGTTTTACCCCAAGTAATCTTTGTTTTTTCTAGCAAGCAACCCCACCCCATGTCAAACCCAGCAGTGTCAGACCCTCTCATACCACAACCTGACTCCACCAGCTGTTTGCATGGAAATTCCTGTCAGTGTCTGAACAGGCAGGCTGCTGTGTGATGAACACGTTGTGGTATGTAATTGACAGAACTTGTGATAATAACAGAAAATCGTCTGACCCACTTCAGATACTACTTCGGGAAGTTTGCACTGTGAATCACTCATTTGCATCGACACCATCTAATCTTCCCGGACACTGCTGCTGACATTGTGTTATTCACTCGTGACATCGTCATTTGGCAGCTTTAAGCTCTCTTGTTTTTAGAGTGAAGGCAAATGTGTTTTCAACAGTTAGCAGCAGCACTTCCTGGATTTTGACCTTAGTCACACTTTAGAATCTTTTCCCTCCCAAAGGTGCTTCAGCATGTTCTTGATGACCTGTACAGGATAGGGAGCAAATTTGCTTATCGAACTGACTGCTCTCTTAACTCATGCTGGTGAAGCGTGACACTTGAAGGCAGATTGTTCTCCATTTGGTGCTCGTTTCACCAGCTGCTCTGTGACTGCTGCCACTTGTGCTGAGTAACGTCAGCATGTGTTCGAGGGAGAGTATGGCTGTGAAGGGGAAACCTTTCCTGCTGACTTTAGCTGCTTTCTGATGTCAGTGAATCTCTAATGGTAAATAATTCTCTTAAAGAAAGCCTCTATTGTTACTCACAGGTGCAACACATGTTTCAGTTTCTCTATTTGGGATGATCCTGTTGCTTCATTGGTCAGTGTGTTGGTTATTCTTCCACTTTGGCCCTTATCAATATACCTTAACAGCCATCTGATGCATGTGTGGTCAATCCATTTTCCCAGGGTGCCACACGGGAAATAGGGACTGATTTAGAATAAGCTGAACCCAATTCTGCTTAAAATAAATGTTATCTCTTTATAAGCTTAATTGCTGTTGTTCTCTTCACCTACCACAATGAGGTAGTTCTTGGCCTGAAGTCACCTTCATGATGTTTAAGTATGGTACAAGATTGCCTGAAGCTTATTCAAACTAGTGTGCCTTCACCAGCTGATATAATCTGTCGTTTCTGGCATTTGCTGCTGGTTATGGTGGGATCAAAAATCAGTGTTCACTTTGCAAAACCTCCACAGGACTCTGGAAAAATCTCATTTATGCCTTGTTGATTCCCTATATCACTGCAGTTCTACTAGAGGGATGAAACCTAATTCGTTCATTCCCTTATTTGAAGTTTTGAACATGATAGCGGAGAGCTCTGTCTGTCTCAAACTTCCCACAGCCATTCTGTTGGACTGAGATCTGGCGACTCATATGATTCACGTTGTTTGACAATCAGTCCATCTCTGTGCGACGGGGAGGCATGATCAGTTAAGAGTTTCAGTTAATTTGTCACACCTCTGTGTGTGTGAGGTATTCATGCCTAACGTCTCACGCACAGGTGAGCTTAACCAAGACAAAACCGCAGTGCTGTTATTGGTGCAGAGGCCAATTATGACTAATAGGGAGGTTTTTGACATCCATTAAACCAGAACTACATTCAGTACATTTAGAAGTGCATTCAGCTTTAGAGTTTATACTTTAAACCATGCGAAATGTATCAGCCTGCATCACTTTCTTTTTCACACCAACAGACAGAGAAATGGATTCACTTTGGTACCTTTCAGATATTTCAAACTCACTTTTTCTTTCAAAGAACTTGAAAACATGTACCGTTTGCATTCCTATAAGCCTGAATCTGTGAACACAAACAGCTGGCTTACATGATTACTTAAAGTGTAACCAGATACTTTGTTTCTATCCTCTAAGATAGAAACAAAGCCCAACGATTTGTATTTAAAAAAATGAAAAAATGAAAAAACACATCTCAAACCTGCAAACTCAGAAAATATCTGAATCTTTTAGTTTTGACTGTCATGTCTATTTTATTTATAGCCTATAAGAGATTTAAACAGCAGAAGCTGACTGTGCTCTAGAGAAAAGGCACATTTACATTCCAGGTCTCCAGAAAAGCCCAGTTTTAAAATATATAAAGAAATTTTCATATCAGTATTGGCAATACGGGCCCTGCATTGACTTGATATCAGATCAATGCCAAATCGTGCAGTATCACACAGCACTGCTGGTTACTTTATCTTCATATTAGAGCTATGGGTTTTTGGTTGCTCAGCTAGTAGACCAGCAGGTCTATCAATCAGAAGATCAGTGAACTCATCCTGACTCCTCCAGCTGCCCTGAGTTGCCACATGATAAATCTGTGTGAGGGTGTGAACGCTAGAAAGTACTTAGGCATAGATAAAAGTGCTGAATGAGTGTGCGTATGACTGGATGAATGAGATTAGTAGTAGAAAGTGCTTTGAGTGCTCACCTGAGTAGAAAGGTGCAATATATAAGTACCAGTCCATTTAGCTTACTTGGATTTACTCAAGGACTCATATTTGAAGTGCTTTGAATGAGTGCTCTTCAGGTGCTCTGAGAAATCTTTTTTTTTTAAAATAGATCTTCCATTTATCATCATATTTTTAATTTTCTTTTTAAAATCCTTTAGTTAATTCAACATTTTAAGCAAATACTCAAGAGCCAGGTTCTATATTGCACTGGAAATATAACAGTTAACTGTTTAAGCCTGAAATAAATGCTGACCTGGTGAGAGAGTAAATGTAAATTCAAAGCTGCTGAAGTTCATTATTTAACGGCTGTAGACCCGCGTCACCTACAGTATGGATGACAGAGTCGCGTGAACATTTCTGTGACTTCACAAGTAAAAGATTAATATGGTGCAGTGTTACACTGAAAACCTCCACTTCCTGATTGACCACATTCCACTTCATCAGATTGGCCGAGTAAACACTGAGACATTATCGGCCGTCCCTCTTTTTTTTGCTCTTGCCTGTGGGTGTGCGACTGCTTGCTTCAGCTTCACTGGCACGTTCAGAGGGACGCTCGGTGGACCAGGAGAGAAAATATTGATTGGAAATAACCTTTTGGATGCTGAACGCTTCATGTCTTTTCCTTTAATTTCTCTCAGGTAAGGCTGTCAGCACATGGTGTCACTTCTAGTGATACAGATGACCAGGCAGGTGTGCTTTTGTGTCACTTATGTGACTTCTGTTATGAAGTGTTGACATTTTATTAAGTGTAAAAGTGTCATCATGTAGCCACTTAAAAATGTCTGTGTCATCAAGTGAAAGTACAGAAGCTGTGTTCTCACATGCTGCGTAAATTGAGGAAGCAGCACTATAGCTTAAACAGATAACAAGTAACAGGTGTGACAGGTGCGTGTCATGAACAACTAGGTCAGGGCGTCAGGTTTGAGGCATTAAAAACAATGCCTCCTCTGTCTCTGCCTGCTTGCTTTCATTAAACTTCAAGGACAAATGACTTTAGTTTAAATGACTGAATTTACTCTTTAGCTTGTGCTGATAAATGCTGGAAATCTGCTTTAGGTTTGTAAAAACCTAGAGATCAGGTCATGGACCACATTAGTCCAGGAAATAACTATACGTATGTTTATGGTGCTTCCTGAAGGAAACCAGTTCATTTTAGCCAAACTGGTTCATCAACATGTTTCTGTCCACCCTGCTGGTATGGTTTCAGTTCTTGTATTTCTAGTTCACACAGCACTGTCTGGAAGCAGTGGGAGAGTCTGGGGTTTGTGTCTTATAAAACAATGGCTCAGACCTTTGGCGTGGACCGTGATGTCATATTTAGTTGCCTTTTTAAAAACTCCCATCTTCACCTGCTGCTTCTTTTGTGCATTTTTATCCTCATTCTGATCCTCAGTAAGTTGCTTTACCAGTAGGACCAGCTCATGTTTTAGAAAGATCATTCTATCTCAAATGAACCTGCACCTACGGCTCAACCGTCTCTGATTCGCTTACAGATTTTATGGTTTGGACATTTAATCGTTGCTGTGAAATTTTATCTATCAAATACTTTTTTTCCCCAAACTTCAATGTTTACATATGGATGACTGAAAGGCTATTAAAGATGAGATTTTCTCTGACCTTCCTTGCCATCAGAGTCAATAAGGATCTGTAACTTGGGAGAGCAACGTCTAAAAATGTCCAATTATTGACTAGTTAAAATTTGAAGAAAAATAATCAAGCAGTCCTGTGACGTCTTGTATTTGAACTCACAGTAAAAGTTTGGGTTGTTTTTTTTTTCTGTTTGTTTGTTTTTAAACTGATATTGTAAAAAATTTCTGAATGAATATAGTTGTATTTTGCAATAATACAAAATAAAATGTGCAGAATCCTTTTCAATGTCAAATTTCTGGTTACAAAAACGAAGAAAGTGCCATTTTCATTCAAACTTCAAGTTAGATTGAGCAAGTATAACAAGTTGTACCACAAAAATATCAGTAGATCGTTTCCAGATGGTACTCTAATTATAAATGAGAAACTAATTTTGTTGATTATATGCATATTTTTTCATTTTCAAGACCTACTCTACCCAAAGGACTATCTGATAATAACATTTATATCATAGTTGTGACTAAGTATTGAACTTAAAGTATTCTACAGGTTTAATTGCATCATTGTAAAATTCAACTTTGTACCATTCAGAAATTATCACTGGTTGTCTTTTGATTTGTGAAGCTTTTTTCTAAGTAAGCGCTCAAATGTGACTTTACACAACCGCTTCATTTATTTATTTATTTATTTTAATATTTTAACTGACCAATACTAAGACATTTTTTGATGTATCTGTACTAAATTAGATCCTGATTCCTTTTGATGATAAGAAAGGCCAGTGAAATTCTCAGGCTTTTATCTTTAGTAATGTTTGAAATATTCATGTCCAAACACTGACTCATGCTGGTAGTGAGCCAATGGACCATTTTTCAAAAATATCTCTTGAAAAAAAAATCTGACGTATAAGGTTGAAATTTCATAACAATCATTATAACAAGTTTTTTCAGAAAGATTTAAGTTAATTGGACATGATCGATCAGAAGGTCATGTTAACATAGCTTGTTTCTGGATTCAGTGAAAGCAGCCATTGCTTCTGGTTACTTGACCTGTAGTATCTCAGTCACTGCACTAAAAATGATCAATCATGATACATCTAACTTTTCTCATACGTCATTCATTGTCACTTATAAAACCTGTTTCTCTCTGTTTTCCTCTGCAGATGGTGCTGAAAGAACCAAGAACCAAGAACATTTGCATTCCAGGTATTTGATTTCATGCCGAGCTGAAGTTTTGTATGTTCGATCCAGCTACAGCTGTTCAGTTTCACCAAACTTCAGCTGTAGCTGGAAGCAGGGCTCTGTCCCCTTTAACAGCCAGATATGCTGATGGTGAGGTTGTGAATGGACCAAACAATGCGGTGATCTATCCTCGCTGACAGACAGGAGGTCAACACAATGACGAGTAGACACCGTGCTGCTTTTTTCACTTGGTGTTTACACATGTTAAGAAGACAAATGTGTGTAGAGCTGAAAATCTGTCCAGTTATTTAAAGCTTTCATGCATCGTGGATTTGTTTGTGACCTATTAAGTCCATGTGGTTCCAACTCAAGCAGTCAATTAAATTAACCGCCCAGCACAAGGAAAGGAGGATTGTTGGGCTTTTGTCAGATAGTTTAGATCCAGGACTCGGGTCTTAACGAGCAGGGAAAATTCCCTGTCACGTTAGTTCAACCTCTATAGTTTTCAACCAGCACAAAGAGTGCTGCGATCAAAAGGAAAGAATGTTTGAAAGTGAAACAAACGGAAGATGTCAATACATTCGCCTCCTGTATTTTGTAAAAGAGTTACAAAAGAGGAAATTGTCCTGTTTATTGGGATTCCTGGTTTTGTTAGCCCGATGTGTTCAAACAGATTAATGAACGGTGTTTGTTGGGATACTACTCTTGTCCTATAAGGCGGAAACTTATTATTCTTTGCCTTTTATTTGTGTGTGGTTGTAAAAGTGGATGCATTTTTTTTAAGCATATAAAGTTTCATAAATGTGGTCAGTGTTTTTAAAAGCTTCAACCTGTGCTGAACATTTGGATTCAGACAGTTTTTACCCCTCAGCTGTAAAATACTGATGGAGTAAGATACCAGCAGGATATCATAAGTGGACAATTTTGAATCCCAGTGACTTTGATCACAATGTCAAAGTCAGAGGTCAAGTTTTCTGAAAATCTTGTGAATGCGATAACTCAAGAAGGAAGTCACCTTGGATTTTCATCTACTGAAAATCTCCGACAAGTTTGAATCCCAGTGGCCTTGACCTCAAGGTCAGAGGTCAAGTATTCCGAATACCTTTTGAATCTAATAACTCAAGGCGACATTGACTTTGATACCATGGTGTGTACTGTCTATTGGAGGCTGAGAAGTAGCACTTGCATCCAGCAGTGTTTTTTTTCCTACTGTTGGATCTCTATGATGTCATTTAATGCTGCTGTCTGAGGCAAATAAGTCTGTATTTAAGCAGAATTGCTGCCCACCTGCTGCTTAAACCGTCCGTTTGAGAGAGGTAGCCAATCAGAAGTAAGGAAATGAAACGACTCGTTTCAGACAGCCCAGTCTAAGAAATGTGAATTGCATAATTAACTCTGGACTCTAAGAAATTTCTAAGAACTTATTTCAATGTATTTCAGCACATTTTTTTTTTCTGCTTGTATAAAATATTTTTGTCTTTTTACCTGATGTAAACCACCTTACTCTTCCCTTAACCATAATAATCCAATATAGTCTGCCATCTGCCGGCTTACATTTTTATCATTTACATCTATAAAATATTTAAGCAATTCATCTCTGCCTTATTGTCAATCTATTTTTGGATCATCAACAATAAGGAGGAGCTGCATGGAGTTACACTCCAAGGATTGTTAAAATGAAGAGTGACGAGATTTCTGTTTAACCATGGTGTCACTGCAAAAGTATGACCCTGCTGTTGATGATAAACAAGACTCTTGTTCTGCTCTTTTCAGTCCAGGACCTCTCTCCTCAATACGAGCTGCTATCAAACGAAGTAAGTTTGCCTAAACCGGCCTTCTGAGAAGCGTTTAGAGCCTTTTACGGTGTGTTTCTTCACACGTTTTTCATGTGGAAGTGTAATGAGTCAGCAGGCTTTTTTTTTTTTTTAAGAGAGAAATATATCTGTAGTATGATTAACTTGAACAGACATCTTACAGTGCAATGGTGACAAAGTTCATGTTACTTTTTTTTTCTTTCTTCCTTTAGCGAGAACAAACTCTCAGAGCAACAACAGAGACAGGAGGTACAGTAAAATGTTCCCATCCTCCTACTCTTTACATCTCGCCTGTATTGTTTGCTTCTTAAAAGCTTAATGAAACCAAATATCTGATTTGTGCCATGTGGTTCAGAGAACTGTGCTTTTGCTAACGAATCTAAAAAGTAATCATCAGTAAATAAACTGCATTAAAGATAAATGAGAAGTGGGTGTGTAGATGTGTTTTTGTCGGGGGGGTGGTTTCATGGAGGGGGGGTCCTCATGGTGCTATGGCGATTTGTCTTCCAGGCGACCACAGATCACTTTTGTAGCAGCAGAGCCTCTGACAAGTAACACCTGGTTCACAGGATCCTCGGGGGTTTCCCCTCCTCCTCAGCCAGGCTCTGTGTCCCAGGTAGGTTTGACCTGAGCCACAGTGTCTCAGTGTTACCTATTTAAAAAAACAAACAAACAACAACACAGGCACGCAGACTCAAATGCTTTGACTGAAAGGTTCAAATGTTGGGTCCAAACATGCCTGGATCAACCTATGAAAGCATGCCTAATGAAAAGAGTCATAATAACAATAGTAGAAAGTTCAATAATTCTATTATTCTAGATACACGACACAGAAATGTCATAGCAACTGAGAAAATGTGGGAAAATCTCTCTTTTAATGACTCCACTCCCACCATCCAATGACCAGGTGATCAAAGAGAAGACTGGGGAGGAACACACTGTAAAGCCCACTCCAGCCCCCCGCCGGAGCAGCTGCACAGCCACAAGCGCCACACAGGCTGACCCTACCGCTGCCGTCACACAGCGTGGTGACACTCCACCGTTAGCGGAGAAAAGACCTGCTGGTGAGGCATAAAAGGATCGTTACTGTCTGCTGAGCATTCATAGCAGGTTTGACTCTAAACACCGTGGTTCTTCATGTTTCCAGGTACAAAGCCACAAAAGCCACCCAGGCCCTTGCTGCCGAAACAAGCAGACAGAAAAGCAGCAGAGAAGGTTGTGACAAATACTGCAGCGCTCACAAACGCTGAGGACCAAAGTGATCCTGGCTCTGATGGAAAGCAACTTCGACAGCAAGACTCCACGCACACGTGCGTCCGATCTGTAACTGTCCACTGGAACATTCCCGTAAACCATCCTTCTGTTGCCCCTGAACCTGGTGACGCCACTCTTTCACCTTCAAACTCCAATCGCAGCCAACGTCCCGTTCCACGCCCTCGCACGAAATCCCTTAAGCAAGCACCCGAAGAGGAGGCTAAAGTTCAGACTTTGGTTGAAATCTGTGAAAGTTTTGGGGATATTCAATCTGATAACCAGGAGTTCCACTCAAATAAGTATTTAAAGGAGTTGTTGGAGGTTTTCGGTGCAGATAACGAGTGCGAGCAGGGCGGTGGCATCACTGATCAAGCCGACGAATCCTCGCAAAGTGAAGATGCTCCTGACGAGATGAGCGGCAGCAACAATCAACGTAGCATCCGGGCCACGATCCAGGCCTTTGAGAGCCAGGCTACCGGCGAGGACGGAAATGGGAATGAATCTAGCAAACCGCAGCTTCCTGCCAGGAAGCCATCCATTAGACCTCCGGTTGCTGCTAAACCTTTTGTAGCTCTCAAACCTCCGTTTACCCCGAGTATAGACGATGACAGTCAAAACATATCGGGGGCAAACATCTTTAAAAACGCTATGACAGCCCCCAGACCTCAGCCTCCTGAGAAACCCGCAGGTCTATCAATAAGGGAGGAACTGGAGGCTTTACACAGCAAGGGGGCAATGTCACAAATATCACGCTCTCCGCTGACCAGAATCAGTCAGGTGTATGAGGAAGAATCTTCACCTTTTCCACCTGAATATTCACCTTTTCCACCTATACCTCCGGTGAAGGAACCACTCAAACCCAATCTGAATATAAACAACCACAACTCGGCCTCCGTGGTCAGAGAGAAAGAGTATGTGGAGACTCCAATAAGTAAGTGCAAATAAAATGCACTGCTCCAAAAGCACGTGTTTACGTTTTTCATCTCCAGTTTCTGTGTTAATCGACCTACTGTTTTGTTTTGGGTTTTTCAATCTGCTTTCATATAAAAATCCTTTATTTGACTTTATTAATGTAAGAAGAAATCCTATAAATTGTGGTTAAGAAGGTTATCTTGCCTGCAAAGATCTTACTGGTGTTTAAGTGACAACCATAAGAAGCTGAGAAAAGAGAGCAGAATCTTTGATTGGTGTCACTGGCAGATATTTGACATTTAAAGAAACCTAATGAATGGTTGTTTGGTTACATCGTGGTCAGAGATGCTGCACAAAACTATGTAGTGACTGGAGGAATGGCTAAGAAATGCGAATGCACAGTTTCCCCCCCAGCCTTATTTCCTACAATGCCAAATGCTCCCTTTAAGTAAACCTTAAGCTCTTCTCATCTCGATTGCAAATAACAACAACGTTCTGCTTGACTTTTATGACATTAATGTACACCGGAGGTCCTGAGTTAGGTTGGTGCAACACAAAAGCAAAGCTGTACACTCATGAGGTGTCTCATTGCTCAGATCCGATGCCATTTAAACCGCCGCGTAACTCTAACATCAATGGAGGCTCCGTCACCGTGCCAAGCCTGCCGAAACGACCAACCACCATCAGGGTCCCCAGCAAAACCAGTTCAGGTAGGTTCAGTAAGCCTTAAGCGATTGACTGATGTTTGATTTATGTCAAAACACTGATGTGTTTATCTGACATGTATGCAGCATGTGGTAACTGCGCACTGAACTCTTACCTACCTTCACTTTATTTATCCTGTACACATGAAGCACTGCTGCTCAGTATGCCTTTTTTTTAATGTCAGATTCCTCCTGGGATGATCCTCCTCCTCTTCCAATTCAGAACCCCGTGGGCTCACTAAACAACTCAATGAACCACAAAAAAAGCCTGCAGTCCAGCTTGTCCCTCCAGGTATGATTTGGATCACAGGAAAGCCTTAAACCTCATTAAAGTGCATCTTCTGATGAAACTCTTGCCTCCTAAACCCGCTGCCTGCTGTTGAGCTTCAGCTAGTTGTGCTTCACATCTTTTGCCCTGATTCTTTTTCCAGGAGCCTTTCAGTGCTATGCCAATGCCATCTCTGCCACCTCGGTAAGTGCAGGGGGGAAAACAATCAGATATCAAACTGTAGGACACTTTGAGTATGTCCCGCTCAAGTTGTGCACAATTTTGCACTTCAGGAAGCCAAGTGTGAACAAAAGCCTCCCACCTCGCCCACCTGCTGCCAAAATAGCCCCGGGAAGGCCTCCCCAAAGCTTCAAAGCCACAGGTCGCTCTCAGTCGCTGTCATGGGACGCTTCACCTAAACTCCAGCCAGAGAAGCCCCACAGGAAAGAACTCGTCTTACCCCCAAGGCCCAACCCAGGCCACCGCCTCTACAACAAATACACTGTGAGAGACTGCATGCATAAAAACTCCAGGCTTGTTTCTACAACGGCTTAGTGAGGGCTTGATAATATTATTTTTTTCTTTCTCCTACTAGTTGCAGCTTCCCCATGGGATTGCAAGCTTTGACTACAAAGGGAGTAGTTCAAGAGAGCTGTCATTCCAGGTGACCAAACTAGTTTTACCAGCACATATGTGGCCTGCAGCTCATCATTGTTAAGCACATCATTAAGTCCTTTGTGTACTGTTGGCCTTTCAATAGAAAAACGAAGTGCTGCTGCTGCTCAGAGAAATTAATCACAATGAATTGGAGTGCCAAGTTGGACAAACTAGAGGAAAAGTCCACAAGTCCTGCATGAAGATTATAACTCCCCTTTCCTCGGATGAATCTTCACCACAGGTGACTCAGCCTTTTATTATGAGTCAGTGAATGTTTTTTGCCACCTGATCCGTTGATGCTGTTGTTACCAGTCTGTCCTGATGTGTTATACTTTAAAGTCTTTGTTCCTTTTTGTGCAGGATTCTGACCAAACTGGGCTAAAGGTGCAGGTCGTACATGACTTCGATCCAGGTGAAGCATCGGTTTCTTGAATAACTGTTTAATAGAATATTTTTGACATTTCAGGCTGTTCTTTGTCTGGATTTGTTGTGGCATTTTAATTAAGAGGACAAATACAATTATAGGTTTCCAGTCAAGAGGGGAGGGAGGTTAGTATAGTGTAATCTCTGTAGACAGGGGGCTAACCCAAGGGCCTCCCACTAAATTTAGAAATGCATATGCATTTTTTTTTTCTTTTAATCTTTGGAGACAATTCTTTCTGGTGAAGTCAGGAGGTGATGGTTTATATGGCACAAGATAATGGGGGCTAACTAGTAAGAATTAGCGTTAACTTTGACCAAGACTAGCTTGTTTTCCAGAAAAGAAATGCAATAGAAAGGAGGTCAGTCCAAAATTGACAACCACGCCTAGATCTACCTCTAATGCTCCCTAAATAACAAATAGTTTCTTATTTCTGCTGGCCTTTTTGTGTCCGTGCTACAGTGAACACTCTAAACAACAACCTCTCCTGCTGATAAAATGCATATTGTCTGAAAAGAATCATAGACACTGATGGCCACTTTATTGGGTACACCTTGCTAGTACCAGTTTGGCCTGTATTAATTATTCATGGCATAGATTCAACACGGTGCCGGAAACATTCCTGATAGACAACTGCAGATTTGCACATCCACGATGCAGAACTCCTGCTATACCACATATCACAGGTGGAGGTCATTTGAGTACAGTGAACTAATTCACATTCAAGAAACCATCAAATATCTTTGATGGCACTAAGGGGCCCAAAGTGTGCCAGTGTGCCATGCTTTAAACTTAAGCATGACCATGTCTATATACTTAAATTCACTGGGTTACCACCATGTGATCAGCTGATCAGCCATCAGCATTAACAAACAGTTGAACGGGTGTACCTAATGAAGTGGCCTGTAAGTGTAGATGTATTTGTTGTATTTGATTGTTTGCACTGAATGATTGATTGTGAAGTGTTTGGTCCTCAGAGGGCCCCGGAGAGCTGAGTCTGAGAGCGGGAGATATTGTGACCATGGTGGAGAAGGTGGACAGCGAGTGGTACATGGGCACCTGTAGGGGATCTACTGGTTTCTTTCCCATCAATCATGTCAAAGTCCTGGTAGGTTTCAGTGCATTCTTCACCTATTTAGTGACAATCAAAAAGCAAGGCAAATGCTTTTAACTTTTGTTTTCTTTTTGATTAGTTGGATTCACCAAAACCCCTCCCAGAAAGGAAACCAAAGCCGCCACCAACACCTGCAAAAGTCAGGTACTGTCTTTGCAGCATAAAATGTTTGGATCAGCCTTTACAAACCAGCATGATGGGCTAACTGGATGTTTAATATACCCTTAAAGTGGTCCCAGGTGTATGGCGAGGTTCGACTTTGAAGGGGAGCACAGTGATGAGCTGTCGTTCTCTGAGGGTGATGTGATCCAGCTGAAGGAGTATATGGGACAGGACTGGGCACGGGGACAGATCGGCGGCCACACTGGCATCTTCCCCCTTAACTTTGTAGACGTCATTGAAGATCTGCCTCCACCCCCGAGTCAGAAACCCAGTAAGAAGGTCGCACTGCCCGGTAAGATTTTCTGAAGACACTCAGACGCTCACTATGTGCTGACTTTTAAACTGTACATGCATACATTTATCTGTGTGAATATCCACACTACAACATGCCGACGTTTTGTATCTTTCACTGAAGAGCTTTTATGAGCGTCTTTACTTCATGCTGGCTGGTACATACTCTCTGTGGCATGTCAAGAATTTGCACTTGTGTTTGACTTTAATTAAGTAATTGTTTACAAAAGCCCAGCCATAGACAGGAGTTTAGAATTACAGATCAGAGGTTACGAGTAGTGCATTGTTGTCCTACAAATACTTTTTAAATCAGGGGTGTCGAACTCCAGGCCTTGAGGGCCCGGTGTCCTGCAGGTTTTAGATCTCACCCTGGGTCAACACACCTGAATCAAATGATTAGTTCATTACCAGGCCTCTGGAGAACTTCAAGACATGTTGAGGAGGTAATTTAGCCATTTAAATCAGCTGTGTTGGATCAAGGACGCATCTAAAACCTGCAGGACACTGGCCCTCAAGGCCTGGAGTTCGACACCTGTGCTTTAAATACTATAAATTGAGGAAAAAAGTTGAAAAGTTAAAGCAAAGCATTCACATGAATAATGCAAACTCCTGCTCAGTAAAAGAAATAATACAAAAAGGCTGACACCAGTCTCCTCAATGGCAGCAATATTGAATTATTAATAGCACACCAATACATTATTGAGGACTGTCACAAAATGTGGCCACAGAATTTTCTGTTTGTTCCTTGATTTAATTTTGTTCACACAGGGATGGCTGCCGCTTCTCCAAGCATGCACCCTGAGGCTGGCAAACCTGCTCAGGTAACCAACACAAGCACGCTAATAAATCCAGACAATGTTGGTCATGCAATTTGACCCTGTGTTTTGAGCAAAATATATAATAGTTTTGTTATAGTTAAGTTTTCCGCAGGTGCACTGAACATTTGTGTATTTTGCTCTTTTTTTGTAGGCGTCTCACTCTGACGTGGAGTGGGTGGTGGCTCTGTATGATTATGCAGGGAGGACAGAGGAAGAGCTGTCCTTTCAACAGGGCGACTGTATCCTCGTCACCAAGCACATGGATGCTGAGTGGAGCTGTGGCAGGCTCAACGGCAGGGAGGGCCTCTTCCCCAGGAATTATGCGGAAAGCACCACAGGTGTGATGTCATTAACATTTGAGCTGAAGAGTTTCGTTTTGAAACGCCCGTGTTTTTATACTGTGCGTTTTTGGTAGAGAAAATCAGGTGTGAGAAGATGGACAAAGACCTCACTTTTTATGTCATGCTGCTCTGTAGCATGACACAGTGAGAAGCAATGTTTGCCCCCAAAGCTTCACTGTTTATCACATGCATCCACTAAATACACTGTTCTAAAAGTTCAAGAAACAAGAGTATAGGATCATGCTCAATGAGATCTGATTTGCAAGTGTTCCTTCAAATCTTGCCCTTTACAGGCCAGCAGCCGTTTAATAACCAGGAGAATGGAGCTGCTGGAGGCGGGAGAGCCAGGGCTCTGTACAGCTTCGCATCAACCTGTGATGAGGAGCTCTCCCTGCGGGTACTGATGTGATTCCATCTTACATGAGTAAACAATAAATTCCTCATTACATGTAAAACCACATTTCCTCTTCTTTTACAGGTTGGGGATATTGTAACCAATCTCGAGTCCATAGATGAGGAATGGTTTTTAGGGGACCTGAGGGGCAAACGGGCCTTGGTTCCTAAAAACTACGTGCAAGTACTGGATTAAAGCCACATGGACTTTTGCTCGGTGCAAAGCACAGCTGGATGACCTGAAGCTCCAGTGACTTGTTCACAGCAGCAGAAGCCTGAACTGACTAAGTTGAATGCAGTATTTTACCTACAAGTAATCCAACTTTAAGTCCACTTGAAAAATGTTTACTGAATAATCAATAAAAATATTACAAATGGTGGACGATGTTGGTTTCTTGGTAAGCATTTTCGATTTGACCAGATGTACACTAGCACCATCTAGTGGTTTTATTTTCTTCCCATTACAAATGAATTTCACTTTCAAAGTGTTCTTTACTGAGATGAAATTAAATGACACCATTTTGGGGGGGAATATTACTGCTATAATTTTAGTAAGCTTCAGTAATGTGATTTAACAGGACCTGTGCATACTGCAAGAGTTTTACCACAGATACTGGAAACACAGGCATCTTCTACACTGAAGAATAAATTGAATTCAGGTCAGTTACCTTTTATACAAACAAGACCTAATGCACTGCTAATTCTGCAGCATCCACCTTTTATCTGGTGACTAGTTCCTTCGAGAGTGCTGGATTTTGTAGCATTTTATCCCCTCCTTACATGCACTGACTGAACGACTGCATTACTTTACTGACAAAGAGAAACAGGACACTTTGTTGGTCATTTACATTTTTTATTCAAATCAGGGTGTTTTTACACTGTCTCCTGAATGGGGGGCTCATAGCCATCAGCCCTCTCCACCTTGGCTCCAGTGTCATCACCGGAAGCCTTTGCAGCACCAGCAGCACCACCCTCACCATGGAGCTCCATCAGCTTGCCCACTGCAAGGGAGGACAGGGAATTTAACTGACTGATCAAACCATTACTGACAACTTGCAAATGACAGTTTGTCATACATATGTAATGGCAAAGACATAGTTGTAACATTTCATTCAATTAAACCAAGAATGTCTGCTTGTCAACTAGCATGTTGCAAGGGAACATCAGCTGATCTCAATTAGGTAATCAGGTGATCATATGGGACCGAAACATTGTCATCTTTTGTTCCCACAAACAAAAGAAACACTGTAAATACTAACATGCATTACTTACACTCGAACTTGGGCTTCTTAAGCATCTTGACCTTGCGAACGTACACATCGTGCAGAGGGTAAATGGACTGGCATGCCTTCTCGATGTCCTTGCCAACACTGTCAGGGATCCTGGAATACGAAAAAGCAAACGCATTCATTTAAAACCATCAATTGCGACACACACAAAACCTGAGTGCACTCAGAGATATAATTAGCTCAATCTTAAATTAATAATGCCATCTGTGCTTTAGTCAGAAACATGAGACTTACAACTTGTTGACCACTTCCTTCAGGTCATTGGTCTGAACCTCACGTGTCATGATCTCCATCATCTTCTTGCGGATTTGGCGGACCTGTTGGTGCTGGGCGTAGGAGGTCTTTCTGATCTGATTAGCACGCTTCTTTGTGAAACCCACACAGAAAAGACGCAGAAGGTAGCCATCGGTGGTCTTCACATCCACATGGGCCTCAATCATGGTCTGAGCAGAAAAATGATGACATTAACAGTGCCGCCTTAAAACGCATCGGTCTGTAACAAACTTTTTCTGCTCGTGTTCCTTCAATGTGCTTCTCACGTTTCTTTTTCCGAACCAAAATGCATTAAAACCCAACTTGAAAGTTTTGTTAATCTGGAGTCACCAGTAAATGGTTTGAGGTGTACACTTGTCTGCCAAGGAACTAGGTATAGCTGTGAAGTCTAATGCGACAACTCTGCCACATATTCTACATTTAGAAAGCTTCTACATTTCCAGTTTTGTTCTACAACAGTCTATGATTCTACTGCTCGCTGTCCACATGTATGCCATCTGAGCGGATAAAATGTTGGGAAATCTCAGATGTAATAGTCCAATATACAACATTGACAAGCTTGAAAGTATAACAAATAGCTGAACACACTAGATATCCCAGGTGTATCTAATAAAGTGGCCTTTGGTTTTTGAATGGGAACATGAAATGACACTTTGTTGCTTGCGTTTCAAAGAGCATTGGTGCACTCAGACTTTGCTGCTACCATTGCTGTAAACAACACTACAAAATTATGAATATATGACCAACACACTCAAATCCAAAATATTTTACCAGCGCCTGCTGAGAAGACCCAACACTTTAATAACCGCTGTCTCGGGCCAAAAAATAAATACAATTTACAGATCAGATGACTGTACGCACTTACGTCTTAACATGATTTATCATTTTAATTTCGTGCAAGCAAAAGTCAAACAACATGTTAGTCCTTTGATAGACTGAGTTCTAGAGTGCACTCTGCCTCTGGGACTGGATGAAACCCCGCTGTGAACCTGAATTTATGTTTACGCAAACAGGGTTTTGTGAATGGACTTAACTAGCGATGGCCCATTGCTTGCACTCACCAGCTTACTACTGTAGTGGTTGACCACTTCAGATAATTTTAACTGCCGACACATCTCATAGGCCCAACATTTAAGCCACTGACCAGAATTAACTTCATGTCATTAACAAACAATGAAGGGATCCATCAGCACAGGCTTCACTCACTTCTGAAACAAGAACAGCACGAACAGCACACACAATGCTGTGGAAAGGTGGAGGCTTATTGCAAAAATAAGCTCCCAGTATCCTCAGCAACCCATATCGCATGTGTGAAAGAGCTTCGCACAAACATCAACTGTGCACTCTCCCAGCAGAGCATGAGGGGCACTGACAAAAAGCCCTGTGAGGATGCCAGTACTCAGAATTCTCCATCGCCAAGCAGCATTGGTGATTATATTGACTTCTCAAAGCTCCTGTTTTGTAATTATTATTTTTTAAAAGACAGTATATTAAAGAAGTATATCTAAAAAGCTTTAAAACATACCACATTACATTGGATTACTTCCCCCTTTATACTGGTCATGGAAGACATTTCTCATAAGTCTTTCTTTTCCTTCTAATGTGTTGAGTCCCAATATTTACACTTCAGCGTAAATATACCGTATACAAACCTGAATGTTCACACCAAGACCATACATAGTGTAGCCCTGTAGCCAAATCTCAACAAACACATTGGCATAAGTGACATCATCAGCTATCTGGCACCACTGGTGAAAAATGTGACCATCACCTGCCACTTCTTGACCATGGAGCACATCTTGTCACGGGTCAGGTCCATGCCGTGGAAGTTGGTGAGGCAGTTCTTGCCCTGAACATCCTCAGTGATGAGCTTGAACTTGCGGAAGGCCACCTCATCATTCTGGAGATCAGCGAGGCTCACTTCAAACACACGTCCCTTCAGACCATCTGAGGCGATTCCTGTGTGGTACAAGAGGTACGAAAAAAGGTTAAAGGGTTGAAAGGTAACGAGAAGTCTCTGGAAGCTGAAGTACTGATAATGGGAAAGGCAGTTGATCTCGTAAGTAATCAGGCCCCTCATTTGGGACCGAAACAGTTTGTCATCACACATTCCCACTGTACGCCAAGGATACTCTCAGATAATTATGGACAGCATTAGAAAACAATGCATCACCTACACAATTCTAAAGCTGATCTTTACTACTACTGCCAGAGTTTCACTGAATCAAAGAATGACACTTCTGTTCTTTACAGAAAGCAACATTAGCATACAACACACACAACAGCCACAACAGCCTTCGCACAATGCAGACTTACTGGTTCCCTGAGTCCTGGTGACCAAGGTCTTGCCAAGATTGCGGATGTTGAACATGGCTGGTGCCTTGACATCATACCAGTCCTTCTTGGAGAAAGGGTCCACACTGCAGGAGAGTAGAAAGTATTAATTCACAATCATCTCAGCCATGCTTGAATACCAGTACGAGAAAGGACACTGCTCGGATTAGCAAACACCGTGGAATAACCACTACTCTAATCGATTTCACGATTTCCTAACGGACTAGCTCGGTCGTACTGATTGTCTGCACCACATGGTGTTATAAGTTAGATACATTAACTCTTAGCCGTAGGATCCGACTGCCATGTTGCCAGACAAGCTCGCCTACAGTTAAGCTAACATTCAGTAGCCTTTAGCATATAAGATTGCAGGCGCTAGCTAGCAACCAAATTACTTGAGCTTTCCCTTACTGTGCTGGTGATACTCCAAATGAGCTGCTCGCACATGATAAAATCAACTTTAACTACATAAAGTCTAAGAGCATGAAAGGAGACATCATGCTACAGCTCAGCGCCACTGGGGCCGGCGGTGCCGACACTAGCACTGGCCGCTTAACATCCACCTAAAATCGACTTCATCCTTCACCCATTTCACACCAAAACGACACCAACGAAAAAAGCGAAGTGTTGCTCACACAACAATGTCTGAATGTCCAACTTACATCTTCTTTTTGGCACCCTTTTTGCCGCCTTTGGTCAGCCTCTTATTCTTGCCGACTGCCATGTTGGCTACAGGGAGTGAAAGAGGAGGAACTCGGAAATCCCGCGAGAATTAAAGAGACGGCTCGGGGTTCGTGAGATTTGTCTCATCTCGCGAGTGTTTTTGCAGTTTCATTTGTCTCCCTCTGCCGGTGAAAGCACAGTCTAACACGCTCGTAAAAAAACTAACAAACTACATTAAAAAATAGAGTTTTGAAATCAGTAACAATAAGGTGAGCAGACGTTCCGCTTTATGTGGCAATGCGCAGCATTTTTATCCCCTGTGCCCTTCTCCCACATCTTCAGACAGTGTCCCACACTTTGATCGGTTCTGCAGGACATGCTTTTTCAAAGAGACCGTTTTTACCAAATGTGTATAATAAAGAGTTAAAGTTAAAGCATGTGAAGGCAAGGCTTTTTTTTTAAATTATAGTCAGGTCAGCATCTCTAATGCCATACTCATCAGGGAACAGTAACCAAATCAAAAAGTCACAAGCTTTGCAGATTCTGCTGAATATGACAGAAACAACTACAAAGACAATGAAGTCATAGTATATACTGACAAACTGAGCTTATTTATTTTTTAGCTTCACACAGGAGTGTGAAGTAGCAGTTTTATTAGTCATGATTGGTTAAAAAATTGCCCAAAATGTCAGACATGCCTCAAAAAAGGTATATCAGTCTATTGACATATACAACTGAAAGCCAAAAACTGTTACCAGGCAGAACAGCGGCTTAAATAACAGTGAAATAAAATTCAGCATTGTCAACCTGTCCCACTTTGCCCCACGCAAACACAGTGTTTGCCCTACATTTAGTTTGTTGGGATCTGGTCATCCCATTTAATTCTATTAGTTTAAACCACGGGTAGTCTAATCAAGCTTGAAAAGATTTCAGATTCCACATTCAGGAAACTTTTTTTTTTATCCCAGAAATGGCGAATCAGTTTGACGGTCCACCACTACAACGATAAGGAAGCAAATAAGAATAAAAAACAATAAAATAAAAATCATATAGAAACCACAATCATTTTAGTATTAAAGGCTGATATGCAAATACAACAACATAAAATAGCCTGGCCTGCTAAAAGTATTTGATTACTGGCAGATTATAGAAGACCACAGCGCAAAAACAGTGGAAGGGCCAAAGAGGACAAAGTAACAAAGACAAAACCTACATTTTTTAAGTAATCTTTTTAAATAAATGGAAGCTGGAAAAAAAAAAGCTCAACAATAATTTATAACTAACTACAGCCATAGGGAACAACAGTTTTCAAAGTAAAATTTGTCAAATGCTGAAAGGCAATAGTACAACATTTTCGTATTTAGTAATTTGTGTCATTTGTTCTAGCAAAAAGTGATCCACACCAATTTTTTTTAACTGGGAGACAAGTTCTTCCACATCTCTGAACAGGATGAACTAGTCTCAAGGTGTGCAAACAGGTAAAATAGGCGTGTTGCCTGTTTTCCACCAACATTATTACTGTAACAAAGGGAAGAATTTTGT
This sequence comes from Astatotilapia calliptera, assembly GCF_964374335.1. Lineage (NCBI taxonomy): Eukaryota > Metazoa > Chordata > Actinopteri > Cichliformes > Cichlidae > Astatotilapia > Astatotilapia calliptera. The sequence continues at coordinate 27,177,984 of NC_137427.1, read as the reverse complement.
CTGTTGGGAAAATACACTTCGGAGGTTATTTATCCACTTACCCACAAAGCCTAATACAATAGTCCTGTAATCTTCCACCTGTATGAAGGTCATATTATTCTGTGGAAGATGTTGATTCCTGATGGAGGACACAAAGTAAACACGTTAGTGGACTTCATCTTTCATATACCAATATTGACAAATGTAAACCAGGTAAACAGGTAAAAAGGTGTTGTTTTATGTAAAGTCTTGCTCCTTAATTCTTCCTAATATGCCAGCAAGGTTATTAGTACTTTGACAAATCCAGCTCCTAGTGCCACAGATGTTTTCAAAAATTATTTGAAGGACGTGGCAGCTGTTTATTGTGTCTTCTCATTCAAAATCTGATTTATGTTGACATTTTTTGCCTTTATTTCATCTACAGCAGGTGTGTCAAACATAAGGCCCAGGGGTAAAAATCAGTCCAGCAAAAACTCCAACATACTCCATACATTTTCCCATCTACTGATACAATTCACCTGTTCACGTTTTTTTCACTACTATAGAAATTACAAGGTTGTTTTATTAGTTTTTTATAAAGTGTCCAATGTAAATAAATAAATAAAACAGGTCATTTTTCTGTGAATTGAAAGTAACTTTCTGCTTTATAATTACAGGGCAGTTTTATCAATGAGCTACCAGACTCATTTCTGTAATTTTACATATTAATTTCTTACAGTTTAAGTCTAAAGAGTGGCGCTGATGGGTTTGTTCATTTACAACAGCGGCATTTCTTTATCATGTAAAGAAAAGTGAGAGCTACTGTTGAAATTGCACTTCTTTTTCTTATATTGAGATATGTCGGGGATTAAATGTGCAGTTAAATTCAGATAGACAGAAAGAAGAGTTTCGCTGATCTGTTCCGCTTGAGATCAAAGTAGGGTTGTATGTGGCCCGTGATGACTTTGACAACCCTGATCTACAGCCTCTGCTGTATTGTTTGCATGAGCAACAACTTTACATTTGTGGTTCGGATGAGAAGCTTATTACATTTGCCGTCATTACTTTAGTCATCTTTGCTTTCAAGATGGTTTAAAAAGATATTTTTCAAAGAGTTGCTCTGACACACTCTGAGCTCTTAACAAGGGCTCATCAGTTTAATTGCAATCTCTGACACTAAATCATTTGCAGATGTTATAATCTTCTTCTGAGATAATAAGAGCTTCCAACAGGATGGCAGCAAGAGGGGAGAAAGAGACGATTACGGTGGCGCTGTGTCACAAACTTGTCCACTCATTAGCTGCATAAAGCCTGCAGGAGAATAAGAAGGCACAGTTCAGTTTAAAGGTCAGTAAAAGCTTTCTCTGCTCTTTTTCTGTTCTTTTTTCTTCTTCTTTTTGAAGGTCGTATTTAAGAAAGTCTTTGGGCTCAGTGAACAAGACTGCTGATTTGAGGTCATTAAATCAGAGACAAGGCCTGCATCTCATGGGTGGTGCTGCTGGCTTCCATGACTCCCAGGGTCCCTGAGGGCTCAGCTACACTTTACTGGGAGGTCAGCGGGAACGGTGACGCCAGCTGCCTCTGTGGCAACACTCATGGCTGCACATCCATCCCACAGAGCCAATGTGAAGTCACTAGAAAGAACAGAGATGGGAAGACAGATAGTATCAAATATGGGCATTATTTGACTTCGACTGCTTTGATTGTGTCTGATTAGAGTTTTGTCTCTTCTCCTCAGCCGTGCAAAAAAAAAACCCTCACGTGTCAGGGGTTATGGTTGTGGCGGTGATTTGAAAAGGCAAGCAAAGCAGAGCCGTCACTTTGCTTTAATGTTTGGTTTTCAGCGCCGCGGGATGCACACATCTGTCAGTGTGCGCTGTTGTGCCCTACAAAAACGTTGTTCTGCATGTATTTCCTGTTTGCCTTTTCATTTTGTTTGTTGTGTTAGTTTAAGCTATAACATCCTCTTTTTATCCATTATATGATGTGTGATTTACATTGACAGTTTGTACATAAGATTTCTAAATTAAGACTCCTACACTCAGAACATGATTTGTTGGTGCTTGTGTTACAGTTACTACTTTTCTGTGTGTATGTAGCAGGCACTTGTCTTGTACACTCTACCTTATTTTAATTGCTTTTTCTCTCTATCTCTAGGAGAGGGCATAAACAGGAAGAAAAAAATTATGATTGTTGTTACTATTTGTGGAAAGGGGGTGGGATTTAATAGAATTAGACTTATTTCTGCTCCCTTTTCAACATGTAAAGTTATACATTGTGATTATTCTTTTCCTTATGTTTTTAACATGTTCAAAATAAAGCCACATTTCAAGTGCAGTATTTGAAATATATCCCCCTGAGGTTTATATGCATGCTGATACACAGCATACAGTCAAACCTGGATTATCATAAACAGCCCCATGGTCTGTGTAACTTTTTGAAATATTAAAGTGCAGCATTATCTGCTTACTATTATACGTCCTCCCTTCAGCATTGTAGTTTACATTGGGTTCACGTGACATGTGCATTGTCCTGAGGTTAGGGTAGCAAGCTGCTTTTCCCGAAAACGGAACAAAGACACTTTCAATAACCTGTAATGTGTAAATATGCATACTGTGCGACAGACACAGCTCAGACGCAAAATTTCCAAGCTTATAGTCCCACATTAATTTTAGCTGGCATTGCTTAAACGGTGATAATGTAGCTCTCTCGCTGAGGTTAGCGGACTACTGTTGTGCATTTTATTTTGCCTCCTTGTGTTACTGATGTTAATGATGTGGTGTGCGTGTAGAGAGACTGTGAAATCGCGAGTTTTGTTGTGTGGAGCCTGTTTAGAGAGGACTTCTAAGCGGCAGGGCTCAAACCGTTAACGTTTCGCAGTAACTCAGTTCACACGCTGTTGATTTGAACGCAGTCCCTGTGCACGGAGCTAGAAAACCACCTGAGCTGCACACCTGCCACTGAGCTTAACAGTCCCCAGTTGTGTACTGCGCATGCGCCACTCACTCAAGGGCTATACTGTCATGGCGGTGACGAGCTGAAGCTACCGGGGTAGATCAGGAAGCAAATGCAGCGCAGCTGGGTCAACGTTGCCATTTAGCCAAGTGTGCGGAGTTTCCCGAGGAGGAGGAGGGGGTCACCGAGCGGACCTCAGCTCTTTGTCGGCTTTCTCCGGAGCTGTTGGCGGACTTGCTTCCATTCAGTTTGAGTTTTTTTTATTATTATGCCAAGCGCTACCTGTCAAGTGAGTGGACTCAGTGACAATAGCAACTTCCACTGCTGTGCGGAGATATTAAAGTATCCTCGCTTGCCGTTTGTGCACAGGAGCACGGGAGGACACAGGTAAAAGGGCGAACTCTTCTTCACCTGCTTCTCCCCTTGTTACCTGCACCACACTTTCCACGGCTTTTAACAGTGTAAAACCCTCCGTGTGGCATCAAGTTACAGGGCAGAGGAGTAGTTCACCGTGGAGAGGAGCACTGACATTTCCAGCCTCGCGGTGTCAGCGGTCATCAAATTCTCTCGTTTTTTGTTTTTTTTTTACCCACTTTCGAGGCTGTTTTTGGATGGGAGGGAAACGTCTTGCTTATGTGCCTATAGACTGTCAACAACTCAGCTGAAGGGGAGATAAACCCCCCTCCCCCTTATTTCCCTCTTCTGACATCGGCTCCACTGTCACCATTGGAGGTGAACAGGTGCCTTACCTGTGAACGCCACCTGTCCCGTCCGCTTCCTTAGCAATGGCTAGCGAGGAGACAGCGGGCGCTGCACCGCCAGGTGAAGGGAAGGACGGGCGACCTGGCGCCGTGGGGCTCAACCCCGGAGTGCCTATCAGGGGGATAAGAATGAAATTCGCCGTGCTCACCGGCCTGGTGGAAGTTGGGGAAGTTTCCAACCGAGACATTGTGGAGACGGTGTTCAACCTGGTAAGCTGATTATGGGGCTCAGAATAGGCCATAGATAGCACTGTCACGCTGTGGTACTGGCTGTGAATCTTTGGGAAAGTCTGGCTTACACCCATATTTGCATAAAAGAAAGGCGTTGATCGTCTGTCAGCACTGACAAAATCGATACTTTCTACTAAGTGTGGCCATATTGACTTAAAGGCAAGCAGCCTACACTGGAAACTGCAGTGAGTCACAGCTATAGGACCTCTCTCTCTAATGAACCCTTATTATCCATGTGGCCCTGTAAATTAAATGGTATATTGTTGGTTTGTTGTTTACAGATAGCTGGAGTGATTGGGCTCATCAGAGCAGGTTCTCATTATTTAGACATGCATGTCATACAGTTTCTTATGCTGCATTGTTCTGTTGTCTTATTGGGCCCCTGCATGTACACATGTAATTATCAGTGTTAAAAACATGTTGCTAAGGTTGTTATTGAACATGACATGATGACCAATGTGAGAATAATCGTGGCAGAGAAAATACTGCGGCAGCAGCAAATCAGTCAGTGCTTTTTTGTGTGTGTGTGTGTGAGAGAGTGTGTGACATATCCAGGTCAGTCATACTGGGTGCCTTATCTGTCTGTTACCTGTTGGCCACCTTAAAGCATGTACCCCAGCTTGGCCTGTCTGCAGTACTGATAGCCCTCGCCTGCCTCAAAGCTTTTCACAAAGTGACTTTGCGGTGTCTGCATGAGAATGAATGAAACTACCAGTAACAAGGAAACTTACCGTGATGAATGGGAGCATGCTCAACTGCAGCTTTCACTGGTGAGGTGTGGGAGGAAGGGAGAGGGAGGAGACGTGAAGGTAGAACCTGCAAAACTGCTTTGTCACAGTGGTACAACAATGGAATCCTTTAGATAGGGGAGGCTCGCCTATAGTCATATAGTATAGTTTACTCCCAACGCCAACCCCCACAGAGGAGGCTAATGAACTGCAAGTAGATGTCTGACTCATGGCGAGATATTTGTAAGCACTACTAAACACAAACTATCCCATCAGCTAAATATCAGCACAGCTGAGAGCCTGAAAACTTCATTTAACCAAGAAGAAAAACTAAGCGGTGAATTGATTAACAAAGCAGATGATGATTAAATGCCTTTCAGACAAAAAGCGATCAGTTAACTTGTCTTTCCACTCTTATACTGACCCATGTTACACTGACCTACTTTGATTGGACATGTTTGTAGTGTCACCAGGATGCTGCAAAAGCAAAGCTTTTTTTTTTTTCGCTTTTTCCTCATTTATTTCTTTATTTTTTGTGTCCAGTCTTGTCTGTCTGTTGCTATTATTAATTTTAGACAGACATGTGATTGCAAGCGAGGACCGCTGACTGGAAAAGCAGACAATGTAAATGCAGTATCACGGGGAAGTATTGTTTTTAGTAGCAGCTTCCAGTGACTATATGTACAATTGTTTTTTTGTGTGTGTGTGTTTTGTTTTTTTTCCCCTTTAAGCTGAGAAAGCCATCATTGTACAAATATGATCTGTACAGGCTCCTCTGTCTCACTGCAGCTCTTCTGGACTGCATTTTTATCATGGACAGTGTCATTTTTCAGGAGGTGCTGTGCATTTCATTATGCTTACAACATTCTACAGCTTTCCACATGATAGTCTGATTTATCACAGTGGTCATAGTTTTCTCTTTGGTAGTATCTGCCAGAGCCCTACATTGATTAAATACTACATGGTTTCCCCAAGAGTATTGTCTCTCTGTGTCACAACTCATCAGCAGTGGTTGTGATGACTCGCAGCACGTGGGCTTGGGTTATAAACGCCACTATTCAGTTGTTTTTAGAAAAACGGGCTCATGTGCCGGCCCTGTTTGTGCCTGGAGTCAGGAATTTGCTATAGATGGGGGCAAAGAAGAGTTTGCTTCACACAGTCACAGTCTGAGTGTTACGCTGTTTTGTCCCCCCCCCCCAGTTGGTCGATCTGCTTCACGCTATCTCGATACAAGGTTCAAGGGGTATATAGCTGTCAGTTAAAAGTGAAAGTAAAGATGAGCAGGCCAGAGAATAGAGAGCTGAACTTTTGTCAGTGCAACAGCTGAACTGTTGATACATAATCCGGTATTCAAGTTTACTTTTAAATAGAGGAAAGGAAAAAAAAAACAAAACAAACAAACCGTAATCTGTGTGGCAGAGTACAATATCTGTATTCAGAGACAGTTTTTTTTTTTTTAATATTTTGGTCCTATGAAGTCTTGCCCTGTCATGGCTCATTGGACCTGTCTTGGCTAACAAATTCAATCTGTTTAAAGCAGCACTGGTGTAATACAAGGGATGAATTTCACAGCATAAACATGTTTTGTTTCTTTATTTTCTTGGATCTGAGTATGGCAAGTTTTTATTTTTCCAGAGTCTGCATCAAATACACAAGTTTGCACACAGCCAGAGGAACAATGTGCAAAAAAAGGCATATTTTCGCTTCAAACGGATTACCTCTGCAGTGGCTTTCACACTTATGGTAAAGAAAGAATATGGGAATTCTAAGTTTTTATGTATTGAGACGTAGTTAAAAAATCATCTGGTTCTTACCAGGTTTTAAAATAATTTAAATACAACCTCTGATGAACAACAAGACTCGACACATTTCACCACGTCATTATTTATTTAACAAAAGCTAAGTCAAAATGCTTAGCGGTGAATAAAGAGCTGAGTAGCTTGTACAATCATATTTAGCAGCAATAACTTGAAGTAATGATTCTCTGTATGACTTTCAGTCTCTCACATCACTGTGGAGGAATTTTGTCCCTCTATTCTTTACAGCGTTGCTTCAGTTCATTGAGTTTTGCAGGCATTTGTTTATACACAGCTCTTTTAAAAGTCCTGCTGCAGCATTTCCATTGCGTTGAGGTCTGGACTTTGACTGGGACATTGTAGCACCTTGATTGTTTTCTTTTTCAGCCATTCTGCTTGTAGATCTGAGGCTGTGTTTGGGATCATATTCCCAGTCACACTTGGACTTGATGTTCAGCTGGGAGTGAAGATGTCAGGAAACTTGATTGATGAGACTTCCCTCCCACTAAAACAGAATCAACTTTCTGGGATTTAAACTGTTAACTTAAATATGCAGCGCTACCTGCTGTTGCTACCCCTTCTGAATAAGGTAGAAACCAAAAGCAGCATAATGTTTGACCTTGGGGTCAATTTACTGGGATTTCTATTCCCGGGAACACTGGAAACAGTCTTGAATGTTTTGTACTTGTCAATAATATTTCCCATTGCAGAATTACTTCATATCATTTGGAAATGGCCTTATTAGACTTTGCAGGTTGATGGGCAGCAACAATTCTTCTTCTCTGAGATCACTGTGGATGTCTTTGCTCCTTGGCATTGTGATAACACACAGCTGAATGCTCCAGACCAACAAACTACCAAAACATCTGCTTTTATAGAGGTTATCAGTTATCAGTGATTAGCAGGAATTAAATAGTAGCTCTGTTCTTTAGCGGACCCACTAAGGAACAGAATTTTTTTTGTTATATCCTGATATATAAAGACACAGACCTGAAAGATGGCATACTTTCTTTTTACTATGTCTTTATGTGCTTATTACTCTTGATCATACATACCATACCAACTTTATTTCTAAAGCACTTTAACATAAAACCAGGGTTTCACAAAGTGCTGTACATGTTAATAGCATACGTAAAGAAAATTAAAATGAGATACGATAAAATAAATAGATACAATAAATTAAAACATGTTAAAACAAATTGAGTCAACCCCTCTAATCAATGCCAAAGGCTTCAGCGAATAAATATGTTTTAAGAAGACTTTTAAATTCAGAGACAGAAGAGGCCTGCCTAACATGCAAGGGCAGATCATTCCACAACTTTGGAGCAGCTACAGCAAAAGCACGATCACCTTTAAATTTATACTTAGTTTTCGGTACCTTAAGGAGCTGCTGATTGGCGGACCTAAGGGAACGGGCAGGTGTATATGGTTGTAGTAGCTCCGAGAGGTAGGGGGGGGCCAGGCCATTAAGAGATTTAAAAGCAAATAAGAGAATTTTAAAAACAATCCTAAAATGTACAGGTAGCCAGTGGAGTGAAATTAAAATAGGGGTAATGTGCTCAAACTTTTTTGTTCCAGTTAAAAGACGTGCTGCAGCATTTTGCACAACCTGCAGGCGCCTAATGGACGCATCACTAATCCCAAAATAAAGTGCGTTACAATAATCCAGCCTAGAAGTAACAAAGGCATGGATTACTGTCTGAAAATGCTGTTTCGATAAGATAGGCTTTATTTTGGCTAATTCCCTCAAATGAAAAAAGCTAGATCTTACAACAGCTCTGACCTGGCTTTCAAGTTTAAGATTTGCCTCTATTTTAACTCCCAGATTAGTGATGACTGGTTTAACATACTGTGCCAGTGAACCAAGATCTATAATAGTGGCCTCAGAAGCGCCACCAAAAACCATCACTTCTGTTTTCTGTTCATTAAAATGTAAAAAGTTCAAAGCCATCCAAGTCCTTATTTCATCAAGGCATCTGAGCAGCGGGTCTACTGAGAAGCCATTTATCTTTTTAAGTGGGAAATAAATAAATACATGTTCATAATGGTTCAACAGGTGTCCACGTTTTTTGTAGTTGTTGTTGTTGTTGTTGTTGTTTGTTTTGCATGTCTAAAGCATAGCAGCACCCACCCTGAATGGAGCCAGAGAAACTGAAAGCACTTGTGTCAAGATGTTATTGGGTGTACAACATGATTTGTGCACATTATGACAACAGGCCACACAAATTGATAGTTGAGCTTTTTTTTTTTTTTTTTTAAATAATGTTTTCTAACCTTTTAACTATTAAAACAAAAGTAATGAATATTTCTTTAAAACGAAGTGAAACTAATTATTGCCAAAGTGTTACAGCCTGCTCTATTGGCCAATCAGTGGGCTTAAAAAACCAAACAATCCCCAAACCACACTGGTTAGGACAAAGGGAAGCTGAGTTACAGTTTTCATCCCACTAGATTACAGATTATACATGGCACTTCTTGAAACACAGATGAATTGGTGAACAAAGTTCAACATTTAGCAAGTCTGAGATATTGATATCTGGCTTTCTGTCAAAATGTTAAGTCCAATGGTCACTGGTGTTTTAACCCCATGCCAACTTTTGAGGGGGAAAATGTGTGGGTCTCTTGGGCTTGAGTAAATGTTTGACTTTGTCTAGTAGTCACTCGTTTACACTTGTTTCCCCCCTTTTTAAGGCAGGTAGTGTAGAATCGGTTTGTTTGCGCCCTTGTGCTTTAAGTGGCTGCCCACAGCTTTAGAGGAAGTGCCACTGTTTTGTTTTTGTTCTGGCTAACTGAAACAGTGTGCTGAAAGCTGGAAAGAGCTGCAGACTGGGGTGTTAATTCTCAGTTGAGCCAGTAATAAACGTTACTGTCTGTATCTGTCTGCTGATGTAATTCTCTTTTAGTTAGCAGACTTTATTGTAGATTTGCAAAGACAGCCTTGTAATGCATAATCACACATAATTACATGTTGCTACATAGGATAGAAATAAATGAGGAAATAAAAGGCTGCAATTAGGCAACATCAGTATTCCTTCATTAGGGTTTATTGTGTTTAATGGACATCTCAGAGGGTGTAAATACTGTTAATACATGGGCACTTTAAAATGAAGCAGTGGGACGTCGGGGCTCTTGCGGTTATCCCAATATAAGAGAATGAAAGAGGTATACCGCTGCCTTACATAGGGTAGGTAATCTCCTAGTCCCAATAAAGCACTGACTAATGTGACGCTCTGTGAAGAGGAGCCAGGCTGAGCTGGAATCATGGCTCCTCTGTTAGGTGACACAGGAGATGGGTGGAATGTAACGGCGGCATTACCTGAATACAAGGTCATAGAGCCGATGGCAGACAGCTATGCAGCCCACAACTATATGAATACACTGGCTATGATCATTTAAGTGTTAGTTTTGATTTCCTTTATGAAAATGATGCATCACATCAAAGTATTTGTGTTTATCACAAAGAACTACAGCCTGAAGGCTCGTAGCAGAAGAAGCCACAAATAAAACTCTGTGATGTTTCTATTTAGTTATGATTTATTAAATATGGGATAGGTTTATTCATGTATCTGAAAATGCAGTCTGTGCCACAGGGCTTCATTAACCAAAGTGATCTTGTTATGCTACAGGGCTTTCTGGAAGATGGCGTATAGTAAAATCATAATTTCATTCATAAAGTTGACGTTTCTCATTTCATTTTTTCAAATGTTAAAATGTGGAGTGTTGGAATTTGTCTGTCCATGTGCTTCAGTTTGTCTTGAGCCACTGTATTTGAACTACCTGCTGCAACACTATGTATTAAATCTGTATTTAGCTGTAGCTATAGCTTAGATGGCCTCTTTTTGGGCATGTCTTTATCCTTTTTTATGATATCTACTTGCATTTAATTTCCCTTCTACGAGGCTACTGTTTTCCAGGCATTCTGTATTTCTAGTTGTGTCAACGAGGCAAATCAGTTTTATTCTGTTTCTTCAGTGATATTTTAAGGTCTCTTTCTTTGTCTTTGTGCTTCTGAGCATGTGCAGTTTGTGTTTGATAGTGCCTTGTTGCCCACTTTATCATCTGTGGGACTGATGTTGACACAGAGGATCCTCCTTTGAGATAGGCTGTCATAAGTGAAATTAATTGTTCTAAACTTGCATCTTCCCTTTTTATTTCTTTAAATAGGCTGCCTGGGACCCTTATTACTTCCCAGTGCAGGAATAAATCCCGAAAAGTAGTTGTTCTGTGGAATTATTATGTGTCACGCTTTAAAACTGTGAAATTGAGTTTAGTAGCTTTATTCTTATCAGCAGATACAGGCTATTTTTGCCCTGACTAGAAACTAGCGATGGTTGCAATAAGATAATCCCCAAGATGGTAGACAAGTGTTAATATGAACACTTGAGTCTTTTTTCTTTTTTTCTTTTTCATAATTCACTGCTTGTGTGCATATGTTGCCCACAAGCACACACACATTCTCCCTTCATTTGCAAGCAGTCTGGCACAAAAGCTGTAAGAGTGAGGGCGATGCTTGTGCTCTCTCCAGGCATGCTTTGCCCTCTCTGGCAGTAACAAAGAGCCCTTTAATCTGACACATGAATGAAATGCTATCTGCTTCTCTCAATTATCTGTCGCATCAGCCCAATTTCAGGGTCACACCTCTTTCTTCTTGCATCACTGTATCTGAAGGTAGTCCGAAGTGGTATAGGACTGTTGACTGTCAGCATGACTGTCTGTTTATTTTATTTTCAGAATAATATTCAGTGCTCATTGTTTCCGTAAATGGTCTTTTTGTTTCCCTAAACAAAAGAGGGCATTTGTGTTCGTTGCACCATTTTGGCAGTCATGTCTTTTTCATAGAAATAACAGTGAAATCACCACAGTGAGTTTTCTTGAGGGTAAACAGGATTAGCTGGTCTGGATGAGCTATAGGTGTAAGTGGGTTTAAAAAGCCACAACTGGAATGCCTGTTTTCTCCTTCTTTATGCAGTGTCTTTATTTAGCCCTGGAGCAGGTCAGATAATGCACCCATCATGCCTCATTGTCTGCTGTTTGTTGACAAATAGGCAGATGGCCTCAGGATTTAACAGGGTTTGAAAGAGATGCGTGTCATCGGAGAGATATAATGTCTTGCATAACAAGAATTTAGAGACCGTTAAAAGCTTGAGATATAGTATTTTGGGACACTGTAGTTACATGAAATATCTCTGAGAAGTGTGCTTTGTTTTTCCTGTTTTTGCTTTAAAAAGATTTAATGGGAGCGTTGATAAGCACTGGGTGGGAACAGTTGCCTGGTGTCACATCCTACTTCAGGAGTGTGGTTAGGGAAACTTGTTCCACATGACAGTTTAGTGGTAACTACCTCTGGAGTACAGTGGGGAAAATAATTTGTTCCCTGCTGAATTTGTATGCTTGCTCACTTACAAAGAAAAGCCAGTCTCTATTTTTTCTGATAGTTTCCTTTTAATGCAGAGAGAGAAAATATCAAACAAAAGTCCAGGAAAAAAAGAAAACATATTACAGAAAAGTTATAAATTCATTTAAATGTCATTGAGTGAAAAAAGTATTTGATCCTCAAGCAATACATGTACTTGAGTGACCCAGTCCATGACCTTAATGTCCTTCTTCTTTAGCCACTCCTTTGTTGCCTTAGTGGCATGTTTCAGGTTACTGCCATGTTGGATGACCAATCCATGAGTCATCTTCAGTGTTCTGGCTGAGGGCAGGAAGTCTAAGGTTTTACATTACATATCCCTGCCCTTTATGTACCTTCAAGTTTTCATGTATCGTTAGAAGAAAAACAGCCCCAAAGCATAATGCTTCCACCTCCATGCTTGACTGTAGGGATGGTGTTCTTTGGGTCATACTCAGCATTTCTCTTCCGTCAAACACGACAGGTTGAGTTGATGCCAAATAGCTTGATTTTTATCTGGACACAGCACTTTCTCCCAAGCCTTCTCTGAATCATTTAGATGTTCACTGGGAAACTTAAGTTGGACCTGTACAAGTTCTTTCTTGAACGGTTGGACCTTATTGTATAGTGTGTTGCTAATGGTGTTGTTGGAGACTGCGTTTCTAAGTGCGTTATATTTCTTCCCTTTCCAAATATTCACACCAGCATTGTCACTTTCTCACCAAGCTTCTTGCAGATGGTCTTTTAGCACATGTAGCCTTGTGCAGGTCTATAATCTTGTTCCTGACATCCTTTGACAGCTCTTTGGTCTCACCTATGGTGGTGGAGAAGTTGTAATGGAAGAAATTGATTCTGTGGACGCGTGTGTTATATACACACAACTAGTTGAAGTTGGGAGTATCTGTAATTGATTCATTGTAATTTGTGTGCCCACAAACAATCTGTGGGAGTCAAAATTCTGGTTGGTAGGGTATCAAATACTCATTCTACTCAATGACACTAAAAGCAATATTTAATTTTAATGAAATGTGGGGTTTGTTTCTGGATTTTTGGTTGATATTCTCTCTGTGTATTAAAATGAAACTACCAAAAAATTAGAGACTGTTCATTTCTTTGTAAGTGAGCAAACTTAGATTTCAGGCGACCACCAAATGTAGACTTGTAACACACAGCAGTGAATAACCAATTAGCTTTATTGTTTATACAAGTTTTACTTCAGTGAGCACAATTCCAATTATTAGAATTACTACATTCTGCAAGTTTATTTGTAAACTAATCAGCTCGTATGGACAATTGGCAAAGTGTGGCTAGAATACATTTATCAAGCAGGCAACACATCCAACTTAAAGTCTTGTTGCACACACAGTAGTCTAGATGTAATCGCATATGTTTTTTAATTGAAAGTTAGTTTTAAAGTTTCCAATTATTGTCAGAGAACAAACATTCCAGGAAACCAAAAGAAAAACTTGCGTTATTAATTTGATTATTTTTGATTAATGGTTTTTGTCTTCCTGCAACTTCTGTTAAATTAATATTCTTTGAGTGTTGTTCTTTCACTCAAACCTGAGTCACTTGTACCATTCTCCAAACTGTTCTGGTTTAGGTTTGCTTTTAAATGTAGAATGCTGAACAAATAGTAAAAGATTAACTGCTCATAGATTTCTCGCCATTTGCGGTTGTTGCAGTGACTGCCTGCTTTTAAGAAACAGGGTCAGGGTAGTGTAGCCTACTACTTGGCCTACATCTCTACTTATTGTTTCGCCTGTAACTGTGCCAGCTCACAAAGGCATTTTGTCAAGATGCTAATGGTTATGATGGCGGAAACTGGGAACAGGCGCTGTTGAAGGCTCTCAAACACCAACAAGCTGATAATAAAACTGCCCAAGAGCCACAGGGGTAATTATGCCCGCTATCATTTGTATTTTCTTGCACACAGATTAATACTGTACCGTTAAGTAAATGGCTAGGGTCACTTCATTTAAGTTTCATTTAATCTTTATGCAATTTTTGCCCCGAAGAGAAGTTTTGGGCCGCTTGTTTAAAGTAGAGCAGGGTGTCTGTCCACAACACAGGATCCTGATAGCTTTGCCTGCCGTCCTAATTTGGATACTCTTGAAGTCTGCACTATACTACAAAGAGCTCTACTAGGATGATATTATGATAAGTCTTTAAAGCTGTTTTCATGCATTATAGTATTATAGAGATTACCCAGTGGAAAAACATGTCAGGATGTAAAACATCTGACATGGTTTGACTGGATGTTCAACAGTCTCTGACCGACAAACTTCCTAGTTCGTCTGTTGTCTTGTGTCCTTTCTCATGATCACGCTACCCAGCAGCACCCTCGCTTGAACCAAACAGAGTATTTCCAGTACTGAGGGCATGGCTGATGTGAACTATCTCCTGCTGTGTCCTACATCTGAGAGAGCTTTGGACAATTCCTCTGACAGTTTTCTCAGTTCATGTGTGGAATCAGCTTAAGATATTATCAAGCTTGTTCATTAAAGTCTATGTACATGAGGAAAAGGATTTTAAATGCTATTTGTGATTTTTTTTTTTTAATTTTTTTTTATTTATTTATTTTTTTAAACTGAGAGCCAGTGAAGAAACGCTGGTGATCAGAGATGCAGAGTACACCCAGATTCTTTTGACATTCTAGCTGGTAACTTGCAGAGGTTATTTGGAGACTTTACCCCACATGCTTCATGAGGCCTTTCACTCAGTTTGACAGGTACTCCTTATGTAACAAACATCTCAGTAGCTGTGAGGTATGATACGTTATGATACATGGACAGACAGAGTAGCATTTTATTGCATTTGTCTGAATAGTTCTTGCATAGTTTGAAGCTATGCCTTGGGTCATTGCTGGAGTAATCTCAGTTCCAATCAGGTATTGTCTGCAAGGTATGTCTTCAAGATTTGTCAAATCCATTTGGGGCCCGTTTATGGTCTAAATCAACTTATTGTTAATGCTAACTCACAGAGAAACAGTCTAAATCTGGCCTTATTCTAAAGCGGCTCCATTTGATGATACATCTGTGACAGTTTGGAAAGACTCAGTCCTGACAGCTAAATCAATGAAAGGCTGAACTGAGTTACTATGACTGTCTCGGCCTGTTAAAAAATGTTGTTTTTTTTTGTTTCCTTCCAATAACAGTGAGTAATGTGCACTTCTAGCTTATCTTCCCAGACTGGCTGAAATTCTTTATAAATGCTTTGATGCTTTAAAGTGTGAATTGAACCATGGGACTGGCCTCCTGAGTCATAGCTTTCTTTTTCAGAGGGGTAACAGTATTAAGTGTTTTATGCATTGAGACTGCAGGACTATCAACAATTGACTTCAGGAGATATAAAGATAAAATGGCTACTCATCATTTTTATTGGTTCCAGCATTTATGGTAACAATAGTGGAATCACTTGAAGGACAATTATGATAGTGGACTTAACAACAGCTCAGGTCAGCTGTTGTTAAAATAAAGTTGTACATTGACCAGCTAGGAGTTGCACCTACCTGAGATAATTAACTATTATATTAAGCATTGTTATGTGAAAAGCATGTGCTTTTTTTGAATGCTGGCACCTTGAAGTTCTAGTTAAAATGACATGTTTGAACGCTATAGCTTCTGGCCAAGCAGTGTTAACCTTTCTTTTCACAGTGATGATATTGCAGTACTATTTGGCAGATAGTCAAGTTTCAGTGCTAGATGCTTAGATGGGTTGTGAATGTTAAAACATAATATGTGCTGGATACAACATAATATAGTGTGAGCAAAGATTTAAAGGGAAAGTAATGTAAATGTTAATGTCTAAATGTTCTTTCTTGCTTTTTCTCTTTCTAGTGTTTCATAGCATTGCTGTCTACCTTTTCCTTTGCTTTTGGGCAGGTTGATTAGCAATTTAGGTAAACCTTAGATAATGTGAAAATGAACTGCCCTTGGATATCTGTGATAGACTTAAGAATGTGGAAAATGTGGCAAACTGTTTTGTATGACACAGCATTGCATGAGAAGTTACTTTTTTTATTTCTATTGAAATTGCATCATACAGCAATAACTGTTTTTCAGTAAAAGTGTTATAAGAGATTAATACTAAACTTTTTTCCCTGACCTTTTGTAAACTGCTTTGCAAATTGCTCAAATTAATTTAGTTTTACTGCACTCTATGCAAATATTTAGAGACATTTATCAGAAGCTATCTGAGATCAAGTTGATAAAGTGCATGTCTTAATATTTTACATGAGTAAATGCAACAGACTAGGCTGAAAACTAAGAAAGGGGGGAGAAGTGTCCCAGTGTCAGCTGCTTGACTGTTGTATTCAGACCAAGTCAGCTGTCATTCTGATTCAGAAAGGTTTTCTACATTGAAACCTGAAGTCTGTTATGTGCAGTAGTTTTAGAAGCACAGAACAGATGGTTTCTTGACACTCTTGACACTTTACAGTGTTCATAGCTTTATGGTAAAGTGTTAGTATAATTAATGATATTCAGCTTCACTTCAGACAGACACACTGGTGATATATTCACTTCCTCTAGTTGAAGCCGCTCTGTAACTAGAGGCGTGTTCCTCTGCATTAGTAAAGGGCATGATTGAATGATTCTACCCTTCATAAGGGATCATCTGCTTTCCCTCAGACTTTACTTATCCGGTTATTTTACTGATCAAAGTATTAACGTGTAGAATACCCAGGTAATACTTGTGTATTCAAACCAGTGTGTTGAAATTGTGTTTTGAGTTAAAGCTCACTTTACCAGCAAAATTGCACCCTTGTGATTGCATACCTACATGCTAACCCACAATGCGTAGGTTGCTGGAGTCAAAGCGGCTGCACTAACTGAAAATTTGGAGGCGTTACATTGAAACTTGTATGAATCTGGTTATTGTACAACCCCATTTTCAAAAAGGCTTGAACATTGAGCAAAATGTGAATAATCAGTAATGATCTAGTCTGGTATTTACTTGGGCGTGACTTAGCCAATTAACCAATACCTACCTATTATGTGTCAGCTGACCTATCTATGAAGTTTTGACTGGTTAATTTGAATCTTTTTCTGTTTCCTGTCTTGTATTTAAGCAATTTTTTTACAATGTTTTACTATGACCCTGATGAAGGCCACAAGCCGAAACGCGTTGGTCAATTATTTAAGTTGTTAATCTTCCCTCAAGTGTTGCTGGAGTTCCTACTTTGTGAATTCTTTCATCCTCTCCATGCACCTTGGAAGCAGGTGAAGTTGTGCCAGAAATTTTTTATTTTTTTTGCTGCGATTTAGACTTCAAAAAGAAAAATATTAAAATTGTATAAATTTTTTATTTTTTTCAATGTCCATCTTAAATGTGAAGCCAGCAGCATGTTTTAGAAAGATTCAACAGGGTGTTATTCACCACATCAATCAGCTCTTTGAAAACACTCTAGTTTTGAAAAGGTTTTGGACTCTTATTCGACACATCACAAGCTGCTAAATAGATCTGGGTCAACTTGGTCATAATTTTTATTTCACAATTCATCAAATATTTTCACAGGGTGATAAGTCTGATCTGGAGGACGTTCCTCAAACTTTTTTCCACAAATGTTTACTTTACCGTCATAATGAAACGATTTGATTTTGGAGGAGAAGATCAAGTTCTCTGTGACCTAACAAAACACATTTTGGCCATTCGAAAGCAGAAGAAAGAATTCAATTATACCCCAAAAACAAAAGGTCAAATTCACACAGCTCTACAGTGAAAAGGAAAGTAAATCCCTTTTCAGTTTTAGGTTTTCTAAATACAACTTTTGAAGAAGAACAACACATGACATATTACGCCATGTCATAATTGATTTAAAACAAACTAAACCAAAATGCAGATGCAGCGTATGGGGGCAAAAACTAAGTACACCCCATGATTCAACAGCTTGTAGAAGCACATTTATCAGCATCTGATTAATAACTTCCTGTGTGACCTTCTGTGTGGAGGAACTTTCGCCCACTCTTCCTTACAGTGTTTCTTCAGTTCATTGAGGTTTGTGGGCATTTGTTGATGCACAGCTCTTTTAAGGTTCAGCATTTCAGGCTGGTTGAGATCTGGATTTTGGGGCATCGCAGCATTTTGTTTCTCTTTTTCTAGATGGATATAAAACCTTTATGAAGCTTTTGATCACTGCATGTTCTATGTTGGAAAATAAAGTCTAGATTTTTGATTAGTTTTCTTTATGTTCTAGGCTCTGTAGGCAGGGAGTAGTATTATAAACTGTTAGAAAAGGTGGAGTGCACATAGCTTCTATTGAACGACTTATTTAGGTGAAAGGCTGAGGGAGGACTCTCCCAGTAGTTCTGCCAGAATTAAAGAGTAAATAATTTTGCTTTTGCTTTTTTTTCTCACTTTATTGCTGGAAAAGGAAGAGGGCAGCAATGAATATGAAGTTAGTCACCCTGCCTTTAATCCAAATCAAACAGTTTTCTCTGAGATGTCAGAAGAATGATGCAGTAACCCATAAACGATGACTGCTGAGACGTCGAGCGATGCCATCAAAGGTCTATAGGACGATCGGAAAGGCAGCACCTGCTCTCAAACCACTGAAATAAATGTTAAAAGGTCGAGGGTATTCATGCTGGTACCGCACTGGGGTTATCAGTTTGACATCTTACATCACTTTGTTTTATTGAGCTGCACTCAAGTCATCAAGGTTCAGCAGTTAGCTTTGGATTCCCAGAGGCAAATGTCTATACATTAAACATGGATAGACATTTTTTTTCATCTGTTGTTCTACTTTTTTAATGTAATTTTAATCTTGTTTTTGTTTTTTAAATGTGCTTCAAAATAAATAAATTTGAGTTGACTTGACACAAATGTAGCTCTCTTGCTTTTAAAGGCCATGCTGGCACTTAGGATTTTGAATGTTTATCCCCACAATTCACGTTTACTTTACTACTACTCAATCATAATACCACATATACAAATACAACGTACGGCTTTCAAAACAGTTGTTGAGTTCCTATACTAAAAGAGTGCTTCTACATCAGGATGGAAATACTAAATCACACTTGGGTAATGATTTACTTGCAGGTAAATGTGCATCGTGCCATTTTCTGTGGCCTTCATGCATGGTCTTTGTTGACTAGAATTTTATGATATGCAGAGGAAACTACAGGAAGTCCGTTAGAGTAGAGCAACTTTGTTGGGATATGCTGGAGGGTGCAGACTGTTTCCTGCCTCCCCATGTGGGATTTCCCAGATTTCAAACGGTGATAAAACCTTCCAGTAACTTTTTGAACAGAATTTGAATTCTGGATCTGTTTACATCTGTTGTGTTTTTTTTGTTGTTTTTTTTTTGTTTGTTTGTTGTTGTTTTTTAAAGGTCAAACAGAAATGATATGGATCATATAGCCCATTCTTTGCATTTGGGATCAAGCTGCATTAATATTCTTTCACATAACAAAGCAAAATGCACAATACTAGAGCTGCTGTCATTATAACTTTGTACCAGAGTACAAATTTCTTAGGTTAGCAGGTTGGTGTCACATTCAGGAGCTTGCAATAAATAAAATCTAAATAAAAAAGCTGCTTCGGTGGTAATATATGCCTGTGGCTGCAATACAGTAACTGTACTACTATGACTATGAGCTCTTAGGCTTAAATTGACATGTTATGTTAACCTTCAATTTGCCACTTACAAAGGTACTCAAAAATCTAAAGTTTCCAAAGCTCCCCAATCTGTGTACAAAAGTGCTGGAAAATATAATTTTATTTTGATGGGACGTTCATAAAAAACAGATTTGAAGGTGTTTAAAAAAAACCAAAAAACCTGTGATTGGAAAAGTGTGCTTTGTTATTCAAGCACAATAAAGTACAGTTATGTTTTTAGTCTGAAGTGTGGTACATTTTGGTACCTCAGTGAATGAGGAAAAAATCAGTATTTTGTTTATAAGGAAACCTTTACAGCCCACCTTTTCCGTTAAAGAGATGTATTAATGGAGGATTCTTTGTGTTTAAATTTTGATTTCACCCCATGTATCAAAACGGGCTGGAATTCCTCTGTAATGACTAATGTTTATCTCTTTCCTTCTTCAGCCCTGTAGCTGCTATTTTTAACTTATTGTACGGCTGCTATTCAAACTAAAACCACAAGCAAAGCTGCTACACTTTGACTTTCTTTGTTTGATCGAATCATTCTTTCCATGTCTGCTTTTATGGAAGTCACATCACAGTAGCAGAGAACACCTATCCCCCAGAATTAGCTCAATAACCCGCTCCAAACAGAAGCCATGTAAGGATTTTTCCCCCTAAAATGTGATGTACAAAGCAGGATTTTATTGTTGTGATGTTGAACATCTATTCCTGAAGCAAAAGGAGTTTAGTTGGTCAGAGCTGTCCATGAAAACTAAGAGATTGCTCCAAACCAAGAAGTCTGATTACTAATGAGGACTATTTCCTGACAAGCCTTTTCCTTTTGTTGACAATAGCAGCCACCCTGCAACTCGAACTCGATTGCCAGATAGTGCAAGCATTAAACAGGGGACTTGAATAGCTCACCAACTCATGTGATGTGTACGAGTATTTGCTTAATAGGAGAAAAGGTCAAAATCCAGCTTCTCACAGTATCACTGAAGTGCTTATATTTATCTTTCTGTGCAAATGTGGAAAAGAGCTACTACAGATCATAGTCACGCCCCTCCATGTAGGCTATTTCGAGGCAGGTAGTATATTTTGATGAGAATTGATGGCAGTTTATCAGATCTTTTGTGGCATCTTTTAAAGGACGATGGCACAAAGTGTTTCATACAGGAATGTTGATTTGCTTTTTGTGGACCCACCTTTCACACACCTTACAATCTCGGCAGGTAAAATATGTAAAAGCAACATTTCATCTGCAGTCTATTAAATCAGATGTAAAGATCCTAATTAAGGCTTGGGTTCCCTTTTCTTGTCTTAGTTTCTGCTTCATTTATTCCTTCACAGTGTGCACATAGTTTTAGTAAAAATAAATGCTGTGTGATTGCATGAAATAATCCAAAAACTCTGCAGGTTCATGTGCGTTATACTCCATCTGCATGTTGTGTAAATCTGTTCTTAGATAAATAAATGATGCAACAAAAGAAATCATGTGTTAATCAAACTACAGCCAAGACATCATCACTCCTATTGTAGTGTAAAAATGAATGCCAGCCGTTGTTAAAAACAAAAGCTTGGCAGACTGCACTTCTGAAGATATTCTTAGAAATCCAGCTATTAAAATATCTCCCTCCTCCCTCTCCACTCTGCCTCTCATCATGTTCGTCTCATATGGTATTGAAGGTAGCATTGTGGCTCGGGAAAACAATGTATTACATTTTGAAAAACAAATTGTCATACAAGATGAATGGAGTGAGCCACTTTAAAAGGTTATGTTGCACTGTGATCATTGGACCGCCGTTTTCATGGTCATTGCATGCATAATTTTCACCACTTTGCTCTCCACTTCTGTTTTAGAAAATGCAAAGTGGCAGGCTCATGCACAAGGCAGAATATTGATGGGGTGGTATGTGAATAGCTTTTCCAATACTGAAGCTGTAATAACAAGCCTTATTACAGCATGGTGAAACTAGTACAATTCAGTGCATTTTTACTTGGATGTGCTGTAGTATAATTATGAGTGGAGATAAATGTAAACATCCATCCATACATCAATTTTCTTAACCATTTATCCAACTCAGGATTGTGGGGGTGGGAGGGTCTGATGTCTGACACCTGGATCATGAATGTTGAGCAGCAAAGTTTGATTTTATAGAAAACTGATTTTTGCTGGGTCTTATCAATAATGTGAAATGCCAAATGATAATATTCAGTGACTTTGTCAGCTGTCATCAAACTCTGGTTTTGCTTTCAAGATACACTCACAGGCCACTTTATTAGTTTGATTTAGCCATGTAGACACAGTCAAGATGAGCTGCTGAAGTTTAAAGCAAGCATCAGAATGACTTTGATTAGGGCATGGTTGTTTGTGCCGGTGGTACTGATGGGATTTACTCAGATAACCTTCTCTAAGTTGTAAGACAACAAGTTGTCTAGAGAAAAATATTCAGTGACAGCAGTTCTCTTGATTTAAAATTGTTGGGCATGTTGTGTCAGAGGAGAATGGTCAAACCAGGTGTCACTTCTGTCAGCTGATAACTGAGGCTACGGTTTGCATGGTCTCGCCATAATTGGACAATAGAAGATTGGGAGGGAAAGCATTGCCTGCTCTGATGAGTCTTGATTTCAAATTGTAGGCTCAGAGTTTTGCATTAATGGTATCAATAACTAGATCATCCTGCCTTGTGTCAATGGTTTAGGCTGGTGGTGGTGGTATAACGGTGTGGTGGATGTTTTCTTGGCAACTTTAGGCCCTTATTACCAACTGTTACCAATTGTTTAAACACCACAGCCTACTTGAGTATTGTTGCTGTTCATCTATTCATCCCCAGGGTACTCATCTTCTGATGGCTGCTTCCACCAGGATAATACACCATGTCACAAAGCTCAGCTCATATTCAACTGCTTAATTGAACATGAAAGCAAGTTCACTGTACTCCACAGTCTGCAGACCTGTATTCAATAGAACACCTTTGGGATATGGTGGAACAAGAGATTGACACTATGGATGTCTAACTCACAAATCTACAGCAGTTGTGTGATGGTATCATGTCAGTATGGAGCAAAAGCACCTTGTTGAACCTATCATGAAGCTAAAAGTGCGTCCGATCCAGTACTTCTGCGGTGTACCTAATAAAGTGGCTGGGTTGTGTATTCCTTCATTTTCTATTTCTAGCTGACAAACAGCTGGTGAATTAATATGACCAAGATTTGCGTGATGAAGTGGTTACCAACAGTTGGTTTTGACTTGGTTTTTTTGTTTTTTTTAAGCAAGCTGGAAGATTCATAGGTCACAGGGCTTGATAACATTAATTAAAATTTGCTGTGTCCAAAATTTGTATCACAAGCCCCTTCAAAGACCTCGGCTCACTATTTCGCCTCATCTCCTCCATCAGAAGCCCATTCCACCGTATCACTGCTAGCGCTAGAGGGATTTGAGTGGGACAGATTATTTGGTTGACCTCCTTATCTGCTGGAGCTATTTCAACATCTCACATCAATATGTTTGAAATGTGAGTGTTTATCAGCAGTGAAGAGCGCCGGATTATAAGATGTTGTCATATCACAAATCATGTTTCGGGTCACTTTGATAGATGCTTTGTTTTGGGTCATGCAGTGGGGGGCTCTCATGGAAGAATAAGCTAAACTACATTTGGTTTGACAAGATAGCTTGTTAAAATAGATCCACTTAAGAGAGCTGTTGAAAAAGTAGGCCGTGTGTGTGTGTGTGTGTGTGTGTGTGTGTGTGTGTGTGTGTGTGGTGAAAGCATGGTTACTCTTGACAGCCCATTTGAGTATTTTATTTATTTATTTATTTGGACTTGATTTACATTAAAATGGATTGAAAACAATCTGGCATTTAGTGCTCTTGTAAAGGACAAATTGAACTTGGCCTTGAGTCATTTACATGTTTTTTTTCTGGTAGTGAGGTATTGCAACACATGAGATTTAGGGATGTACTTAGACTGCTAGCTGCACAGTGGAATCAAATGTCATACCGATCAGGTCTCACTCTCTCTAGGCTTGTCCTTAAGAGCTTATGCATCAAAACTGGCAGATAATAACAAGTGATAGATGGGGCGTGCGTGTTCTGACCGTTCAAAGCAATTCAAAGCTGGATGCAAGCCCTCTGACAATCTACAGAGATGCTAGATATGAGCATATAAATGTCTGGGAATTTTTTTTCTGTTTTCTCTGATCTTAGCCATGCAACTCTTTTTATATTCAAACATTTTCAGTCATAGAATTTAATTGAACTTTCACAAGAAATGAAGGATTAACATGAGCATGGATATAGTCATGCACAGACACAATGGAGGGGCTCGTCACCCTGCAGCTATGACTTGGCAACATCACTGTTTGTGCCTATTACTTTTAGCCGGGTAATTTCCTCCCCTGTGGTACAAAATGGTCATCATTTGTTGCTTTTTCTCATCGTCAGCATCACATGGCTACCTGTAATGATTCACAAATTCGTTTTGTTTAGCTCAGACCTCAGGCTCAGTCTCAATTTCTTGCTAACTGAATTTAAAGGGATTGTGAAAAGATTGCGAAATCAAGAACCAGTAAATGTAATGCATTTTCTGACCCATATAGTGGGGCAAAAAAGTATTTAGTCAGCCACCGATTGTGCAAGTTCCCCCACTTAAAATGATGACAGAGGTCAGTAATTTGCACCAGAGGTACACTTCAACTGTGAGAGACAGAATGTGAAAAAAAAAATCCATGAATCCACATGGTAGGATTTGTAAAGAATTTATTTGTAAATCAGGGTGGAAAATAAGTATTTGGTCAATAACAAAAATACAACTCAATACTTTGTAACATAACCTTTGTTGGCAATTACAGAGGTCAAACGTTTACTATAGGTCTTTACCAGGTTTGCGCACACACAGTAGCTGGTATTTTGGCCCATTCCTCCATGCAGATCTTCTCGAGAGCAGTGGTGTTTTGGGGCTGTCGCCGAGCAACACGGACTTTCAACTCCCACCACAGATTTTCTATGGGGTTGAGGTCTGGAGACTGGCTAGGCCACTCCAGGACTTTCAAATGCTTCTTACGGAGCCACTCCTTTGTTGCCCGGGCGGTGTGTTTTGGATCATTGTCATGTTGGAAGACCCAGCCTCGTTTCATCTTCAAAGTTCTCACTGATGGAAGGAGGTTTTGGCTCAAAATCTCACGATACATGGCCCCATTCATTCTGTCCTTAACACGGATCAGTCGTCCTGTCCTCTTGGCAGAAAAACAGCCCCATAGCATGATGTTTCCACCCCCATGCTTCACAGTAGGTATGGTGTTCTTGGGATGCAACTCAGTATTCTTCTTCCTCCAAACACGACGAGTTGAGTTTATACCAAAAAGTTCTACTTTGGTTTCATCTGACCACATGACATTCTCCCAATCCTCTGCTGTATCATCCATGTGCTCTCTGGCAAACTTCAGACGGGCCTGGACATGCACTGGCTTCAGCAGCGGAACACGTCTGGCACTGCTGGATTTGATTCCCTGCTGTTGTAGTGTGTTACTGATGGTGACCTTTGTTACTTTGGTCCCAGCTCTCTGCAGGTCATTCACCAGGTCCCCCCGTGTGGTTCTGGGATCTTTGCTCACCGTTCTCATGATCATTTTGACCCCACGGGATGAGATCTTGCGTGGAGCCCCAGATCGAGGGAGATTATCAGTGGTCTTGTATGTCTTCCATTTTCTGATGATTGCTCCCACAGTTGATTTTTTCACACCAAGCTGCTTGCCTATTGTAGATTCACTCTTCCCAGTCTGGTGCAGATCTACAATACTTTTCCTGGTGTCCTTCGAAAGCTCTTTGGTCTTGGCCATGGCGGAGTTTGGAGTCTGACTGTTTGAGGCTGTGGACAGGTGTCTTTTATACAGATGATGAGTTCAAACAGGTGCCATTCATACAGGTAACGAGTGGGGGACAGAAAAGCTTCTTACAGAAGACGTTACAGGTCTGTGAGAGCCAGAGATTTTCCTTGTTTGAGGTGACCAAATACTTATTTTCCACCCTGATTTAGGAATAAATTCTTTACAAATCCTACCATGTGAATTCATAGATTTTTCTTCACATTCTGTCTCTCACAGTTGAAGTGTACCTCTGCTGCAAATTACTGACCTCTGTCATCATTTTAAGTGGGGGAACTTGCACAATCGGTGGCTGACTAAATACTTTTTTGCCCCACTGTATGTATCGTCTTTATTTGCAGTAAGGGTCAGTAGGAGGTTGTGATGGGTCCCCCCCCTTTGGAAGAGTCTTATATGACCACCTCTTCTTCCTTTTTTAATCTCAATATTTTGGTGATTTTTATTAGTTTAAGGTGATATTCTGGATTTTAAAAAAGTGGCATTTATGATAGAAAATGATTTTTCTACAATAGCAAAGGAATATTGATAGAGTTTGAAAATATATTAAACACATGAAATGAAACATTTACAAAACTATTAACTTTTAAACTATAACTTTTACAATTCTGATTCCTGCTAATCCTGATATCCTTTTTTTTTGGCTGTCAGCCTTCAGTTTCATTAAAATTCATAATCCTCTTGGATCTGATGTACGAACACTGGTTCTGTGTAACATTTAGAACAGCTCTCCTCCGGTGTTGTTCTCCATGGAGACCAGAGCAGCCTGTTTGTGCTTTGTGTTACAGCCCAGTGGCTGCTTGGCTGCTCAGCCATGATTAATTCAGGCAGGCCTCAGGGGAGTACAGCCAGGCTAGGTTACCCATCCAGGGATCTGGTGTCTAGCTTCCAAAAGACACTGGCGATTATGGTAGCTTCTGACTAAAAAGGAAGTTCAGGCTATGCCAGCTTTTTACCTGTTCCCCAGAAAGAACAATGTAAATCATTGGTTTGAATGTTTTAGGGAGTTTAAATATTGTAAGCATCATAAACATTTCCTGGTAGACAAACAAGATGTTTGTTATCACAAAACAAAAGCAGAAAAATGCATTTTTGTAGTCAACATCAGCCCAGTAATTTTTATCTGTCTACAGAATCGTTTCACTTTAATTTTAGTATTAGGACCACAAGGGGATTCCTCTTTGTCGAGGAGATGGGGACACTTCCACACAACCACTTATTGTAATTGCTTAAGTCTTCTTGGACTTGGACACCTTTCTGATTATAGGAAGTGGAAAATCAGATTTAAAAGCAGCCCTGTTAGCTTCAAGAGTGTGCAACTGCAGTGTGGTCTCCATCCTTGTGCTTCCACTCTTGTCATCTGTTGGTCAGTTGACTCTAATGGATGGATGACTAGCTTACAATGTAATGCTCATAAATCAGTTGTTTATATGACATGATGGTACATATGGGCATCCACCAAGTTAGAAAAGGTGTGCACGATTTATGGTTTTTAAAAAGGAAACAGAAGAGATGCTGGTCATTTTGTCCACACTTTCTTCCATTTGTTTCTATAAGAGGTAGCTTGGTATTCATTTGAACAGATGCATAGAAAGTTTAGTTGTGCTACATTCATACTTGCAGACTGATGATTTTTTTTTTAAAATCTTTTAGCTGTTTGCCTGATGAAAGGTGTGAATAATCCATATGTGGTAAAAAATATGTTGTTACTTTTATTTTATGTCTGTCCATGGACATAGTGAGCTAAAACAATCTCGAGGCTTTGAGACATTTGAATGTAACTAATTAAAACTGAATAACAAAATTTGGTTTGTGGTGTTGATTTGTAAAAAAAAGGATAAATGTGTGATCACTCAATGAGTCTTCAGCCAAAGCGAGCTTAAGTTTAAGGCCATGGTTGTCTTTTTTTTTTTTTTCGTGCAGCAACCAGTAAATGATGATGGATTGTGAGTCAGATGAGCGACTCCATCACTGATGTTCTGGTTTATGTTTTCTTTGTAAAATAATATTCATATAAATATGATATATAGTGATAAAATAACTATTTTCTACAGTTTATTTATGTGTTAAAAGTTACAAGTGTTTTTTTGACAAAAGCTAAATGCGGGCATTTCATATGTTTAGATACAAAGTTGTTTGCATTTGCAGTAGTTGTGAATTTTGGAACAATATGTTAGTACCAAAACATATTTTTTACATTATGTTTCATCTGAGGCTGTGTGCAAAGGGATGATAGGAAAAATGCATCGTGTATCTGATTCTGTCAAAAGGTAAAGGATATCTTCCCAGGCTTAATGGTGACATAAAGAATAAATGGATTATATGTGAGGGGAGGGCAAAAGGACGATGGGAGAGCTGCGTCTCAGCGCTATTATTTATTCCACATCTTTAAAGATATTGCAGCAGGGGCAGCTGTGTTACCCCTCCTCCTCTATCTTCTGCTCAGATACACATTTGCAGAGTAAATCTCCCCTCTCTCATTTTAATAGTACAGTTTCTGATCCCTGCACCAAATCACACTGTTTTCACACTGAGCTGGTCTAATGGTGGTACGGCAATCTTTTTGTTTTTGTCTAGTCACACCTCCTTGATTCTAAACATGACAGCCTTCCTCGCATTATTAATTTGACATCCGTGTTGTTATTTTCTTTATCTTTTTCTATTAGGCAGGGTTCAATAATAAAAATGTCATCACAACTATTAAGGAGTGACAAATCATGACATTTATGGCTCGTAGATTTTTTCCCTGGACACAAAGAACATTATTTCTTTGCAATAAGACAAGCAATCTACCTCACCACCGCCTGAATAAGCGTTAGCTGGAGATCGCTGCTGAGGTTGACTAATACTGTAATTAGTTTCTTTCATGGAGAAAGGAATAGAGCTTGGGGTTGTGTGTTATGTTGTGTAGAAAGCTGTGCATATATGGCAGGATGTGGTTTATACAAATGCTATTGTTTCTCTTGAACTTGATCAGAACGGGAAATTAATCTCAGCCCGAGTTTGTGTCTGCCAGGCTCTGTCGGATGCTGTTAGTATTTCAGGACCTCCTACAGGAATAGAAGACCTCTAAACATGCTTTTCACTCTGAGGACATAATTTGCAGTTTGCAAAGTTAAACACAACTATTTCTGACATTTTTAAACCCTTTAAAATTAGCTTTTGTCCAAGTTGGTTTTTATGTTTTTTGTGCTGCAAAATGAGATGATCCGTGATGCCAAAACTGAGACTAAAACCTGCCATAAATGTTGCCGTAATACAGAGTACTCTGTTATTAATCTGCGATTGAATGGGGTCAAGTTGGCAATCCTATGCAATCTGTTTCTAATAAATCATCAAAAATCGCATATCTGTTGCTGTCTACATATATAAATCCTATTTTTACTCATGTGACTGAGCCCTTAGCTTGCTCTGAATTAGTAGGTAGTAATATCAAGCCAACTGTGTCACAGTGTTGAATAGTTTTTTGGGTTGAGTTGATTTAAAGTAAGTTAGCCCACCGAACATTAGCTCAGGATGGTAGTGCATGAGGTGAGCCTCCTGTTCGTAGTATTCCCACACACACACACACACACACACACACACACACACACACACACACACACACACACAGATCCCAGGTGTGTGTGTATTGATGCAGTATCACTATGATGCACACACACTCCACAATGCTCTTAGCATTTTGGCATTTACAGAACCGAAGTTCATTAACGAACTATTACTAGGTCAATAGTTTTTGCTCTTGAATAATTGCAGTGTCAGAAGGTTAGCTGTAGACACCACAGACTTACAGAGATTCTCTGTTGACCTTTAATCCTCTGGCATCATCTCTAATGCCTGACTAATGATCTGTTTAGGAGTGTGGACCCACACTTAGGAATGTTTCTGTTGTCTGCTTATGAAAGAAAAGGAAGGAACTCTCTCCTCCTCATCCACCCTCACTTGTTTTTCTCTCTGTCTTCCAGCTGGTCGGCGGCCAGTTTGACCTGGAGATGAACTTCATCATCCAGGAACCGGAGAGCATTGTGTGCATGGTCGAGCTGTTGGACAAGTGTGAGCCCAACTGTCAGGCTGAGATCTGGAGCATTTTCACCGCCATCCTCAAGAAGAGTGTCCGCAACCTGCAGGCGTGCACTGAAGTGGGGCTCATTCAGCTTGTGCTCCAGCGTATATCCACCATTGACAGCATGATCGCAGGTGCTGAAAACAGTCCTTCATTGAAACAAGTCTTTGTCTTTCCATGAGTTTTTAAAGGTTAAAGGCAATTGGCTTGTGTAGCAGTTGCAGCATGCTATTCAGCTGCAAAGGCTGCAGATGTTTGCTTAACAAAACAATGAATCTTCCCCATCTGGAGAAGAGATGTTTTGTTGCTAAGCCTTTACTGTGACCTCTGTAAGGAAGGAGAGCTGGCTAAATGATAAATTCCAACTCCACATGTGAATTGATCACTACAGTTTTTTGTCCAAAATATCATAATTTCATCCTCACATATTATGCTGAGTGAGGATTCAGTTGTCCTGCACAGCCTCCTTAAGTCTAAGTCTAATTTGTCTGATGCCCATCTGGAAATTAGTATGAACTAGTCCTGCAGTGTATGGTTCAGTGAACCTTTGCCAGCTAGAACAGCTCTGGCCTGGAGCATGTATGCAGTCAAGCAAGGGTGATATAGCCCAGTAGTAACTAGGCAGCTAAAAGTAATGATTATAATAACATTTACTTTAGTGTGAATGCAGTATTAGTTAAGTTAAAGAGATCTGCAATCCCCTTTACTAAAAACCAAAATGAAACCATGTAGTACAGAATTGAACAGCAAGACTTTAATATTATGTAGAAAACATCCTCTCAGATGTTACTGCCGTTCATCTTTATGCTGGAAGAAGTGAATCATATTAAACGGTTAACTTCCATAAAATGCACACTAGTCTTATCTGTCACTAGGCTCATTATTAATAATGGCTAATAAGAGACTGCACAGAAGCTGGGACTCTCCCGGAGCATCCTGTCTATTTTAGGTCTCCGTTTTTAGTTATTTAGCTGCTCGAAGCGTTCGCTACACTGTAATTCTTACTGTAATACTTCCAAAACAGCTAGGATGCTGTGTAAAATGTACAGTAAAACGGAATGCAATGAACCTCAAATCTAAGAAAACCATATTTTATTTAGAAGAGAACATCGATTATTTAAACTCAGAAAATGTATCATGTTAAGACAAAAATGAGGTACTTTTGGATTTGATGGCAGCAATATGTCTCAAAAAAGTTGGAACAAGGTCATGTTTACCACTGTGTAGCATCCTCTTTTCTTTTAACAGTAGTTTGTAAACGTGTGGGAACTGAGGACACTAGCTGCAGGACGTTTGGAAGAGGAATCCCTTATTCTTGTCTGATATAGGATTTAGTTCAACATCTCAGTCCAAACACTTGATAAGGTTTCTATGTCCTATTGAGAATAACATGTGAGTGTGAGACTTGGAAATCACTGCATTTATTTATTTATTTATTATATTTTACACGTTTGCTGAACTGTTTTGGAAATAAGGTTGTATTATATCTTGTCAGCCTGTTTTTAACCTGCCATGTTTAACGCCTGTGTTTTTCTGTCCTCTTTGTGTACGTGTGTCCTTGCAGACCTGCTGGTGGACATGCTGGGTGTACTTGCCAGCTACAGCATCACAGTTAAAGAGCTGAAGCTTTTCTTCAGCAAGTTGCAAGGGGAGCGAGGCCAGTGGGTGAGTCAGAGGCTCGCCACGGTGATCTGTCTTGGTTGTCTGGGGCCCGCATGAGCAATGTTCTAGCAACACCTAAACTGCTGCCATCCCACAGGCAATGCCCTCATCACACAGAAAATATAGATCATGTGAAACCAGATGACTCCTGTTCACTGGTCTTTGCACCTCTAGATTATTGATATTAGCTGCTTCTTGAGAGTACACACACAGTCCAAATTTAGGTTGCTTTTTTTCACATCGTGACCGTGCGAGCCAACACACTTATTATTTACACAGTTGGGGAAGATTTTCTACAATAAATCCTGTCTGAGCAGCTGCACACAGGTATACCCACAATGAAATTAAGATTTATGATACATGTACAGAAGATAAGTTGCTTCATCCAGGGAGAATCAGTAGCACAGAAAGGATGACAGATGAAGCGAGGAAGAGAAGAAGAGTAACCCATTAATCACTGACACTAATCAAGTGAAGGAAATGGGCCAAGTTGATTTTATGCCTGTAAATTTCACCTCACACTTCCCCCTGTCAAGCAGCTTTTGCTACTGCTCCATTTTTTCCCTTTATGAATATCTGGAGCCGGATAGACCATGGGAGCTTGTGTTGTGCTAGTAAAACATGACTTTCTTTTCTTTTCCTTTTGTAAAAACACTCAGTCATATTTGTATTTATACAACACAGACTATATTGCCAAAAGTATTCACTTGTTTCATGCGCACATGAACTTGAGTGAGGCAACATTCTTAATCCATAGGATTTAATATGATGTCGGTCCACCCTTTGCAGCTATAACAGCTTCAACTCTTCTCCGAGGGTTTTCCATGAGGTTTAAGAGGATTTATGGGAAATTCTGACTGTTCTTTTAGAAGTGCATTTGTGATGTCAGACACTTACTTTGGACAGGAACACCAGCCTTGCAGTCTCAGCTCTTTTTTTTTTTTTGTCCCAAAGGTGTTCTATCAGGTTGAGATCAGGACTCTGTGCAAATTCTTCCACACCAAACTCGCTCATCCATGTCTTTATGGGCCTTGCTTTGTGCACTGGTGCGTAGTCATCTTGGTACAGAAGGGGTCATCCCCAAACTGGGAGTATGAAATTGTCCAAAATATCTTGGTATCCTGAAGCATTAAGAGTTCCTTTCACTGGAACTAAGGGGCCGAGCCTAACTCCTGAAGAACACCCTCACAAAATAATCCCCTCCACCAAACTTTACACTTTGCACAATATAGTCAGACAAGTACTGTTCTCCTTTCAACCACCAAACCCAGATTCATCCATTGGATTGCCAGACAGAGAAGGGTGATTTGTCACTCCTCTAGAGTCCAGTGGCACCCTACTTTACACTGCTGCATCCGACACCTGGCACTCTGCATTGCTCTTGATGATGTAAGGTTTGGATTCAGCTGCTCGCCCGTGAAAACCTATTCCATGAAGCTCTCTGCAGGCTGTTCTTGAGCTCATCTGAAGGCCACATGAAATTTGGAGGTCAGTAGTGATTGACTCTGCAAAAAGTTGTCATTTTCTGCACCTCAGCATCTGCTGACCCCACTCAGTGATTTTATGTGGCCTGCTACTTTGTGGCTGAGTTCCTAGGTTTGTAACACCTGAATTCAGTGATTTGGATGGGTGAGTGAATACTCTTAGCGATTCATTGTATTTTAAATAGGCGTACTGTGCCGTGCACAGGGTTGAGAAAATATGAGGAAATCTGTCAGGATGTCAGTCTTTGCAGTTTTTGAGTTAGATTTAGAACAAGCAGAAGGAGCCTGCATGTGTGAAGAGCAGGTTTAAAACCAGTGTGTGCATATTTGTGTGTGTATGCTTGTTTGAACATTGATAGTATATCAGCTGCCTTAAGTAACACCCATGTGTCTGTGTTTTCTCCTCAGCCTCGTCACGCAGTGAAGCTTTTGTCAGTGCTAAAGTACATGGCTCACAGGAGCGGTCCTGACTCCTTCTTCAGCTTTCCAGGAAAAAATGCAGCTGTGAGTATATAATGCCACAACTGTAAACACAATACAGTTTGTAGTTTTGTCCGTGTGCACTATCAGTGGCTTTTATATGAAACACTAAATTAATGATTAAAGATGTGAAATCATGAACCCAACTGAGGTAACCACAGATACAAGAGGAAAAAAAACAAGCAAAGCCTCCGAGGAGGAATATAATGCATGAGAAGTGTTCAAGTGGAATTTAGGAACAATGAGTGCACTCTAAAATTTGTGAAAAATCCTTTTTTCCCACCACCATTGAGAAATATTTTACACCAGTGTTGGGATGAAATGAAGGACTTTGCTTTTTCACCTGTTTTCCATTAAGCCAACTGTTTAGTCTTGTGTGTAATTTTTCTCTTATTGACTGCATTACACATGCTTTTTATTTTTCATACTACTTATATTTTTTATATTATATATTTTCTGATCTGCTATTAAGCATCAGGCCCCTCCCAGGGCTCCAAAGCTAATTCATTCCTGCTAAATCTTGTGAAGTGTGTAGTAATGTTGGAGCATAATCTCATGCAGTTTGATGCTAATACCATGCTTTCTGATGTTTGCATGAAACGCATTAATAAAGCAAAGGTCATGCATAGTGAGCTTTGAAATATTCAAATACCGTTTGTAACTTGGCTGCACATTAGTTTAGTGGAAGCCTCCTCGTTTAGCCGTTGGTATCATGGAAAGGCAGGCTGCACAGTGCCTTATTTGTCTCTGCTTAACATCTTTTAGTAGGTTTTTATTTTAAAGATGACACATCATAACACACCCTTGGTGCATATTACAGGATTGTCGATTGTGACAGCTACAGAAAAATTAACAGACTTGGAAAAAGAAAAACCAAATCAACTGAATCTAGTCAGTTATCTGCCTAATTATTATAATCTACTTTGGCTGTGAGTGGCACGCTCCAGCTTTAGTTTCTATTACACTGAAACTTTACAAAAGCATTGTTTATAGAAGCATTGCTTTTTGCATCATTACCACATACATGAAAAATTGCATTGCTGTTTTTTCCCCCCTCTTCCTGCCACAAGATATTTTGTGGCACGTCAATGCGATCACCTTGGGAGTTTTTTCTCTCTCTCATATTTGAATATGTCACAGTTGTTCCTCGATTGATAATCGCTACTAAACTTTGGAGCTAAATGCGTCATAATCAGTGTTTTTAAATACATGGACGCAGGCTAAATTAAAACATGAAGCTAAACGAACCTTTCATTATGTCTAATGCACATAGATGTGTTTAAATCTGTTCCTCGGTACTTCATTAGTCTACTCACACCTTTAACATACTGCATGTTTGTGTGTGGTTTCCTGCTTGTGTGTGTGTAACCCTCTGCTGAGATGATGACACATGTACAGATGCAGCACGCCGCCTTGTGAGCTGTGGTTTCATTTTTTTCTTTTTCACCTAAATGCTGCTATTACGTGTCTGTGCTTTTCTACAGCGTGCTGTGTACAGTGCACATACCTCTGCTAATGAAACAGTAAGACAGGAATGTGATTTAGAGTAAATGTTTTCCAGCTGTTCTTCACTCTTGTTTTGTTTTTGTGGGGTTTCAGACTGACCTACTGCACTACTGAACAGTGTTAATTAATATTTGAAGGCTCATTTCATTCCACAGTTGGGATCCTACATCACAGTGTCTGATGCTTTTTGTTTTTTCTTCTGTTTGTTTTCCCATAACAGGCAATAGCTCTGCCCCCCATAGCAAAATGGCCATATCAGAATGGGTTTACATTCCACACGTGGATCCGCATGGATCCACTCAACAACATCAATGTAGACAAAGACAAGCCTTACCTGTACTGGTAGGTACACGAGAATTTTCGAAACATTAAGGAGTGAACATAAACCTTTGCTCTTTGCCATTTAAATGTTAATTTTGTTTGAACGTGGCACAAATGGAACGCAGGAGTGCCAACTTTGCCTTTAGGACATAGTTTAGACACAAAGAAAACTGCACGAAAGGTGAGCGTGTCAATTTTCCCACCAAGATGATTTATTTTGAAACCCACTCCCTCCAGCCTCAAAGGTTGTTTTTCCCCGTGTCATCATACTTTGTTTAATCTCTGAGGAACAAGTAAAACAAACCCTCTGAACATTTTATTTTCAACCAACATTCATTTCTGCCAAAATCTCATTTATTCAGCAGGGGTCTGCTTAAGCCGCTGTGAAAACGGTAAGCAAACCGGGCAGCCAACGAGCTGTTTGAGAGAATCCTTAATAAAAACTCCCCCCTTCAGTCTGGTGCCCTTTTAACAAGAGAGATATTCACTAAATCACATGAAGGGGCCCCATCTCTCTGGGACACTGAGAAGGATGGGAAGACTTAGTGAGGATCAGAAATAATTGTTTTTTTTTATGCTTTAAAAATTCCCTTGAAAATGTTTTTTTAATGTTTTTTTTAAAACTGTAATTCACGCTGCCACTAAAAGGTACAGTAGTTGGTATGAAACTGTGCAGCATCATTTCCAAAGTAAAGTTACATGTTTGTATTTCCCCTTCGTTTTGTTTCAGTTTCCGTACCAGCAAAGGCATGGGTTACTCGGCACACTTTGTGGGCGGCTGTTTGATAGTGACCTCATTAAAATCGAAGGGGAAAGGATTCCAGCACTGTGTAAAGTATGACTTCAAACCGCAGAAGGTACGAAAGGAACGAAAACGAAGCTAAATACAGTGTTTTGTACCCAAATATTCAAACACATGAAAAGGCAAATCCTTGTAAATAGATCACAGAAATCATATGTCAGCGCACACATAATCAGTCACATCTATACACCCAAATACACATTTGCACACACGATAAATCTAGCCCTTCCTTTAAAAATGAGCTGCCACATCTTACCTGACTCTGGGGAGAAGCAAAACTAGAAGATGGAGGAAGGAGGGCAGTGGGAGAGAAGGATTATCCAGGGCTCTGTTCCTTCCACACAAAGCATGCATTGAAAACTGTTAGTTTCAGAAACCGCAGTCTGCGAGCAATTTGAAAGTTTCTGGTGTTTTTTGTTTTTTTCCCCCTGGAGCTTGAAGGAGTCATCTTACTTCACCAAACCCCAAGAGGACTCATTTTAGTTGATTTTTACATGGTTATAATGCTTGTTCTCTCACATAATGAACTATTTATTATTATTTCACTGGTTGCAAAGCTGAAGTAAAACTAGAAGCAAACATTAAGCAGAAGGTGGGATCATAGCTGAGGGCAGTGAGTCATGAAACGTGACTGAATTACAGTGATAGAGGACACCGACTTGCTGATAACATGTGTGTGTGCGTGTGTTGGTCTGATTGATGCACTTCCATTGTGTGAAAGTGTGCTTGTTCTGGTCGTTGCAGTGGTACATGGTGACTCTAGTTCATATCTACAACCGCTGGAAAAACAGTGAAATCGCCTGCTTTGTGAACGGTGAACTGGCTTCCTTTGGAGACATTGCCTGGTTTGTCAACACCAGTGACGTAAGTAGCAACAGTTTAATAGTATGTTTGTTTTTTCTCTTTTTCTCAAAAACAGGACAGGAGTTGGTGCTACTAACAGCTCCTGTAATATTTAATGTCTGCACAGATTCACAGAGAATTAAAGGAAGAGTGTGAGATTTGGGGAGAAATGTTTTGCTTTTCATGTAGTGCTATTTAGTTTTTTGCTAAAATGCATTTAAGTATTCACTTAAATAAGCCATTTCTGTGTTTGCAAATCATTATTACTTATTACATGAACCCTTTGGTAAAATGTAGGCATTGATTGTAGCATGTGGGGGTTAGACATATAGGCGCTCTAACAGGTTTTCTGTTTAAATATCAGTTTTGTCACTCAAAACCAAACAAATAACACCCCGACTATCTTGCCTGATTTTACGCACATCCATTCACAGTCCTTGCTTTCAGAGGGCTTTCCTTGCCCTCCATCTGTGAAGCATGGAAAATGCAGTGTAAAATGATTAAATGATGGCCGTGTTCACTTCACACTTCAGAACTCTGTCACAGTCCACAGGATTGCTTTCTGTCATGCTGAGATAAAAGATTGTAACATTACATTATGTTTGGAATTATTGTGCCATCACAGTGTAATGTAATCCTGTAGCTGTGGCAGAAAGCAAATTGGCTTC
The DNA here is from genome assembly GCF_964374335.1 of Astatotilapia calliptera. Taxonomy (NCBI): domain Eukaryota; kingdom Metazoa; phylum Chordata; class Actinopteri; order Cichliformes; family Cichlidae; genus Astatotilapia; species Astatotilapia calliptera. The sequence goes on along the minus strand of NC_137427.1, from coordinate 27,140,870 downwards.
TTGAAGGAGACGTGATCTTATCATTCTTAATATTTCTGCTTTAAAGCTAGCGTTAACATCAGTGTGTCTTTCCCTGCTGTTCTCTCTTGATTTTTTTTTTTCTTTCCCTTTTTGGTTTTGTTTACCCACCCCCATCTGTCATCACCCCTTATTTCCTTCCTCGCATCGTACCCCTTTTGTTTTTCTCCTTTTGTCTATTTTTGTTTTTTCCTTTTGGTGCTCTCGTAATTCCTTCCTCCCTTCCTGCTTCCTCCCTTTGCAGACATTTGACAAGTGTTTCCTGGGATCGTCTGAGACGGCAGATATCAACCGTGTGTTCTGCGGACAGATGGGGGCAGTGTACCTGTTTGGAGAAGCTCTCAGCGCTGCTCAGATCCTTGCTATCTATCAGCTGGGTCCGGGCTACCAGGTTGGAAAGCATGAAACTGTATTTTATTTACAGCAGAACATAGAAAAGAATATCAAATGTTTAAACTGACACGTGTTACTATTTTTTTGAAAAATCTCAAAAAAGTTTGGACATGTGCAACTCTAGAGGAACATTTTTGCTACTAATTAGATTAATTGTAAAAAGTTCAGTAACATGATTGGTTATAATAATGAGCATCTTAGAGAGGAAAAAATATATACTGGCATGACTTCTCTGCTTTTGTCAACATTTTAAACATTCAGGAATTAAGAAGGGCAATTTTAGTACCTTTGCAGGTTGTTTACTTTACTTTCTTGGATTCTATGACATCCCTGCGTCATGTTTTTCATTTCCTCGTGTGTAAAATGTTTTCAGTGGGTGGCAGCTCTGCACTGGAGGCAACACCTGAAATCTTATTTTTGGAGCTATGCTTGCTTTTTAACTGCATAATGATAACAAGCTGGGTGGCCACAACAGGGCGCAACATCCATGGTTTCCAAGAAGAATTTCACATTTAGAAAAATCATCCAAGTCCATATTAAATGAACAGCAGTGGTGTTTTTTGGATCATAGCCAGTAATCATAGATGCTTACAGAGATTTCAATATATTATCAAAGTCCTTTAATGTGTTGTAATCTAAAAATACTTTGGTATACAAGTTAAGAAACATTCATTTATATTGATGAGCTAGTTACCTCTGGGAGGTTATGCTTTTGGTAGGGGTTACATGCATGTGTCTGTAAACACGATAGCTCGAAAAGATTTAAATAATAGTCTGATAAAATTTTATCGGGGTGTAGAGTGAGGTCATGTCAATAATTCATTACAGTTTGGCTTACATTCACTAAGGTCTTCAAGGTCAATTAAATAATTTATTGGTTGAAAATGGACTAAAAGCCTTAAAACTTATAAACAATGGTTCTTACTATTATCCTCAGTGTGGTATGTCTTGCAGTATGCATGTATGTATAAAGATTTAAAATATCACGTCAAATGTACTACCTGGACATAAAGTATGTTTTAAAAAGAAGAAAGAAGGTAGCTGAATGAATACAAACTACAGTATTATTCCCTTAAAAGTAAGAGCTGACCAGTGAGTGAGCTGCTCATGGATGTTTGTGCTCTGAGTGCGTCTTGTTGTCCTTGCAATCTTTGAGCAGTGGATCTGTCTCAGTCTTTACTAATGAACCTAATTAGTTCATGCTCCAACAGGTCTGTTTTTAAGACTCCACAACTGGGATCAAATTAAAAATAGGCATATAGTCTTTCAAAAGCAAGATCTCTCTGTTTAAACATGCAATGTCTTGTGTTTGAAGTATTGTTTCATTTGCAGATGATTGAATTGACTCAGTATTTGTAACTGGCCTTTTTGTTTGGTTACCAGGGTTGCAGAAAGACACTTAAGAGAACGATGCAGAGACTGTCTAATGTAATTTTTTACTAAACACTTTTTGCCCTTTTCTTTGTCTTCTTGCTCAGGGCACATTCAAGTACAAGGCTGAGAGTGACTTGTTGTTCGCTGAGCATCATAAGACCTTACTGTATGACGGCAAGCTGTCTTCTAGTATTGCCTTCACTTACAATCCCCGAGCCACAGACGCCCAGCTCTGCCTCGAGTCCTCCCCAAAGGACAATGTCTCCATTTTCGTCCACTCACCCCATGCGCTCATGCTGCAGGTAATTACACCCTCACAGTTAACACTTAGTGCGTCTATCATATTAGAGCCATCCATTGGAGTTGGTATTTATAGCATTGCTTTAACCTTAAGCCACCATACAGCACCAACATTAAAGCAGTTTCACTGCCTAAATTCATTCAGCACCTGTACACCTGCTCCTTCCCTCCCACTGTTCCATATGTACCACTCTTTACTCTCTTTCTTCCCACACGGTAATGAAAGTGGCCCAGTTGGCATCTTTTCATTTTAATAGCCTCATTAGGGCAGAGGAGCGAATGTGTTGAGCCAGCCAGACAGACTGCTGCAGCTGCTGAAAAATGCCATCCTGGTGCTCTAATTATAAAATTGGCTTTCTCTGGGAGATTTAGCTTGGAACTACATTTGAGTAGTTGTGCATTTTTCTTCTGTAGCTGTATATGGTGTTAGTGCATGGACATTTTCCAAATTCTGCCATAGTCATGTACATACCCACAAATATGCTCAGAGAAATGTGCACCACACGTGTAAAACTGTTTCTTCAATCATGTTGAGTTTTCTCCTCTCGGGCGCTAATTGAGTTTTTCTCTCATGCCCTCTCATCAAAGAAAGTACTTTGTTTCCTCTGTGGGGGAGGCCTTTGCCGCCACATAAACATACGCTCCCTCCACCACACAAACACACTCTGTGTGAAATATGAACGAATGTGTGACCTATATTTGCAGCTTTGGTATTCCATGCTCAAAAATTCCAATCCTATAGAAGAAGGCGGGAAAAATTCTCACTTTTTTCAGTTTGTTTTTCTCATCCACTAGTTGTGTCTACCCTCTCAAACACTGAGCAACATCCATATAAATTTTGGGGGAAATATTATAAAACATTACAGTAAATAAGAGGAAATATCAAAACTATGGTTTGAGGTTAGGAGATAAGCAGGCAGCAACAGTCAAAGATTCAAATGAGGGCTCTTATGTTATGCTGTGGCAATAAAACCCCCAAAGTAGTTACATATCCCTGTAATTATCAGAAGAAAAGAACATCTGTGTGACCCTGTGCGATTCTGATTACATGTGTAACGTGGCTATATGTGTGTGTGTTTCTGTAGGATGTGAAAGCTGTGGTGACTCACTCAGTCCAGAGCGGCATACACTCTATCGGTGGTGTGCAGGTCCTCTTCCCACTGTTTGCACAGCTGGATTACTGCCAGCCTTCCAGCAACGAGCTGGACACCTCTGTCTGGTAACTCCACTTACGTGCACTACAGTAGTAAGCCGAGCAGTGAATAATCAGCAGGCTTTTGTTCATTTGTCATTAAGACCACTCAGGTTGTAACACATATGGTGTTTTATTAGGGCTGTTACGTGCAGAGTAACAGTGAATCAATTTGTACTATTATTTCTCAACGACTCTAGAATTGAATGGTCTAAATAGTGTACGCTGCTTGTTAAATTAAAAGTTTACTCTCAGATTATTTCATCCTTACTAAATGTTTAGTTCAATACATGCGTTGCTTTGTTTATTACTTCTAAATTGCATTGTGGATGTTTTTGCAGTCCTCAAGGTGATGCTAGGTTGAAACTGTTACCCCAGCACAAAGGAGACACACAACCTCATTCAATCACATTTCCTGTATGATGTGTTCTTGACAGTCTGGGCTTTGTCAGCAGCTTACATAGACTGTCACTGTCTGACTTGTAGTCTGTCCTTCTCTTTGTCACTGTTTGTCTTTCTGTCTGTGGCTCTTAGCTGCACTTTGCTGTCCTTTGTGATGGAGCTCTTGAAGAACTCAGTGGCTATGCAAGAGCAGGTCTTGGCCTGCAAAGGCTTCCTCGTCATTGGCTATACTTTGGAAAAGGTGAGTAAACTGGCTTAACTGACAAGAAGACAGTTTTCCTGTCCTGGTAATGATCCCAGCACAGCTGTAACCCTAATATTCATTCATCTCCAATGCTAATACACTAACACAGGCACACATTTACACTTACTATACTCTTCCTTTGGCTTTGCTTGGAAGTCACTCTTATGAGTCTGTTAGGCAGACTATTTCCCTTCATCACTTTGCCGTCTCTTTACTGTTGTACTACCTATGGATTTTTTTTCCTCCCTCACCTCCATTTGTGTCACTTTGTGCCTTCTTGTCTCTCTCTCTGCGCCAGTCTTCCAAGGTGCATGTGACGAGGCCTGTCCTGGACATTGTACTGGCCTTTTCCAGATACCTTAGCAACTTGCAGAATGGGATCTTGCTGCTCAAGCAGCTGTGTGACCACATTCTGTTCAACCCTGCCATCTGGATCCATGCCCCTGCCAAGGTAACACACAGGGCTACATTATTTTTTGGTTATGTTTAAAAAGATGTAGAAATGAATTTGTACTGCACACAAATTTGCCCCTCTGTGCTTTTGCCCTAGTTCAAGGTTATCCCTCCACCTGTAACTGCCATTAAAACCAGAATGTCTCAGTTAAACCCTTAGTAGCTTTCCAAGCATCCAGCTGCCTCTCAAAGGAACAAAAAGCAAGGACACAGTAAAACAGGACTCAGCCCTGAGTCCATGCACATTTAAATTTCATTTGCTTTTATAACCTGTGCAGGTGCAGTTGACACTCTACACCTACCTGGCAACAGAGTTCATCAGCACAGTGACCATTTACAACGCTGTTCGCAGGGTGGGCACTGTGCTTCAGATCATGCATACACTAAAATTCTACTACTGGGTTGTCAACCCTCAGGACCGCAGTGGAATCGTACCCAAAGGCCTAGGTGAGCCTACACACAAAATGCAAAAATATGCAGCAATTACGACATAATCACACCCCTGATTAAACTTTCACATGCACATGTGCACAAAAACACAGATTCACACATACAAGCACACTCACACTGTATGCAAGTCCTTTCAAGTGATATAGAACTTTTACAAAATAAAATGGATCATCTTGTAGTTTCATGCCTTTCTTTTGTTAACCACGCTAAACAGCCATTGAACTCTTTGGGTTTTCAGAAGGTCCAAGGCCAAATCAGAAGGAGATACTCTCTTTGCGAGCCTTTCTGCTGCTGTTTGTCAAGCAGCTCATAATGAAGGTAAGCTCATGCCTCTTCCTCAGGCATGTGTTGTAACTCAGCATGCACTTCTCTTGTCCTTAGGATGATTAGAACCTTTAACCTTTGATCTGTCTGTTGGTAAATAAATGTATTATATTTGCTATATCTGACTTTTTTTTTTCATTATATTGTAATGCATACATTACACTTGGCTTTGCAGGGTTCAAATATTTTATTACAGTATGTGGGATTTCGATATCATTAAAGGTTTCATCATTATAATCTGTGCTTTGCATTTTTAGGGTTTACGGGGTTAAAAATGTTGTTTCTTAGTCACCTCTTTTTCCAGTTTTGCGCTGTTAAAACAATCTGCGCATTTTGCATTTTAGGATCATGGAGTGAAGGAAGATGAGCTACAGAGTATCCTCAGCTACCTCCTAACCATGCATGAGGTAGGCATAGACCGACAGAGAGAGAGACCTCACCACCAGATGGCAACACAGTACCGCTACACTGCATTTAGTGTGTCTCACCATGTGATGTGGAGAGCATGAGCAAACACTTCCTGCTTCTAAACGCTGCATTACTGGTTCTTGTTATTCTTCCAAGTCTGCCAGTTTGAGGTCCTGACAGAAGTGGGGTTGTTTACAGTGAAGTGATGCATAGCAAATGAATCATTCAGATCAGTCAGTAACGCAGTGAACCTAAGTGGTGTTTACAGCACTGTCTGGAAAAGCCACCATCATGCAGCAGCCATACATTGCACAGCCTGTATGTTGTAATTCTTTAGTTCAGACGCTTGTGATGTATTCCATGTATTATTGCTGCTACTGCCACTGCTGTACAAGGCAGAAATATAAATATCAATTAGTGACTAGACATATATTTGCTTTTAGCTTAGATTAAAATACACAGTTCACTGTAAGCCCCTCATAATTTAGATATCATTGATAAAGCTGGCTCGTTTCCCACTGTCCTTTTTTAATACTACAATAGCTTCAGTCTCCTTCCTTTATGTTCCTCAGGACGACAATCTCATGGATGTGCTGCAGCTGCTGGTCGCTCTCATGTCTGAGCATCCTGGATCCATGATTCAGGCCTTTGACCAGCGGAATGGGATTCGGTAAAGATCGACTTTTATATCCATATTCATGAGCTCCTTTACAAACGGTGTGAATGGTTCCAGTTGAATTTCTTAGTTTCAGCCCTAAGATATAAGAATTGAATATGCATGTATTCATTAAAAAAGCTTTTAATGTATAAATATGCGTTTCTTTTTGTTAACGCTTAACTGTTAACTGTTTTCTGTTTTTCGTCCCACAGTGTGATTTACAAGCTTTTGGCTGCCAAAAATGAGGGAATAAGAGTCCAAGCACTCAAAGTTTTGGGCTACTTTCTGAAACACTTGTCACCAAAGTAAGTACTTTATTAGAAGTCTTTGTTCATACAAGAACACATTTTTTACTTTTAAGTGACGAAACAACAGAAAGCCAACACTGGCAGATTTTTTTTTTTTTTTTTAATAGAGTAGACTCTGCACTATCACTGCATACAAGCTGGATCTGCTGTCTCTAACCACGTGCTGTTTTTCTCTGCACTGCACTGTAAAATAAAAAGGGGGGAAAAGGGCTCTTCAAAAATTTTGCAAACGAGAGGAAAAAAGTCCTTAACTTTGTTAATTTAAGAGTTTTATTTAGATGCTTACTGGATATTTTCTTAACAGTTTTGTTAGTTCTTTATATTCTAAAAATTCAGTGCATTTTCTCATTATCCTGATTTTAACTGTATTATAGCTAAAACTCATTTTTAAAAGGATTCTTGTTAACATTTAATTTGTATTAGCCCACATGCTGACAGAACACACTAAAATAACTTAGTAAAATAAGAATTTAGCATGTCAGTATTGCCATTTTGGGTGATGATACTTAATATAAATTTACTTAATGAAATTCTAATGTTTTGGCTAATAATCACCATTGATACTGTGCAGCTTGTATTGATATAGGAGTTAGAGAAACAACTCTAACCATCGTCTTTGCAGCAGTTTTAAGCCTTGAAATCCACATGTGCACATCTGCAAGTAGTTCAGTTTTCGAGGCTATGATACAAAAGTAAAAGTGGGGCTGATGAATGATTAGAGATGAAAGCAACAAAGAAAGCAAAAACCCAGGCTTCGTCAGCGGGGATTCTCTTTTTCATTTCCTCCTTGTCAAATGTTAGCAAGAGCACAGCTGATTTGTACCGCTGCAGATTTCAAACAGAGGCGTGTAAAGATTTTTTTTATCTTAACACGGCTCCGTTTTTTTTTTTTTATTAACATTTGAGCTATCACACACTCCAGATTTGCTTTTGTTATTCCTTATAGTGTAAAGAGTTTTGTTCACCATTGATTTTAATATTGATTTTAAAATTGAGATTCTGCTTGTGTGTTTCTGCAAACAGATATAGGTTTGGTTTATCATGTTTTCCAAAATAACAATTGTTTAAGCAAATACTGACGACTGCTGACCGACCTTTGACCTCTTTATCATTTCAATCAGGAGGAAAGCAGAGGTCATGCTAAGTCATGGCCTGTTCTCCCTGCTCACCGAACGCCTGATGCTTCACTCCAGCCACTTCACCATGACAATGTACAATGTGCTTTTTGAGGTCTGTATGCTGCCCATTCACCCTCGAGGCTCGTGCTTGCAGAGTGAAAGCTTTCTATTAACAAAACACACACTAATAACCTCTGTGTTCAGCCACATGGCCCATTTTTTCCCCCCCAATATGCTGAATTTGTGCCTTATTATCTAATCTGTCTCAGTTGTTTGTACTTGAAAATGCAATAACACATTAGGTTGACCACAAACAGAAATTTGATTTGTGAAATAATTTAGAAGCATGCAGATATCCCTGTGCTTTGTTTCTCTGTTATCCTTAAGACTTATGTGGACATTTATGACTTGAATCCCCCGATAGATTCTTACGGAGCAGATCTGCACTCAAGTGATCCATAAACAGCATCCGGACCCCGACTCCACTGTGAAGATTCTCAACCCACGTAAGTGCCTCCTCCGCGCCGCACCGCTCCCTTAAATCATCTGCCGCAGCATACCCTCTACATACCTACGGCTCTGTGCCGCAGGAGGATATTCCCCGTGGAACCGTGCGATCGCTATATACCGTCAAACAAATGAACGACATAAATTTTGCAGCCGGAGCGTATTTTCAGACTCCTGAACCTCAGATGTAAACCTTACACGAGGATGGTGCAAACACTTTGTGACAAATATACACTCGTCTGCTGGTTTTATTGAGCCTCGGCGTTGTTTTTCACGGGGATTATTTTACATATAAAGGAAAGATAAATGTAGTGACATGATAATAATTTATTCAGGTTATAATTGTTTTTTTTAATGCATTTAGGTTTAATTAATGGTGAGTTTGGATTTTTAATGTTTTTTTTCTTAAATTAAATTTTTCTTGTTTTCTTTAATTGTACAATAATTAACTTTTATATAATTTTTGCTATTTTCAATGAATGTTAAAATGAAAAATATTTGCATAGCTGATAACTATTATTACTTGGCCATTTTCTGTTTGCTTCACATTTGTATATTTAATTATAGGTGGGATAAACACAGCCCAGGATGGTGGCTTTGGTCACTTTTATTATTTTCTTCTTTAGGCTGTTACTTACCTCGAATTTTACGTCAACTCACCAAATCTTTCCCTCTGTTGAAATCTTAAGTGTTCATTTCAAGCAAGAAAAGAAAACATCCCACTCTCTTTCATACTGGTGCTTTCATAGATGCATATGCAGCTAAAAAAAAGAAGCTTTAATCAGTCTGAAGTCCAAACACAAGCAAGGTTTACATCCAGCCAGACTTAATCTGACAAGGTCTTTGTGTAGTCACACATTGATTATCCCAGGCCTTTATTGCGTTAAAATCTCTCCTGCCCAACCATCCCGGACAGGCGGTATATATCATAGGAACCTTGTATGGGTTTGCGAGCATATTGTATGGAACATAGACTGGTGGTCTGTTTCTCCTTTGCCGTGTATTCTCTTGATTTAATCTGTGACAAACTCCCAAAATGGCCCCCTGATTGCAGTCTTTAGTAACGTCAGAGCCAATCAAACAAACCGAGGAAGTACCGTTTCCCTCAAATTAACTCGAGGGAAAAGAACCAAGAGCAAATGGAAAAAAGAAGGAAAAAAAAAAGAAAGAAAGGAACACGCCATCCCTCCATCCTCATTCCCGGTACATGCTGGGGTAATTTTCTGGCGGTAAAGGTTCAGCGACTCATAATTTGAGTGACTAAGGCGTAGAAACAACACAACTGTCTGCCGGGGCAAGGGGGCATCGGTTAGCGCCAAGGTCTGAAGAGACGAGTGAAATCCAAGCCCTACCGTCTCTCTACTCAGAGCAAATGGACACTGACATTGTCTAGATAATTCATCTAAACAGTCAGTCTCTTTGGTTTAACCGAAGCCAAGCATTTCAGAAGGGCCTGTGACTCTGGCGCTCTCATTTGAAACAATACCAAAGCCATTACAGTATGATAAAGATCAATGGCTCTGGGCTTTTTATTCTCCTCTGTTCTGTTTTTCTTACCACGGGCGCAGATTTTCAGGTGTGCACAGCTGCAAGTTCAGATAGTTTGTGACACAATGATTTGCACATGTTGAAACCAATGTATGATATAGCTGTTGATTTGCTCGGTTTCCCCTCCTGCGACCAATCCTTTTTGTATATCCAAACACGATGCTGGCTGTTTCCAAATTCAAATGTTATTTTATAAGCCTTGAAAATACTGCTTGGCTGTTATGTATTACATTACAAAATGCACAAAGCAGATGCAGTATTTTTGATATTTTCCAGCACTGGTGCCTTTTTTTTTTTTTTCTTTAACTCCATAAAGCATTTTTATCTCAGACTGTAAACAGAGTGGGTTTTTTTCCCTCTTCCAGAGATTCTGAAGGTAATAGCTGCTCTGCTGAAGAACTCTCCCCCCTCTCAAGAGAGCATGGAGGTGCGCAGGGTCTTTCTGTCAGACATGATCAAACTGTTCAATAACAGCCGAGAGAACCGCAGGTAAGAATCGGACCGATTCAAAGGATAGAGAAGTACATCACACGTCAGTGCACGCTGCGTTTAGGCGCCCGTGGGATTCGCCACCTCCTCATTTGCTGCCGTTTGTTTTCAGGAGCCTGCTGCAGTGCTCGGTGTGGCAGGAGTGGATGCTCTCTCTGTGCTTCATCAACCCGCAAAACAACGAGGAGCAGAAAATCACAGAGATGGTGTACGCCATCTTCCGCATCCTGCTCTACCACGCCATCAAGTATGAGTGGGGCGGCTGGCGAGTCTGGGTGGACACCCTGTCCATCACGCACTCCAAGGTCAGCTCATTATATCCCCGCACACAGAGCTCACACACAGCTTTGTTTATCCTTCTCTACAAACTTCTTCCATTTCCTCGTCTGTTTTTCTTTTTAACATCTTACCATTATCTTTCTGTAGCAAACACACTCACCGTCTTGCTGAAGTATCGTCAGCCTTGAACACTCACAACATGACTGTAACCACAAGCCTCTTCCTCCTTTTCAATTCCTGCCAAACAGAAAGCAATGATCACGCAGCATTATCATCTCGCCCGGTTACTTTCAGCAGAGGCGAGTGGGGTAATTGAACCTTGCGTCCCGGTGCCCATCAGATAAAGCTATGGAAGCTATATAGTGATTGTAATTTAAAAGCTAGTTTCAGTATAAACCAATTGGAAAGAATCCCTTCAGCCTTCCCTCTCTGTGTTTATGTATAGCGTCTCTTTCTTTCACATCACACAGATAAAAATAAACTTCTGGCACGTTTTATTTCCAAAACCTGAATTCAAAATACTGCTTTAGAAATTCAGTGTTGATATCATATTGCGCTCCTCTGTTCCAGAGCAGTGAAGTAATTGAGGCTGGTGTCAGATTGTGGTCTGGGGGGTTTTTAAGCCTGGCAGATTGAAAGTTGAGTTAAAGAAGTGCTCGTGATATGAGACGCTTCACTGTAGCCTTGAGTGCCGTGACAGGTTTCATCCAACAGGGGGCACAGAAAGACTGCCAGGGAGATCAGCGGCATGTAGGCTGCTGTGTGTGTTGGATGTGGGGTGTTTTAAAACTCCCACACATCTGAACACTGAAGCACAATGATAAGGACTCAAGAAGAAGAAAATATTGGTCAGCATATTGTAGAAGAGTGTCAGTGAAATTCTGAAAAGGTAACACGCGTATGCACAACAGCAGATGCTGCTGCAAGCTTGAGTGTCTTGAGATATTTCAAAAAGAAATAGACTGCTGGGGAGCGTGAAAAATACTAATGCTATTATTTTAGCTGTTTTGTTTTTTTGTACAATAGGGATAAACTCTATTTTTTTTCTTCCCCCCACAATGTGGTGTAATTGCAGCAAGATTAATGCTGTTTCTTCTTGACTGAAGTTACAGTTGTTCCTGCTGAATTTCACCCTTACAGTGCGTGAATAAACCCATGCACTTGTACAATGTGACACACACACACACAATGTGACACACACACACACAAATACACAGAGGGCCGGGGACTGCCTCTGAATCGAACTTGCAGCAGGTCCCACCAAGATGCATGCATCTGCTATAAAAAAAGCTAAAGAAACTCAATTGCAATTTTATTGTCCCGTTTGATAGATTTCCTGCCACCTTTGTAGCACCAAAGCTGTTTGTCACTGTTGCTATCTCCTCCCACTGCTGCAGGGCTGTGTTTGCACGCGCGATTGTAGTGCGTTTGTGCGTGCGTCCGTGCACACGCGTGCGTCTGTTGTGAGTTACCAGGCACATTTTCTTTTTGCCCTCCTTCTCTCTCGAGTTCTAGCAAGCCCTTCTCTCTGATCACATTGAATATTCATGGGAGCTGCGCGTGAACAATCAGAGAAACAAGGCCTCATAAATACAACCAGCCCACCGGGAGCCTCTTGATAAGCGCATATATGCATTCACACATACTTGCACACCTCCTCTTTACAAAGACTTTTTATGATTGAGTTTGCCTTGTGTAAAACACGGTAAAATTATCAGTTTGATTTGTAGAGTGATGCTGTACTTGAAGCTGAGCACGGTCTGAAAAGTTGTCTGTGACTCGCACTGAAACTACTTTTTCTATTGATGCAGGATGGCTTTAAAAAATATTAGACATTACACACAGAGTTTTATTATCGTTTACAGGCTCTAATACACAGGAATTTCTGTCTAGCTATAAAAGTTTTGTTTTTAAAAATTATTTTTTTAATGTAAGTGTCGTATCTGTGATCTGAGTGTTGGCTGTTCAGATTTCTGGCTGATGGAGTGGGATGAGCAGCAGCATGTCTGCTTTTTACCTTTTTTGTTCTTGTGTTAAATTTGTGGGTTTTTCCTGGCTCAGAGTGGGTGTTTGGGTGAATGATCACTGTGTACAGTAAAAGCACAGAGTCTGTTGAATTTTTACACATATCTTGTCACTCTTTTGGCTGCACGATAAAATGATAAACATGAGGTTCCTTTGGGGCTGTCTAGAACCAGTTTGTAGGACACCAAAAATTCTTTTATGCAGTTAAAAAAAAATAAAAGGTGGTTTGTAGATAAAATAAATTGTCTTTTTTTGTGATATCATTCATTTACATGCTAGACACCTCATCACTAGGGACAGATATTGTTACTGTGCTATTTGTGCCAGTGCTGCTTATTAATATTCTTTTTCTTGATGGTTTCAATAGACATTTAATGACTTATGGCTACTTTTGACATATTGGCGAGTTTGCCGACAGCACAGCTGCTCCATAGGAAGTCAAAGAGATGACTTTGTGTTACCTTATTTAGCAGTAGTATATACATTCCCCTTTTATTTGCAGACATTAGAGATACAATGCTTACTAACAAAGGTAGCTACAAATATTGTATACCTGCTGATATTCTAATTTTCATATTTAGAGTTTGAGGAGACGATATAAGAAAAAACTATTTGCATTAAGTTGCTGTGTGTATAGTTTCCCCACACACACATGTGTGTTTGTGTGTTCATATGTGCATTTATTCACATCAATCATTAGTGTATCTGCACGAGTGTCTCTAAGTAGACAGATGTTTCTGCAGGTGGGCACGGTGACACAACAGCCCTCCCACTCTCTGCCCACATAACCCACCCAAGGTGCCCCTCGTCCGTCTCTGCACACAAATCAGTTTGAGAACGAGGAGTTCTCCGAAAGGGAGAGATCGGGGCGTGAAGGTCCCGATGCCCTTCACACTTCCACTGCTGGCTATCGTCATCACCTGCCAGACTTTTCACCACAAAGATGGCGATAAGCAGAGAGGAGCAAAGATATCTCTGACATAATTTAATACACATTAAGGTATTAAAATTCTTCGCTCAAACCCCAAGTGTAATAATTTAGTCTGTTTGAGTTTGTCATGGGGTGCTAAACATCACAGGAATAGTAGTTCAGCAAAACAGTCTTTGCCTTCTGGGATTATTAAGATTATTAAGACACACACACACTTGACTCAAGCTGTTGTTCTTGGCAAAGAGTTTAGAGAGCGATCCAGTGACGACTGGACAAAGGAAGAAAGTGAGGATCCAATGCTAGATAAAGAGCTGCGCATCAAGTGTTGTCGAGGTTATCATAGTTAACATTTTGCACATTTCCAGCATTCATATATTTAAAATATTACATATTACAAGATATATATTGTATGAAATTAATGATAACCAAATGGTGGAGATCCAAAGTGTTTTTCTGACTTTTAGTGCAAGTTAGTGCACGCTATGGAAGGATCTTTCTACAAGCTTGTCTTTTTATGGTTGTAATAAAAAATAAAAATGAAGCCTATCTGCATTAGCCTCGATCAGCAAGGCAGGACAAAACTAAGAAAAGTTTTAACAAGAAGTGAGAAAAGAAAGTACTGTGAATAGGAGAAAAACTGCATGGAGACTTGCAGTAGCAGATGACATTGATTTTGGAGAAGGAATTGCATTTAGCAAATCGGATTACAGCCACGCTGCCCTCTCCATTTCCCCCTTGTTTTGTGGTCACTATCTATCTATCGCCAATCTAAATGGGGACTCCCAAGCTCCTACCATGGGGGTCCTCTCAAGATCAGCGCTTTGCGCCGCTCTATTACTGTAACAGGTTGTCGTTTTTATTCAGAACTTGTGAAAACTGCAAAAATTTCCTTTCTTTTTTAGAAGTGCAGTTAATAATATTTAAATAGTAATAATAAAGAAAATGTCCAAGTATTATTGTGTACAAAAAACACAAAGTTGTCCAAGTTGGGTTTTGTTTGTGTTCGAGTCTTGAGGCATTTCAGATCTTTTTCTAGGATCTGGCTGTGCTGCATCCACTTAATTCCATGTTACCTGTCACATTAGAAAAGCCCACCATGTTTTTGTACATTACCATAGCATTTTTCCATAACCCACTGAGGCCAGACCGAGTCTTGGAATAGAATGAAATTAGATTAGATCAGCGCTGATGTCCTAGCCACCCAAGGCAGTTTCTATATTTTGTAGCGAAGCTAAACGCTCTTTCAAAAACCACAGAGACATATACTACCTCTGTCTAATGGTAACTGGATCTGTTACAGAGCCCCATTTAAGGCCGGCATACATCATCTTAATGTACAGACTGCATCCTGAATCTATGACGTTATGTGCTGAGCTGCTTGCCTACATAATTTCCATAGCGGTGCACTCTGAATGCAGCCTTTTAATTGCTAAAAATGCTAAATGTCAAATTAAGCTCAAACTAATGGGGTAGAAGGTCTTGCTGTGTGATCAGTGGGAAAGCGGGAGGAAGGAAGAAAGAAAGGCAGACTGCTGGTGCATTTAGAACAGGCTGTGCACTCAGAAAACAGCTATGGATTACCAATCACTGCTTCCCACTACAGAAGATTAATGAGCACCCATGTAGCAGGCTAATTTAGAACAATAACGCCTAATTAATTACAAATAATCAGCTTCTTTCTCCCCCTTCCCTTTCTTCCACTCTCAATGACTCTCTTTCTCCTTTTGCAATTTCTTATTTTTTTTCCTTCCTTTTCATCTCCAGCGTTCCCATTTTCTTTGTTTAGATCTCACTCTCTCTCTTTCTCTCTCCTCCTATCCAAATAGCCTCAGGTAAAAAAGCAGCAAAGTGGGTCTAGTTTCACTCACACAGCAGACCCCCCCCTCCACCTACAACCCATCTTTGACTTTCTGTCCTCCAATCCCAGTGATTAATGCAGGGTCTTAAATTAGGCGTGGGAGGATTTGCCGATGCTGGACACGCACTCAGCGCAGCTAGGAGACACACACTAATAGTGTCTACCGCTAATCTATGACTGCTTACATGGATGGGCTCTTCCTCAAATGCCACTGCAGACTATTGTCGTTATAGACTAGCAGTCTAGTATACCTATATCAGATGGTAAGAAGACTGATAGAGGTTAATAGGCCGTGGGCAGCTGCATGTAAGAGAGGGAGAGAGAAAGTTTTAAATATGCCACAGTTAGCCACAAATGGTCCCAGTTTTCAAATATTATAAGAAGCACACAACAAACAGGCAGTTTGAGGATATCGTGCTTCCATAATTTGGGGTTTGCTGTTTGTTGGGACACGAGGAAATAAGCAGAAAATGGATACAGTGGATAAGTGGCTGGATGGTTTTTATGTTAATTTACGTTTTTTTCCAGACTTACTGAGATGTTTAGATTTCCTATAGGACAGATGTTTCTAAATTCTTTTACAGAAGTATCCCCCCCTCCCTTTTTAAAAAAAAATAAAAATAAAATGTTTAAATCCATGTAAAATGCCTGATTTGAAGTCTCCAAACACTTTGGCTGCAGCTGTGTTGGCGTTTTTGGGCTAAAAGCAACCAAATTTAGGTAACTAAAAGTGTGGCTGTGGCTCAGAAGCACATTATCGACTAATCGGAAGGCCGGTGATTTGATCTCTGGCTGCTACAGTCTATATGCCAGAGTATCCTTGGGCAAGATACAGAACCCCAGTTTGCTCCCAATGGCTTCATCTGAGTGTGAATGTTAAATGCACAAAAAGAGCTTGTGTGAATGAAACATGTTGTATAAAGTGCTCTGAGTGCTCAAGTAGAATAGAAAAGCAATATAATGAGGCCCAGTTCATTTAGCATATTTGGGTGAAAGGGAAGTGATATCAGGTTATCAGGTTAGCTGCTAATTAGTGAGAAGTACGATGCAAATAAAATACTGCGGTTTCAATCACCTGGACTGGAGCGCATTTCTTACATGGGGCTCATTTGTACAGTTAACTTTGGTGCAAGCCATGCTGTGTGTGAGATAACTATGAGGTGTAAAGTAAAGTAACTTTTTTTTTATTTGTCAAAAAAACTAAGTAGTTGTTCTCCAAAAGTTGATACTGTTCATCTGGACGTAGCGTTTTCTGTGGGAGAAATGTTTCGTTACTCATCAGTGACTTCTTCAGTCTCAGCTGACTCCAAAGGTTTCTCCATCTTTGGAGATTTACTTACCTGGATGATTGACCATGCATCAAGACAAACTAAGTAGTTGTTGTTTTAGCAGAGTGGGGATTGGCTCTCTTTGTGGCTAGCTAGACATGAATATCTGATGACCTGCAGTTTTTGGTTGCTTATTGAGGAACAGATCTCACTGGATAATTTCAGTGCTAAATAGGCTCATCATCATTCTTATTAGTAATGGCATCACTGACATGTGCATATTAATACATATTTTGCTTTAAACATTTTAGTGTGTGTTATATTGGCCTGCTTATTTCCTTATTCACACAGAATCATCAGTGGATGGACTGTAATAAGCCAATGAACCAGTTTTTATCATCAAACTAGGCAAACGGAGCAGACTGATAAAGTGTGTGAACAGTACGACATTAGTTTTTCTAACATCACATGTTTTGTGTTTGCAGGTCACCTTTGAGCAACACAAAGAGAATCTGTCCCGTATGTTCCGTCAGTACCAGCATCAAGAGTCCACCGGCACGATTCGCTCCATCTCTGGTGTCAGCCAAAGCTCTGAGACCATGGAATGTGTTAATGGGCCACCTGCAGAGGAAACCGCTCCCTCCACTGTCATTGAGCTGACTGTGGACAAGCTGTCCCAGAAATCCCCTGATTCAGCATCCAGTTCCACCATTACTTCCAGTCTGCTGGAGGTTGATGATGAAAGGGGACAGGCATCCATCACTGTGTCCAACATCCTGGCCGGGGCCAAAGACGAAGAACAAGAGCAACAGCAGCTGGTGGAGGAGTCTACCAGAGATAACTCGGGTGTCAGAGAGGAGACACAAAAAGGTGCTACAGAGCAGTCGAGTGAAGACGTCAACAAAGAGAAAGCACAGACTTCTACTGGAAAAACTGCACAACATGAAACGGCTGACACAAAAGCGGTGGACGAGGGTAAAGTCTCTGCACCATCTGGTAGCGATGATGCACAGGCACCTGTAACAGATGATGAAAAATCTGAAAGTGAACAGAACAAAGGTGACTCGTCAAAGTCAATGACAGAAGACTCTTTAAATGAAGCAGAGGCTGAACCGCCAGCAGCTTCAGAGCGAGAAAACAGCGTGCTCGGTGGAGCTTCGGTCCTCAATGAGGACCTGGTTGACATGTCATCTGTTAGCGACCAGGTCCATCCTAGCGATGCTGATGACAGCCAAGAGGAGTCCTCTTATGCTTCTGCTGCCACCGGAGAGGAAGGTGGGGAAGTGAAGAAGGACGAAGACGAACGAAGAGATGGGGGTGAAGAACAGGAGCTGAATAAGGAAGAAGAAAAAGTTGAGACACAGGAAAGTGAAGTGAAACAGACGCCTTGTGTGGAAAGCCAGACTCCTCCAGCTGAAATACCTGAGAAAAGTGTCACAGAAGCACCTAAAGAAAAAGCTGATGATGAACAGTCTTCCTCCATAGCTGAAACTACAAGCCAGCAGCCCTCAGACACCACACCGCCATCTACAGCCCAGGAGGTTACAGCGGCATCAGACTCCACTGCAGATGTCCAGCCATCAGAGACCAGCGGTGCCACTGGAGAAGAAACCCCATCTGGTGCCGCTGACAGTAGCACCACCACCACCTCTACCAGCTCCGACACTCAGAAGGGTGCAGAGTCTGTCAGCAAAACCAAAGAAATCAAAATTGCCAGACTGGACGTATCCAATGTGGCCTTAGACACCGAGAAACTTGAACTGAAGGAGACCTCTGCAACAGTATGCAATCCACCCCCTTTTTTTAGCGCTTATGTGTTACTCAGTTGTTATAATAGTTTATTATAGTTTAGGTGTTACACAAAATTGAGCGTTTAAGTTTCAAAGTGTTTTCTCAAAGGTTCGTGTCACATTAAAACGTATGACGTTTGGCTTCCATATTTCTGTAGGAAACAAGCCAAGGTCAGTCAGCAGCTGCTGCATCAACAGCCACAGGAAGTTCTTCAGGCCAGCCAACAGACAGCAGCACCCCTGCACCTCGCTCCACCATGTTTCGCATCCCAGAATTCCGCTGGTCCCACATGCACCAGCGTCTCCTCGCTGACCTGCTCTTCTCGATTGAGACAGATGTCCAGATGTGGAGAAGGTAGGACGACAGTCCGCGGGCTCTGATTTTATTAATGCTTCAATAAACAGAAACACGGATTTATCAACTAAAGATTTTTTGAGGAACATGCAGAAGTTTTATGGGTTTTTTTTTTTTGTTTGTTTGGTTAGGTTGTGATTGACTCAATTTAGCATAAAGACTGGAAAGTGCAAAAAATGCTGGTTTACTGTCTTGTTCAGAAAATTACGAGTTAGCAGGCTTTTAAAAACAATGTAACTCTAAATCTGTAATTGTCAGAATGGTGTAATCTTATCAAATTGTTGAGCAAATAAGTGAGTTTTTCAGTCATTCTTTGTCGAAATTGGTTTGTAACAGATCCTGAGCTAGAAAAGTGCATTAGAACTGTGCAATGGGACCAGATATTAAAGTAAGTGTCTAAATAAAAGAAGAAGAAGCCACATAGCTTTACGCTGTGTGAGTGTGGCTTGAGGTGAATTTAGAGGAGCCTTAACCTCCTAAGACCCGAACTCTTCCACGACATGCATTTTTAATTTCTCTTTGATATTTGGTCACATTGGGGCCCGATGAATGTAAAAACAAAGAATTACCAGATTTTTTTTTTTTTTTTTACCTTTTTTTTTGTTTTTAAGAAAAATGTGAGCAACATTTGTTTAAAACTTTGATAGAACAGTGGCAGTATAATGTCCTCGTAAGTGGATATCAGGCCCATGTAGAGCAAAATTGAGTATTTTGGTCTAAATAACCCAAAATGTGATGTCCACATATGTGGACAGCAGGTCCTAGGAGGTTAATACTTCATTGCAATAACTAAAACCATCTTCTTGTCTTTTGCCTTTTAGTCACTCCACAAAGACGATTCTGGACTTTGTAAACAGCAGCGAGAATGTGGTGTTTGTCCACAACAGCATACACCTCATATCCCAGGTGGTGGACAATCTCGTCATGGCTTGCGGAGGCATTTTACCTCTGCTCTCAGCTGCTACATCTTCCTCCGTGAGTCCTTTGCTGCACGTGTGATTTTACGTTTGTATTTGTGTGGCTGTGGCTCCGGTCACAGGAAGTTATCCATCCACATTGACCTTTCCCCAATCACATTAGACTACAGTTAGCTGCTTCCTAACAACGTTAGTTTGTTTTAGTCCTGTCTGACCTCAGTGACAGCCGCTCTCTTGCACCATTCTTTGCTTCTGCCAATGACCTGACCGGTCTAAGGAGCGGGTTCACTTCCATTATAATTGATTTACATTCAGTTGTGTGGGCTCTGTAACCAGATTTCAACCTGAATGTGAAAAATTGCATTTTCACATGCCTTGATGTATTTTCAGTGCTGCACACGTTACGTATGTAACAACTTACTAACTGTGATAAATCACTGGTTATTCAACATAAGTCGAGGCTTCTGACCAGGGTAAAACCTGACTGTAATGTTACTTTTGAGAGAAAATGTTTAGAGAGGTTTCCTCATTATTACTTTTATTATTTATATATTTTTTCCTCTTTCTCTCTCGACTTTCAGCATGAGCTAGAAAACATCGAGCCCTCCCATGGCTTGTCAGTGGAGGCTTCGGTCACCTTCTTGCAGCGCCTCGTCAACCTTGTGGATGTTCTTATTTTTGCCAGCTCGCTCAACTTCACAGAGATAGAAGCTGAGAAAAACATGTCATCAGGAGGCATCCTCCGACAGTGCCTTCGCCTCGGTATGCACCTTGTCATTATTCCTGAGCTTCTAACTAGCTTTATTTCTCTTGTTTGGTCCTCTGCTTTTTTTCTGTCTTGCTGAGTTTTTACATGTGTAGCTGGCTTTCAAGTGAATTTCCCACTTCTGTTTCATCCTTTTACTAACCCCACCCCTCATCCCCCTCCCGCTCATTGATCCACCTTACATCAGCTGGCAGCAGCCTGCTGTATTAGCCCCAGTCATGGCTCCCTACAGTGTTTTTGACCCTCTCTTCTGTATTCTTCCTCTCAATCTTCAGCTCCAGCTCCCACTCGGATCCCCCTCGCCTCGTTCACCCCGCTCATATCAGCCCTCTCTTATCTTGTTATTATAACCCTCCTGCATGGCAACACTTTAAAATGGCTGCTCGCATGATATAGTGAGTTGTTCATAATGGCCTTGGCTGTACTGTACTGCTGCGTAGCCCGAGGCCTTTGTCTGCCTTCTGTTCCAGGCTATTAAAGTTTCCCCTGACAGCATCAAAAGCCCAGCCTCACAATCACTGAATAAAAGATATTGAAAATCTTACATTATTCATTTAATTTTTTTTTTCTTTTGCAGCACACCTTATCAACGCAGCATGCACAGATTAAAAATGAAAGTAGTACAGTATACTTTGTACTTAAGCTATAAAAAAATTATTGAATTTTCTTTGGATATTTAATGCTGCACATTCAGGTATCTGTTTCTGCTTTTAAACACAGTCCAGCCCACAAACAAAACGGCTGTCAAGAGGCCGACTTGTTATCTAAAAACGCTTGTTCCCTCTGATGTCGCTGCTGCTGCTGTGTGTGTTTTCCAGGAAAACGATGCCACCATAGCACAGGTTCAGTTTTAGAAAGCAGCCGCTATGAAATGAATATTTGATGAGGTATGCGCTCCCCATTGCTGGCACCTAATCTGATTTTGGAAAACTGTAACAAGGTTTTAGCGTCTCCGCCCCTCCCTCTCCTCTCTTTTTTTCTTCCTTTTATAAATGGTCGTATGAAAGAGTGGTCCTAATGGAAAAAGCGAGCCCATTTCCAGACGGAATAATTCCCTCCTTCGTAATCTAAATGCCTCAGAGTTAACATTTGTCAGTTGTCACGCTCTGAGCAGTGGGGGTTGGGAGGGGTCCAAAGAGGAGCAATACATTAAATTACAAATGTTAAGTGTGCCAGTTCTCAACCCACCTAAAGTTGTCGGACAACGAGGTTTTCTTTCCTTTTTTTTCGTCTTTTTTTTGTCCGTTGAAGGGTGTATCGCGCTGCCTACTCAGCATGTGCACACCCGGCAGTGTCATTTGTTATGGGAGCTGCACACAGTGGATGTGATTCAAGAGCACACCCTTGCACTATGACCTTGGGAGGAGAGGTGGAGCAGGGAAGAGTGAACGATGCTGCCAGAGTTGGCCAGAGCACTGACCTTGTCACGGCCCCGCTTTTTCTCTGCTGTTTTTGTCTCTGCTCGCTCCGCTCGCGGCTCAGTTTTACGCGCTCTTTTGTTGTGTTCGGAGGCTTGTAAATACAAAGACTTAAAATTTTGTGTTCACATCCCCCCGACAATGATTTTATTTGTATGATGTCACATAAGATCTCTTTCTCCGTCCCTCCCTAGTGTGTGCTATTGCAGTGAGAAACTGTCTGGAGTGTCAGCAAGCCCAGTTTAAGAACGGCGCAGACAGCTCAGCCCGCAGCTACACAGCCATGCAAGGCACTTTGCTTGGAACAGCCAAGTCTGCATCTGCGCAGGCAAGTACTTGAAATGATCACCTTAACTTACATTTTCTGCTGTTTTAAATTCCTCTACCATCAAACGCAAAATAACATCATACTTTTCAGTGACCGGTTCCCACATTTGTGCTGATTATCTTTTGTATAACGCACATTTTTGTCCTTCTCCTGTCCTCAGTAGGCAACCAGAAGGCGCTTTGCCCTTTGTCCTGTTCACAAGTGTTATTGCATTAGCTCATATCTTATTATGTTACCACACAGGTTGCTATTTGTTACACTAGACTAAGCCCTTTGTCATTGCCCCTTTGATTTGATACAGTGACTTCCAGTAAAAGTCATGTTGTTCTTCCCTGAACCGGGTGTTAAACCTCATTTATAATGCAGTGGCTCTATAGAAAAGCCATTATGTTAAGGACACGGTCTCAGGAGGGATAGCTTCCCTAAGCTGTTAAACCTTACCCTGCTCCTTGAAGGATTAATAAACACCCAGAACGGTGTAAACGTGCACGTGCGGTTTACACTTCCCTTGCAGATAATAATACATTTCACATGATAATTGCTTGATTTTTAATGCGTGCATGCAGAGTCCTGTTGATGCTGTGACAGGTGGCATGTCTCCAGTGAGAGATTTAGACCGGCTGCTTCAGGACATGGACATAAACCGCCTCAGGGCTGTCGTCTTCAGAGACATTGTGAGTTGTCCAGCAGACACGTTCGCATGCCTGTACACAGCACTCATAACGTGTATGAAATCACCTTTTCTAGCCTCCTCTAACCTCTGGTGCTTTTCAAAGAGGACGCACGTACAGATTGTTTAGTGTGTTGTTTGTTTCAGGAGGACGGTAAGCAGGCTCAGTTTCTGGCTCTTGCCGTCGTCTACTTCATCTCAGTCCTCATGGTGTCCAAGTACCGTGACATCCTGGAGCCCCACAATGACAAGAAACACCCTCAACGCTCCCAGTCTGCAAGGAGTACAGGTATACAGAACCTTCAAGAAAAAAAATCATCTGACGCATTTATGTGCATCAGAATGAAGCAAGTTGTTGTTTTCAACAACTTGAAAAGGATCTATGAATCCTGACTTTTTCCTTTTTTTTTTTTTTTAATAAGTGGGTTCATGTACTGCATAGTGTTCGACTATAAAAAAAACAAACAAACAAACAGCTGCTAATCATCTTAAGAAAAATTGTTAAAGTTTGTGTATTTTTATTTGACCTGCAGATTGTTTTGGTGTGCGTTTCTCCTGATTGTGATTGTAACTTGCCATGTAAATAAATCACCTAATCTCACACACATTCACACTGATTCATCAGGAGGAACCTGAAGTTCAGTATCTTGCCCAAGCAGGGATTGAATCACCAACCTTCTGATTTGTAGATGACGTGCTCTACCTCCTGAGCAGGGTGTATGCCACAAAGAAAAAAATAGTTCCATGATAATTCCTCTGTCCCCGCCCTCTGTTTTTGATACATTAAGCATTATTAGACAAGTGCCATGTAACTCAGTCAATTTTAAGAAAAGAGACATTTCTGCTGTGCAGCCAATATCTCAGTAACGGGTCAAATCTAGACGACAGTCCAGAAGAAAAATATGTAAATCAGGTTTCCCTGATGGAATTGGATACTCTTATTTGTTATTATTTATGTCCTCACAGATAGTGTTGCTGTTTCAGGTAGCACAGAAGGAGAGAACGGCTTCTCTCTGCGCCGCTATGATTCCGGCATCGGAGATGACCACACCTCAACTGCCGCAAGCGACGCAGATCTGTCATCCTCCGGTGGAACTCACGCTCCCGATGCCATTTCAGAGGCCTTGTCCACGCTGTCGTCTGAGGTCAGACCTGCTATGTCTGCTGACTCAAAGGGTAAAAATGTGAAGGACATTCTGCGCAGCCTGGTGAGCGCTCCAACTGATGATATCGTGGTGGATCCAAGCCTGTTGCCGCCAGCGTTCCTGGGAAGTGTGAGCGATGCGGCCAGAGAACCATCGCCACAGTTCCGCTCTTTTGATAGGTGAGGGTGTGAACATGGATTGACATACACTTAAAAAGCACATATGGTGTTTATAGTCTCAACGTTTGCATTTGACAGTTCCACAGGATTTTACTCCCAACATGACTGCGGGAGACCTTTGAAAGTTAAACCTTGAATGCATCTTTGTTTTATTTCCTTAGAGGGGGCTTTAGAGGATCTTGAAAAGCATTTAGTAACAAAAGCCCCTTTGGACTAGGAGTCTTTGTTGGTGACGACTTCTCTCTTTACTAAGGTCCTCACCTCATGCAGACTTCCTCCTTTCAAAGAACTGTTTTAAGACGGAGAAAAAGCTTTGAGGAAAGCTTTTGTCTGTCCCTGTTTAACAGTTATCAGGGGTTCCCTCCTTTCTTAAAGTAAAAAAAAAAAATGTGTATAATTTGCGTTATCTCCAGCGGTATGGGGTGAACAGTCAGGAGTAAGGCTTCAAAAGCAGAGCAGGGTACTGAAGTCACAGACGGGCTCAGGTGAGGGAGGATGGTTACTGGTCTGGTTTGCATTTGGAGCGCTGTTTCGCACATAGACTTTTACAAACGGGTCGATTTTGGCGGGGGTGGGGAGGGTAAAGAGGGAGAGGCACAGAGATGGGAGAAGTGGGAGAAGGAAGCCGTCACGGGGAAGCGTGTCAAGTCAAAAGTTCTCACGCACCAA
This sequence comes from Astatotilapia calliptera, assembly GCF_964374335.1. Lineage (NCBI taxonomy): Eukaryota > Metazoa > Chordata > Actinopteri > Cichliformes > Cichlidae > Astatotilapia > Astatotilapia calliptera. Next base: position 27,116,086 of record NC_137427.1, on the reverse strand, counting down.
AGAAAACATTTCTACATTTTTCTCTTTGTCACTCACAAACACGCTCACACTCAGTCAGTCTGCCTGCCCCCCAACTGTGGGAATTCCACGGCATCTCTGTGATCGCGTGTCTTTATCTGAGGAATGCTTTGTCAGGTCTCAGGGCGCTCCTCATATCAGGGGGATTAGACTGGCTCCTGTCCGCTGAGCACACTCAGTAGGAAGAGAGGACGTCAGGAGAGCTGGAGAACGTAGACTAACAGCTCACTTGCTGGTTATGGGAGCCTCTGCATGCAGGGCACGCTGACAGTAGACTTTACCCCAGTTACCTTTTTATTAATCACTTGCACATCTGCACAAAAAAATTAATATCAAATCCAGGTGGAGGTTAACAAGTCCAGACTTTTATATTATTTTAAACTGAAAACCAGCATCTTATTCATATTATTCACACAATATTCAATCACCAGAATTATTCTTTAAGCAGAAAAAAAATCAATGAACTCTTTGGTCTATATTGTATGATTATATATTAGATAGTATTATTATTATTAACAATAACAATTAATTGGGACTGAAGAGAATTTTAAAAAAGTGGATACCACCAAATGTTTGGCTTTATTGATTGATCAGTCACTTCAGCTTTTAGTGTGTCCTGCACACACTACTGTCTGTCAGTGTGCCAAGTTATTTTGATGCCTCCGAGTCAAAACTACCCCTCCCATTCATGTCATCCTCTGGTTTTAAGCCTATATTTATTCTCGGTTTACTGCTTTTTATCACCCCGCTGTCTCTCAACCCTTACCAATTACCTCTCGACACATGTAGATATGTTCCAATGGTGTTTATTATCTGTTGCAATGACTTTATCACTGCTCGGCATCTCCCGCTAACCACTAAGTCTTCCAGGGACACGAGTACAAGCCAGAGCTGACATTCTGCACTGACATCTCCTGCCAAAACATGGCAACTTTCTGCTTGCCCAGAGGGTTGGATTTATGAGACCAATGTATGAAAAAAGCCGGGATCTCCCAGATAAAAACTGGAGGCGGGTCAGAGGGTGAAGTATCCCTGCAGATTTATTTACTAGTGGAGACGTGCTGGATTTCTCCCATGCATTTCTCAGCCATGCCCCTGTTATGACAGCCAGTCTGCAAATATTTGCTGATACTAACCAGAACTAAACAGTGTCATTGTACGAGTCTGTGATTTAGACTTCATGGTTCGGCAGAATATGTGAGTGTTAGACAGTGGGATATACATGGTGCGGTTGTTTGCATTCCTGGCAGCAGGCTTTGCATGCATGTGAGAGCTGATGTACAGATGAGTTTTGTTGATGATTAAATGTTGTTAATGTACTGCTGGCGGTAAGCGTGTCAGACATGAGCGCAGCTCTCAGTCAAGGCCTACCTTTTTAGAAAAGTCAGTTAATAAAGACGTTGTCGCTTTGCATTGGAGTTCACCTGCAGTGATGTACCTTGAGGAAGCTTGAACCCACTTTAGCTGGTATAATAAAAATCACACATTTATGTGCTAGTGTTAATTGCAAAGATCCATATTATATCCGAATCAGGACATAATGATAAATATCTGCCATTGTTTTTAGTACATTGCTTTAACAAAATTGTCAAATATTGTTGTGATTACAAGACAGTAGAAATTAAACTGGGAAAAGATTTTTCATATATCATTTACTAAAGAATTGAGCCACCAATGAAAACTGCAAGTATATAACACCTTGAAATTGATAAAGCGAGGTCTAATATGCAGTCTGGTTACCACAACTGAGATTTGTTAATGTTTTATTTTAATATTTGTTTGACAAACATAAAGACTGAGCTCTTTTGCTCCTATTTAATACCGTAGTTTTAGATGGTTGCTCTCGATCATCTCCATTTTTAATAGATTATTTAACATCAAGTAACACAAGAGAAACTCAGTTGATAATATAAACAAAGGACAAGGGAGTTCCCCGGGTCTTCTGTCTTTAAACCCAGGATTACTTGAAGATGTTAAGATATGGGCTTTGTGAGCGGCGGTCCTATTACGGCTAATAACAGCTTTTTATGCTTCCTTGGTTACTGTGTGTAAACATGTGTCTTTCACTCTGTTTTGGATAATTAACAAAGAACGGTTTACCCCCTTTTAAACCAGTGTCTTCCATTGGTTTAATGAGGCAGTTGTTTTTGTGGGCACTTTAGTTGATGTTGTTCACACTTACAGATCACAGATAACATCAAGGTACCGACTCCCGCCAGCCGCAGCTCCATAGGGTGAAGATGTGTACAAATGTGTTTGTGTGCGTACGGTCAGTGTTGTTGTTACATAGTGAAAGCTATGATCAAAGCTTTGCTGGGGTGCACTCTTCTCTCCATCGTGTCAGTCTGAGGTAAAGTCTCCAGAGAAGAGTATTTTTATGTACATGCAACTTGAGACAATTTGTTATTCGGTCTCACACTTGTTTTACCTGAAATAGCAGAGTTTACTGGAGTCATAGCTGCACTTAGCCATAGTAGGTTAGACCTTCTAAATAATTCAGCCACACACACACACACACACTTTCTGCCCTGGGCTCCTGTTTGCGGGTTGAGTGGGGCCGCTGACGGCTGATTAATCGACTGGGGCGGCCCACTCATGATAAGTGTGGCTAATGACCTGCTGAATAATTCACTGAGCCTTTGCTGAGGAACAGATGGAAGGCCAAACACATATGCAGACATGCTCACTGGCAGACTTCTTCACACTCGTGCACTCGAGCATTTATTTGGACACTCATGTGTGTGCATTAAAATATTTCTGAAAACATCCACACACACTTTCAGCCTTCACTCAGCAGGGGTGTCTCTCCTTCTGTCTCTGCTGCTTTTGACACCCAGGGTGCTTCATGTCAGCGCCACCCTTGCTTCTTGATACCACCGTCCAGTCCACTCACTATCTGAACAGAAAAAAAATGACCAGATACTTTTATCTCCACTCTTCTTGCCTATCAATACTGATTTCATTCTCTTCTGTCACTACTTCGGGTTTTATGCAACACGTGGACCTTGAGTGGACCTTCCATCTGTCGAGCATTCCTGACACAGTTATTATTATTATTTTCCCTCAAAGCTGTTAAGATTTAACAGCTACAGTAACTTTTAGTAACAATAGATCTGATCAGCTGCCTTAAATCAGCTGAGCGCATGCTTTGACACAGCAGCCAGGTATCTGTCTGCAGTACAGAGAGCCAACTATCCTCGTGGGTGTGTGTGTGCAGGAAAGAATGCACATACACACTCTGAAACTGGGGACGTGCAGGAATGTTTGCAAGCTCTTGTGTTTGGGCCTCTTCTTTTTATTGCATATTCAAATTTGACGTATTCTTGCATGTCTTGTTAAAACCTGCATTGGGTCGTGTTTCTGAGAGGGGAGCAGTAGCCAGGGATTAGACCCTGCTTCTCCTATGTCAGCACTGATAAGCAGGGCCAGGCTCTCTTTGATATGGCCGCTGGTCTGTCAGAGCCCTGGTCTAAACTGACAGCTTATCTACATGCTGCTCTCCTCGCATCTGCTGTTCGCCGGATGAGAATTGAACTCCACTTACTCGTACCACATCACTATGAGAAACATTTCCTGTTACTCCACAGGAGGGACCTCTCAACAGGCAGCATCATTGTTACAGAGAAACTCAATGTACATATTTAATCTAGCTGTCAGTGAGGTGTTTTTTGTGATGCTTGGCAGTTGTTTTTTATTAATGTCAGGATTTGTGTCTAAGGATACATTGATTGTTTTACACTTTTAGAACAAACAACTTAAAGTTGTCATTTTTAAAATCAAGTGTGGACGCAAACCTTATTTAAGGCAAAGCCAATGTAAGAGCCAAGTCTATCAGGACATTTTTCATTTCAAAATGTTTTTTTCTTTCCTTGAAATAACCTGAATTTGAGCAAAAAAAAAAAAAAAGATCACTTATTTGTATTTTTTTTTTTAGAAGGTTTTCTAGAATAACTGAGATATTATAGAAGTATATTATTATAAATGTACTGCTTTGGTAGACTAAATATCAGGCATCATAGTAGAAGTTGCATTAATATCAGATAACATGCAGCTGGTGTTATGTGATAAAGCAGAAGATGACATCTAATAAAACGGGTGGCTATGGCTTAGGGGGTAGAGATCATCTGCTAATTGGAGGGTCGATGGTTTGATTCCTGGCTGTTAGAGTCTGCAAAACTATTCAGTAGTATTCACATACTTAACCCCAGTGCATTCATCAGAGGGTGAACGTTAGATAGAAAGCACTTCGGCACACTTAAGGATGTTTTAGATGAAGCTTGATTTCAGTGTAGCCAAACTGTAGTTTCTTCAAGTTTTCTCAAAGTAGTATTGTTGACTAAAGAAAAATGTATTTAATTAAAAGTAGAAATGTCCAAATAAAACAGTTTTTTAAATGGAGACATTACATCAGGTGTCCTGTTTTATGGTAAGATTCAGTGGGCTACTATTCTGCTTATTTAAATTGCTCATAATTACTCCTCTACTCTGTGTCAGTGAAGGTTGTGGTGTTGTTCTAGTCATGCTGTGTGCAAAAATCTTATGAAGGGTTCTGTGAATTGGCAGCATCAGCTTTTTCTTCCAGTTGATCTATGAGTCTTGATAATAAGCGCTTTTTCTTCTCTCTACAGAAGCGTCATCGTTGCACCAAAGAAAGCAGGAGTGATGCCATCTCCAGGCACTTCCACCCCCGTCCTGGCAACCGCCTCCGGCTCCGTGTCTGGTGGGACACCTATCGATAGCGTCTCTGTGGTATCTTCTAGCGACGCCTCCCAGAGCACCTCTGCAGACTCTGCAGCCTGTAAGCACACAAACACAAAACCGGACTGCAGTATTGGCAGAGCAGCGAGGGCAACTAAGTCACAGGGTGGATGAGTGTGCTGAGGAGAAAGTCAATATTTATTTAGAGATCGTGCTTCTCTGTATGTCTGATGGAATAATGGTGTTTGCACAGTGTAATCCAGTTTCTTCAGGCTGGAGGACAGCATGAGTAACACTGATTCAATTATTTAAAAAGCTAAAGCAGTATCGAATGTGAAAAAAATAAAAACATTTGAGACAATTTTAGGGCGGTGCTCTGCCGGCCCATCGTGCAATTACACAGAAAATGATGTGAGTCTACACAAAAATGTAATGGGTTAGTCATCAGGATTACGCAGAAACAACCGAAAACAAACTGTACTAATCACACTGGAACATGCATAACTGTAACAGAGATGCAATAGAGTGCATTTGGAAAGGGTGGGTTTCATGTATCAAGGGACCATTCAAGTGGGGGGAATCAAACGTAGACATTAGTTATTTGGCATTTGTCTTAACTAACAGGCTACTGGGACATCCCAGTATTACAATAATTCCAGTAGGAGAAGGAATAAGGTGAATGGTGACTGAATAAAACAATATATTAAAGTCATACCTATCTTAGTTGATTCATAAGTGACATAAATCAGCAGTTTTTGTCCCCTTTCTGTGTAAAAGTGTAATGGTTTTTTTTTGTCTGTGTGTTTAAGAGAGGAGGGTTTGACATGAGTATGTGGATTATGTTTTAGGACTTTTGGGTGCGTGTGTGTGCTAGTAAATAATTATAGCTTAGCTGTATGCACAGACTGCTTGATGGCACTGAGAAGTGTTGAGTAAATATGCTGTGTGTGTGTGTGTGTGTGTGTGTTAGTGGGGCAGTGGGAGGACTAATGGAGACGTTCATTTACTCCTCTTTGTTTGAAGGAGCTACTTCAGCTTGAGAGGGATACTCTCACCAGATCCACATGGCGCTGTTTAACACCTTACACACACACACACACACACAAACACACATTCCAGTGCACATTACACTGTGTCATTCCTGAAGAGTTATCCCTGCACGGAGACTGTCCTGGCTGGAAAAACAAGCCCACTGAAACACCAGAGGAATCCCCCTCCTCCATATTCAGCTGGGCATTAGCTTATTTATGAGCCACAGGGAAGTGAATTTACTGCAAGATCAATCACACGCGGACTTTGTACCTCATGTGCCTCTGTCTCCAGAATGAAGTCGTAAAGCACCTTTTAGTTGTATAATGAAACGGTCAGAAAAGCAGCCCTGAGGGGTAAATTGGTATGTAATGACTTAATGAGGGGAAACAAGAAAACATGAAAATAGAATAATAACAATGAATGGAGTTACTTCTTTCATATTTAAGCCTTTGTCTAACATATATTGTTTCCATCTACGAATAATTCATCTTTAAAGTGTAACTGAAGCAGAAGATAAAGTGTTGTCATCCTTTCACATAGAAAGATTTTTCTCATCAAACCCAATGAATTATACACTGTTATGGGAGATGTATTGTGCTCAGAGTACATCATCCACTATCTAACTATAAAATGATACTTGTACCCCCACATACTCAACCATAAATCCACCTATTCTATACATTTGAATGGAGACCTCTGTATTATTTCATAAGAGGCATGTTTCTTCACAGGTTTATGGTGCGACCTTGGTCATATAATGTATTGCTGTGCGCGCGTGTGTGTGTGTGTGTCCCATTCTTGTCCAACATCCAGACTAATAACAGAGTTCTTTGGTTTCTCCCTGCAGCAGGCGGCCAGGTTCCAGCCAGAACTAGCCTGCCATCTGTCCCCCCACTCTCCCCTGTGACCCAGAACACAGCCCCCAATATGAGGTGATTCATCTTCTCTCTCTCTTTCTCTCGCTCTCTTTTTCTCACACACATGCACAATCAGCTGTTTATGCACATGCGCTTACACAATCAGTTATTTATGCATATGCTCTGATTATTGTTTTTGTCTTTATTCCATATTTTTTTTCATCATATTAAAAACACATTTTTGCTGACGGTGTATTTTTAAAAGCATCTTTTGTGAGTTTTCAAAGAGTTTGTTTAGCCTTTTGGCCAATTACTGTTAAATTACTCCGTCCGCTGTCTGTTTTGTTTTTTTTTAGTATCTCGGAGCGTTTGGAGCATGCCCTTGAAAAGGCAGCTCCCCTACTGAGGGAGATCTTTGTGGACTTTGCCCCTTTCCTCTCTCGCACTCTGCTGGGCAGCCATGGACAAGAGCTCCTTATTGAGGGCACCAGTGAGTAGAAAATTATGGAAATTTCTTAGAAGTCACATCATCATTTTAGATCATCTCACAAACCTCAACCATGCAGGGATTCTTATTTAATTGCAACAATATGTCCAGGCTATTGTTAATCCAATATTGTGATGAGTCGCGCTGCGCCGGTAGCCGTGCTGAAGGTTTCCAGGGGGCCAGGTCAGAGGCCAGGCCACTAATAGCAGTGTTTGGGATGTCTGCTGCCACCAAACAAAATGGAAAGTTGATTGATAGCTGTAAGGGGGGGCTGGAAAAAATAGGGTGGGGCTGTATGTGCATGCATGTGTGTTTGCACGAATGTGATGTTACATGTGTCTCTGTGAAACACGGAGACACATGAAACATCCGCTGAAGCGCACTCTGGACACTCTAGCGGCCCCCTGCCCTCTAAAAGCCCAGGGCTTGCCATTAGGGATCAATGGGACATATGCTAGCCACGCCAGGCCTGTAATACAAGGCCCAAATATGTATTAGTTTACAGTAACATCATGTCGGCTCATTAGGCCCATCAATACTATCCGCTCCCTTGCAGATGGCACAAGGTTAGGTAATCCCTGATGGTTAGCGTGTGCTGTCACAGAAATCCAGAAAGCTGTTTAAAATCAAACACAAAACTTTTTCTTGTTTCATATGCCATTATGTCTGACTCCCTTTACTTTATATTTCTCCAGGTCTGGTGTGCATGAAGTCCAGCAGCTCAGTGGTGGAGCTTGTCATGCTTCTGTGTTCCCAGGCAAGTCTGGCATCTTTATCTTTCCTCAGGCCTGCGCTCTGCTTTTCCAGCAGGCTGATTTATCAGCCTCACCTTGAGTGCAGTAAATTCACAGAGCCTTATCTCTCCCCCACCCTACCTTGTCTACCTTTCCATATTCACCCTTCCCCTCGTGAGGGCAGAGCGAAGGTATATTTGGCCGCAAATATTGGTTGGAGGGTCAAGGGTGGGCGACCTGTCCGCATCACCTTTTGACCTGAGCGGGGCCCTTGTGGCCTGGGCCAAACTGATGAGGAGGGATAATGTAGATTTGATGGTGCTTTGCATTGATTATCCCTCTCTTCTCTGTTGTCTTGTGGGTGTTTTGTTGCCAAGTTTATTTAGCTGCTGCTGGATTCATGAATACTAATTTAGGGATCATAAGCAGGCGTGGGCAGATCAATGATCGGGGTTGTCAATACATCACTTCAGGACAGCTGATTAGTATTTAGAGACAGAAAGCTACTGAAGGGCTTTACCATGTGCAGACCATAAATGCAGCACACGGTGAGCTTTACATTTAGGGTGAATTTAGTCTGTGTATTTTGCTTGAAAAACACTTATGTTCATAGTACATCAGAAATAAATAAACAAGAAGTTGCCCTCACATGCACAGCCAGTGACAAGGACAGCAGATAATAACTCATCCCAGGCCGTGTTTGTGTGCATCTTTATCGTTTTTAAAGAACCTCATAAAAAAAAACGACACGCACACAAAAAAACAAGGTTTCCAATAATACAAAAGCACATCTGATTAATGACACCCCTCTCACTGCTCCACTCGCCTGTATTTTTTTTTTTTATCAGCTTCATTTCCTAAAGAAATAGCTCCTGTCGTTTCGTTCCTGCACCCTTTAACCTCCATACGTTTGTTTAGTTCCTATAGTTCACTTTACTTCTTCTCAAAAAAAAAAAAAAAAAAAAGCTAATACAGTCAGATCACACATCTGTGTGGATGTCAGTGGCCATGCATAAATTGGGGCTAGTGGGACTCAGGGAGGGAATGTGAGCCCCGTAATGTCCAGGGACGATGGAATAGCGGGAATGAAAGCTAGATAGAAAACCAAAGAGAGAAGAATGACAGGCTCTAATGCACCTATTTGTCATATCTGTCAGGGTGTTGTTTAATGCTAATCTAATCAAAGGCAGAATCTTGGTGATTGTTCCACTGCACAGCTCATGCCACGCTTCCCCCTCTTTGGTCCCTAGCCCAGGCTATTTCTTCTTTTTCTCTGAGCTCCAAGCTATCCCACCCAATTTCCAAAACACACACACACACACTGTTTCAGTCGGAGGACCAGGGATTGGACAGCATAGTGTTGATTGCATCAATAAATCATCCAACCAAATTCTCTTACAGCTAATGCAAATGTAATTTTATTGTTGTGTAAAGGGGAAGAGGAGGGGGGCCTAGAAAGGTAGGGCCAATGCACTGCCTCTCACAAGGGAAAAGAGGGACAGACTTTCCTCTGGGCTAAATTACAATGTATAATTATGTGTGTGTTGGTTCCCCTTGTGGGGCAGGGAGAGTGGGCCAGTGCCGTGATTGATGACGTTATTTAGCAAAGTTTGTTGGGCCCTCTGGCACAGGAAGCGCTCAATTGTCTTTACAGGAAGTGCCTCTGTGGCCATCTTGTGACACCCCCCCCCCCGCCTTCGAGTCAACCAGTGGAGCGAGTAGATGGAGATGATTTTGATTGATTTTTTTTCTTTCTTTCTTTCCCCTCTCAACCCCCATGCCTTCATCAGAGATGTGACGCGATACCGTCTCTGTGAAATTTTAATTAATTTCCCAAGCTTTGAGATAGAGTGGAGCCAGGGTGAAGGGTCAGGAGGCTGGGGACTGCAGAGCAGTTTTTAATCAGGGATCCTATGAAAGTTGCATTGGCGGCCACATCAGCTTGGCATTGAGGAGGGGATTGTAAACCGCTGTTTGATGGTACCCCTTTTCGAGACGAGTACAACAGCGCTCCCAATTAAAGGACCATTTTGATAAGACATTAACTGTTGGGGTGGCATACTGCCCTTGTTCTCAGCTGTAATATTGATCTTCACACACTGCTGAATATACAAAGTGAGGATTAATGATCATAAACTCTGGCTTTAACCACTACTGAGGACTACTCAATATAGGGAAAAAAAAAGGCTGACTGTCAATTGTGTTCTTATTTATTCAGTATTTATTGTCTTTAAAGGCTTACAGCTGACACTTTCCCATTATTGTGTATTTGGGAGGATATGGGAGATTAATTTTTGACCTATAAAAAGTCGAATAGTGAGTCAGATTTTTTTTTTTTTGTTTTACACTCTTAGTTTTTGTTTAACTAACTGTATATAAAAGATGTATATAACATTGTACCACAAACGATTGGCTTGTGGACTTCCATGTTGAAGCCTTTAGTTAAAATCATAATTGTGACTAAATATAGCCAGAAGTTATCAGCTGTTTGTGAGCTGCATCCAGAAACTTTATAGGTACAATTCACATATATTACCTATGAATCTTAACTGATACTAGACACTAAGCACGAGGTCTTGCACTTTTTCGTCTTCCCGTTTTTGTCGTACTCACAGTCAACGTTTCGCTTCCCCGGTGCAGTTTTTGAACTCGCTTCTACCAAAGATATCTGATTAATAAATAATGCACTGGGACGAGAGAGAGAGCTTTTCCTTGTGCTTGCTGCCATCCGTCGAGAGCTTTGAGAAATCATCTCATTGGATACTGGACAGTCTACGATGAGCAGGGGCTCATTAATCTTCTCAGTAGCTGCATTTGTGTCCTGTAGATCAGCCATTATTGTCCGGCACCTCTGTCAGACCATCCATCCTTCTGCCATTTATCAGAAATGCATCCTGTACATGGAGTGGAAAGAAGAGAGGGAGGGAGAGTGAGTGTGCTGTGGGCTCGTGGAGTGTCGTTTTCATGATGGTCAAGACTGGGTGCAGAAGAGGGAGAAAGAGGGGAAAACTGAATACTGAAACGAGGTCATCAGGTGGCTCTGCTATGCTGTCAGAGGTCTGGGCCTAATTTACAAAGCACTGAAAAAGCAGCTTTAACAGTGTCAGTGGGGAAAAAGAAAAAACACACTGAAAAATGTCCCGTATGATGGATTTTAGATTTTGTAAGTCCCATTTCCTGAATCCAAAATTCTTTCAAAAGCTATATATCTGTGATATATATGGTTAGCCATGCTAGCAGCCACCACCTCTATACTCTTGTTATTTGATCCACTACTTTGGTCCCGATTGACACTTCTCGGACGCCTGTCAATCTCTGATTTAAGTAAAGCGTTTCGTCGTGGCTGCTGATGCAGATAATCCTTAAATTGTAATTCAATAACATCGGTGTTAACCCGCTAATCCAATGACTGTGCATCATCATATGTTCCCAGTCCGTCTCACCAAAGTTAACCTGTTTAACAGATGGGCACCTCTCCTTCAGTCTGCAGGGAGAAAGACATTGACTTCCCCAAACACTTGGCTGCTCCTGACCTCTGACCCTCTGACCTCCAGGTTAGAAGTGGAGAGCTACTTGGGCGCAGAAGTTTAAACCCACGGAGTCGGGGAACAGTTCGGGAGTGTACGCTCATGAAAATCAATAGCATAATGTGAGAAACGAGGGAACGGGGAAGTTGAAGCCTTGACGGTTACTTTTGTCCACTTTATATTTTATGTAACAGGTTTGTTTTAAAAGTTACGCTTGTGAAAGCCGGTCCCATGTTTGAGTTGCTCAAATAGTCATTTATTTCTGTCAGTGAACATTGTTTCTTCTTCTCTCCCATAAGCGATGGATCAAACGCAGGCCGTGTTGAATGAACCACTTGGGGAGCTGAGAGAAAAGTGAGGAATGTGATGAAACCAAGGGACAAAAAAATACTTTCTCCATCGTTTTTCGGCACAGTCAGACCCGCACCCCATCGTGCTGTTAAAGAGGCACGCAAGGTTCAAGATCAGTGAAAATCAAAGTGTTATTTTTTTCCCTCCCTCTCTGCTGGCCCTCGCTCCACGCTTTGCTCCAGTGCCCCTTTACAGCTGTGCCACGAGGCTCACTGTCCCTGCCATTGCTCTCTAGTTCATAGGACAATATCATGCTGCATATTCTTTGAAAGTTTCACCGACCTTTGAGGCTTAGAGAAAACACAGTAACGCCAACTGGCACTTAATCCTGCAGACTCCCCATCGTTGCCAACTATGCAGCCGCAAAGGGGGCAGCGGGGTGCGTTGTGTTGGAGGAGCTTAGGGTCAAGGAGGGCTTCCTGACAGGAAGTGAAGTCTAGCTGAGAGGAGAAAATCAGACAGGAGACTCCTAAAAATATTGAGTGGCTTTTAATTTGGCTCCCAGGCGGATTTTACTGTGAACTGGGCTTCAAGTCGCACGAATGGCCGGTTATTTATACGCAACATAATTTTCTTTCATATAAATGAATTTCCCTCCCCTCCCGACAGGCACTCCTAATGCAGTGTTTTCTTACCTGTCAGGTCCCTTGTTATAAGACCTTGGAATGCGCTTCTGTTTTTCCCCTCGCTATCCTCTCTCAGCTAACCGGTTGTTAAAATCACGACCCGTCGTCTTCGCGCACATTTTCAGTAGGAATTCACTCGCCCTCGTTTATGATCTGGGACGGGAGAGGTTCAAATATTTGGCATGATTTAGCTTTAAAGTGGGAATCTTTACCTTGTGTTATTCCCAAATCCTTAACTTGGAGATCGCACAAATCGCCTTGTGCGTACAAAGTTCTTTTTATAGCTTTATTTACCATTTATTTTGTGCATTTAGCTTCCTGAATAATTAGTGGTGCAGAAACAAAGTTTGTTTGGGGAACAGTGTTTTGTTTATGTGTGTCTTTTTCGGTCCTTGGTTTGCCATTGCCAGTCCCGGTTGATCCTGCAGTCCTTGTGCAATGGGCCGTGAACTGCTACTGTACTATCCCACAAAACATTTCCTGCAACACCGCAGAGCTTCCTCAGAAGAAGTGGGGCATATAAAAGGCCCAAGAATTGCCATTTTGTTCATTTTCTCCTAGATTATGCTGCAGTTAGAGCAGCTTGGAGCCAGCATTTTGGGGAATAAAAAACAACCCTTTTTCAGTCAGTGTAGTTACGAATAAACCTGTAATGATTGCTCAAAATTGTCAGTTAGAAAAAAACTTTTTTAATGTTTTGTTTTCTGGAAAATTTATACAAATGTTGTGCGTTACTGCACTGAAATGTCATAAAAATTACATTTGGACGAGGTGATGATTTCATTTCAACATGTGTTTGATTTGGACCTGAAACGGCTGCATATGGTGTTTTTAAATATTCCTTTTCTCCTCACACCATTAAAATCCACCAGCTGAACTGCATATCATATTACAGAATAAGTTTAAAAGAAAAAAAGAGGAAAAAGTCAGTTTTTAAATAACATACCACTGGCTTATAAAATGCTCTGTATATATTTATGTATTCCCCTTACATTTACTTTTCGTGCAGAGTTCAAGTGGTTGTAACATATGTTTTGATTTGTCTGTTTGGGGTATGGGGGCTTTAGGCTTAGCTTTCTCACTCTGTGTTAGTATAGCCATGACAGTGTGATCCCATGAAGCTCTCGGAGACCGAGCAGTATAAATATTTGGACATCAGTAAATATTCCTTGGGTTGTGAATTTGATCACGCAAACACCAACACGAGTGTCTGTTTTTCTTTAAGCAGATAGCATCTGAACATGCAGATGTGGATTGTTGAAAATGTACACCAGTGTTAAGTTATTCATACACACAAGCGCAGCAGACGCAGCATTAATAACAAACTACCGAGCTTCCGTATTAATCAGGTTAAAGAGCAGTATATTTTTAGAGCCTTTTTTTCTTTTTTCTTTTGCTTTGACTTCTGCATCCACAGGCTCTTTCTTTTGGTCATTGTTAACATCAGGTCACTTCTCATAAACATTTAGATCTCAGTTTGTTTCCTTGTCTCTCCCCCACCCCTTTTTTTTTTTTTTTTTTCTCCGCACAAATGTCCAAATCAGAGTGACAAAGTTGGCTGCCGCCACCTGCAAGCGGCATGCCAGTGATCAAAACGTTTTTGGTTTTTTTTGGGTTTTTTTCTTTGAATGCGTGCATTTTATTTGCATCGGTTGACTTTTTTCTCTCACTGTTCAGTTAATGTGGCAAAAAAAGACATTAAACAGTGAGGCGTTTGAGTAAAAGGGGGGAGAGGAAAAATCAGTAGCTTTTAGCCTCTTTAATTTAGCTTCTGCTGCTCTGCCACTTATGACATGCAGATTTATGCTCTTGCCGTCTCATCTAAAGTTGTATTCCCCGAGCCTTTCAGATCAACAAATACTTGTGATTATGAGTGATGCCACCGAAAAGCACAACTGACTTATTTATTATTTCGACAGAGCCGAGACGGTTCTTTCTTCGGTGTTGGAAAATGTTTTCCTTGTGTTGTGGCGAGTCTGATGTTTGAAAGGCGATTTTGCTCAGGAGGTCTGTGTTTTCTCACCAGTGGTAGTGGTATATTTAGAAGTTGATTATGGATAATCAGCTGTAATGACGGAAGTGCATGGCATGTGTGTTTAGACTCAATGCCATCATCATGGAACGCAGAGCAAACAGAGCTGTCTTATTGACTTGAGATTTAGACATTAGGCATTTTCATGAACAGATTCATGCATAGCAAAACATAAATGCCGGTAAAGTGCATTAAACGTGTGCACGATCTCTCTCTTTCGATCGCTTTAAAGTCGGGATCAAAGATCGGCTGCCTCTCTCGCGCGTCCTATCATCTGTTAGGAGGTCAGGTTAAAGGTGAGAGGTCACAAATGGCTGCTTGTATCCTCTCATCAGGAGCGATGTGGTCACGGCCTCTATCGCAGCCATAAAAGCTGCGACACTGCTGACCAGGGCAGCCAATATCCAATATTCTATCACTGACCTGTCCCTGTTTCCTTTTTGTCACTGGGAGATGTCCCTCAGATCAGGGTCACTGCTTTTTTAATTCAACTAGAGGAGCCATTTCTTGCCCATAATGACACCATTAGTCTTGCTATCACCTTTGTCCATGTCCCCCAAAATGCCAATGGTCTCTACGCTTTTCATCGAGCCTAATTTAGACGCAGAGCTTATCCCGGCCACAGATTCAGATCCAATCTTTATTACTTCAGGATAATCTTTTACTTTCTAGAGTCTGGCATCAAAATCTTTAAGGCTTTAAAGGCATAAAGGAAATTTTATGTCACCGCTTTTCTGGTTCTCCAGAGCACGACTCTATTTACAGCCCTGCTTCCTGTGGTGTTTATTTGAAATCCAGCTCGCACAGTCTGGATCAGTTTAGAATATCCACACAGCCACAGGCTAACACTCATGGTTAATGTCCTTCAACTACAGTCAATGCTTCAGCTAGAAGGCCCCAAGGCTACTCTGACATGCTTCCTCCAAAGCAGTCCTCAGCCACAAAACCCTCTCCCAGAAACGCTGTTTCCACTCCCTCGCCCAGACTCGTATTCCCTCTGTGCCCTCTTGTATTTGGAATGTATTGTAAACACGGTCAATGCCAATATGGTCCTGCAGGACAAAAAGCAGTTATGAACTGAGGTTAAGTGTAAGGTTGTTTTGTATATGACGTGCACTTGGGCACAGAGTGATGGTGCACAGGCGTTTCAGAAGAACGGTACTCTTGACTGCCATGTGATTAGTTTTGATGGGCTTGTGCTTAAAAATTGCACAGGTGAGAAAATCTCGACGCACCCACAGATATGTGTGGATGTGTATTAGAAATTCTCGTAAACTGATCTTTCCTTCCTCCTCGCAGCGCTGATATTCACGTCCCTGCGGGCTCTCTAAGGGTTACTGAAAAGCTAGTCTCTGTGTAAACACACGATTTCCTCTATCAGCTCCAGAGATGATGACAGCCGAGTTTAGGCTTATACGCAAGTTTTTCACTTCATAGCTGTTCTGTGTCTCTGTGAAACGATTAAATGGAAATGATAAAAATTAGTGGTTTTGATTACTTTGGAATAAAAGTGTCTCCAAGTCTGAATAAATTGTGGATCACAGTTATTCTCACAGTAGTAACTGTTAAACATTTGTCAACTGATGGCAAGTTTTAATGTTGGTTAACAAAAATATTAAGAATGCAAAGAAAAAAAGAAGTCCAAGCTTTGAATAATGATTTTTGTAAGAGTAGTTTGGTGGTTTAGGTCTCCAACCTGAGAATTTTTTTGTGCATTTTTCTCCAGCTCCCCTGAGAGGAAGAAGGGGGGGAAACGCTGTGAGCTTCAGACAGCCCCCCGTGACCTTGTTGCTTTATTATTCTTTTGACGGTTGCGTTGAAGGTGTTGAAATGTGGAACAGAACATGAGAGACGATGACCGGCCGAGTTTCCCTTCTCTCGTTGTCCCTTCGAAGTTGAGGATATAAGGCGCACACGGCTGCGGTTGGATTGTTTAGACTGACACCTCGAACCATAACGCTAGTCAAAGAGAGGAAGAAATGTGTGTATTTACTTGTGATAAATGCACTCTCAACACGGCTCTTTCACTGCTGCGCAATGGTGGGCTCGCATATTATGCAGCCGGCGCTAATCCAAGCAATTCTTAATCCTTTTTGGATCATGTTTTATGTGATATTAGGGGCCTGTAAAGAAGTAGCTAAGTCAGAGGGATTAAAAGCTTTACATGGAGCTACTGTTTTTGTTCAAACTAAATTCACTTTGACCCAGACTAAGAAAAACTCACTTATCTTGTAAACGTATCATTTTTGCCTCTTGCTGCTGCTAATGTATAGCAACAGAGTTCTGTACTATTGTAAAAGGTTGCATCAGTAACATGTTGATGTTTGTGTTGCAGGAATGGCAGAACTCCATCCAGAAGAATGCCGGCTTAGCCTTTATCGAGCTGGTAAACGAAGGCAGGTAGGTAACTCCGACCTGCCTCTCTTCTTGCAGCAGCACTAAATTATCTCTCCAACCTCCATTCATCAGCCACTTTCCAATTTCACCTTCCTCGGATCGCATCGTACCCCTCCTCCACTCGGGCACCCGAGATCCTCAAGGCCCGTGCAATATGGTGGCTGTTCAAGACAACCATCAATGGTTGAAAAGCGCAGAGGGACTTAGGGGAGTGAGGATGGAGGACCGCTGCGTTCAAGGCTCCATTCAATACCTGCTTATCCCAGTGGGACTTGGGGAGAGAAAGAGGGTTTAGGTAGAAGGTGATAGGAGCTCTGAGTGCTGGTTCCTCTGCAACACTTGGGAAATCGCTCTTAATTTGCCACTCGGGCCTTTCTGCCTGAGCCTTTATCTGTCGGCTACCATCTCTGTTTTTCAATTATTCCCACATATGAAGCTTCATTTTGCTAATAAGAGGTCACCCTTCTTACTCTGGCTCCTTTGTAGTATTCACACTCAGTTTCAGGTTGGTAGAGCAACACTTTCTATTATTGATCCTCAGCTTTTAGAATTGGCAGAGGGTAATCCCAAGTAACACAAATGAGATAGCAATGTTATCATTTGACGTGTTTGTCTAAGAAAGTGTTAGAAAATTACTTTCCAGACTTTGCTGTTATGATACATGTAATATATAATATAATTTTTCAATCAATCTTTATTTATTACAGACTCATAGGAGGATAAACAAATAAGAAATACACTCAAATCGCAGTCAACCCAAAAAGTACTTCAGCTATTAACAACTTTGGCGTTTGTGACATATAATAATTTTAAGCTTAATATACTTGATATTCTTAATACGTTATCTATGTATCCATCCATCCAAGTTTTAAGCATGTGACACTTTTCTTTGGGAAAATAGATTCAGAAGTGGAAAACCATCCTACGTTGTGAGTATGCTGTACTTTTCAGGGATCGGGCTATATTATGATGTGGATTAATCTTTCCTTTTAACATCCTAATTTTTTTGCATAATTAATTAATATTCATTATGTCAATGTACATGATGGATTTTCTATTATTCAGCTGTCAATTACTTACAGTGTAGTTTGTATCTCCTTTCATGTAAAACACCCAGAAGTTGGACATGGTTAATATATAATACAGCTCACACCCTGAAAAGTACAGTTACTAATGAGATGGAGATGTATATTGTTTGGTTTTCACTACTTACAACAGTTAATGTAAGTAAATGTATCTTTTTTTCTGTAAAAACCTGACTTGTCAGCCCCTAATTCTAGTTGCCTATAAGATTTACACCATTTTCTGTCAGTAAAGAAAATAATTTGGTGCAGCTCTGCTGGATTTTCTGGTATGCAGGTATGACCAGTCCATCCAAACTGCTTTTTTCCCGAATTTTCTTTCCAACAAGATTTTAAAAGTTCTTCTAAAGTGGCACGTGCTTAATATGATTGAATTTTACAACCCTATTTTAACAGGATTTGACCACATGTGCAATCATTAACTTGGTGCGGTATAAAGAAGGGCCAGTGGTTAGGTTATTGATAGTGGGGCCGGAATAAGGACTCGGAGGTTGCAGAGGCCCCAGTGCCTCCGCTCCCCTGCTGCACTGTGCTGAAACTGGAGGCTTAGGTTACAGCCATCCCGCTGCCAGTCCCAGCCTGCCCCCACCTCTCCTCTCTGTCCACCGGTCTGTTATTGTTCCACTTTGCACAGTCCTGACCTGTGGGGCTGCGGAGAGGTTTCTGTGACCCGCGCACACACATAACATGCATGTTTCATCAACACTGATAAGAAGAAGGAGGTAGACTACATATGTAGCAACACAAGCAGAGATCCTCCCTCTTGTCAGATGCATATCATTAACAGATCAATTAACACCTGCACCCCAGGTAGAAGACAAATGTGCTTTGGGTTGGTTTTCAAATTAGATTTTCTGCTTATTTCGCACGGTTCCTTTTCAATATTTCATGGATATTACATGGCGGGTTTATCTGTAGGTTTAAACAAGCTTTAAATACAGTGATGCTCTCGATTTTGTGAAATTTCGAAGCGTCTGAGGCTAAATGACTTATAAGCTGTTATGTTAATGAAGGAATAAATCTTACACAGTATTGCAGTGTACTGATGGCCACTCTCCCATCTGCCCTCAGGCTTCTGAGTCACACCATGAAGGACCACCTGGTTCGTGTGGCTAACGAAGCTGAATTCATCCTCAGCCGACAGAGGGCCGAAGACATTCATAAACATGCAGAATTTGAGGTAAGATGCTGCGCAGTTTAGGCAAACACACAAGCATGAACACAAAATGCCCATTGAAAATATTTTTATTACGGAAGAAAAAAAGTATAAAAAAAAAATACGAAAATGTATATAAACTGTGATTTTCACCAGCCTGGCGCAGGAAGTTTTCATAGACACTAAAATCGTTTGCCACAATTTATCTTAAAGATGCAAGGACAGCTTTTTCAGTGAATTGGAATCAAAAATATATCATTAATTATATTTTAATAAGGATGAAGGATGTTTGCAAAATCAGTCTGGCTTTCCCCCTGTGTGACCCATGGCAACTTTATCCATTTCAGCAGCTTTGACTGCTTTGATAAGAATTCTTGACTTGTTATTGGTATGCTCTGACTGTGTATATGTTGAATAAAAACAAACAAGCGGTAAAAGTGGTGGGAAAGGTGCTGATCCAGTGGCTACTTTAAACCATAAAGTTGTAGAATCTGTCACAGTAAATCTAGAAGACAAATGTTTACTTTTCAAACATAACCCTGGCTAATTGGGAACATAGAGACACATACAGATGTAGTTTCAGGCGCGTGTTAACTGCTTTGCACATACAGTTTGGCTAGCCCCAGCTTAGTGTTAATTTATCCCTGTACATCTCAGTGTAACGGTGGACTTGCCTCTGTGTCTTAACTTCTCCTATTCCTCCTTCTAGCTCTCAGGACAAACGTTGCCATTCACATGTAGCCGCCGGGCCAACTCTGTCCTGACCCGTAGGCACCTCTCGCTGCCCCTTCGCGAGTCCAACTCCACTTCACTCCCCCGACTCTTCTTTCTAGATCTCACCAAAATCATTTCCTGTCCTGCTGAGATCCTGTCCATTATACTCCCACTGGGGGTGTATTTTGCCAATGACAGGAATATGGCATCCTCCCCTCTCTTCCATCCCTCCCACCATCATTTCTCAGGAACCTGCCAGCACTAAAAGCTGCAGACAGACCTGAGAGGTGCTGGCCTGAAGGGCTCACTGTGTGTAAGCCTTGGCCCCCACTTGGCAGTAAAATGTGATGCTTTCTTTTTTTTTCTTTTTTTTTTAAGGTTCAAGGAAGGGTCTTTCTTACATTTGGGTAAAGTAGAATCCCTTAAGACTGCAGAAAGTCAATCACAGGGGCAGAGGCACAGCACGTGCACTTGAGCATTTATACAGTGAAGAGAGCAAAACATGGCAATCACAGGCTAGACTGCTTTCCTGTGTGATTGTCATGTTATTCGGCTGAACCCGTACTGCTCATACAGTGCCAAGTGTCAGTCATTTGCACAGTATTGTTTGACATGATTTGACCTTATCATCATCAGCACTGACTCTTAGAGTATGATTAAGTTCTGCAAGGGTAATACCGGCAGTTTTTGTTTTTATTCCAGTCTATGCAGGTTTGGGCATTTGGCAAGTAAAAGCATCTTACAGTAGGTTGCTAGACTGGCCGATCGACAGACCAGGCAGTCAGTTTGCACACGATGGCCCCAAATGATCCTGCGCTGCCTCAGCCTTCTGCTGTGGCCGTGGGCCACGTACTCTTATTGTAACCATGTCCTATCCCTTCTACATTTCTCCAGCATACAGGTCCTGATTGCTAGCCTGGCATGTTGAGCAAAGAACAGACTCGCTGTCCTCGGGTCTGCAAATCTAATATCTTTCTTTTTTTTTTTTTTTTTTTTTTTTTTTGCTGTGTTTTCTTGTTATTTTCTCTTTCTGTATTTCTACATCTCTTCCCGCTGAGGCTTCTGGGCTTTGAAAACCTTTAAAATGTGTACTGAAATAGGGAGTATTGCAAGAATAAACAGTTGAACTGAGTTCAAGCCTTAATAAATATAAAGTCATTTGTGTAGTTACCTACACAAACTAAATAGTCTATGATGGATTTTATGACAGAGTTTATCAAGACGCTTCTGTGAGGGGTAGCTACGTGTATGGAGACTGAATTCTTTCTGCATTTTAGGGCATTGTGGGTTTGTCAGCATTCACTTTCATAGATTTTGTTTCCATATTACGTGCAACAAAGAAAACGTAGGTCCCTCTGCAAAGCTAGCTGTGTTTTGGGGTTGTCATTTGTAACTTTACCTTCCCTTGCAACCTCCCAGCTGTCCTTAATCAGATACCCAGCAAAGCTTGTCCCAAACTATGCTTCACAATTGAATTCCCCACTTAAATGCAGTTGCTCCACGGTGACCTCTGAGAAGAAGCGAACCCTGATAAGTCTTGCTCTGATATTGCTGTATTGATTTTTGCCTCTATACAAGCTCTACTTGAGCCTGCTGGAGCCAATGGTTTCATTTTGCACTGCCACAATAAAAATAACAGGCCAATGAAAGGCCCTCCACCCCCACCCTTTTGGGGGGGGTTGTGAAATAATTTTCAGTTATGTCCCAGATTTTTAAAGGGTTGTTTCTCTGCATTGTGTTGCAGTGACACTTCAGATTGGTTATTGTTTTGTGAGGAAATAAACCTCCAAATGGGCCCCCACAGCGCGTCATTTGAGGTATCAAAATAAGGTTTTCTGAAGGGGGAAAAAAAAAGAGAGCAATTCCCTCCCCATCCTCTGCTACATCTGAGAAATTCTGTTTTAAACAGCAGCAGCAAATCTCAACCAAGGCACCAGCAATGAGATTAATTCGATCCATAAAAACACAAATTTATGTTTACTCCTTGTCAGATTGCATATCGTTGAGAAGGCAGTGATAGAGGAGCGTTTTGATTTAGATACCCGTTTGCCTCAGAGACGTAACATATGCTTTTTCTCTCTCACTGTCCCTCTCTTTCTTTCTCACTCACACTCTCTCTGGCTCTCTGTGGGACAGAATTGAGTTATCTTTGGCCCTGAGAGTAAGTTATTACAGCGGGCTTAGGGTGAAACAGAGATGAAGATAACTAGGGGGGAAATCCAATTACCTTTTAGGGTTCTCTATCTAATAGGATCCTTAATGTGAAGGAGATCTGCAGATCGGATGCTGCCGCCCAGCACAGCAAATGATAGACTCCGATATCTTCCACGGGAGCTGGGAGGAGAGGAAGCCCGAGAGATGGAAAGAAGGAGAGCGAGAAATCGAACTCCCTCTTTTTATGGGGCTGTTCATTAGGGATGAAATGTGGTGGGCTCAGGGGCAGAAGGGCAGATAAGAAGGCTCAGATAGGGAAGAGTGAGCAACACCCAAGTCATTTCTATTCTTACTCTTCCTTCTTGCTTCTTGCCTTTTCCCCACATATAGCCTCTTGATTCATCCTCTGCTGCTCTCTGGAGTAATTGATTTTACTGTTTGAGAGATCCAGTGAAAGCCAGACGATAGCGCCTAATTAGTGCTTGGTGTCACTGTCTTCCCTCTGCTGAGCTTGTAAAACGATCTGGCCCTTCTCTCCATGTTAATGACATTAACATTGAACTGATGCTCATTATGTTCTGTTATCATAAACCTGTAGTCTGTGGATGAGCGTTTACCACAAACTGTCAGACTGTGCTGAGCATCTCAGAGAAACTCTGGCTAAGGATGCATTTTACAGATAACATCTGTTAAAATAGTCTGAATCACCGAGGTTAATTTTTTTTAATGTAGTATACACCGATCAGGCATAACATTAATATAACTAACATGTGAAGTAAATGACACTGGTTATCTGGTGGGTAAGATATATATTAGGAAGCAAGTGAACATTTGTCTTCAGTGCTGATATGTTAAAAACAGGCAATATGCACAAAATTGTGGGTTTGACCATCACAAGGGTCGAACTGTGATAGCTAAAACTCCAGCTCTTGTTGGGTGTTCCCAGTCTGCACCAGTCATTATCTGTCAAAAGTGGTCCAAGGAAGAAATGGTGAGGAACCACTGACAGGGTCATGGGCAGCCAAGGCTGACTGATCCATGTGGGGAGCGAAGGATGCCTGTGTGGTTTGATCCAGCATACGAGCTACTGTGTCTCAAATTGAAGAGGAAGTTGATGCTGGTTCTGACAGACAGATGTCAGAAATCACAGTGCATCAGGTTCTTGTTTATGGGGCTGCATAGCAGGAGACCAGTCAGTGCTCGTGCTGACCCCTGTCCAACACAGAAAGCCCCACATTGGGCACGTTAGCATCAGAAGTGGACCACATAGCAATGGAAAAATGTGACTTGGTCTGATGAATTATGTTTTCTTTTACACTCCAGTGATTTAATATCTGTGACCGGAATAATATTTTACAGTGAAATGATATCTCTGCTTTCTCTAAATTTTATTGACTGCCAATATAATTTTCTTGCAAGGCTATTGCAATGCTTTAGCAGAAGTCTTTCTCCCACTCTATAGTGCATGAGAATTATAACTTCTTTATTTAGAGACAACCTTGTTGAGGGAGTCATGTCAGCATGGCTGGTTTTCTCCATCAATGGAGAATAAACTTGACCCTGACTTTCCAACCAAGCACCTGCAAAGTTTCAAGACTGTATCTTAAACGATGTCTCTTGACGTTAGCTGTCAACAGATTTACTGTTCAGACAATCTTAGCTGTCATAACTGGTGATTTTGTGTCATTCTTTACTTTTAATTTGAGGTTACTTGATGAACTAATGAACAAACTTGTCTGCAATACCTGTCTGGTGCTAGTTATCTGAAAAGATAGAAGAAATAAATCAAGCCAAACCTAGATTATTACTACCTCTGCTGAGGTGGTTATATTTTTTGGTAGTTTTCGCATGTGAGACATTCTGTCTGTAAACAAAGGTTTTGAATGAATTCTGATAAAAACTTTGTAGAGATGTAGACTGGAGTCAGCGGACTTAACAATCCATTAAAATTTGGCTCACGTTCACCAAGGTCTGTAATGTTCATTTAATAATTCTTTGGTTGAAAATGGACAAAAAAGCCTTAAAATGTAGAAACTATTATTCTTACTATAGTGGTGTTTATTGCCAACTTATAGAAAGTAACACATAAAGATATAAAGTATGTCATATTTGACCTTTGACCTCCCTTTCAAGGCCAATAGATTGATCTGAATGTCTAAGAGATAATAATGAGCTATATATAATGTGAGGTTATATATTAATTAAATGGCATAACAATTTGAATACATGTGCCATCTTCATGAATAAGTATGTATTTTGTTTGAGAAGCAAAACCAACCTGTGATCAAAAACTTTCCCCCCTTGATATTTTTCATTACTCATTTAAAATAATTTTACTAAATAATTACTTATGTTCCGTTTCCACATGAATAAAAAGTAATAAAATAATTATACACACAATTATGTCAAGTCTATTAAAATGGGCTTCAACAGGAGAAATAACAAAAGCCACTTTGCTCTAGTTTTTACTGAAATGCAAATTTCTAGAAGTAAATTTAAGAAGTACAAACAAAACAAAATGAGCAAAATACTTTACTGTTTTCTTATGAGTGATACAAGTAATGCCCGGCGAGAGTGAGTGCTAATGCAGTTTCCTTATTTTTCTATTTCTCATATACCTAATAAATCGTCACTGTGGGGAGTGGGGGATACTCCACCACACACGCAGGGGAAAAAGTCAGAAACCGTAACTCCCAAAGGCTGTTTTCACCACCACATTCGCAGCACTCAAACTGATAGCTGCCACCAACTGTAGCCTGCTGTCATGTAGTTGTCGCTGCTGTAATGTAGTATGTCAGCAGGGCTGGTTTACCGAGCGTCTCATTACAGGCAAATCTGTTATAAAGAGAATGAGGGGGGGGACCCAATAAAACAAAACAAGTGTCTTTGTGCGATAGTATCGCACCACCATGAGAACAGGGGCACATTTTTAAAAAGAAAAGTGAGAAACTGCACCTAGCTCTCCAGCCTGGACAGCAGGCTCCTAACATATAATCACGTTATTGTCAAAACACGCAACACCTTGACAAACTTTAGTGTTTCTTCTGGTCCTACACACACACACACACACACACACACACACACACACACACACACACACACACACACACACACACACACACACACACACACACACACACACACACACACAGAGCACAGCACAGCATTGACTGTTTCACTTAAGACGCCAAGAAATGGAAAAGGAGAAGTGGGTTACAGAGAGGAGAACAGTAGTCTCAGTCCTGCTGTCTTGTCAACATAATGAAGTCCCCAGGTACCTCCTCCGCAGCTCCCATCATTATTACTGACCACCTCACCCCGAAATATGACTTTACTCCACATTTTCCTTTGTTTCACTCCGACACCATCCCTTTAGTCACTGGAGGAATGTTCTCCTGATATTTATATATATATTTTTGTTCCTATTAATGGCTGAAGGTGAGCTTGTAATGCTGGATAAAAGCACATCGCTGTCACTGCTGTATGCTTTTTAGATGTTTTTATTCACAATGAGTCTGTTTGCTGCTTTAATTCTTTTTATTTTTATTTTTATTTATGTTTTTTTGGTGGAGATTTGCTTTTACATGCAGCTTGAGCACCGTGCCACTAAAACCTTGCCTTCCTGACTTCTGGGCAACAGCAAATTCAGGAGAGGTGCAACCAAATGTTTCATCCGGTTGCGTCCTGCCTTCATTTGACTATTTTTCATCTCCAGATGACATTTTAACACGAATGATTTTTCACGTGGCACGACCTTGAAGCTGTGCCGGAGTTATCGCGCAAGGAGATGGCAGCCGTGCAGACTGATGTGGCAAAAGGAGGGCGAGGTTTTTGCAGAGACAAGTGGTTTCTGGGTAAGAAAAGATGAAGAGGCTGCCAGCCAAGCATGGTGACCAGTCCATTAAAGATCAGTGTGAGGGGAGGAGCCGGGGGAGGAGAAAGGAGGAGAGAGATACTTTGATAAGTGTTGTGCCTGCGTTAACCTTGATGGTGGCTATAGCAGTGGGCTGATGCCAGTAGCAGGGATCTGTTTCGACTGGATTAGATTTTTTTTTTTTCTCTCCCTCTGGCGCTCCAAGAGAAGAAGCAAAAAAATCAATACTTGGGAGCACAGCATGACAGGAGCATCATTTCAGAATTGAAGTGGCTGTCAGGCATTGTCATTTGGTGACTTTTGTTCGCCATTGTACTTTTAAGCCCTCATTTTTCTCCCCCTCCTCGTCCTTTCACTCGTTTCTTCCCCTGCCTATTGTCTGAATTCCCCTGGTGACATTTTATGTTGCAATTTGAAAACTCGAGGGCAAGAGATCAAGTGCAAGAGAATCTCTCTGCAACCAATTGGTGGTGGTGGTGGACCGATTCGCCATCTACTTTTGTTTAGCAACCGCCCCCCTCCCTCCCTCCCTCCTTTCTCATTTCATCCCCTTGTCTCACTAGACCTCCATTGTGTTCCAGGAGGAATTTATTTGTAGTATATTTGCATTCTCTGATGCCAGACAAGGACAAGCCTGATGTCTCGCCTTCCTCTGGACAGTTTCTCTGCCCGTTCGTAAATGAAACCCTCTGGGAGTGCTTGTCGACGGATGTGAGAAATTGGAGAATCTCGTAGAGCAATAGGCCCAGCCTTGGCGCACTTGTATCCCTGACGTGCCACCAATGTCAAGAGATTGCAAATCAAGCGCTTTAATAATATCTCTGCTGGTTTTGTTCCTTCCTCCTGTTCTCCGTCAGAACCTCGAGACCCTGGCTTTGTCAGATGGCGTGTTGAAGGCTCGCCGTGGCACGGCAACACCACTAGACCTTTCTCTGTCACTCTAATTGATAAACATAGGGCTGATATCTTGTAATGAGCCTCCATTCTCCGGCCTATTATACTGGTTAACCCTCTCAACCCACAGAGGGAGAGAAGGAGGGGAGCCAAGGCATCATCTAACAACTACAGCATTTAGATAAAGCTGACACTAGTACAACGCTGCTGTGTAGATGTGAAAGTCTACTCCTCGTTTTCTAACACCCCCCCCCCACCTCCGCTTATTATTTGTAGTCAACACGGCACAAACACAATCTGTTGGCAGCCTCGGTAACATTTAGCAGCCACAGAAAGCTTGCGTGTTTGTTTTTCTCTCGTTATAAACTCTGCTTCAGCTGTGATTAAAATTCATGTGATTTTGTTTTGTTTTTTCTTTCTCACGCTTCATCTGTGCAGGTGCGTCTTGCTTATTTTCCACCATTGTGTGATTTTTAGAGATGATTGTTGTTTTTTTCACCCTCCAGTCACGTCTGGCTAGGCCATTTCCTTCCCCAAAACTCCAACACACATCCCTAGTTATTTATTTGAACTGTAGATGAATTGCGGGAGACACGACTCAGCGTAATTGACTCGATTAATGCCAGCCATTATCATTTCGTCTTCAACCAAGCTGTCTCCCTCCGGCAGAGCCAGCACCCACGTTGGCCCGACCCTGTCAGCCAGGCCGTGTAATGGAAGGTGCTGCCCATGATTACAATGTCGCAAGTCATAACGCTCTCACTGGCAGCAAGTTGTGCCCTGGTGGCTGTCTGAGTAGCAGGCAAACGGAGAAGAGTCTCCCATATTTCAACCCCAGCTGAGCATTTTTAACTCGGATGTCCTCGTCTCCCTCTCTCTTTTTTTTAAAGTGTGTTTTCTTATCAAAAATAATCACACTGACTGCTTTAGTGGCTCACAAAGAGGCATGATATGAACTAAAGTGGAAACAGAAAGTTTTAATTTATTTCTTATGTTTCTTTGGCATTCCTTGAAAGGAATGAAAGAACAGTCTGTTTTTAAAATGCCTCTGAATGCCTCTCTTCAGTTTCTGTCCTCTATCCTGTCAGTGCGACCTGTATGCGAGGGAAAGCAAGGTGGTGCCAGCAGGGAGATTTACTTATTCGCTCCAACCTTCATAATAGCATAACATAATAAGTCCTTCATAATACCCCGGCATATTCTCTGACTTCACATCAACGGTATGACCCCTGGAATTAACTGTGACTTGTCTTTTCCACTTAGAAGCAAACCAAAGTTTGGGTTTTAATGGCGCTACTTACATGCTGAGCTTTTTTTTAAAAAAAAATTTTGGTTGTTATTTTAAGGTCGAGTCTGTGAACTTGGCCTGTTCTCCCACAGACTTTGGCTTCGGATAGAAGCAAAGCCCATTACAGCATGGAGGGTTTGGGTGTTTGGGCAGGCTCAACACACAGGTGATGAAGTGTTTGTTTATGGTTATGAGTTTGAACCCAGCACCGCTGATTAGTACTGCAGACTTTACATGTCTCACACAGGAGCAGATAGAAGTAGACTCGTTGCAGGCCTGCTACTTGCTATCTGTATAAATGATGGAAACCTGCAAGGAGCTTAATGCATATAACTAAGTAGAAAATTTGGGGACTCACAGATTGTCCCAGATTTAAGGCACCCTTTTCTGTATGAAGTATAGTGACTAGGTCATCGTTCTAGGAAGGTCAGGGCCCCCTTTAATTCCACATAAAGAGACTTAGATTGATAATTAAGCAGCCCACAGAAAAGCCCCTCTGTGATTTATACCTATAGATTTTCTGTCAGATATGAAATGTTGTGCTTGAAATTGAAGAGGAGGGCCCATTATAAAGCGCTTTACCCTTAACTTTGAGAGGGCTTGTTGTATTTGTTCAGCCATGCTTTTGAGTTTAATAGTTACTGTATGACTGCTGCACTAGTCAGTCAGTTTAACGCTAATCTAAAGGTGGTCGATAATAAACAGTCCTATATCATACCCAGACTATGCGATTAATCATGCAATACAAAGCCCATGTTCTTCTTCTTCTTTGTTTTTTGACTTCTCATCATCAATATGCATGCCACAGTAAGTCACGATTGCAGCCTGAATACGCTGTAAAAATTGGTTACGAAAGCTCCAAACACTGTTTCAAATTATAGCCCCTATTGTCAGAAGGTGTTTTAGTTTCAGCATCGCTGCCAAGTTCAAAGGCCCGTTCTGATAACAAATTCAGACAGAGAAAAATGTCCTCCCTGTGCATTGTAGGTATCGTGTGATTTGGTGTGCTGGAGGGCATTAGAAAATACATGTCCACTGTTATTAATCAACATGACACGAGGGCAGAAATGACCCCCTGTGCTTTTCATTTGGTTCTATTCAGAGTAGAGTTTCTGTATGTGAAAACACCATTGTGCTCATATCTGTGTGGTTTTTGTTTGTGTTATTTACACACAAGAGCACGGTGTAATGTGTGGCACATGCATGTGTGATTTTTGTTTTGTTTTGGGGTTTTTTGGCGATGTGCACTTTATAGATTATGCTAGGGCATCGTTATTAATGTATGTGTGTTTGTTTTCCCTCTCTTTTCCAGTCTAGCTGTGCTCAGTACGCAGCAGACAAACGTGATGAGGAGAAACTGTGCGACCACTTAATCCGTGCGGCCAAGTACCGCGACCATGTGACAGCCACACAGCTCATCCAGAAGATAGTCAACATCCTGACTGACAAACATGGAGCCTGGGGCGGCTCTTCCATAAGGTAAAACAAAAACTGTGGTTGTGTAAAGACTCAAACAGAGCTGTGCTCCGCTTTCAAATAAGATCAGATTAGACGTATTATAAAAATGTTTTTATTTATTTCCCCCCTCCCTCACGCTTATATTCACACAGTATACTTTAGCTAGTCCATTATTAATCCATTATTTTATTTAGTGTGTGTGTGTGCGTGAACATGTTTTTTGTCTCATCATTATGTTTTCTTTTTGATAAGCCCGTATAATCGTAAGAATCAAGAAGCAACATTATTACTTTAATTTCATAGAAATGCCTTCAATTGCATCCAGTTGTCGGGCTTGAAAATTATTCAAATCGCCATTATGGTTTTAATCTCATTATCTTTAATCTCAGCCACCAGTACTCATGACTTTGATTAAATTAGATTTGCAAAGGTGAAAATGTCAGCCG
The DNA here is from genome assembly GCF_964374335.1 of Astatotilapia calliptera. NCBI lineage: Eukaryota > Metazoa > Chordata > Actinopteri > Cichliformes > Cichlidae > Astatotilapia > Astatotilapia calliptera. The sequence continues at coordinate 27,086,261 of NC_137427.1, read as the reverse complement.
CGGGTTGAATGATGCATTGATTCGGGGGGAGAGATGAAAGCCATTTGAACAGCTCAGTTCCCATTAAGAACAGAGGGAACCTTATCCTCTGTGTTTGTTTCGCCAAATAGGCAGCACAGTCCAATGCAGCTATTCCCTAATGATGGCTGTTTGTGCAGGTAGTGTGTAATGGCGAGCTCCAGAGACGGCTGCTGGCTCACGCTTGTTAGGCTGCACTAAGTCTCCAGGGACTCGTCTGGCGAGGGTTAGTTTGCCGTTGGATCAGGAGTCTATCTCTCGCTGCCTTTGTTTTCCTTTTCTATTTGTTTCTGTTTCATATCGGCATCAGGTTATGGTGTATTATTTGTCATATTTTTCCTGCCTTGATCCAATCTCCCCCTCTCCCCTCCTTCCATCGCGCTCTCTCTCTCTTTCTCTCTGTTTGTCTCTATGTGTACTCACACAAGGCTGCGCCATTTAATATGGATATTGTGTTCTACGAGCTCTGGCTAGAAAAGTCCCCCATTACCGCTGCTTTATGCCGCTGTACTATTGATGGTTTTCCTAATGGCTGCCGATGGGCGCAGGGAGCCATTGGCACTGAGCCTTGGAGTGCAGCGCTCTTTTAATAAATCACAATCAGTCTTGTGCCATTACATCAATATTTTTGGTCAATTACTGTGAAGGTCAGGTGGTGCAGCTTCGCACCAGAGCCGATGGTATGTGGGCATAGGAGAAACATCTGGTGCTGCAAATCTCTGAAAAAAAGAAAAAAGGAAACGATGAATGTGGGAAAAACAAACAAAAAACCCCTTCTGCACACCTGTATACCGGCAGGCTTCCTAATAAAAGATTTTCTTCTTCTTTATTTTTAATTTCATATATACACACAAAGCATGTGGTGCAGCATCATTCCTGATGGTAAATAAGGAAGGGGGGAGGATGGATTCACCCAGTGAAACCCGCAACCTCTTTTCCAGCTGTGAAAATGAAATCCAGGAACACAAAGACAATACGCAGCTATGATTGCGTCCTTTTTGTTGCATGGGTGTTAAAAACTGTAGGCTGCCTGCTCACATGCCATAAAACCGTATTCCCCAAAGTTTCCATTCAATAAAGGGTCTGAAAATGAAAATATTATTTTCTCACAAGCTGATGGGAATTGTTGTTTCCTCACGGCAGGCATCTAATATCTTGTGACACAGTGTGACCTGCCTGAATGCAATTTGTGTCTTAATATCCAGCTTACAGCCGCCCTGGCCTCTGGAGAAAAGAGGTGTTAGGTGATTTTCCTTTTTCCATTCCCCTCTGCTTCTTCTCTGTCTGCAGTTCTGTCTTTCTGTCAGTCTTTCACCACATGTAGTTCCTTGTCCCCTTTTCCCTCACTCTTTGTCCTTTTGCTCTTTCTAGTTTCACACCCACTTCAGTTGTATCACTGAGTGTCCGAGGAGGAATCCTTTCACCAGACAAAGGGTGTCTATCTTTTTTTTATGCCCTTGTCTGTCATCTAGTTTCAAGACAAAGACAGATCCACGGTCAGACAGATAGGTTGACTACCTGTTCATCCATGCATTTGTGTCCCAGCACCTTGAGACTCAGGTGTACAACATGTCAGCCTGCTGTCTTTTTAAGAGAGGAAAAAGTAAATGAATAGCTAGCAAGATGATCACAAATGAAACAACTGTCAGATATCCTTCTTTTTTTCCTTTTTTTTGCTCACTCCACTTTTCCCCTCCTTTTTGGAGCTTGGGTCCACCGAGCATCAAGCCTGCTGTGGTGTTTATTTGGGTCAGGAATCATCTTTCATGTATATGACACCTAGACAAAGTCGACAGACAGAGGGGAGATGAGGGCAGATGATGGAGAACGCCAACTCGCGGTCTCTGGGGACAGACACTACTCTCCTCTTTTTCCCCTCTCATACCTTCTCTTTATTGCATTCTAATAGGCTGACTAATGTACCATGGAAATTCACTCTGGATGCTGGAAGCAGGGAAAGTAAAAGGAAGGTGGCTGCAGCTGGAAAAAGATTGTGTGATGTAGAAGAAGTGTGCATACTTTTTTTTTTTTAACCAGAGCAGTTGTTTATTGATGTCACCAGTCTCTCTGAGACAAATGCAAACATTATTCAAGTTGCACGTGCAAGCTTGCAATGGTATCCTTTTATTTCCACTTTACTTCAAAAATCCTCACCTACAGCGAGCCCCTCCAGACACACACACACACACACACACACACACACACACACACCTTGAGCACCGACTCCTCTCCCTCTGCTCCTCCTTCCTCATATAAGCAGCTCATTTTCTGCAGCACCGCTGCTCTAATGGACGCCCTTAGGCTAGAGGCTTCCCAGCCAAGGGACATCCATCTTTTGGCATGTCACACTCCCGCCCGGCAAAAAATCTTTGTGATGTGCACTCCAATTTTTCTTCAGTAAATCAAATCTTCCTTCCTTCAGAAAGATGAATGCTTTAGGGTTGGAGTGTTATAGAGAAAATCAATGCCGGCAAAATTGAAACAGTATGCCCCCGTATTGATCGGCCTTGTGAGATCGAAAACCAACAGCTTTGTAACTGTTCCAGTGGACAGTTAGCTGACCTGTAATGGACAAACTATTGATATTAGCATTACTATTTTATCTTGTGCTACGTCATTTCACCAGTGCACTGTTGAGGGGAAAGAGGCCGGAGCTTAACATTCCCAGAAAAGCTTTTTTCCCTCCTTTTTAGGCAGTGATACATCATGACATGAGACGCACAAAATGCCGTGGAGACACTGGCATGCCACTTCAGTTGTTAAATGATTGGATTTATTCCAGTTTTGCTTTGCTTCAGCTGTTATGGTATGGGCAGTAGTATTGTGTCTTATGTTAATGCTGTTTGAGCACAGGCACAGTATTTAGTCGTCCTCCTTCATTCACGACCACAAACCTCTGCTGCTTGTTTTTTAAATTTAATGAGATCGAACTAGTTTTAGATTGAATTAACTAACTTTCTGAGCACAGATGATGGTCAAAATTTCCTGTAGCCCAATCAAAAATCACCACATGTGATGAATGCTTTTTGTCACGTTGTCAGAATGGAAAACTGAGAAATCAGAATAACCAGTGTTTTTTGTTTGTTTGTTTGTTTGTTTTGGCAGTGTCTACTTGAGAAGCACTGAAATAAGATGCCGAATACAAATCTCTGAATTACAATAAATTCTTATGACACATAGTTACTGTTACTACGGTGAGAACGTTCACGTTCACATTTTATTTATTTGTTTATTTCAGTAAACGACCGCATGAGAAGCTGCGACAGCCAGATTAATCTCCACTCGTACGCTTTCATTCCAGACTTAAATCACAATTATGATACATAATACTGAATGTAATGCATGTGTTAAAGCTGAGGTCTGCACAGTGTCTGCACTGCGTTGCGTGCTCGCTTTATGGACACACTGTACATTAAGGCTGCACTGGTACTGTGGATGCAGGGCTGAAAAAGGAAATGGGACTCTGGCATGTCATTGGAGATTATAACCATAGGAAACAAGAGCATAACAGTTTAGAATACACTGACTCTCGGAAATGCGTGACACGAGAGGGGCAGGAAGACGGGGAGAGAGAGCGAGATGAGGAGAAGGATGAAACAAAGCACTGGAGAGAGAGAGAGATCTGTTACAGGAGGATCAAAAGTTTAGATGGAGACAAAGACAAGATGGTGGAATTTCTCTACACCATCCTTCCATCCTTTCACAGAGCCATTTAGATGATCGATTTTGCAAATCTGAATGTTAAATGTTGAGCGAGTACATAGCTGTGTATCTATCAGACACCCCGATTTGCTTTGTGTTTGGATAAAGAATAAACAGATCATACTTTATTGAGTGATTTTTAAAAACTATTTCCAGTTGGATTACGTTTTGCAATCCAAATTTATTATTAAATCCAAAGCCAAAACGGGTTGGCTTTAACATTTCATTTAAAATGGGATAAGCCCTAAAATACGACTGCGTTGATTTATATAGGGAAAAACCGTTTCCTTGTGTAGAATTAGCTACTAATTTTTAACTGCTAATGGCCTTTTGGTTTGCTTATAAATACTCGGGAGTCTAAACACAAACATGACCCAATGTACTGAGCTTTGGCAGCTGTAGCGGTGCGTAGCTTCCATGTCGTCTGAGGCAGAGACAGTTGTTTCCTTTAGTCCAGGTCCTGACTCCTTCAAAACCAATTAGTTGGGGCTCGAGTTGTGGTCATCCATCTGCCTTCATACAGCCATAAACATATAGCATAAACATACTACGCGAAGCAATACAAGGCTGCCTTCAGCTATGTTCATCTCTGTAAACGAGACGCTCTGTAGCGCACAGACGGTCTCCAGCACCCAAGTCCTTAAACGGGTTTAACATAAAAACCTCCAATTCATTAATCACTGACTGCGACGTGCGTCTGGCACTTGGACAAAAAGGATGTTCCTTAAATCTCTGGGGAAGCTGTTCAAGTTTGACAGACATGCGTTCCATCAGTTACATAAAATAACGTGCCACGAAGGCCCTACCATGCAGTCTGGCTCATAGATATGAATTAGAATATAGCCTTAATGATAACATTTACCTCTACTGTATATACACTACAGTGGCTGGGCCTGTAAGGAATAGTAACAACATGTCATGGTGAAACATATTAACAGCTGATGATGTCCATATGTTACCATGGTTAAGTGAGGCGGTATAGACCGAGGCTCAAAAAACTACACTTAGATCACTTAAAATGACAACAATAGGATATTGGTTAGGTCGAAATGGGTATTTTTAATCATTATCATTTAAATTATTTTTATTATTATTGTTTTATTTATTTTTTTAAAAATGTAGTGTAGCGGTTACACATCATGTCTGAGCTGGCCGCATACTGTATATGCACCTATGACACAGCTTTCCTTAGCATGTCATTTAATGTGCAGGTGAGAGAGAATAAGAGGTACACCTGTACACACCAATTGACTTTGCACCTCACTTGAAGTTGTGTGTGGGTAATACAATCGCAGTGCAGCCCATGAATGCTAAAAAAAAAAAGCAATAAACATGTCCTTCATGTCCTTCATGTCCTATCACAAATGGCTAACTTAGAAAAAAAATATTAACACTGTTTCTATCCAGTTGGCTACATAATAAAAGGCAGGCTGCAAGTTCAAACTTCAAGGCATTTCCAGCAGTGGGACGCATCACCAGAGGCATTTCTGCTACAGGCTGTATGTAAAAGATGGAAGTAGCCATTGTGGTGTCACGTGTTGGTTTGCAAAGCCTGAATCGGAGCCTTTTCACAGTTTTCTTCCTTTTATTTTGAAACTAATGTGAAGAATTTGGGGGAAGATCTTGCTCGCCACATCCAGGATCCATATAGGATATCAGCTTTTCAGTCACACAGTAAAGCATGCTTTATCTGTGGTTCAACTCAAATGGGGATCAGGTATTTATTTAAACAATGAACATCACTTTTTTTCCAGTGACGCTTTAAAGCTAAGTAATATTTACTGCTTGAATCTAGCTTTTGAACTCTCCCCTTGCTAGCCATGAAAAAGTATTCACGTTTAAGGCACTTCCATATTTATTTCACTTTTCAGACCCATCTTTTATATACAGTTTATCAGCGCAGCATTGCTGCTTCTCTGCCTGCTACAGTCACCCACTCTGGTCGCATCATAAGATCAGACTGCTCGAGGCAAGGTAATTAGCATGCTAACTTTAGTAGCTATTTCTGCAATAAAATACACAGACATCAGACACAATGTCACGCTCTAATTTCATCACTTTATCACTTTATCTTCAAGTCCTTGCTTTTCTCTAACTTCCCGGTATCGTAGAAATGTTCGGGACTGCCAGTTGGAAGTATGACAGAAGGTCACGATACCAGAAAGAACAATTACACCACCCCTAGCTTCCTGCCTCGCTGCTCACAGCCAGGCAGGATTCAGTAGCAACTATCAGATTTATGAGTTTCATATACCTTAAGAAAGTATATGGCCTTGGTGGAGCAAGGTCACGATAAAAGGGTGCTGATCAATATCTGAATGAAAAGCCATTTGGGAAGTTTTTAGGGCTTTTCCCCTCCTTTCTCCCTGGATGCAATATCTGCAGAGTATCGATTGTTCCGGGGCCAGTAGTTAGTCAAAGGCTATCTCCTTTGACTAACCCCTTTGCAGCGTGTCAGCCCCCCTTCTTCCTCTTGATAGATTGGTATGCTTCCAGCCACTGTAATTACACCATGGGACCAGCAGGTCATTTATTTTGCTACTTTCAACATTCCCCCCCCCCCATCCAAAAAAAATTGCCTTTATCTTTAGAATCCAGCACTTTGTCGTGCAGCTATAGGAGAAGAAAACGACACATAAAACAACAAGGTTCCCTCCTATAGAAAGGGTAGTATTGTGAAGACGAAGGATTGCCTTTACTTGTAGATTTACTTCACAGCCCCTGTGTCTGAGTTCAAGTTCAATCCGGATAAGTTTGACGGGTAAGCTCGGCGACGTTTAGAGTTAATTCTAGTTATTAATGCTGATACTAATATTAATGGGCTGAATTTTTAAAACAGTGGTTAAAAAATAAAAACAAGACTCTAACCGTATCTTCAGGGACTTCTTATTACTGAAGCATATTCAGGCTCAAACACTTCAGTCCACTTTGATAAACCTGTATAATCTAATTTAAAACTGTAATTCTTCCATAAATTGTTATTTTGCAATATGATAAAAATGATAAAATATGTATTTGTAAAGGGTAAATTTATGTGTGCACGTGCTGATGTTAATTGCATTTTTTTCCCTTCTCCAAATCGAGATAACTAACAGGGTCATTATAGTTACTGCTGCACTTGACACACACATGCACACACTCTGGATTATCAGTGGTGTAATGCACGCAGCCATATGATGGAGAGAGGGGAGGAGGTGCTCGTGAATAGGCGACAGCACTACATGAGGTTGTCGAGTGTTGTAGTGGTTCTTTGGGGCACTGAAGGAAAAAGCATAATAGACCTACTGTCTACATAGAGTGGAAAAGAGAGGAGAACATTTGCTACTAAGTTTCCCAAAAGATTGTTTGTAATTTGGTGTAATTTAAACGTAATAAACTGATGTATTATTTTAGAATTTTCCTTTTTTGTCCCGTAGAATTTGAAATCACCTGCCTTGTTTTGTTGCTTTAAAAGGAAAAGTTTTAAAACTGATATTTCACAAATGTCCTCTGCTTTTTATTTTAATGTCAGGCTCCTGAGTTAGTTTTGTCGTTCAAGGTGCGAGGTTAAACATGACCCCAAGTTTGTGTTATGAATGGGGACCTTCAGACTCCTTTGGGGGGGGAAAGCCCTTTTCCTCAGACTTCCTATCTCAGCTGACCTTGAGCTTCTCCCCTATGTTTTTCTTTGGGGGAGCGGGTGTTAGAAATGTGGGTACGTGTTCAGATTTGTCACAGCATTCAAGATCAGCTCTGAAAGCTAGAGGTCAGAAGATTATTACAATGGGACAGTAATGGCAGAATTATGCAACTCCGGTCCAGTGGATGCCCTCATTACCTAGCAGTACTGATGATAAATGGCCTTAAATGCATGTTGTCAAAATGGCAGGAAAAATGTGACTCTTCATCAAAAATACAGATGGTACCACTTCATTGCTGTCACAGTGGAAGTCTGCGGATGCTATTTAGTATGTATTTGATATTTAGATGATACTTATCAGCAAAAAAAAAGGAGCTGAAGCTGGGAGCAGAAGCTGGACGGGTTTCCTTTAAATGTTTTCACAGCACGGTAAACGATCCTGTCTTTGGTCAATATTTACCGCTTTACTAATCCAGCACTTTTCCTTTTACGTCCCATGAAATCTGATATAATTAGTGTGTAATCATCTAGCCTTTGTTGGTGAATTTACTCTGAGTGTAATTGCTGCTAATTGGAAGCCTCACAGTAAGCTGATGGTAATTAGGGCTTGATTTGCATTATTTCATTTGGCTGCACTGCATTGTGGGGAGTCTGCAGCCTTTTGCCATCCACCCATGGGAGTGCTTTGATCCTCACAAGCTGGTGATGTTGCAGAGATGCAATATCATGCTCTCTTTTATCAGATCACTTTTTGAAAGCTCTTTGATGAATTGGAGTTAATTGGAAGGAGTGGTAGCGGCTTACGTTGTGCCAGTAATGAGAGCTTGAGCGCTCTGGTGTGCTAGGGAGTGAACCCTAGGGTGATAAAAGCAAAGCAAGTGAACATACAGGGACTTTTCATAGATGTTAGGTAAGGAATTCACCCACATTGAAGGCTTTTACCTCTTTTTTTCCCTCTCTAAACATATTAATATTCTTTAATTAGATACGTTTTAATAATTTTCTCATTACGGCCCTCGTGTAATGTTGGGTTAAGCTTATATTAAAAAAAGACAAATTAAATGACTTTATACTGTGATTAATAGTAAGGATAGGCAAGATTACATGTGCACTGTCATTTAAGGGGATGAGATGGAAATGTCGTCGTGTCTGTGACCCTGGTATCACCTCTGGTGAATCTGGTAAACAACATTAGCAGAGGTAAATTAACATCCACACATGTAGATGGTGTCCTGTACACCTCATTGTAGCGGGAAGGATAGGCATTGATGCACATGTAGAAAATCACTCCGGCAAGACTTAATCATGCCAAACAATTTCAGCGGGAAGGTATTTGGCCCTGTTTCATTTTAATTTGAGTCTGGAGAGCCCGTCGAGGCGATCGCTGCCACCGTTTGACAAAGAGCCAGTCCTCCAGCAACCAGTCCTCAACATGACAAATCCTCAATCTTCTTCGCTCTCTCCCGTTTCTTCTAAACACATGGTTTATGCAAATCAAAGCAAAATGATCTTGGGGATAGCAGCAATGTTTGAGCAATTTGAGGGCTGCCAATAGGAACTGGCATTAATATAAAATAAGCAAGGGAGGAAAATCTCCGGTGCATATGCAGGTCTCATTGACTGTATCCAAATGAATTTAGCAGAAAGGTTATGAATGACTGTTTGTGGCAAAGTGCAGTCGCTTGTGGTGATATATGAAAGTAGATTCACTCTGCGTGTCACGCACGCTGTGGTAAAGGTCATTTTATCATTTACATACCGTTTTTAATAGAAACCTGTGCGAACCTAGATTTCTCCTGCCTCTTTATTCATGTTCACCCCTAAAATGTAGAAAATGCTAAAATCAAGCAAAACATAATAGCGTCAGGAAGGCAGTTGGATGATTATTATTATTTTTTTTGTATTTTCATATTTTAAAATAAAATAAAAAACAACAACAAAAACTGAAAATAGCAGCCCAAAAAAGCCCCAAAATAGTCCTCATTTCTCCTTGTCTTTAAATCCTGAATGCTGGCACAGAGCTAACTGTACTATCAGACTTTAAGGACTCGCAGACAGAATCTATTAACATGTTTAAATGCCACATTTATTAATAGTAAATAGGTACTTAGAAACCCAGAAATATCAGTAGTTTATGATTATTAATAGAGAGGGCATTATTCAAAATCTAAATCTTTATTTTGATTTTGGTACAATAAAATCAAAAGGACCATAAAGTCATATGCAGTCCTATTCAGAAAGTGTCAGCACATCTTATTAAACTTTTTTCCCATGGGCAAAATTTTTAAGAAGAGAATTTCTAATAAATAAACAGTATAAAAATATAAATATATATGTGTGTGTGTGTGTGTGTGTTACTGTATGTTGCCTAATTAAACTCTGCCTACTCACTAAGGGGATTATGGGTTAGTGAAGCATGCATGTGTAATAGTCAATAAAACAAAGTAAACAAAAGATATCCAGACTTAAAGGGTTAAGTTATGTATAAAAAGGGAAAAAAACACTTTGTATTTGGTTGAAATCACAATATTTGAGCTGGGAATAAGTGTTATAGACCTTTTATGGACAAATTCTTTCAAAACATGTTTAAATATTGTAATTTCACTCAACAGCCATCATATCGAGATCCTTAAATAACTTTGATTCTTGATTTTTATTTGGGTAGACGCCACTTGTGTGTGTATACATGGGAACAGTTAATAGTAGAAGAGGTAATATAATTCACTTAGCCCTCCACTTTTCTAAACTTCCCCCCCACAAATAAGCATTTCATTAATCCTGATGCAACCTCTTCATACTGACTGAATACGTCTCACAATTAAAGCATTTATTTATTATGTCACCTAACCGTGCCAGATCTACTTGGACTCGTCCTTTGTTTTGATGTAAATGGAGAATTAGAAGTAGCACAACTGAAATCTTAAAGAGCCCAACTAGTAAAATATTTCCTCGCAGTGGCGTTGATGGTTTGTGTTGAGTTGATTAAATTGGAGGGGTAGCTGTTCTGTTTACAGATTAGAGAGAAAAATCGGGGCTACACAAAAGGAGAAACTTGCACTCCATTTGTTCTGTGTGTTGGTAAACTTCCATCCAAAGATGTTTTTAAAAAAAGGAAAAAAGAAAGAAAAGAAGGTAAATAGAATTTACAGCCTCGCATAAAATTCTTGTGCAGTAGCCAATGTGGTCCACATTAGAAAAGCTTAGCATGGCTCAACGTTTCCTCCATAACGCACAAACACACAGCCCCATGTACGGCTTGAAAGCACTGGTGTATACAGCATGAAAGTACTGCTCATACTTGAAATCATGCACGCAGACGGCCTCTGATTCTCCCCCACTTTGATCAGCTGCTGGTGCTCACTTCCGGCTTAACGAGCGGGCCTTCCAGACACCTTTTTATGACCGAACTAATTACTAATTACACAAGTGGTTGGCGCGAGCCACAGCACAACGTGGGCCCTTTTGTTATTTTAATTGTTGTTATTTTGAAGAATGGTGCTTCAGTAAATTCTGCCAAGGATACCAGAGGAGGATGGATGAGCCCTGAATAATTTATTATCTTTGTGGAAACACACTCAGCTTGTGTTGGGGGGGGGGGGATTGCATAGTGCTGTACATCTCCATTCTTGTTATAGCGGCGCTCGTATTGGGGATTGATGACGAGGTATCTTTCATCGTACGTCCACCTCTTCTAGCAGCCTATCATTAGGGCTTCCACTGTCGCCTCTGCCCTGGATGAATATGAGTGGCAAACGCAGTCCGCTCCATGCCGTAACTAATTACTCCAGGCAATGGTTCCCCCTCCTGATGGATTAATGTGTATTGTGTGAACTGGACAGATCCCCACCTTCCATGAGATGAGAGACGAGCCCATCCCGATTCAGAGGCGCTTGCACAACCTTGATAATTATTTCCATAGATGAATGAAATTGCAGGCGGGATGATGAAGTGGCCATTTGCGTGCGGGGGCTATCACATGCAAACATAGAGCACAGGCTTTGTCACCACTGAGAAATCTGGTCCTGCACAGATCTCTGTCCCCAGCGTCGGTCTAGCTTGCATTCAGCACACACACGCTCGCTTTCAATTCACAGCTCTGAATATACAACATCAATATTCATTTTCTCCAGTTTTTGGTTTCATGGCTAAACATTTTCATGCATTATTTCTATCTACTCTACTATAAATATATGCCGAACAGCTGCCACTGTCCACTTGTCAGCCGTTTGAGACTGATTTTTTTCCTCCCCTTTTTAAAAAAAATCTAGATAAATCAAATAATCAGTGGTTTTCATTAGCTAGGGCGTGCAGGGTTTTAAAGGACCTGCTTGGAAATTGTATTTATTTTCTTGCGTATAGCTCTTTTCCCTTTTAGAGGCCCCTGTGTGATCATTGGTGTTGGACTGAAGATTTGTGAGGAGCTCCCGGCCGGAGCGGCGTTCAGTAGTAGATCGCATAAAGCATGCTGGGGTTCTCCCGTCGTAGCCAAACCATAAACCGTGTCTTCCTACAACTTTAACCTTCGCACAATTCACTTCAGCCTCTTATGAGCAAAAGGTTTTTATAAATTTTTACTTCGTAATGTTTAAGGATTGCTTTTTGTCATCACTGATGACTTAAAGTAGACTTGGTTTTACTGGCTTCTAGGATCAACATAGTCAAAGATGTAACATGTAAATGTAATGAGAGCAGATGGATTCTGCTGATTAATAAGACGTATTTTTCACACACCAGAGAAAACATTTACATTACCTCACTAACGGCGAAGCAGCTCTCTAAACTCAGTTCAGTGACATCAGCGTAATGCCAGATGAGAATTTCTATACTTCCTAATTTTTCCCCTTTGAAACATTTAGTTCAAGAAAAAGGACTATTTGACTTGAGTCAGTTAGGATTTAGTTTCACTAAATAGCCAACAACATGTTATTTTTTCCTCCAGTCTGAGTTTTTCATCATTACATTTAAACAGTTACAGTTTTTCTTGCTGCCTAGTTACCAAAGGAACTGATTTCCTAATAAAAAGAAGAGAAATAAAAGCACCTAAACAGAACAAAACGACTGCTGCGACGCTTTGTTGTGCCTTCAGTCTCTTGATTTTACTAATATTTTAAATAATAAAAATAGAAGTTCTTATATAGCCTGCGTCACAGTCCTCATTAAAAGTTAACACTTTCCTTTCCTTGAGAGCAGAATAATTACTGATCAGTTCTGGTAAAGGATGATGTACTTCGGGGACAAATATTGAACTCATAGACATTGATTAATATTGGTAATGCTAACCATCCTAGTTTTTGTAATGGCCTTTCCGTATCATGCTAGCTATAACTCTGACAAGAGGTGTCCTGCTGGGCTTGGGATGAGCCTGGAATGAAAGTGCGTGCCACAACAGTGTGTGCAAAATGATCGCACTGTCGTTTACTCTTTGAACTGTGATGGCGCACACTTACTCAGCTCCTCTTCCCAAAGAGCGAATCAAAAGAGGGGGATAAAACTAAAAAAAGAGAGCACCTTTGCTTCTGGGATGGAGAGCCTCATTGTCAGGGGCAGGGATACAATAATGTGGGATTTCAGCTTGTGTGTAAGTGAATGTTTTTAAAGACAAATTCTAAGAGTTTGGTGGGGGGGAGCCCTCCAAACACAATGCTGGCTTTATGTATGCTTGCTCGGACCAAGTGCTAATGCTGGGTTGCTATACCATGCTGGCTGGTAATTGCTAACACATGTGCTACCTCTGTCTCGTTGCAGCAGGCCGAGGGACTTCTGGCGCCTAGACTACTGGGAGGACGATTTAAGACGGCGACGTCGTTGCGTCAGGAACCCCTTTGGATCCAGTCACTCAGAAGCTACGCTCAAAGCTGTGGCTGAACATGGTCAGTCTCATCCACCAGGTTTTTGTGCCCCCCCCACTCCCCCGCCTGTTCATAGCACAGTCTTTCTTACTCATTTGGTGGTAGCACGAGCTACAAGGCAATAAAAATTAGTCCTCACACTGCAATAAACGATTTATTGTACCACAAAACGGAGGAGAAGAAAAACACCCACATTTGAATTTCACACACAGGTAATTTCATACACAGCCACCCATTATGCAAAACCGAACTACCGCCTTCGTATTGGCTTGCTTTATTCAGAACATGTTTAACTGAGATGTTGTGGATAACATGACGTATTGAATTTTATTTATTCTTTTTTTTCTTGGCTGCATAACAGTGGCTGATATAAGTGGTAAGTAACATTCACTCAGCCTCATATTTTCTTTTTTTCACCTTTCGAATGAAGGATCACTGTCGGATTTGAACTTTTCATTTCAGGAAGATTTTTAGAGTTGAAATTAAATGTATATAATTTTTCATATTAATCAAACCATCCATTAGGTCCTTGTTTGTTTTGGTGTTTGTTTTTTTTGCTAGCCTTAAAAGAAGCCACACCCATTAAGATAGAAGTGTTTGATCACAGGATGAAGGTGATCGGTCAGAACAACTTTGTGTCCAATCACTCAACCCACTAAAGGAGAACACAGACCCCAGCAATGCCAGCAAAACCCCCCCAAACATGATAGAACTCCTGTGCTAAGACTTTGGCTTTTGCTATTAATTTGTCACTAATATGTGTAAGTCATGTCTAATATTATTTAACAGTAAACATTGTGCCGGTCCTTCAAGTTTATTAGAATGGTAGCAAAAACGCAAATTGGAGTTGAAGAAAGGCCTCAGTTACTGATAATTTTACATGGTCTGGGATAATCAGTTCTGACAGTGAACACCAACAACACTGACTTCTTTTTTCCTTTACCACTATAATGTAGACCCCCCCCCCCCCCCCCCCCATCTTTGTCTGATTACAAGATTAGTTATCAGCTAACAGCAGAGTCTAAGTCATACATTCCTGCAGGAAAAAGTGCATATAATCCTTCATTTTTTGCAAGTATCCAGCTCATCCCTGGCGTTTACATCAAGATTAACCAGCACAATCAATTGCCTTCTCCTAAAAAAAATAAAATAAAAAAATAGAAAGATGGACATTTCCGAGCCAAAAATGTCCTCGGTGTGTCACCTGCAAAACTACCCTTTAAATGCGTTATCATTCTTAAAGACAAATGGCAGGTGTGACAGGATTCAATAAGAATACGATCTAAAAGCAATAAATGTTTGGGAACCCCGGATCCTGGGAGACCTCTGCTCTGCAGTAATGGCTGCAGTGTGGAGGCAGCTGGGGAACGAGGCCAGAGTCCAGCTGGTTGCTGTTCCTCTGCAGCAATGCTCCAAATTTTTACTTTCTGTTTGAATTCCTCAGTGTTTTCCCTTCAGCTAAGTAACGGCAGAGAACAGACATACTCATGCTCTATCGTTGCCTTTTTAAAAAACATTTTTTAGTAGAGGAAAAGACATTCACATGGAAGGAGTTCCTTATGTTTTGGTTATTCAGGTATTCGGTCTGGTATTCTGCTATATCTAAAATAATTTCAGCTCATGTGCTCTATACATCCATCACTGGTGGAAGAAGACAAATTCCTGCAAACAATATTTAGTTTCAAAGTCAAGCCTGTGTAAAAATAGCCAGCGGCCAGTTTTGGAAAGACTGCGCTGCCTCCTGAGAGTATACTACCTGGATAAACTATGGGAATATATCATTAAAATAACTCTTTGACAGTGAAGCCTGACGGCATACATTTTCTGATGTAACCTTTTGTCTTGTTTTAGTCGACCCGACATTTGTTACGGAAGTGCAGCTCGGGATGAGAACGCAGGGCTGAGTTTTCAAACAGAGCACAAAGGTCATATCTGGCTGTAATTATATTCATCAGATGCAGAAGGGAAAATGCAGTCTCGCTCCCTAAGAAAATATTTAGCATAAGATCAAGCCTGAATTTACCCTCATTTGCTAGCTACCTGTGGCAGTGCTTTTCACATCTTTCACATAATCAGAAAATTGGAAGCAAAGAGGGGGAAAAATGCAGTTTTTACTTGTTGATATATTCTAAAAGCATTTTATTTTCCATTAATCATGCTTTGCTCTTAAGATTGGGGAAATATGTGCAAAAAAAAAAGCATTTCTGTGTTAAAGATATAGACAACTGTTATCATTCATACAGTGCCAAGATGATTTCCACAGGAGAGTGTGTGGCTGCCAGTAGGGCTTGAGTAGGCTGTTATGTATTTACAGCTGGAAAGAACCATCTTTTCTAGGGATTGATTTGGTCTGGTCCCGGGCCCGTGTACCAGAGGTGGCAGAGTAAATACCTGAAGACTAATGTCTCTGTTCTGGTAATCAATACTCGCCTCATGACCACACTCCTGGCTACGCTCCCGTTAAAAACAAATTTGTTAATTCTGACAATTTAATTGCCACGACCATGCATGCCTTGTGTTGTATAAGCAGGTAGTTGAACCTCTCAGCGAGGGAAAAGGGGTCCTGGAAAGAGTGTAACCAGTTGGGATTTATGTACATTTCTGCTCCCTGCGTGATGAGTGATGAGGTTGAAGTGCCGTGGATTTTTTTCTTAATGTGGCACTCCCGCTCCACGCATAGCTTGTAATCACGGCATAATTTAAAAGCATTACAGTGATTAACAAGATGGTAAAAGCCGTGATGTTAAAGCTAAAGTTGTGTTATTTTAATTCCTTTTCTTTTCCTTTTTTTTTTTTTTTTTTAAATTCCCTTTTCTTTTTTTTCTTTTTCTTAAAGTTCTTAAAAAAAGAAAGTGTGTGTGTGTGTGGGCGGGGGGGGGGGGGGGGGGTGGAGAAGTTGTTTCATAAGTATTAGAACAGTTGTAGTTCATTTTAGTTAATTTCATATTGTTGTCACACACACACACACACACACACACACACACACGTCATATTCAAAAAAGAGAAAAAGTTACCTACTTTAAGAACAGGAAGGCTGGGAGGCTGGCACACAGCTTGTCACTTATGTCCACTTTTATGTATCTGGTGATAAGTGATGTAACTTTAGCCAAAATAGCTCCTAATGGACTCACACACACCCACAATATGCTGAGTTGTCATTATTTGTGTTGCATGTACTTCAGCGAATAGACTAAAGAGCTATTTATAAGCTGTTTGAGGTTTTCATGGCTTGATACTGTGCGCTAGTGCCGTCTTAATATGAGGGGGAGGATAATTGCTGAGCATGCAATGCATAGAAGTTCAAATACATTTCTGTTTTTAAGCTCCTCTGACAAGTCCCCTGTCCACTTGCTTGGTGCGAATACAATGGCATGTGGTACGTATTAGGGGAGCTGGTAGTAATTTCAGTGCTGCTAACTAAAGAATCCTCCAGGGAGGCTTAATTACAGGAAGGCCATTCTAAATATCAGTGAGCTGCATATTTTCCATGACAAGAGATTTTTTAGCCGCGCTCGTCTAGCGGTTTCAAAGTGTACGGCTACACGGCACGGCTGTGCATTTTTAGGAAGTGCAATTGATCTCCACCGCAATCCCAGGTGGTGATGACAAAAAATCCCCTGGATATGCGTTCAGCGACTCGCCGGACTGAACGTGGTTACTTGCAGCTGAGTGCTGGATTAGAACACAAAGTCGTGCACAGAAGCAGTGAAAGCACTCTCTGTATTGCCAGCTATGTTTACAAATGTAGAAGACTTGCCAGCCAGTCTTTGTGTTGTGAACTTGCGTCTGTGGATCTTTACCATGCACCGCTGGGGAAGTACGGGGCTCTGTAAATGTTTGCAGATTTGCAGATTTTTTTGTCTTTTTAAATAATGTATTTGGAATCTCAAGTTGTGTCGGCTAAAATCAAAACGGGAAGTGTGTGACCATCATTTTGTTTAAATGTGTCTGAAAAGCCTGAGTGTGAAGTTGTGTTTGTTATGCTTCATGGTAAATGGGGGAAAAATCCAGTTAGGGTTGTGTTTGCATTTGGGTTTTGTCTCGTGTTGTTCGTAGCTGTGACTGTCTGAAAATGCAGTGCACGTGAGCGCTGCACTGCATCGAGGTAAAGACTCAAATGCAAATAGTTGCATTAGGGTAAACACACCATATGCTCACTTCAGTGAAAAAAAGCAAAAAACATAACATCCAGATCATATTAAAAAACTTGCCTTATCTTACTAAAAGGCCTCAGATTGTTCTTCATTTTGTAAAACATAAATTATGTTCTGAAAATGAAATATAAGATTTTACTTGGAGTTGAATCTTGAAGAAGACTGACAATTGATTTTAATTGATTTTAACAAAGAAACAAACACTTTTATTTTCACTGTGTGATAATGGATGCAAATAACTAGTCCACTGTTATTTTTACTGTGTGTAAGGGGATTGCTTATAAGAGCTGTTTTTTCTTTTCTTTTCTTTTTTAAAAATGTGCATCAATTTCTTTTTTTTCTTTTTTTTTTTTTTTTAAATCGACTTGATGTGAAAGCTTTTGTGTCCTTAAACTCTCATAAAATAAAGTCGGATGCATTCGTGTCGTGTCAATCTACAGTATGAAATACAACCTTGACTTTTATGCTGTAATTACTTCAAATGCAAAATAAGATGGCTCTTTCCCCCTCCTGCTTCCCACTCTAGCATCCGAGGACGATATTCTCAAAGGCAAGCAGTCCATCAGGAGCCAGGCTCTGGGAAATCAAAACTCAGAGAGCGAGGCATCCCTCGACGGAGATGATGACACTCTGTCGTCACTAGAGGACAAGGACCTGGAGAACGTCACAGGTAAAGAAGCAGCTCGTGTTCGCCACCTCCCATACCTGCTCCTCGGTCATTCCCCCACCTCCCTGCTTGTGTTTGTGTCTGTGTTGTAATTTTCCCCCCTGCAGTTCAGACCAAATAAAGAAATGGCGGCACTGTAGTTTGAGTTTTTGCTACATGTGCAACTCTGATTTACTGCATTGAATACGAGGAATCTATACACGAAACAAATCCAAACAGTGTCTTCCTTATCTTCCAAAGCAGGCTGTGATTTTCCAATATGACCTTGGTGTTTTATTATATTGCTGTGCTTCTTTTTACATTCATACTTGAGTAATTTGTGTGTACAGCTCCTTTATAAACAAAGGAAAACCAGCTTTTTAATGAGCATACATCACTTTCTCATAGCACACTGGAGTGCTAGTGCCACCATGGCATCTTAACTTTCCTGCCTCTGCCAATGGAGGTCTGCTTTACAAACATACTGTACACACACAGGCACACACACCGGCCCAAGCAGCAACTCTAAACATTTTTTTATCTGGCAGTAGCAGCTTACCCCAGGATAGCTCTTTTCAAATGAGGTATTATCTGATTGAAGGAGGGTAGTTTTTCCTTTTGATAAAACTTCAAATTCCCTCCATGTGAGCCTGGTCAGCTATTGCAGCTGCAGAATGAGAATGAGATTCCAGTTCACGATGTTGCCCCACCTCCTTTTTTTTAAATGTCTGTTATTTAAATAATCTTCATTTAATAGGCCTATTGCCTGTAATCCGCATATTATGCGCAGCGACAGCGCTCAGCAGACTAAGCTGCAGTAATTGGGCTTAGAGTGCTATAAAAATAATGCATCTGGATGACAATGGGATTAAACACTGAATCCTGTCTAATCGTGTGATTTATCCCGCGAGAAGTGCGTAGAAGTTGTCGGGAGAGGTTTAGCTGTGCTCTTAAGCAGCTGTCTGCTCCAGGTGTAATTGAATGTCTTTGAGTGAACGGAACAAAAAATGTTATTTCAACCCACGGATAACATGTCAGTACTCACGGGGTTCACGACAGGCAAAGGGATGACTATATACATATCTGTTTATTCCATCCGTGTGCGAGAGCGCGAGGGTGCTCGGGGAAATCAAGCCCGCAGCTCCGCGGCGCACATCTGCAAATACAATGGCTCATATGCGCAGAGCCGGGCAGAGCTTCCACCCACAGCTCCCCTGAGCCAGGCTCTCATTGTCATACTGGCATAAATTAAGATTGATGAGAGATGAAATACAGCTTCTCCCAGAAGCCACCGATCAATGGATCCTGATGAACAGTCAGTTTTGACAGTTGTGACGCAAAGTAGTATTTTAATCAGTCATTTTTTTTGAGTGTTTTCGGCTTTTTTTTTTGCCCCACACCGTTTTATTACATAAAGTAAAAACACGTGTTGGTGAACTTCTATTGTTTCGTGTGTGTTGGTTTTGTCTTAAATTTGCCAATAAAACGCTGATTATTTTAAACAACCGAAGCATTTTGTTTTTTAAAAACATGGCAGCTTTATTGTAAAGGTAATACCGTGGAAGTTGGTTACTGCGCGATTGTGCGTCAGCTTTAAAAGTGGTCAGACGTTAAGGTTATCTTTACCGTTTACCATGATTAACTTTCACGAATTAACCAGATCCCTGGTTTGTTTTTAACTTTTCCATCAGGTTGGATTCTTTTGATTTTCCTTTTTACAGCTTCGCATTAGCGCTCAGTGGTCCCCCAGTTTGACGTTCTCGTTTTGTGACCGGCCTGTGTCTCTGTCCGTCCTCCAGGCCCAGTAAACATGAGCACCAGCGCTCAACTCGTGGCTCCGGCTGTGGTGGTAAAAGGCACCCTGTCCATCACCGCCTCCGAGCTCTACTTCGAGGTGGATGAAGAGGAGCCCAGCTTCAAGAGCATCGATCCAAAGGTAAGGGACTCAAGCTCCATTGACCATGTTTCTCACGGTCACTTACAGAAGATATGCTTGGATTTCCGATAGGCCCTGCTGGCATCTAAATGTCACACAGAAGCTTGTGTGTTTTTATGTCCGCTTTGTTTTAAAATTAATAAAATATTTTTTTTAGTTCATTTGTAAGCTTTTCTAAACATTTGCTAAAGAGGAGACGCGGTTGAAGTTACCATAAGGTTGGATTCCAACTGCGTCTGTGTTTTATTTTCTCTTTACAGTGGTTTCTGGATTCTATGAAACTAATTTTATTTTCCCATGAAAGTTTTTTAAGTTTAATTTAAAAAATAATCTTTATTGGTAGAACATTGTTATAACAGCTAATTTAGCAATTGTATCATGTAAGTGTGCAGCATTTGTTTCATCACTATAAGAAAAACACAAGTTGAAATTGCATTAAATTATGCTCTGAGTTGAAAATAAAAATGATTTAAATTTGTTTTAGTAATATTGGTCAGTAAGAGGAGTGCTGACCTACAGGTGGCTGTTTGTTGTCAGTGTATGGTGGGTGTTGGCTAAGACTCTGTAAAATTATCATATTTATTTAAGTGTTATTTTAATAAAATCCACATTTAGTTGGGTGTTGTTTTATATCAGAAATATGTGGATGAAAACATGGAGAATGCCATAAATATGGCAATAAAGGTTTCAAATAGTAAAATCAGTTCATTACTAGATTTTTTTTTTCTCACTCTGCTGTAGGCCCTGTGCTTGTACCACTGTCCAAACAGAGCACAGATGCTCCCAGACCTACACATTAACACCAGAGCCTGGATTTACATTCATTTAAAAAACAACAATCCAAAAAAATCCAATCCCGTTGAGCTTGGCACTCTTACAATAACTTATGGCCTAAAATGGGCCTTTTAAAAATAAAAACGTAAAAAAAATAAATAAATTGCTAAATCATATTAATCTTTTTTCTGCCTGTGTTTCATCAACTTAAATTTTGTCCTGTGATTTTTATTTTTTTTTTTAAGCTAAAGTGAAACAGATTTGCAAAGTTGCCATCTCAGCTGTCCAAAGACGTCCAAACATGAGGCCAAGTTGTAATTTAATTTGCAACATTTTATTAACATTTCTTCTTTAAGTCACATAATGGAAAAAAAATGAACTTGGCACGCTACATTTTCTTCTTTCACTTAACGAGTTTTGTGCATATATTTAAATAAAAGTTTCTTCACTTTGTGAAAACATTTAAAGAAGACAACTAAAATTTATTACATTTATTTGAAACTGTACCTTCACTTTCTCTCGGCAGGGGCCCAATTGCTCCATTTATTATTAAACAAAAGTGGGGGTTTTGTTTGTTCGCTTCATTATTTTCTTGCTGATTTTCTTTTCACATTTCTTGGAGACTCTGTTGAAGAATAGTCTTTGAATTTTATCCCAAAAATGTCCTTCGCTGCAGTCTTGACAACCAGTTTATAATTTGTCCAAACTTTTAGCGTTGGTGAGGATTTCCCTCGCTAGTCTCCATGTCTGCTTAGCAGCAACCTCCAGGGCTGAGTGAGGCTTTCCCTGAAACAAGTCCAAGTTTGGCAAGAAGTAGTGGGGACATCTGCGGCATTGCAGACAGGATATGAGTTGCAGCAGGATACCATTGAGTCGGTCTCCGAGGCAAGACTCGTCCCAGTCGGTCTCTCTCGGGTGTTTCTCGCACTCGTACAGCAGCAGGGTCTTCATGTGGTAGTTGTTGAGGGGCTGTCCCGGCAGCTCCAGGTGACGGTCCCTCAGAGTCTTGAGGATGGACAGACACTTCTTCCTGCAGCCTCCCATTAGCAGCCTGTTCTCGGCCTCGCTGAACTGGAGGACCCAGGCGTCGCTCTCTGCGGAGCTCTGCTTCCCCGTTAACGAGTAGCACTCTTTGGAGAGCAGGTTAAAGCCCTCGGCTTTCACTTCTGCTACCCTGTTAGGGCCGGGCCAGGGGATGTGGGGCATGGGCCACTGAGCTGCACTTCTAGGCCAAATCCCAGTGCACTTGAATGCGGGGGTGATTTGCACCACGTACCTCTCCCTGATCCGTAGTTTGACCTCGCTGGTGTCGGCGACCATCTTTACCACGTCACGGTAGCTGCATTTATCCACGGCCTGTGCCACCAGAGTCTGAAATCTTGAGCGGATCTTTCTGGCTGATAGGTAGCCCGAGGCTGTGATGAACTCGACCCACAGCGACATGCTCCTTTTGCGGCCATCGCTCAGCTTCAGCACCGCGCAGCCGGGCAAGGAGCCGTCATCCACAAAGTTGAACACCCCCATCTGGTTAAGGTAAAGCACCACCTCAAACTCATTGGGGGAGATGACCTCCATCCCCTCGTAGCGCGCATCTATTTCACTGAGGGAGCTGATGAAGCGGGGTTCCTGCACTTCCACCTCTTTCAGGACATCGGACACCACTTTACAAACCTCCCTTATAGTCTTCGCAATGGCCGCTTTGCGAGCTTGGCATCTGTCGTTGTAATATTTGTTAAGCTGGTAAACCAGCTTTGCCTGCGTCGCAATCATGTTCGGGCAGAGGTCCGGGCTGTACACCGGAGAGTCGCAGTAATTTGACGGATCCAATGCTTACCGGTAAAGCCAGAGGCAAACGCTCACCGTGCAGGAAAAATGTGTAATCAAAGTTTTTTTTTTTCTCCTTGCTTTTGCAGCGGATGGACGTCAGTGTGAGGAGGAGGAAACGGATAGGGATGCAACGTAATAGCTTACTAAATATCAGTCCAAGACATGAGCACTTCCAGCACAGCTAAGACGATTCATATTCAGGTTGTAGGTCACCATCCGTTTCCCGGACTGTAGACGCTAAAGGCTAAAACGCCGCGTATGACCACTCATCTCTTCTTGCTCTTATTCTCTCCTCTGTGCCCCCGCTCACTTTTCGTCCACACTCAGCTTTGAGCTGGATTTGTGTACTTTATGAATGGTTCCTTTAGAAGAGTGAAGGGGGTCGGGCTTCTCCTCCTGCAATCATGTGCAGAGCTGTCAGTGCAGGCAGCCAATCAGAGCTGCCAGAGGCAGACGGTCCTGCAGGAGAGCTCCAGTTCGCTTCGACAGCATCTGGGCACACGGTGCATGCAGTCCAGCGCTCCCCAAGTCGACACAGGAAAACACAAACCTTTAGGTTTATACTTCATATGCCGGTGTAAACTCTCCGCGCCGACAGTAAAACATTTTTTTTCCACGACAAGTGCTGCTCCTTTACGCGCAGCTTCTCCTGCATTTTGAGGATTGAGATTTTGAATCTTTAACTTAACAGCTGCTTGCATTCTGCAGATAAGTGCCTCGCTATTTCTCCTAGTTTTTAATTTAACAAGTTTCTTTCTCTATCTTAAAAAAATAAAAATGCCACTCCGACTTCCAAGGCTCAGTAATCGCAACGTCTATAGGCTTTTGCGCCACTTTCTTCATAAAAAACTCTTGATCATCGCTGACTTAATTTTTTTTTTATACTCGGGGTTTTGCGGATTTTGGGCGTATTCTCCATGTTTTGAATTAGACACCTAACACCAGGTATGATCTGCTGGTATTATTTTGTGAAATAAAAGTGAAAATTCTTTTATTCCCTCTTCATCTGAAATCAATCCCAATTCTCCTTACTTTGTGAAAATCGATTTTTTTAATATCACATCCATGGGTCATTTTCTTTTAATTAATTATTATGTGTGTTTTTCTTCTTGCTGATTAATCTCCGATCGACACAGTTTTGTCGGTGTATTGTTTGCTGGGATAAATGTGTCCAATGCACCTGCAGCTTTCCCTCTGAAGCTCTTTAGTGACGCGAACGAAACCAAAACGGCCCCAACGACTTTTCCTAAACCTGATGAGCTGTTTAACTAATCAAGTGATGTATTTTTGGGATTGGTTTAGCATCTTTTACACAGCCAGTACACAACATTGTGTCTAGTTAAATAACTTATTCAGCGTGTGTGTGTGTGTGCGCGCGCGCGTCTTCCCTAACACACTTCCCTCACACACCGCCCGTGGCTTGATCGCCGTGAACCCTGACCATATACTGAATAATTTAACTAGAGGTCTTTGCGTAGACATCCCTTTGTCACCGCGTGTTGGAGAACTAAAGAAGCCATTACATCCTCTCACAGACGAGAGGCTGGGGTGTGAGGGC
Organism: Astatotilapia calliptera; assembly: GCF_964374335.1. Lineage (NCBI taxonomy): Eukaryota > Metazoa > Chordata > Actinopteri > Cichliformes > Cichlidae > Astatotilapia > Astatotilapia calliptera. The sequence goes on along the minus strand of NC_137427.1, from coordinate 27,062,178 downwards.
ATGTTTAAGCAACATGTAATATTTAGTCCTTTTCTATCCCGTCACGCGTCCAGAGAACGACATTGCGATAATAGTGCGTCTTAAATTAGATTTTAATGAAACATTTGATGAGACTTTCAGGTCTTTTAAAAAATGAGTTTAAATATTTGGATTAATTTTATGCAAACATATATTTTGATCAAAGCATCTCAGATTAGGCCTAGAATTTTGAAAGACTGCTGTCGATTATTGTAACCTCATTTTCTTGAAATAAAATCAATAATAAGCGGCGATCAGGCATCGTTTTTGAAGCTTCGTGTGGAAGGTGTTTCTCAGAGTGAATGTTGGTAGGAGGCAAATAGGCCTTCTGCTGTGGCTGCCACCGATTAATAGAGAATCTGTCGTGCGTTTCATCTGCAACCTGAAGGCTGCAGAGAAAACAAGGTTGCTGTATTTTTGTTCAAAGAGTCAAATATGGAGTTTGCTCCAAGCTTCCTGCAAATGAAATGTAAAAAACAAAAATAAGAAAAATAAAGGAAACTTTTGACACTTGTTACTAAATTATAGATAAGGCAGAATATTGCTTCATTAATGATTCCCAGGAGCCATCCGCTGATATGAAGTGGCCAAACTATGCAAATGATACTGAAATAAGACATAAACATTTCAGAAAAGCCTCAGATTAATGAGCCAACCTTCACAGTTGCCACATTTTCTGGACTTTATCATGTTGTGTTTTCCACAAGTGGTGATAATTTTGAGAAGTGTGAAGTTAGTCATGATGTGTAATTTATTTTTTAGCTATATTGTAAAAGACGTTTGAGACCTTTTTTAGTATTTGAGCTCAAACTAGATGTGTTTAAAACACACACACACACACACACACACACACACACACACACACACACACACACACACACACACACACACGATATACTGCTTTTGCCTCCTGTGTAAACAGCACATTTTGCTTCATGTAGGTGTAGCAATAAGTGCTAAAACCCCCCTACATTTATTTTCATTAAATTCTATGAGTGAGTTTTTATCTTTATTAATAATAACCTAGCAGGACCCACCCCCCCACCCCGACCCCCATAGATAATAGCACAGAGTTTTAGTGTCGGATTAACTTTCCTCACCAAGAAAACATTCAAGGGGAAGTGTTGCTGGTGCGTCGTGACATTTTATTTTGGCTTCCAAACATAGATTTATTGTGAAATACTGCTGATAAAAATACTAAACTGATATTCGCCAGGTCTTCCCTCAAGCAGCCGTTATCCTAATGTGGCTTTGGAATTTAGTAAAAGATGAAATAAGTGAGAAAAAATGTCTGGCTGTGTGATTTCAGGATGACTGTTTATTATCAAGCTTGCAGCTCCGGAGAGATTAATCGGCTCTACTTGGAGAGCAAGTGTCCAAATATTATGAAGGAGATGCTAAGCCTAGTTTAATGAAATATACGGTGACACAAACGTACAGTTTTATATAGACGCTAGGGATCTTTTCGGGCCCACTTATCACACCACGCGTTCCTGAGCCACTGTGTTCATTTTTATTATAGAATGGATACCTCGTCTCGGATTAATAAAATCGTTTTTTCAGCCAAAGTGCAAAGGTCAGCCATATGTCAGAATAGGGGCGTCATTATATTTCAGCTTACTACATGTCCATCGAAGTTTGGAAAACAGAAACGCAGTCAGCACACGTTGGAGCAGAGATTTTAGAATTTTCTTTGCTTTTTTAACACTCCTCATAGTTTCTTTCATATATACTGTTATATATATGAACGGCAAATGCCGACTGTTTGTACCTCATTTACCCCACTCAGTCACTCATACGTTTTTCTGTACATCTCTGGAAAACATTCAGTGTTCCTTGAAGGTTTTCTCATTTCTGAGTGTAGAGAAGATCCTGTCAAAGAGCTCTTTGATCCAAGCCTGCGCGACTCCACAGCCATCCCCTCGTAAGCGCAAAACTGACTGCACAAATATCTGCCAGCTGATGAGTAACTAGACAAAAACACGCATCCCCCCCCTCTCTGTTCTTGCTTTGAGTTTGCCATTTTCACACAATTATCGGCTCTTTCCAGATAGCATAAACTACAATATTTGTATACCTTAGTTTAAAATTGGTATCAAAGCCTCAAAGATACATTTGGTTCCTTATCAGGTGAGAGTTGGGTTATTTGGTTCATCTACTTGTTTAATAGTTAGTCTCAAAAATCAGTACTAAAGTAAACTGAGAGTCGAGTTGCACTCATTAACACTGATCTCCTTTCTTGCTTTGTACTTTGAAGTGAGGGGTGTAGTAGCACTGCTGCCAGTTTTAGGTAATTCCTTTTTTTCTGCTCTCTTTATTTCTCTGGAAACATGATAGGTCCAGGGAAAGTGACTCATTGCCTCCCAACACACACACACACACACACACACACACACACACACACACACACACTGCACATGAGTAACATCCGCACACGTGTGAACCGAGAGAGTAAATTTTGATGTTCTTGTTCACACGTTTTGTTGCCGTCTCCCGTACCCGTATGGAGCCAGCTGCTAGCTCCATAGAGAGCTCAAAGAAAATCATCGCAGGCATCTAATTGCCTGGCAGGCCTCTGCATCTGCTCGGCAGATAGCAGAACTGATGAAGTCACGGAGCAGAGCAGATGTGCGTTTGCCTGTGTATGTGTGTGTTTAACAGCACCCTCTCTGCGTTTAGACACCAGCCATCAATATTGCATGCAGAGTTATTGTTGCAGAGCCTCTCCTGGAGACTGCTAATATCGCATGTATGAGGAAGTGAAATCCGCTCTGCCCCCCAGCTGATTGGTTAAAGGGAATATCTGCAAAAGCTTGATTGGATGGCGTTTGTAACCCTTCCTAGTGCAGTTTGAGCGTGCTCCATGCTATCGTACTGTGTTTGGAGTTTGCAGTGTTAACAGCTGAATAAAGTAAAGGGTGAAAATACTGAAGGGGGCGTTGCAGGAGCTGCAAACATTGAAATATGTTTATGCTTTCCATTGATCATTAAAGTGCTTGAAGATGAGATTTTGTTTTTATTTTAATTTAAATTTTTTCCAGATTGAGGATTGTTATCAACTTGTGTACTGTGACTTGGTATATTTACGAAATCAGAACTGTGACACAGCATTTGTAAAGAAATTGATGGCAGAGATGTAAACGATTAATCCCTCGCTGGACCAGACAGATTTACAAAGTATTGCACATTATTAAACGTCAAAATACCTTCACTCGAATTCATTTGGTTTATATGCCTCATATGAAGTCATCAGTTTATCTGTACGCAAACTGCTACAAAAATACCCCTAAAATTTTCACACAAAGTCTCCAAAATATTTCTTCCAAAAGAAAAACAAAAACAGAGATGGGAAAACATTTGAAAGATTGTCAATAGTTTTGTCAGTGTCCAGCCTTGCGCTACGCAATAATAAAATCCCCACTGAGAAGACATTGGTAACTCTAATTAGTGGGGTGGTGACGGCTACCCAGGGTTGGTTCAAGCAGTTGAATGAAGGACCATTCAGTCAAGGAAAACCACCCTGGTGTGTTATGTAGCAACCAGTCCCATATCGTTAAGCTCTCCCAAAGTGTCAGACTGCAGGGATCACCCCCCCTCCACCCCCTCGGCTGCTTGCTCCACCAAACCCTCGTGGTCGCCAGGGACGACCTTTGGCTGGAGCTGCCAATCACAAAGAGCCATGGCAGCCAGAGGTCTCTGAGAGAGGAGCCTATTGATTTTCCAGTTAGAGCCTAAGTAGTGTGTGCTATAGGACTAACGGACAGCCCAAGCAGGTATGTCATTATCAATGAGTCCAAGGAAAGAGATCCTTTCACTCATTCATATTGGCCTCTCACTGTCTCTCCTTCATACTGTTCCACTCTATTGGTTGGAGCACATCCTGAGATTGTCAATAAATCGCTCAGCCACACTATGGCAACGACTAGTAGAGCGAAGGGTTAGGCTGACCTTTCTCTTTCTAGTCCTTCACTTTCCTTCACTCTTTTGCATTCTGCCCGGTTCTCAGGTGCAGTAATTACAGTAGGTGGAAGGCATGAAGTGTTTCCTTAACAAAGACAGATTTCACAAGCGTGAAATGATTTTCTCTGTCTTTAAATTCCCAACATCCACGGCCAGTTTACTGTCAAGAATCAGGCTCCTTCTTCCCAGCCCACTTTGGATCATCCAATCATTGGGGAATCCAATAATCTAAATGCTCAATTTAAGTCAAGTTACCGCACAGATTTGGGAACTTGTCAACAAAAATACATATGTGGGAAATCTGGAATTATTTAAGCCAACTATAGGAGATAACACCAAATTAAGGTTTCTGAACTGTATTTCTGTTTGCCCAGTAGGAGGTGAAGCACCCTTGCATGCTGATACTGGGTCTCCAACCACATGGACTGTTGTGTACAGTCCCTCACATCCAGCTGAATAAGGCTATGTCACTGATGATTAATGAACTTGAAGTCTTCAGTAGACATATCGAGACATCGACCCTTCATTCAGAATCTGACCCTTTGCATATATTAAACCTGCAATTATTATTAGACATCTTTGAGATTTTGGCCATTATCTGATTATTGTTTCTTTTGTTAGATGTATTGATTTTACTGTTGGCCCAACACTGGTCCAGACTGAAATATCTCATCAGGTTTTTGTGTTGTTTATTTTACAAACATTCATATCAGGTTTAAACCTCATGACTCTGGTGATGCTTCGACTTTCCTTTAGTGTCACCAACCTGTTCCTTTGATTTATTTTTCATGTTATAAAGCGCTTTGGGGTTCTTAGGGACTAGTAAAGCGCTATATAAATACAGGCCATTTACCATTTATATTTATAACTTAAAGTTTTAAGTTTTAACCTCCTAACACCCGAACTCTTCCACGACATGCATTTTTAAGAAAAATAAGAGCCACATATGAGGATATTTGTTTAAAATTTTGATAGAACAGTAGCAGTATAATGTCCTCGTAAGTGGATATCAGGCCCAGGTAGAGCAAAATTGAGTATTTTAGTCTACATAACCCAAAATGTGATGTCCACATATGTGGACGCCAGGTCCTAGGAGGTTAAACTATTTTTCTTTCATTGTTTTATTCAGCTTCTGCTGTGTTTTCTGTGCTCTTGCAGTGTTTTTCTATTTGCTGGTGGTTTCTGAGGTTGACAGGTAAAATGCACTTGAAACTGCACTTGAAATCTCAGAGCCACAATCAGAATGTGTGCTTCCCTTTCTCTCCAAAATCTGTCCAAAACGTCGGTTTGAGAGTAGTGAGAGTAGCATTCATTGCTAAATTACGCTCATTATATGCTCATCATACTAAAATGATAGTTTTTAGCATGTTTACATTAGAATTAAACACTGCTTTGCTAAAAAACCTTTTCAGAGCAGCTTGTGTGGCTCCTAGATTTGTAGTCTTGTTTTCAGCGTTTTTCTACCAGTGTTATAATCCAATTAAAACATCCAGGTATATTGCACATAATAATTATTTATCATTCAGCTTGCTTTTTGAATTTTTTTAGTACAGTCAAAGCATTTTTGTGTTGTTTTTGTTGTAACCCTTGCAATGCGATGTAAAGCGTGACTCCTGTGAAAAACAGGCCGACGATGCATCTGTGCTGCAAATGGTAACCAGGTAGGACAGGTCAGGGAAAGACAATTGCCACATAGGTAATCACGTAAAGAACCATTAGACAGTCTCATCTCACCACATAATGATGACTAATGCCTCCTTGCGCTTACACGCACACACGTGTACACACACACACACACAGGCAGGCGCTCTAAACAACCTCCTTCACAAACACGCTCAGCCTCTCTCTGTTTGTGACCTGACTTTGGACCTTAACACATCCACAGACCACTGTGGCCATTTTGACCTGGCTCACACTTAACCAAGCATCTCCAGACAAAGAGCTACCCCCTCCTTTTTTTTGCACCTGAGCCTAGCCCCTCCATCATGCTCCATCTCTGGGCTTGACTGGACCAGTCAGGGGGCAGGTGCCTCCCCCTCCCCTCCTTTGATTGATCCCCTCTCTCCATCATTTATTCCCTTCGTCTGCCTCTGACACACACGTCAAAGGCAACGCACCAGCCTGATGGATAGGCCTGTTTATGGATGCCAGTCTGCCTGGTAGGCTACTGATATTACAATCAGCACCTGTGTACCTGCTGTTCTCACGAGCCTCTGCTATTCAGTTGAGGTCAGAGAGGCACGCGGCTTTGATTGAAAGATCGATGTCCAGCCATGCTGATTGGAAATTGGCATTGTAAATGTGCTCTCGGTTTGTCAGAAAGCTCTCTGCTGCATATCAAAAGTTAAAACGAGATCCATGGATCATAGAAGCAAGTAGCTATTTATGTTAAGTCTCCATTTTTTTTGGTTACCTTACAAATGCAAAGGTAAAATTGCTTGACATCAACATAACGCATGTTTTTAATTTTCGAAAAAGTCAAGAACAGGTTGCTTTATATGTGCGACCTCATAACACTGATGCACAATCTGTGTAAAGACATCTTGCGTGCCAGAGAGCAGAATGTTAAATTCTTGTACTTCTATTCTCATCATGGTTAATGACCTATTCAGTGTGGTTTAAACGGCACAACCAGAGGGATGCTCTGGAGATTACTCACTCATCCAAGACTCCATTTCTAGTGGAAGAGTAAAGTGGATTTGTGGAATATAATATAGCAATAATACAAAACAATTCAAACACAGTGTTGAATAAAATCAAACCCTAATCGTGAATCAGATTTGGTTTTAACTTGACATCTTCATCAATAAACATGTTTGTTTTACACCACAGATCTTTGATTTTTTTCAGTGGTTCATGTTAGATCAGCAATCCCCGTCGTTTTTCAGCCTCCATGGTAGAATAAAAAGCTGAAGCTCACTTAAAATTGAACTTGTACGTATGAAACTTCAAGGACCATGACTTAATATTTGTAGATTAAGTGGGTCAGTTTGTTTGTGCAACGCTTATACTTTTTTTTGGGGGGGGGGGGGTTCTCCTCTTTGTTGCTATTTTGCTGGTCACCCCTTTGTTTGATGCTACTGCTCATATGTGCATTATTTGCAGATGAAGCTAACATGCGTTTTCAGCAGTTCTCTTGCAGACCTAGCTCTACTCTACCTGCCCATTAACACGCTGCATGCAGATCAGATCAGAAACTGCTTTTTATGCTTATCAGGTGCTTGGAGTATTATTCGTAATTGAAGCTTATGATACCCTGTGAGCTCGTTATGCAAAGAAGAAACCTTAGCTTAAGCGTTGGCTTAGAACAGTCAAGTTTCAGTATTTAAACTAGCGTCTAATGCCCTGTGTTCTGAGTCAGCAATGGGATAACACCCCGTGTGCACACGTAATTGAAGACGGTTGTTGATTCAGTTTCTGTCATTCCAAGTGTAGCTGAAAGTGCTTGTCACTGATAAATTTGGAGCACCAATTGAGTCACGTACAAATATTTTAACTCTCCACAACATTTTTCTTTCTCCACTAAAAAGGCCTTTTCTCTTCTTCATCTATCCTTTCGGACAACCCACCCAAAATTCCCCAAGAGGGGTGTACTTTTCACCCTACACCCACTTAAGCTGCTGACAATAGCTGGATTAGAGAAGAATTTATTCAGCAAAGCCTCACACATACCCCCAAAAAAGCCTATCCTTCATTAAATGGCAAAATGGGAGACTGAAGGAAAGCGGGGAGAATGCGATGGGAGCCGGTCGGTGATCTTAACCTGTCTGATGTTTGCTATGGCAGCTTATAGGAGAGCAGAGGTCCAGCAGCATTTAGTCCTAAAGAGCTCCTGTGCTTTAGCGGAGGCTCCGGGCTGTCTCCCTGATTTTTCCAAGTGTCAGTGAAAAGCGTATACATTCTTTTCCAGCTTTCCCTGATGTGCTAGCATTTACTGATGGGCTTGACAAATCCAGGTGTGTATAGAAGCTCTTTCATGTCCCGTCCATGTCAACAGGTGCTCAGCAATATCAGAAAGGCCTTACATTTAGCCATAGTGCAGGTGTGCATTCTATATGAACTTCTTTGTTACACAATTCTAGTAAATTATCTTAATTTTCTTTGACTTTTTTCATAACATGCTCTAGAGATTCTGTATTTGTTGCACCCAGTTTCACAGCCCTTTTCTCTTCACTTATCCATCCTTTGTTACCCATCACCTTTGAGCCCTTTGTGGCCTCAGTCCAGCCTGCGATGGAGTGAAAAGGAAGCACTGATGTTCAATATATCAGCATAAAATTTCCATTTTATGTTCTTTGCCATTCTTAAAGGAAAACTGTAATTTACTAAAATCCTGGTGTTAAAGGCTTTATATGTCATTTACTAAGGCTTTGACTTATAGTTTCTGTTGGGGCTTGTGTTATGTATATACCTGCTACTGCCAGTAAGTGATAATTAATACCACTTTGGTATCTTATTATATGTTGGGGCACTTCTAAGGCTTTTGTCCTCATAGCTTATGCCCAAGGTAGAATTTTTAATGATTTAATGCACTGAAGTCTTTAATTCACCACCAATTAACCCCAAGACCACTGCAGCATTTCCCTAAATCTACACAAGACTCTCTCTTTTTTTTTTTTTTTTTTTTTTTTTGTCTCCCACTTCAAAAAGGCCAAGCAGGCGAAGATAGAAAAAAGGCTAACCTGTTAGCAAACAGTGAAAAGGGCAGAAAAAAGGGGGGAGTTAATCCTTATTAGGCTAAATTCAGACTAAGTGGCCCCAAAGATCCTTTCAAAGGGGACTTTCTTTCAGGGAGCACAAACTCTTGCTGGGTGACGTTTGGAGTTGAATACTTTGAGTCTTTAGGCTTCATAACCCTACACATGCTGCAAGCTGGGCCTGTTTATTTTGCTTCAGTTCTCACTTTCCAGCACAGCTTCTTAGCTGTGTTTATTTTTTTTCTGACCTTGTAGTTTGTTTTACTCCCCTCAAGGCAAATAGAACGTTATGTGTGACCAGTGATTACACATTACACTAGTTACACAGCTGTAGAACAACTGGGATTATCAGTTCGTTTTGGGCTAGCTGTTCCTGCAGCATGATGACAGGATGTCTAATATTCAACACTGACTTTCATATCACTCTTTCTTTTAGATGCTCTCTAGTTTTAATGGATAATATATTTGCTCCTTTTTAAATATACCTATTAAGTTTGAAAAAATGTGGATTCTCTTAACTTGCTTAGATGGGAAGATTGATACCACTCTGTCCTCTGTGGTAAATACGAAGAATAGAAATCAGTCAAATAATACTATTAATTTAACCCAAAGAAACATTAGTTTCGTTAAACTGACTCTTGATTACTTCAGTAGCTAAGTGTTCTATATTATTTGCATATTCAGATGCACTTTCTCTTAAATTCTGTGGAGAACATGGATAAGTTGAGGTAGAGTCATGTTTTTTGCATTTTGTTAAGGCACTTGCTTTCAAAGCCACAAAGGCTTGAGGACAACTGCTGGAGTGTGAAAGAGGAGTCATGTGGCTGCTCTTAAGGTCACATGATCGAGCGTTCCTGTGTTGAGCATTGCTTTCCTCTTAAAAGCTTTGCCTACTTTATTCCAAATGCAACCTGCAAACACCTACTCGCCAAAAACAAAGCAAAACACAGTTTTAACCTGCAGTGAGTCACGACTAAAGCTTGTGCATGTTTTCGTGAAGCCTTACACTCAAACTGTGCGGATCTGTGTGGCTCTTTCTTTTTCCATTGTGGTACTCTCGGTCCATCAGTCTCCCTTCCTCTATCTTTTTTTTTTTTTTTTTTTTTTTGCTATCACTCAATCTCAAAAGCAAAATCTGTCTTAATTGGCTCCAGAGGGCTCGGGGAGGCTTTGTGTCAATGCTGATGAGGGTCCTGATTGGTCCAGAGGCACATGCAGCCAACAGACCCTTGTTAGTGTGTCGGGGCCCTTTGCTTGCTCGTTAGTCCGATGAACTCATTTACTGATGGGGGGTGACACGGCCTCGTTTACCAGTGTGGAACAGAGAAAGGTGTGTGTGTGTTGGTCAGAGGGGGCGGGGGTTAAAGCGAACAGGGAGGGTAAAGAACCGAGTAGAGGGGAATATAACTGAACTTACAAGGTGCATACGCAGAAATACTACGAGTATGGAAAAGCCATCAAATGCCGATTTATGTTTCTCTTCATTTTCTTTCTTATTTGATGCAGCAGTGAAAAAATAAATAAAAACTCGCTGCAAGTGACTCGGTTCACTGAAACTGTGTTTATTGCAGATTGCTTGATTCTGTGGTCAGTCGAGTGGAAACAGTCACAAACAGCATGGGACTTGGAAGTCTTTTTAAGACATCTAAGGAATCTGTAGCCTCCCTTGTTTGCATGCACATTTTTTTCTTCATTTTTTATGAATTCTATTCAAGTTCTTGCAGTATTGCTTGTCCCTCGTCTGCGTTTTGATGTTGATGGATCACCTCTCTTCCTCCCGCTCATTAATTTCATCACCTTATCTCCCACACCACTTCATTTGACCAAAAGGTAATAATAAATCCCTCATCCATTATCCTTTAACTGAGGCACCCATGTGGAAATACTTAATAAGAGGCAACAAATTGAACTTCAATCACCTCTTTTTTCCCCTTTGAGGATGTATAGTAGATTAAACCGAACATGCAAATATGCTTCCGCCATTCATCAAACACTGTTTATGTGCAATTCTGAAACCTTTATTTCCTAAAACACCACAATTGATATTCAAATGATATTTTATTTGTATTTTTTCACATGTTATGACAAATAAGGATCATTGGTTGCTGGCAGTGGCTTCTCTCCTCTTCAACTCTAGGGTCTTATCAGCCCAAAAACACACACCCACTCAGCCGGCCTGACTGCAAAGGCAGCTGAGAGCCTCATCTATCTTGAACCACGTTGCTGATAGTTGCTCCTCTGCTCTCTTAACTCTTCTTTAATCCAGTACAGTTTCAATTTAACCCATTAGCATCCCTGTGTTTGGCTTTACCTCTGTTTCTAAAGATGCTCTGGTTGGTAAGAGGGGTGGATGCGAGGGGTGATGAAGAGGATTCACTGGCACAGACTGTCTGTGAGATTCAGTGGTGACAGCTTTTGTGTGTGTGTGTGTGTGTGTGTGTGTGTGTGTGTGTGTGTGTGTGTGTGTGTGGTTACACACCATAGCCACAGTCACCCGACCCCTCTTCATGTGTCCCTCTTCATTCCGCAGTCTTTTGGGCATCTGACAAAGACAAACGACAGTGCTTCAGAAATGAGCCGCAGCCCGCTGCACAAACAGGTTGAACAAGGAAGATGGAGAGAAGGCAATGCAATCAAGACCGGTTCTTTTGTTTTCTGTTTGGCTGTGTCCTCTCGCGTGACGCTGTGAAATTGATCTCGGAGTGCTCCAAACCTGTGCCCGTGGATATCGTTCCACTTGAAATGAAACCTCAAAGAAACAGCTTCTGTCAACGATCAGCTCCCGATCAATTTGCTGCTGCCGCAATAATAATATATTGTTTCATTATTAATATTATCACTTTAAAACCAGACATTCAATAGATGGTAAACCAGAGATGGTGTAATTAAATTGCGATTCAAGACTGAAATCTCTATTATTTTCCCTTGTGCTGTAACTGTAGCATTCCCGTCTCTTTAAAGCTTCCACTACTATATATTACAGATGAAGCTGATGCACCCATAACTCCAGCATGGACAATAACCTCCACACCAATGTAATTTGTCCAGATGTGGCCAGAACAGCTCGAGCATTACGACACAGATAGTTCGTCATACTCATTGTCACACACTCTGCTTTTTCATCTGCAAGGGAGAGGGCGCTGCCGATCGGGATGATGATCTTGGAGAGCAGCACGCTGTTTACAGCTGAGTTCCAGGAGATCCATCAGTCTAGTGAAATATATCTGGGTGCTTTCACTTGTGTCATATCTTTCTATCAGCTGAGAGTTGGCAGCTTCATTAGTTTATCACTGGGCATCTATGTAAAACCACTCTTTAGTTGTGAATAGTTATACTTCAAGCTTTCACTTATTAAACACCTGAAGACTGGATTCTCTTTTCCGATCTGATGGAAGAACAGAAAAAAATGTCTTTCCTTCTGTAGTGTTTCGACATGATCAGCTTATTGTCACGTTTGTAAATAGAGGAAACGATGAAAACCAGTAGATTTTGTTTGTCATCAAAATTCAAACATCTCAGCTAGCAAAAGTGATCACAACTTATGTCCCCATTTTGCTGATGAATTAGTAGCCAACAAATCTGAAAGTGCAATTGTTGACCTGGATTTAATATGAGCATGCCTCAGAGAATACTGCACGCATAGTATATCCACTGTTTTAAATGCATTAAAGATTCCGTTGAGCTTATCTTTGTGCTAATTTGATAATAAAATAAATGTTTAGGTTTTTTTCTTTGGGGATTGAACCTTGGTGCTACCCTTTTCTTTGTCTGCTCCTGCTTATTTTTAAAACCATGCCATTCCTTCTTTGGTTCGTTGTACCTGGTGCACAATAAACTTAATGTTGGTGGAAGTAATGAAATCTGTGCCCAACATCTCTAGAGCTGACTGAATACAATGGTTTGTCTTTATAATAATAATAAATATCAAAGCCAAAGTGTAAGGACAGCTCATTTTGTAAGGCTGGTTAGTTTACAAATAGGGAAAAAAGCATATTTTTTTTTCCCCAATGCCAAAAAATTATTTTTTGAATTAAATATGTTGAAGATTTAAAAAAAATTCTTTATAAAATTTATCATCAAGATGTTATTGAACTTAAGAGCTAATATTGTGTTACACTGTATTTACAACAAACAAACAAAGTCTTGGAAATGGGTTTGGCTTTAGGCTGGCTGTGACTGGTTAAATCATCTGAAGCTGCCTTGAGAGAGATGGGAGGCAGGAGGATGCGGTGCTGGCTAGCTTCTCCAGGCCACTAATCCACATTTAATTGAACTCCAGAGACTTTGAAGTGAGTCTGTGATGCAGGCAGGTCTTATTCCTCAGAGAGACAGCGAGGGAAGCGCTCCTTAGCTGAAGGCCTCAGCTGGTCCTCTTCTCTGTCCCCTTGCCTTTAATGAGCTCCTTCAGCTTAACACTAAGCCCAGCGTGCCGGCTCAAATTTGAATACCTTTGATTAATAAGATGCTGCAAAATCATATCTTAACAACATGAAGTGCTCATTTTACCTTTCTGCCTTATAACAGCGGGCACCTTTGAAACCAAAAGCAGAGGTTGAAATAAAAACCTAGTTAACAAAGCAGTGCTAAGTAGGTTAGTAGCCAACCTAAGTGCTGGATTAGTATGAGGACAAATCACAGGGGCAGGGCTAAGCATGCGGGTCTGTCAGGAGCTGTGACAGCCGTCAGAACAAGTCACTCTGACAGCCACCGCGGTCTCCATGGGGACAGATTAAGCTCAGTTCATCGAAGCATTTTTAAATGTGGAGCTTAGTAACATAATATCGTCTGACCTCCGTGTCAGTTACCTCCTAGGAAATGCAGAGACCAGTTGTAATCAGATGTTTTGCATAAAATAGCTTCTTGTCACAGCAAACTGTCGCTTAATAGATGATCTTTTAGTGAACAGAACATTTCCCTCACAGCGTCCGGCTGAATAGCGCCCATTCTCTCGCTAAAGGAATCTCTTTTTCATTGAGGCTGATCAATATAAGACATTAATCGTGCTCTTCGAGCCGTCACGCCATCACTGTGAAAAATGAACTAACCCGGCCCTCTGGTCTGTTCGCCTTCCTTCTTCCCTTCTCTTCTTCTTTTTTCCTTTTCTTTTAATTTTTAATTTTAATTTCCATTGCACGCTCTGTTTTCATTATTTAACTGGAATCCACATCTCTCTGGTTTCTCTTTCGTGTTTTCCAGATTCTAGCCTACACAGAAGGTCTTCATGGAAAATGGCTGTTCTCGGAGATTCGTGCAGTCTTTTCCAGACGCTACCTCCTGCAGAATACTGCTTTGGAAGTCTTCATGGCCAACAGGAGTAAGGCATCCCCCATAATTGTCTATGCCTAACCATTTCACCTTCTTATTGAGTACACACACACTTTTTTTTTTTTTTTTTTTTAATGAATAATTGTGGAGAAATGGCAATCAAAAGTTGTCATTATTGTGATTTCTAATCTTTAAGAAATAATCCTTGATAACTGTTTGTTGCTTTGTGCCTCTCTGCAGCGGCAGTCATGTTCAACTTCCCAGATGCAGCCACGGTAAAGAAGGTGGTTCACAGTCTTCCTCGTGTTGGCGTGGGCACGAACTTTGGCCTTCCACAGACCAGGTTAGACGTGCGCGATTGCTTTGTTGTGTTTGTTGCTGTTGCAGTACAATCTCATGGGGTTAAAAATGGTAACTGGGGAGCAGAAGAGGATTATGGAACATCTATGGTGGTGTTATGCAAATATTTTAAAATTTCAAATAGTTTTTATTCTTGTTTCTCTCAAAAATGTACACATGGGGTTGGCCACTAATCTCCCTCCCACTCCTTACCCCGCTCCCCCCAGATATAATTGGCTTCACACAAACATAGTCCAGTTCATTTATTTATTTCCACCAGAGTGAAGCAAATACTTGCTTGTAAGCCTGCAGGGCACACACCTTCCCCCAGCCCTCTCTCACATCATGCCCACTCTGTGTGCACGCATTGCTGGAGCCGATGGTGTTGGTTTTGCACAAATCTTGCACAAAATTCACAGCAAGACAGAGTTTTCAAGACGCTTTGGTGATGGTAAAAATTCAATCTGAGGGGAAAAAATGTGGATAAGATTAAAGATTTGTGATTGGCTCTTTTAATCTGAGGTGTGCCAGAGCCCGTCTGATGGGATTTTTGAGTTGTATTTTGAGAAGATGATATTTTTAATTTTTTTGTAACTTTTTGGTATTAAGCATCACAGAATTTGACATGTGGCAACATAACAGTGAGGGCTGTGTGATAAGTAGAGTGAGGAAGTGCATCCAGTAATGAGTTAGTGTGGGTGTAGGAGAGTTTGTGTGTATAACACACAGGGTTAGGGCAGGTGAATGTGTGTGCTCGGCTCATTAATCATACTAGTTTGCCGGCCACCTTGCCTCTACGACCTGAGGACGGCTGCTCAGGGCAACCCGGTGCACGTCAGCTCATACAGCCAGCACAGCACAATTTAGCTTCATGTCCAGAGTTATGCACACACACAGATGCACAAATTAAAGCAAAAGTCCAATATATGTTCATAATTTAATCTAATCCCTCTGTTTTCAACCATTTTTCCAGTTTTGCATTCCTTCTTTTCTCTCCTTTACTTCTCCATATTTATTTATAATGTCATTTAAAGCAGTTCAAAGGATGTACAGAATTGCTTGGTGACAATATAAAAAATGTGTCAAAGTACACTTGTGTTTGGGAAGTCATGTTTTCACATTCTTTTTCTTTTCTTTTCTTTGGCAAGGCCTAATGACCATAATCTCACACATTGACATTGATTAATTTCATCATTTTCTTTTGTTTTAATTGGATTGGAGGTCATTCGTTTTTGTCCTGCAGCATACATCATTCTTTGGGGCCTCCTGTGTGTGTGTACACATGCACGTAAATATGTGTATTCAACCCAATTTATTGCGCATTTGTCTTCTTAATTAGCAAGACTGTAAGTTCGGTAGATTTTTCATAAAATGACATTTGGATTGCAAAAGTCTAATAAAGCCTGGGGCTTTTTATTCTTGCAGTCTGCTGTTCTTGTGATTTGAACGGCTACAAAAGATTTTAATATCGAGCTTTCCATTTCTTTTTATAGACGCATCTCTCTGGCCACACCTAAGCAGCTGTTCAAGGCATCCAACATGACTCAGCGCTGGCAGCGCCGTGAAATATCCAACTTTGAGTACCTGATGTTTCTGAACACCATCTCTGGTGAGGACACCGCTCAGCACCTGTGTGATGTTATTGCAGGGTGTAACACAGAGGTGCTGTGCACATTTTAACAGTCTATGATGCTAACTTTTTTTTTTAACAATATTTGTCGCCCCTCTCCCCCGTGCTGTCTCCCCTCCAGGCCGTACCTATAATGACCTAAACCAGTACCCAGTCTTTCCATGGGTCATCACCAACTATGAATCAGAGGAGCTTGACCTCACTCTGCCCAGCAACTTTAGAGATCTGTCTAAGGTAAGAGCGTGGAGACGACTCCTCTCCCCTGTTTTCACTATAATGGATCTTTTTTCTTCTTAATTCCCTGAAAAAGTAGGGGGGGGCATTAACACACAGATAACTGTGTGTGCATTCTTCCTAAAGTCAATTTTGTTGCTTTGTAATTGCCATTGATCATAGTTTAGTGAACCTGCTCTTTAATCACCGGTGGCTGATTGCTAGGATTCCACACGTGCAGAGCATTTTTCCCATGTAACGACCCAAGTATTTCAGATGTCTGAGAAGAATTGATAGAATAGTGCAGTTTGAAACTTTTTATGTTACTAGCGTCATGCTATCTATGTTGATGAAGTGATTCTATATGCAGTGATTTGCACAGTTTTCATCAGCTCACAGATATATGAAATTTGAGTAACAATGTGACAAATTTCCCAAAACTGCAAGTGGTATTCATTACATCTAATCTGTATGATTAGTTGTTGACTTTTGCTAGTTCAGGCAATCTTGACCTGCTGCATTTAAAACATATGTAAGCCCCTCATCTTCTCAGTCTGCAGCTCCTAATTTGTGGCTTAGCTATCATTTTCTGGCCATAAATCAAAGTTTCCTAATTGAATTCTTTCAAGTTTGACCTTCCACAACACAGCAGGAAGTGAAGTAATACTCCCTGGTAGCTCCAGGCATCGAGTGATTGGGCTTAAAACAATGAAACCTGCCCTGAAATGCTCCCTGGCACATAAATACACACACTCGCATCGCTAAAGGATTCTCCCCCATAATTGTAGGTAGTCACGCAATTATTTACTCCCATTAACTCCCTCGCTTTTACACGTACATACTCAGATGGAAAAAGGCAAAAAAATAAAAGAGCACACCCCTTAGCTTGTCAGCTAACGTCGGTGGATGAACAGTCCAGCGGTGGGAGGACTCAGGATTAGTTTTAGAGTGGGAAGATTGAGCGAGTGTCAAGCTCCTGGTAGGAAAATGACTGAATAAATCAGCCATGGAAGCAAAAGAAAGCATGTGTTAATGGACAGGGGATCTGTTGGAGCAAATGCTTTTTAGAGGTATGCTGGAGGTCATTTGTTCAGGTGCAGACGTGGAGGTAGTCCTTTAATGAGACAAAGTGGAACATATTGGTCTTCTTTCAAAGATATCGCTCTTTGAATAAAACGATAAGTAAGTAAATTAGAGTCTGCATTGGTTCGGGTGAGATTAGACGATCTAGGAAGTCCAGTTTCCCTAATAATGTGTTTTAGCATTTCATGGAGACTCTCCAAAAACTCTTCATAATTTTCGCTCAGTCCTGTTCAAACATGACGGTATACATGTTATACCGTCATGTTATATGTTACTAATACACAGATGGATCCATGGGTGGAAATTAGGGTTCACTGTGTTGGCTGGGTACAGAAAGGAAGAGCCAGTGACCTTCTGGCTCTACTTTTTGAGCCACCATCAACTTGACTTGCTGGCATTTTGCATGTTATGTTCAAAAGGACAATGCAGATTTAGTTTAGTTTTGCAAGAAAATTCTGTAATGGCAGCAATTTTAAATTTATTTATTTATTTAGGGGACAGCAAGCCTAGTATTGCTGTTTCTTTATGCAAGCATTCATTAAAGTCCATCAACTGCCATCAACCATTGGAAATGAAAGGAAGAACAAATATCTGCAGAATATAATCCAGATGCTACGCTATTGTCCTGCACAAATACCACAGTTATGAAACACAAGTGAACCATCTCCTCACACTTTCATTCCTTCACACTTCCCTGTCACATAGATTCAAACATCTTGTCCCTTAGGTTCTCTCCAGTCCTGCTTTCACTTTCAATCTGCTCCTCTGTGTCTCCGTCCTCGGCTTTTATCCCTCCCAGTGTAGTTTTTATCCACTGTAAGCAGCTGCATAATTCTTATGTTTATCCTGCTTGATGTTGCCCAACAGGGTAAAATGTGACAGTTGTATTTGCCCCACCAATACACACACAGGCACAAAAACCACGCAGCCTTCCCGCGTGGTTTCTTAGCTCATTTCTGCTTCCTTCTCTTCTCCTTTGCACTGCCATGGAGTTTGGACAGCTCAGCCTCTGTGCTCAGTCAAGCCTCGCCACCCCGGGGACTTGAATGAATGGGAGAGTTGGGTAAAAGGAGGAGAAACAGAAAGACGATCAGAAAGCAAAAGAAAGAGGAGGAGAGAGTGTGAGAAAGGGAGAACAACATTATTTCCCATCCCTTTAACCCTTTTTCTTTTTAAAGAACAGAATGGAAGCAGAGAGAGCAAGAAGGAGGGGAGGGAGCAGAGCCAATCTTTATTACATCTGTTTTATTCATGTTGTTGACACGCGTGTGATATTAATGTATGACTACTGGACCGTGCCAGACTGCGGTGTCTGGAAAAGGGCAAAGCAGCTCTGTGCAGCCCTTCAAATCAAACCCCCACCACACGATGTTGCACCTACAATCATTTGTGCTCCCCGTTTCTTTTCTTTGCAACCTAATATTTGGTGACCTTCAGCTAGTTCTGCACTGTGTGTGTGTGTGTGTGTGTGTGTGTGTGTGTGTGTGTGTGTGTGTGTGTGTGTGTGTGTGCACCATTCAAAACTGTGCTTACTTTCCCATTTTCCCCTCTTTTGTTTGCGCTCTATTGTTTTTCTTTCTTGTCTCCTTCTGTTTTCCTCTCGTGCTCTCTTTCTTCCTCACCCTTCAAATCTCTCTTGTCCCCCTCTAATGTCACGTTGGTGGTTGTCTCTTGTAGAAACAGGTCATCTGCGAAGCCTCCAGTGACATTGAGAAGCCAAATTGCTATGAACGTGTGTGTGTGTGTGTGTGTGTGTGTTTGTCACACACTGTCATCATTCCCAGCACAACAGAGGCCACACAGAATTTATGTTCCTTGCTACCAGAGCCATTCTGACCCCAGGGACTTTCTTATCATAAACTCTAACCTCAACCTGACATCAAACGCCGACCCCCGAGATAACATTGTAGTCACGATAAGCTCTCGCTTGATCTGACTGCAAGTGTTTTAACACCTCTTTTTTATTCCTCCACCCCTTTTTGCACCCCAGCTCTGCATACTGTCGCACATCTCCCCACAAAAATCCACTTGTTCTTCATAAAGATGCTTTATATAACAAAACCAAACCTAAATTTGACATTTTAACAGATAAAATTAATCTTTGGGGCGATTTTTACAAAAGAAAATTGTTATTTGATCTGTTTGAACTTCTTGAGTGTTCGTACAAGGTGTCCTTACAGCAAAGGCACGCCTTCATCTATTCATAAAAGGCAAAAATATGTAAATAAATAAATCCACTCTTACTGTGCTTTTAATGAAACAAATAATTCAAACAATTGTTAATCTAATATGTACTCTGCATTTACATAGCAAGAAAATAGGACTTACTGAGCATCTTGTGTACCTTTGTGCTATAACGTGCTGCTCACAGACACATGAGCTAATGGTGTATTGATCTCATCGTACTCGCCCCATATGTTTATCCCCCCAGGCCCTCCACACCATTTTCACTGTTTAAATAGGACATTATACATAAACACTCTCTTCAAAAGGCTCTTGTGATTTATGACTCAAAGCCCTACTGATGCTCAAATCGTCGGTGAGCCATTATACTTCATCACCGGTGACCCATTAGTGTTTTAAAAGCAACGTAGCACTAGGTAATGTTCTTATAATAGTTTCTCAGGAAGGTGCTTATTGTTCCTTGAGGGAGTGTTTTTCGCTTGGTATGCCTACATATAAAAAATTACTTTTTAAATATTTGAGTTCCCAAACCTCTGATTATTTGGGTAAGGAGGAGAGTTTAGGCAGGATAACATACATAATATATATATATATATATATATATATATTTTTTTTTTTTTTTTTTTTTTTAAATGCATCTCACCATAGCAGTTTTAAAATGTCACTGTTACACCATCTGCAGCTGCCTTCTTGATTTAGAACAGATTAAGACTAATTCAGCATTATTTTCCCCATCTTTACTGAAAACTCTGGCTCAGTTTTCTTCTGTAGTGTACCCTTTAGTTAAAAGTATGTGATCGGTTCATTTGTCTGAGAGCTCATCAGAGTGCTATTCTTTGCCACGACGTATTGGGTCAATCTGTGATGGGGCAGCAGCAGGCGCTCCATCAGCGCACCGCCGGCCGCTCTGCTCTGATGTACGGCACCGTCGCTGCCGCTTTGTTGTAGCTACTGTAAGCTGAGAGCGCTAGCCCCACAGTAATTTACAGCAGTAAACAATGTCGGGCTCGAGCAAACCAACAGCCCCCACGTGCCCTCACACACAATTCTCCCTCTCTCCCTGTCACTGTGGCACTTTCAGTCTTTTCTTTTTTTTTTTTATATGCCTCCTCTCCCTTTTCTTTTTTTAATGAGCCGACTGTTATTAGGGCTATAAATCAGGCCAATGGGTGTGATGTATAATTCACTGTGTGTACTCACCCACCCCAGTGGCCCTGAGGAAGCCCACAGTGTATCACTGTCAACATAGATCTGCACAGTGTTGTGGCACAAGGCAATTCGCTGTGTAAATGCACATACGCACAGGAGCACTATTTACAAAATAACCAAAAAAATGCATGCATTGAACAAAAAAAAAAAAGCAGCAATAACTGCAGGACCGTGTGCATCACTCCCAGTACACACACACACAGGTACACAAGCATGCACCATTACACCCACATAAAACAGTAGCCATTGCACAGATCAATATCATAGACCTGCCCTGTATGTGTCTTGCTGTGACATGCACCCTATGATATGAAAGAGATCCAATTGATCCACACCCTACTAGGCCCCCATTCTCAAAAGGGCATCATTCCATTACCATTGATCTGCTGTGTGTGTGTGTGTGTGTGTGTGTGTGTGTGTGGGGGGGGGGAGCAAGATGATGGAGCGGTTCGAGGGAATGAGGCACAGCCTGCAGAAGACCAATAAAAATTGAACCAGCCTGAAAGTGATTTCTATAAATGAGTATTTAAATAATAGGCGAGCTGCACAGGGTTATTGGCTTTTTTTTTTTTTTTTAAGAGCAATGGAAAATTAATGCAATTTAACCATTTTTTTCCTGGACTATAAATAGGGCTGGTGACCAGTGTATTAGTTACAGATTAATAAAAGTAAAAATTAAAGGAACCCACAGCCTTGCTATTGATATTCTGAGTAGGCACTCTTTCATTGGAGCACATTAGTTTTCTCTGACAGACTACAGCTGCAGGGGCTCGGTTTCACAGCCTCTAAAAAGCACTCTGTGGGAAAGGATTGATCTGTCTGAAGGAAAACATCATCTAATATTCATTTGAGATAGCACAATGGTTATTAGCTTCATTCGCCTTGCAACTATTATGCAGCAGTGAGTGGTCCCTGTATTCACAGTAAAATTCAGTACTGCCTCCCTGCTTTTGGTTTGTGTTTTTTTTACTTTCACGCATCTATCGTGTCCTAATATCTGTTTTGTCGTATTTATTTATTTTTCAGTTTAGCTGTTTAACATGTTTGACCTATTTTTTGTTTGTTTATATTTATAGCCCATCGGTGCTCTTAACCCCAAGAGGGCAGCGTTCTTTTCAGAACGATATGAGACCTGGGAGGATGATCAGGTGCCGAAGTTCCATTATGGCACCCACTACTCCACCTCGAGCTTCACCCTGATGTGGCTGCTACGTATTGTAAGTGCAGTGCACGTTTGGAGTGTTTAGGAGCATTCGTGACTTTTAATATAAATTCTGGAAAATAATGAAATAATTATGCTTGTGCAAGAATTTCACCTTGCTCTTTAAAAGTGTAGTTAAGCGCAGTATTTAAATTGGATTCTTCTTTTTAATGAACAGTACATTCATGATGTAGAGGTCATGAATGTATTCTTAATTAGACCTAGGATTTTATCAAATTAAGAGTATATGCATGCTAAATATTGCATAGCATGCATGCATGGGGTGATAATAAATGAAAAGCAAAAGCAGTGCACCTAAAGGTCTGACCTTCACCTTGATGCAAATTCTCAAGGTTTTTCTTTTTAATAACAGGTACTGAAATGTGATTTTGTTTGTTTTTGAAGCACATTAGTGGTGTATATTTTGCACTAGAGTGCTCTCTTGTAGTACCTTTGTTGAATGGATGCCATCAATCTTTCCATACTACACTCTGGGGAGAGGGAGGTTACTAAGTTTCTCCAACGTGCAGTTTTCTGCTGTTATTGTCCCAGTAGCTCACTGTCTCTGTAACTCCCAGTAGAGTTACCTCATTGATCTCTGCACATCATTAGCCAGCTTACTCTAAAGCCACTTTACCAGAAGCACTCATTTATAACTCTCGCTTAAAGATCAAACTTAACCTTAAATATGAAATGAAAATGGGTTTGTGTAGTAACTGTGTATTTTGTAAGATTTTACACTGATGTATAAACTACAAGATCAATTTGCTCACTGTCCCACCGTTTAAAAAGATTAAATAAATGAGGCTTGCGTCATTTCAGGCTGGACTTAATTAGCTATTTACAGTATTAGTTTATAGCTGTGGTACAGCACAGTGTGCCCGTGCATCAGAGAGATGGCTATTGATCTGCCCTAACAAGATTATACGTGATTAGAAATGCATCAGCAGCACATGTGCATTGATTTTAGTAGCACACTGGGAATATTGTTGTTTTACTTGTTCATTTTTGGCTTTAAGTTTGTTACAGGGTGTGCAGAAAGGGTCAATTCTAGGTCAAATATATTGACAGAGTGTATTCAAACTGTAGACATGTTGACAACCATGTTTTCATTGCAGAAAAAGCAATTGGGTGGTTTCAGTTATAGGAGTAGACTCCCCAGTTTATATTCTTAACCATAACCTTTATAATTTCCAGGAACCCTTCACCACGTTCTTCCTTAACTTCCAAGGAGGAAAGTTTGACCATGCTGACCGCACCTTCTCCTCAGTATCCAGGGCTTGGAGGAACTGCCAGAGAGACACATCTGATGTTAAGGTACCATTCATACTTATGCATGCTCACAATGGATCTGGGGACAAAAATAATAGAAGTTGGACGATAAAGTCCCGAGCGCTGCAGGAGAATAAATCCAAGTCCAACACACATAAAAAAGAGAGGGTTTCAAAAGAGTAATGTCCAGTCACTACCAATCATTGTCCCTACACAATGATAGCTTCCTGCTCTTCTGATCAAAGCGTTGGTTTAATCCTCATCTGTCCCAGCCGTCTGTCTCAGATTCAGTCAGCTATAACATGGACTTGAATCCCTGCCCACTGGGCCCCCAAACTCTGCTGCGCCGACGGATCTACCCTGAAACGGCACAGGTCATTCTCATACCGAGCGCCTTCGAACCCCCAGCGCACACTTTAACTGCTCTCCTAAAACATTTACAACTACACTCAGACATTCTCTGTCAAAGCTGAGTTTTGCTTGCTCTCCCGGCACTGGGTCACTGGATGGGGGAACAGCAGTGGTGTTGGGGGTTTTGACGCTTGATTGCGTTTACCCCCCTCCCGCATCCCTCTGATAAAACATGTGGATTGTGTTACTGTGTAGCTGGCCAATGCTTGATTGCAAAAGCCCAACAACAGCCTTAGTTTGCTCTCTTAGTCTCAACCTGTCAATGTGGATCAAACTGTGAGAGCTCAACTTCAGATCAAAACAAAGAGGAAATCTGGACGTCGTCAGTTTGTTTCCATGTTCAGCTTGAATTTTTAGCATATTTTGAATGAAAATCTGTCGACTTTATCCAGTTGGATGCACACATTCATGCTCCTTTTTCTGTTTTTGCTCAAAATATGAATGTGTGCAACCAACTGGATGCAGTCCAGTCGCATCCATATTGCTTAATTCCTCTTTTAAGCAGTAGAGGAATTAGGAGTGAGATGTATCAATTCAGTAGGGTAAGTACACCATTTAGCTTTAGTATTGGGACCATTGATGGCAACCCTCTGTCTCTGCCAGAGGGCAAAAAGCCCCTGTGTTTTCATACGCCACTGTTAAAGAAGGGGTGATAATGGGCTACAACACCTAGATTCAATGTGTCTCTAGCCTGGGTGACGCTAGAATGACCTGCCACCCCCAATCCCCTGACCCCTAGCCTCAGCCCACAGGCATCAGAAGGGGGAGACACAAGAGAAGAGGGGTTAGAAGTAGCAACAGTGGAAGTGTAGCTGGAGAGCCCAGAGGCCAAAGCCCCTTCCAGTGACCCATGACAGGACAGGATTGGGGATCAGAGGGGCTGGCCTCTGACCAGGCTGGAGCAAAAGGGCCACTGCACATAATGGTCCATGTAAGGCAGGCTTGAGTGTTGGGGAGCGAAGCCCTCAAGGTTTCGTTGGGGTATGTGCATGCGTGCGTGCACGGGTGCCGCTCTCTCCTGCTCAAATTTACAGCAGGCTGTAGCCGGTGAACCCGGGTGAGCAGGAGGCCTCGTTAAGAAGGTGACCTTTAGTTTTAGGTCAGCTTTTGTGGAGTGAAGAGATTTCAGAAGTGAGGAAGTGCCGTGTTGTTTTAAAGCTGTGTGTTTGCTTGCTCATTTGATTGGATCTTTTCACCCCATTAATGAGAGGGGGAGATATTGTGCAGCTAATTTGATAAGAGGAATGTTATTATTTGCTTGTATTTGTAAAGATCATGTTACATATGCTAAGAATTGAATCTTTTCAAAATGCTTCTTGACTTCCGAGTTTAGTTTTTTGGTTTTTTTTGCTTTGAGTGTTAGCTGTCAGCCAATCCCCACTTAGTTTTGAAGGTAGGCCATTCATTTCTAATGCTAGGTTATTAACATGTTTGTCACCAAATTCCCTTAGAAATGCCCATAATTGATTCTTTATAGTGTTTTCTGTATATGCAGGTGAATGTAGTTATAGATAGTTATAGTTCATATAATTATGTATTTTGTTACACAAAACCTGTCAAGTCTTCATAGAGCACATGGACTGTATATTAAAAATTTGAATTAGGACCAAGTCATCACCCACTGGTTTGTGAAGTCCTGTCTTATTGGCTTGAGATCAGAATTTGCCCATCATCACACTCATCTTACAGCATCTTTTTGGACTCTAATGAGGACTGTAATATGGAAATGATCATCCTGTTTTATTCACTAAGAATATAAATTAGTGATTGAAAGTATAAATGCATGTGTCAACTGTTTACTGCTTTCCCCAGTCAAATAGGATGAAGGGTAATTTTTCCATAGATGCTTTATAATCTGACTTTTTTTGCAACTGCCCCCTGCTGACCATAAGACAGAATGCACTTTAAGGCACTTTGCTTTCCCTTCATTTTTTTCAGTCTATTGGGGAAAAATGCAAAATACCATATATTTCACGCTCCACTTTCCTTTCCTTATTTGCATGACACAGCCAAGAACTGAACCTTCCCGTGTCCTGATTGTGTCGAAGTTTGTGAGACGTACCCACAACAATAACACAACAGCTAAAGCCTGGGAAGCGTTGTTGATTTATCTACATGTTTTTAAGCTCAAACACAATCTTAATGTTTATACTCACTGTGGCAAGTTCTGCTTTGTTTAGAATGACAAATGGCTAAACATATAGGGTTACATCTCCTGTCATACTTGCATTTCTCTTCACTCTCGTGCAGATTGAAAACATGCTGTGTTGTTTGTGACAGCCAAATAAAATCATCATAGTAAGACGAGAATTTAGCTGACTTTTCTTTGTTGTTGTGGAAGAGAGGGGAAAATCAGAAGTGAACCTTTTTTTTTTTCTTTTCTTAGACACAAAGAATATGATCATTGCATCAGAATAGGGAGAAACCACAGCCGAGTGCACTCAGAGGCTTTTTACAACAGACCAGCGTCATGTAATTTCCACAAATAATTCTGCCATTCAGAAAACAATACAGCAATTCTATCTATATACAAAAGCAGTGCTGCTTCGTTGTGTTTATTTTCCCTGCTCTTGTTCTTCTTAAAGAGTTACTCAACACTTCAAAAGGGCTTTTTGAGTTGTAACATAATGTGCTTTAATTTGGGGAGGCCGTCCACCTCCCTTAGCCCACAGTTTGACTTGGAGTCTGCAAAACCACACTCATCAAATTTATGCTGATCAAGACTCACAGGACTTTACACTCTTTTTTTGGGGGGGGGTAAAGCTTCTACTTATTTACTCCCTGACATCTGTAGAAGCACCAGCCCGGTTGCTTTCTTTCCTTTCACACCCACACAGCACTGTTTCACATGTGAGGGCGGTACCTTGATTATTTGAACTGGTTCAGGGCCACCTTTTGTGAGGCACAGACCCAGGGGTGAACATACCCTTTATCTTCTTGGACATCATGTTCAGATCTACAGTGGGGCAAAAAAGTATTTAGTCAGCCACCGATTGTGCAAGTTCCCCCACTTAAAATGATGACAGAGGTCAGTAATTTGCACCAGAGGTACACTTCAACTGTGAGAGACAGAATGTGAAAAAAAAAATCCATGAATTCATATGGTAGGATTTGTAAATAATTTATTTGTAAATTAGGGTGGAAAATAAGTATTTGGTCACCTCAAACAAGGAAAATCTCTGGCTCTCACAGACCTGTAACGTCTTCTGTAAGAAGCTTTTCTGTCCCCCACTCGTTACCTGTATGAATGGCACCTGTTTGAACTCATCATCTGTATAAAAGACACCTGTCCACAGCCTCAAACAGTCAAACTCCAAACTCCGCCATGGCCAAGACCAAAGAGCTTTCGAAGGACACCAGGAAAAGTATTGTAGACCTGCACCAGACTGGGAAGAGTGAATCTACAATAGGCAAGCAGCTTGGTGTGAAAAAATCAACTGTGGGAGCAATCATCAGAAAATGGAAGACATACAAGACCACTGATAATCTCCTTCGATCTGGGGCTCCACGCAAGATCTCATCCCGTGGGGTCAAAATGATCATGAGAACGGTGAGCAAAGATCCCAGGACCACACGGGGGGACCTGGTGAATGACCTGCAGAGAGCTGGGACCAAAGTAACAAAGGTCACCATCAGTAACACACTACAACGGCAGGGAATCAAATCCCGCAGTGCCAGACGTGTTCCGCTGCTGAAGCCAGTGCATGTCCAGGCCCGTCTGAAGTTTGCCAGAGAGCACATGGATGATACAGCAGAGGATTGGGAGAATGTCATGTGGTCAGATGAAACGAGGCTGGGTCTTGCAACATGACAATGATCCAAAACACACCGCCCGGGCAACAAAGGAGTGGCTCCGTAAGAAGCATTTGAAAGTCCTGGAGTGGCCTAGCCAGTCTCCAGACCTCAACCCCATAGAAAATCTGTGGCGGGAGTTGAAAGTCCGTGTTGCTCGGCGACAGCCCCAAAACATCACTGCTCTCGAGAAGATCTGCATGGAGGAATGGGCCAAAATACCAGCTACTGTGTGTGCAAACCTGGTAAAGACCTATAGTAAACGTTTGACCTCTGTTATTGCCAACAAAGGTTATGTTACAAAGTATTGAGTTGTATTTTTGTTATTGACCAAATACTTATTTTCCACCCTGATTTACGAATAAATTCTTTACAAATCCTACCATGTGGATTCATGGATTTTTTCTTCACATTCTGTCTCTCACAGTTGAAGTGTACCTCTGGTGCAAATTACTGACCTCTGTCATCATTTTAAGTGGGGGAACTTGCACAATCGGTGGCTGACTAAATACTTTTTTGCCCCACTGTAGCATTGCCGTTATTCTAAATTTCCATTGGTGATTATGCAGAGCTTTCTACAGCTGCAGCATCATGTCCGATAACTGTTGCAGATTCTCAAACTGCTTTTTTTTCCCCCTTTTCTCCCGATAACCAGTGTGTGTTCATTTATGTGTCTGTGCTTTACCCTTTCAGGAGCTGATCCCAGAGTTCTACTATCTGCCTGAGATGTTTGTTAACGCCAGCAATTACAGCCTGGGAGTGATGGAGGATGGCACTGTAGTCTCTGATGTTGATCTGCCACCTTGGGCCAAAACCCCAGAAGAGTTTGTGCGCATTAATCGACTGGTAAGAAAAGTACACCTGAATGCTGTGTCCCATGTATGATCCAGGTTAAAGCAAGTGTGCATTAAAAATATACTGAAGCCATCATAGAGTCTAGGCAAGAAAAAAAGTTTTTGTGTCGTCATTCATGTATAGCCTTGTTTTCTTTCTTCCTCATATGGCACATGGCGCAGGCCATCTGAGCCCCAAGCTTAGCTGGAAATGCTAATTTAAAGAGACAGTGTTATTTCCTGACCTTCACACAGTTCTTCCTGTTACCCGAGCCTCCCCTCCTCTCACGTGTCCCAACTTTCAGATTGCTTTGCCGGCAAATTGATCCAGCTCTGCCCCATCTAATATCCCCATGCAGCCTCACGATCCCTCTCTCTGCTCTGTTCATACACATCTGGAACATGCTGGTGTGTGCAACTGCAACTGTGTTTTTGTGCAGAATAATTATGCAGTATCCACTTTCTGATCTCCCTTTCCGGTCCGCCTGGCCAAAGGCAGAAATATTCTGTGTGTATATTCACGTCAGATGTTGTCAGAGTGGCTGCCGTGTTTTCATTATACTCTAGATGTTCTCTTCTGTGCTTTACACAACATGCACACACACTGTTGGGAGACTAAGGTAACACTTTGGATCAGATTTCTCAGCGCTAGAAGATCTAGGAGCCTCAGATGGGGGGTTAACATTTTCTCTTCTGCTTTGCTGAAATTGCTTATCATTTATGCTTTTAGCCCTTTTATCTTTAAAACATTTTAACTTCATACTGACAGTGAAAGGACAGCTGTCCCCTTACAAATAAAGCTTATTCATAATTTTGTCTGTCTGTCTGCATAAACACAATTACAGAAGAAAACTAAACTGTGGGTTATAACGCAATGTAATCTGGAGCCTAGCGCAGGCCACTTTTCGCTCTCAGTTACATATTTGGGGTAAAAGCAGTGGCAGCTCCATGTGTGATGTGTGCCCACAGTAGTAATGGGTGCTGATGATGCTGGGTGTGCTCTGTGACCTGTGCAGTCTTATGGTGGGGGTCTGTTAGCTAGCATGCTGATATGACCATGCTGCTATCATTAATCACACACTTCCCTCTTTTTGGCTGTCAGCATGCAGCCCGCTGTGGATGTATTAGAGGGACGCTTGTTGTGGCGGCAGCGTTGCAGGCTGTTGTGCAGTGTTTTATACTCACGGGGAGGAAAAGTTGAGTTTTCATTTGTGCTAAATGAGGATTATATTTGACAGATATTTGGGAAATTGTTATGCATTAAAAAAACAAACAAACAAACAAAAAACAGAACCACTAGTCCAACTGTTTTTTTTTTTTTAATGGCGTGAAGTTTAAAAAGTTTTGGATTGTTTTTATTTAGTTTCTTAAATTAAAAGGTTCTGTCAGACGTTACTTCCTGTTAAAAGGGAGTTTTTCCTCACCACTGTTGCCTAATGCTTGTTCACAGTGCTGTAGTAGCGCCTTACAAGATACATGCCTTACAACAGCGGTCCCCAACCTTTTTTGCGCCACAGTTGGCAAAGTTTTATGTCCGACAGTATTTTCATGGAGTCGCAGATAAATAAAATAAAGCAAGTACTGGTACGAGGAAAAAAAAAAAAGATTTATTCATAACACATGGGAAAAGATCTAGGGAAACAGAGATAACGATAAAAATGATAAAAAAAATAATGCTAAAAACCAATGAAAACCCTGAAAATCATGAACTTCACACCCTCTCTCACTCGCACGGCCTGGTACCAAATGACTCATGGACCGGTGCCAGTCTGGTCTCCTCTACTTCTTCATTTTTCCCCCTTGCTTCTGTCCTTTGTGCTCCATTTGGCACTGCAGATGCAATTTGGACTCTATTTTGTCTGCAGCCATACTAGTAATGCTGCTTTCAAACTGGTAAAATTTCGCTCTGCTTTTTCTCTCTCTCCTTCTCCAAACTGAGATATTGATCCAATGTACAACCAGCAGGCAGGTGTAGGTGCACAGAAACATAAGCTTAGGAAAATAGGTTTCATCCCAGAGGGACTGTGAATAAAAGCTTTGCTATCAAATGTCAGTTTAAGTATAATTTTCTAATTTATTTGGACTGAATCACTTCCTGGAATCTGTTGGTTTCGCTTAAAATAATAAAAAAAGCTGGGATTGTGAGTGTGGAAGTGCAGTTTGTCTTTGTAGTTTTACCATTTTAAGAGGCCCAGTCGTATGCTACAGATCACATAGAAACAGCACCAAGGTTCAGGGAGGGATGTGTGGGTGGACAGGTCTCTGGTCATGACAGATAGCTGGCATTAGAGGGTGTCAGCTGGCAACTGTGGTACTGTTGGGAAAGAGATGAGCGTGGTAGAGAGGAGAGAGGAAGAGTGAAGGAGTTAATGGGCTGTTTGGCTCTCTTTAGCTTGTCTGCTGCTAATGGCTTTGCAACACAGGGATAGACAGCAGGAGAGAACACGCAAACACACGCAAATGCACACTCGCTTACAAACACACACAGGCCTGCTGTCTCCACTCTGGTTATGAGCCTTAGATGATTAACAGCTAATTAGGGCCCAATCTGGAAAGGCCATTAAAAGCCTCTCACAGTAAAGGATTGTGCTGCTCCGCAAATCGGCAGCTTGTTTTTGTTGTTCAGAGTTTCATGGTTGGTTGGGGGGGTAAAAAAAAAAAAAAAGATGATATAAGCCTACCATCAAACTGTAGCCGGGTTCATAATGCTTTCCTTTAGAAGTGTCATAAGTTATCGCTAATGTTTAGCAGGAAGTGTGTTGCATGGCAACAGATTAACTGCAAGTTTATGCCTAGACAGTTTATTGTTCAACAAATGTCTTACACAACACTGAAGGCTCCACTTGAAAACCACAGGTCTGAAGAATAGTTGGATTTTTGGGGGAGGAGGCGGAGCAGCACCTCCGCGGCTTAAGGGAAGTGCCTACACAGTATACTTAAATGCTTTCTTGTAAAGGCACACTCCCTTTTTCGTGGTCCATCACACATCCACACATGCATCCCTGTGGAGACACAGGGGTCTTGAGGCAGCATGCCACGGAGATCAGGGGCTGCTTGTTGTTTTTACCAGGGGGTCGAAGGAGAGGTTAAGAACTTGATCCCTCCTCCACCAGATAACTACATTTCTCTGGGCACTGTCAGCCGCTCTGACATTCCACTATGTACGACCATACCTCGCTTTTCAGGCCTGCTAACCATTAGAGCGATAGCAGGTGATCTTGTGTGCATGCTCGTGTAAATTTGACTGTTATTTGTCTCCATATCAGTGTTTACCTTTGCTGTCATGGCTCCAAGTTTCACTGGAGCTACTGAGATGGGGCGGGCTAAACCACAGTCTGTTAGAGCAGCCATCTGCTGTGGGTATATCGTGATGCTAGACTGAGCTAAACACTGCTGTTTTTTTATTTTATTGTGCATAGATCAATGTTAAACTAATATACGAATGCAGACAGAGATTGGTGTTGGATGAAATCTTTATAATCACCAATCAGCTTGTGCCTAAAATGTAATATGGTTACAATCACAATAATAGTTTCATTATTAAAAAAAAGTGAAGCTGTCTAATCAGACATATTTAACTCCATGGTTGCCATTACATGCACTTGCCGATGCTTCTTGTTACTTTTTTCTCGTGTTGCCATTTAACCAAACTCTCCAGTGCTTATTTGCTGCTCCCTGCTTCAGCTGTTTGGCTTCTTTCACTCATCTGTGCTCTTGCTGCGCTGCTGACAGACCTGCAAACCTCACACATGGGAGAGACGGGCATGCTTTACTTTTGGCCTTTTCCGTCTTATAAAGTGTCAACTCGCTCAAAGGAGTGACAGAGGCATCAGCTATACTGGCCTCACAGAAAGAGGGAGCCTTTCGTCTTTGTGAATGGGAAAAGGCAGCTGAGTGATTGGTCAGAAGCAATGCCACAGAGAATGCTGGCCACAAGAAGACACTGTGGGTGTTGGATGCCAAAGAACCTTGTGTAACTCATCAAAGACGACCATTATGCCTCCCATTGATTTACTTACTCTATGCAGAAACTCTGAAACTGTCATGTTGTTGAATTTCTGTGCACGGTTTATTCCTGTGCTATAATATAAGAAACTACTCGGATTTTCAGTGTGACTGTGATGTCACTACAACGCATTATGTACTATATGCTGCTTTAGATCTCAAGGAACACTTTGCAAGCTTTGCTAAAGAGTAGCTTCTATAGCCACAAGTTGTAATTATATGACCCTAGCACATTAGAGTGCTCAGGGCACTGAAACACATGCTATCAATCATTCATGCAAAACACATAATCATCATTTCAGTGCAAACTTGCTAAACTGAAAACATCTGAAGTCAAGAGGCTTCTCTCTGCATTGCCAGGCAGAATAGTGCATTATTCCTGTAATGTTGGATTATTATGACCTAAGTCATCCTCACATGCCGCACACATTAGTCTGCGGCTGCTAGTATACATCTTAGCTCTCTTGAATTATAAATGTTTGCTGATGTCTGAGAGTAACCTCTGGAGCTTAGCTCTGTTGCTAACCAGTTGCACATATAGTGTGTGTATATGGTCCAGTCAGATTGTGCTAACAAGCTTTGAGTGACTCTGTTATCCATTACTGAAGAGTTTATCAGTGATGTCTTTGCTTTTATTTTAAGACCTTTGTTCCCATGTCAGTGCATTTAAAAGCTCCAGCATTTAGACTCAGGTAGATGAACCTCTACAAGCACTGGATAACTCTAGCTTTGCTTCTGTTGCAGTTAAAATGAAAATATTGATATAATCATAATTATGATGTTTGCAGTGGACAGCGATGTGAGTGTGTTTCATACTTTGTCATTCGGCCATACAGCTGTTATTGTGATGTCATCACAGTAATCCTGCCCGCAGAGGTACATCTACATGGCTGCTAAAAGACAAATGTCATATTTATTTGAGACATATCACCTTTACCCCCCAAGCCTTGCACTCTCAACTTGTTTGAAATCTGAAGTTTGTCAGCTTTATGTGCTGACAGCCATTAACACTTTGCAAAAAACTATGCAATCAAGAAACCCGTTATTCAGCAGGCATGTTATTACATTAAGACATGAAAATCTTATACATAAGATTTTTTTTTAAGTTGACAACATAGTTTGAAAGACTTGGATAAAGATTTTAGGAAGTTTACTGTAAAGCGTGATTTGTGTAGGAACTATCCGAAATGTAAGCGAGTAGACTCAGAAGACAAAAATGTGTCTTGCATTTTTTCCCACAAGTCACACAGCCAGACATGATCGCTCCCCAGCTCAGACCACCAGCTACACAAAGTCAAAGATCACGACTGTTTACATTCACCTCTCATCCGTACTGCACTCTCTGATCAGACACCCGCTGGGACTCGCATAATGCCGTTCCCACCAGCCTCCACATCTTATTCTCACAGTAACCCCACAGGAACCCATGCATGAGCTGAGGTAAACCACTGCAGCGACCAGCCACTAACCACTAAGAAATACTTGTGCACTTGTGAATGACTGAGTGAGTGAAAACCTTAACGTCGTCTATCCCAGAGTGGCCCCCGGTAATAGAAGACAGTTTGCCATGTTAGCCTAGTGCTAATCTATTCCCCTGGCGTCTCCACTGAAAGCCTTGTTGCTGGATGGGAACTAGCACGTGGGGTAGAGGGAGGTTATCTGGCTAATATCAGGCAGCGCTCACTGAAGGGGTATTGTCATGCATAAGGGCAGACATGTTTACTGTGTGCTCGGTGTTTTACGAGCTGTCCCCCCTTCTTCTTCGCCTCCCTCTCTTGCCTGCTCATCTCCCCCTCCCCTCGTTTATCCTCCCTTTCGATGACGTAATGGCGGACCCGATGAGAGCCTGAGAAATGGGATGATCTACTCCTGCTGACATACTCACTCACTAATGTTGTCTTTCTCCCTTTCCTGCACTCCTCCATGCTTTCATTTTACTTCTGCCAAAGTGTACTGAGGCACTTTTTTTGCAGCATTATTCTGTGCTGCATCTCAGACTCCTGAATATCCGTGTTTGTAATCCTGGCTTTATTTAAAGAAACACTTGTACTTATTCGTTTGAGTTGGGGCAAAGGGTGTGTTTCTTGGAGCATGAACGCAGATAAATTCTTTAAGACGTTTTTGTCATACTTATATTATCCATACGAGAAGGAAATAGCCATACAGCTGTTGTATAGGTTCCCAGGAAATGCCGTGTAAACATTCAAAGACCCCAGAAGATGACTGACATATTCAAAAACAAAGGCTTGCATGAATAAAATTGTGTGATGGAAATTGGATGCAATCTTATTTTAGGGTGTTTTTTTTTAGGACACTTTGTTAGAATTTAGCGCAAAGCAGGGATGCTTTGCTGTATACTCTTGTTCTTGTGGTATTTTCTGAGTGTTTATTTAGTTTTGTAACGGTATATTTCTGAAAATGAAGCAAAATGTGTCACATTGAATTCATGCATATTCCTTCTACATTTCATGAGCATAGTCCATGGGTTTCCTTGAGGATGTATTTATGGTTTGGAGCTGCTAGTCACGTACATACGCAGACAGTCTCGCACTAACAAGCTGCAGCTCCACATAACCCCACACCCTAATAACCTCTGCTTGAAGGCTAACTACACTCAAGCTGATCAGTTGAGCCATTCATCCTAATCATCTCCAATCTGTGCTGAGAAGCCTCCACACCTCCACACAGTCCTGCAGCCAACTCTGTAATCATCTGAGACAATAATGCCTCTCTCAACAGCTATCCAAATATTCTTTCATCCAGAAGCAGAAGCCCTCTTCAGCGTTTCTGTGTGTAATCAGCTCTTACTGTTGACTTAGCTTTTGCTCACTTGATCCCATTGCGTTGTGGCACCGGTGAAGTATTTGCTAGCTTGTTAGGCTTTTGGAGTGGAGGTGGACAGATGGTTATGTCCTTCGCAGGTGCTTGTGAACAGTGTTTAAGATTTAGCTTCTCTTGGTTCTTGCCAGTTGTAGTAGTAATAATAATAATAATGCTAATAATGTTAGCAGTTGTTTTAATAACAATTGTAATAATAATGTATTTTTTTAAGGCATCATTGTTTAGTTTGCATTTTTACAGTCATGCATGAACTTAAATCTAAATGGATGCAGACACCACAGTTTTATTGTTATCTAACTTGGATTCAGTGCCACCCAATCAGTAGTGTTTACTCCATTGTCTGGGCTGTAAGTTGGATCAAATCCACCATGATGTGTTTGTTTTGTGGCGACTTTCCCAATCACTACTCATTCTGCTTCTTTTCACCCCTTAACATGATATTCTTGCTTTTTAAGTGGTCGGGAGATAATGAGAAGGATGGGAGGAGAGAGCAGCCGAGAATTAGGGTTAGAGTTTCAGGTTCCACTTGCCGACGAGTGCCTCCTCCACTGAACCATATCCAGAACTCTCACAGTTGCGACCTGTCTAATTAGCTGAGCCGGAAAGGAGGTGGGGTTTTGGACTGAAGTAACACACGCGGCCCATCTGGGTTTTTCTTGGTGTGTGTGAATATGAGAATAAAGGAAATGGTTCGTTAGCTGCATGGCTGCTTTAAGGATCTCATTCCTTACGTCATACGCCCCCCTTGCCTTTCTATGTTGGGGGCCCCCTCTCTTCTAGCTGTTTACAGGCTTCCTCTGCGTGCTTCACAATGACAATTAGCTTCTCATTTTCTGCAAGCTAATAAGCCCTTTAATCAGAGTGCTTGTCAACCTCAGGGCAAGGAAACTCCAGAGGAGTTGATCCTTAGGATCAAATGACTGGTAGAGGAAAAGAAAGGGGTAAGTGGGAGAACAAATAGAAGGGAGGGAGAAGGAAATCAGGCTGCTGAACTTGGAGAAGGAAAAGAGAATCAAAAAGTGAGATAATAAAGCTGTACTAAGGTAAAACTACTAGGCCAGTTTCCATTAGAGATGTCGTCTAAAATATAAATTTGATGGGCGGATTTATGATTTGATTTAATAAAATGCCCAAAAAGAATATGACTAAACAAAACTTGGTCCCGACTACCGATTCAGTGTCCTTGGATCATCATTTTTAAACGTGAAAACACGATGTTTGACTGTCAAGCGTACTGAATGTGGTTTTCAGGATGTTTTTAATCAGCTTGTTCTGAAACAGTCATTTTAATGTATCCAAATCTGACAAGTGTTTGTTTTATACATCCGTAATCAATACGAACGAAAACAGTCTGCCGCTGACAACAGCTCTGCACACAACATGTGCCTTTAATTACACACCCACACCATCGGCGACACACGCACGTGCAACATACACTT
The DNA here is from genome assembly GCF_964374335.1 of Astatotilapia calliptera. Taxonomy (NCBI): domain Eukaryota; kingdom Metazoa; phylum Chordata; class Actinopteri; order Cichliformes; family Cichlidae; genus Astatotilapia; species Astatotilapia calliptera. The sequence continues at coordinate 27,025,786 of NC_137427.1, read as the reverse complement.
GCATCACCGTTGGCATGCAAATGAGCGCATTGATTTGTTAAGTGATGTTTTAACATCCTTACGGACAGCTCTCCATAAGTCCTTAAAAGGGTTTTTAAGGACCAGTGAGGCAAGGAGGAAAGCGTTCACTGTCACCTCGTTAAGACTGAAGTGAAATCCAGCTCAATCCAGACCATAAAGCTAACCGCAAACCACTGCGAGGCACAGAACCTTCACAGATAGGCCCAGCGTAAACCTGTAGTATGGACACGCAGTTTTCCTTTTAAGCAGAGCAAAGATAATCACTACAAGAGGTCCCACATGAGGTTAAAATAAAGATAATAAATTTCCCACCTGCGAGCAGAAAAAGCTTTTCAAGATGAGGCTGTGGGCCGGTTACTGACTCGAGATCAGACGCTTTCAGTTTTGCTTCTCAGGACTCAAAGCAACCCCAGTTTAATGTCCACCAGCTGGTTAATTGCAATCACTTGGTGTTTCTTGTCTGATGTCTTAAATTAGGATTGTATGTCTTTAAATCCTCAGTCTAGAGTACAGGTCCCTCTAAAGAGTAACATATTGACAGACATGTAGTCAAACTGTCATTCTTTTTGAGCGTTTTGGGTTTTCTTTCTAAACTTAAAGTCTACACTCCAGCTACAGATGTTTCACAAAGGAAGGGATTAAAGTAACCCGAGCCTTGCACGCAGACGAGACTTGTTCATTATGATACATTTTCATTGGAATCCACATCACAGCGCGGCATGCTGGAACACAAGCAAAATAAGCATGCAGTTCACAAAGACTATATAATTATATGCATTTGAATACATGGCGGCTTTGATGGGGAAAAATGATTTGGGTAAATGTATCATTCTTCTCCTTAGGAGAATATTCCAAATTATTGTTGCTGTTGGAAACAAATCAGAGCACACAACAAAAGGGACCCCCTTGCCCCCACCCCACCCTCCCCTGTGCTTCGAAGGTGTACTTTGTCAAATCTGTAACAATAGGAATGTGGGATTCCAGTTACTTCTACCCCCTTCTAGCATTTACATAAAGGCATGCTAAATTATTCATTAATTATCAGAGAGTCCCCTGTGGATGGGGATGACACACACACTGGCTGCTAATTGGCCCATCAATAATCCTGCCTGGTTCTCCTAAAGTGGCACCAGATCCCACCTCAGGAATCTACTATCTGCCTCAACCTTCTGCTCAACTGTTTCCACAGTGTGGCACCACATGTGGAAACGTCTCCACAGCTGCTCACATGACACATTGTTAATGAGTTATCAGAACATGCCTAATTTCTGTACTTCACTTAGGTTTCTTTGATGGATTATAAATATGTTCCTTAGGTGTAATCTTCTCGTTATAAATCGAAATTAGGTTTATTGAGTACCTGCATAGTATTGTGTGGTATTTTCTGAGTATATAATTTTATTATTGTGAAAAGGCAAATGGGAAAAAATTGTATTTACTCTGTTGCTTCCCCTCCTCCCATCCGAAAATGTGAATAAATGAGTCACCAATATGACATTTTGAAAAAGGTTAACTGAAGTAGCTGGCAGTAGTTGTCATTGTTAAATGTGACACAGTTAAGCAATGTCAGTGATGGGGACTTCTCGATCTCAGAGTGTAAGTTTTTATAGGAAGAGCAAGAAAACCAAAACAAAATAAAGCACTGGGCTCATGTCAATCATAGTGTCGCCTAATGCAGTGGTGTGCCTCGCAGATTGAATGTTAAGGATGATGTCACTGACTGGTTTCTAGAGTTTAAAGGTTTAGCATTTGTGTTTTTGGCAGATGTGAATCTGATCTGAATTTGTGAATTTGATTTGTTGCAACTGAATTCAATATGACTCAATATTTTAGGCTTTATTGGTGCTGAGGTTTAGAAATTTTGATTGCTTTTGTATTTAGATCTTTGTGTAATTATCATGTGTTTTTCGTGTGTGTGTGTGTGTGTGTGTGTGTGTGTGGCTCCCTGTACTATAGCTGTACTATTAAGTGTTGGATGAGTTTGTTGTTGGTTTCATTCTGTTCAGTGGAGTCTGATCAATGGCACCTTTCCCTAAGCTTCTTCTATTAAGATGTTTTCTCTGACGTCGGCTCATGATGTAAAATCCCGAGTTTAGATAAAGGGGCAGATTAAAGTAGTTGAATCCTAATCTGCCTGATACCACTGCTATTGCGTACAATTTACACACCCGACACCTTTGACGTGATACGATCGTGGCTTTTCTACTGCAGGCAGATACTCTTTGAATCTCTAAGCTTGATCTGCTGAGGTTAAGTTCCTACATCCAGACTTGAGTCAGGGAGACATTGACAAACCAAACAAATACAAAAACAGATACACACTTCCAATTCCAGCAGAGCGCACACAAATTCTCACTTACTCTGTTTCACCCTCTCCAAATGGATCATGCAAATGATTTCCATAAAGGTGGGCCTCAGGAGAGGGAGCTGCAATAACACGGCTGCTCTTTGTTTCCCTTTGCTGAATGACAGTTGATTGCGGTGCACATTAAATGCCCATCAGCCCCAGCTTTAGTTTTAGAAACAGGGGAGCAGGGCCTGTCAAAGGTCAATCCTAGTGCATAATGAACTGATCTCTCCCTCACACACACGCACACAAACACACACACGATACACGCACGACTCAACCTCTGCTATTAAAGGGAGTTTGAATAAAGAGGATTTTTCTGGCTTATCATGTAACATTAATAAAAAGGGCTGCCCTATGACATAATGTGACTATGGCGATGCCAGAGAGGCAGACAGACATGGAGTCTAGACCAGGGGTGTTCTGTTTTATCTTAAGACTAACGGTTAGATTTGTTTTTTGAGTGTGATCATAGACAGTAGGGAATACACAGATCCCTCTGCCTGCTAGTTCTGTTGAATCTGCAGCTTTCAGAACAGTTCTCACATGTGAAAATAATAAATAAATAATAAAAAAATACATAATGCTACAGAACATGCTGCTTAATGCTACATCAGTGACAAGCTGTGCACGAGACGGCACTTTTTAAAGTAGGGTCGGGTATTGTTTGAAACATTTTGAGCCTCAAAGACCAACTTAGCAGGAATTTGAATTTCATCAGATATCCTGTGCCAGATCAGCTTTTTCTAACTTTTGCTCTCATTGCTGTAGCTGGATACACCTTAGCTATAAACCAGAGATTTATTTATAAGGACAAAATCAGTCAAACTCCCATTAAGCTCTTTGTTGCATCGAAGGATTCGTACAAATTTATTGTATTTGAGTTGTGATTGATTGCCTCCGTGGTTATCCATCTTACTCACAGGGTAATAAACATTTTAAAACTGTTATGTGTTCATAAGTTACTGTATATACAGGGACATTTTAAATAAAACATACATAATGCATCTGGGGAATACAGGGGCAGTAATGTGTCGCTTACAAATGTATACAGTCACACAATCTGTGCGCAATGCTAAATCAAATGAAAACACACGATGATCAGACTTTGCTTACGTTTGATTATTGCAGCATTAAGCCATAAAAACATTTTATATCTTTGTTTATTGATCTTTTTTTTTTTTTCATCTCCGGGAACCGAAATGCAGTTTCACTGTTAAGGTTCTCATCAGCTGGGATGATGAGATTCGTGACAGCATCACAAATTTAGTCAGTCAAGCTGCAGCGTTAAAAACCAGCATCACACCTAAAGCGCACACTCTCCTCTTCAGACGTGTGCTCGGCTCCCTGATTGAAAGTCGTAATTAACAGAGTGGGGAGGAATTAGATGCAGAATGAGCTGTCAGAAAGTCACATTTAAGTGAGGGATGCACTGGTCTCCGCAGTAAAAATTTAAATGATATAAATTGCCATTTAAGTGTAGCGCAGGCTAATGTTTTGTCACAAATTAATGTGACACAAGGCAGCAATGACAATCAAGGGCTGCCTCATTCTAATTTGGTTGTGTTTAGAGGGCTTTTGTGAGCCAGCAGCTTTACACAAATTAACACAATTGTCGGTTTTTATGAGGAAACCATAAATGCTTTTTCCCTCCTTTGCCCGCTAATGAGGAGAGAAAACGGCTTGTATGTGTGGCGTTATGACGACGTCTGCAGGAGAGCAACACGGTGCTCTTATCCGCTCACGACCAGCAGAGAAAAGAACAAAGACAGAAGCTGAAATGGCTCCCTAATGAACTACAAGAGTCCTCTAATGTCTTGATGCTCTCTTATGATCAGATATGGATTTACTGTGCTTTTTGCTCGTTATAGAAATCATTGGCAGATTCCGTCAGAGGAACAATTAGAAGAATATTCCGCTTTCTCTGAGAAATTCACCTTTGAGGGGTATTAGTAATAACTGCTGTTCAGTAATGGGATGTTAGGGGAGTTGCCTTTTGTTGCATCTGTTGACATCCTAGATAAACCTAACTCTCCGGCTTCACCTCTTTTTAAAGGCACTGGAGAGCGAGTTTGTGTCCTGCCAGCTTCACCAGTGGATCGATTTGATCTTCGGCTACAAGCAGCAGGGACCCGAAGCCGCCAGAGCCCTCAATGTTTTCTATTATCTGACCTATGAAGGCGCAGTCAACCTCAGCTCGATCAACGACCCCATGCTCAGAGAGGTGATACAGTGCGTGCATCAACACACACACATTTTAATACACGTAGCTGATTTAACTGCCTTCGCAGACCATGCTGAGTAAGGAGAAAAATTCCATATTAGAGGTAAGTACTCCTGAGCAGCAGTGCTCTCAGATGGACGCTTAATCTGGCTATATTATAAAAGCACATGTCCACCCTCTGCATCTGTATGTCAGGAAGGTTTTGATGCCATTAGCCATGTTAAAGTGCTTGTAGAGTGGCATGGGAGAGCTAAGCTAACAATCTGCCACACAGTATTGCTGAGCGAAGCCTTTTCCTTTGTGTGATACCTTTTGAAAGCACTCCACCAAGTGTTCCACTTTAACGCCTTTAAGCCGCCTCCTTGGCTTTCATTCATTATTCAGTTCACTCACTTTGTACTGCTGCACACACAAGCAACACTGTCCTGCCCGAAAGCAACCAGACAAAACACAGTGTTGAAAAGAAAAACACAGCTAGCTTGCCCACAGCCAAACAAGCCTGACAACTTCACCAATCTGCTGTAAAAGGCAGCTAGCCAGCAGCGGGTCAATTGACCCTGCTCCCATCAGCCTTTTTGACATCTGCATTTTAGTGCCAAGAGGGGTGCATATTCTATTTCTTTTCTCTCCAGAGTAAAGTAACCAGGCGTTGGCTTTCTTTTAAGTGATTATTCGTGTTTATTACTGGTTGTTGTGGCTGTTTGTAGGCAACTTCTGAGATCTGGAAACATCCATACAGAAAACTCCAATACAAGGGCAAACAAAATGAGCAGGCGGATCTCAGTTAAAGTTCAAACAGATCATCTTCACAGTTTTGTCGTTGTTTGTTTGTTTGGTGCCCCACCTAAATACAAGAACAGAACAGTCAAGAAAAGGCCACGTTTTCACTTTTAAGAGAGACTCACCATGGTGCTAACGTATAAATGGTGATAAGTTCAGAACACACTAAGCAGGCAAACACCCTTTGCCTCCACTGTACTGCTGCCCTTCATGCTCAGTGACTGGAGCATCGCAGGCACCAGGGGTAGATCCTTGATTTATCACCTCATTCACCCCAATTCCCATCCAGATGTGCTTTGGCCTTTATTCACTCTCTCTCTCACACACATACACATACACAGACATGCAGATTCATTATCTGGGTTCACCGGTCATTTCCACTCTCAGCCCATTACCCATTCTTCTGTTTAACACACACACACACACACACACAGAGCAGAAAATTGGATCACTGGTGCCTCCACTATTTCTGCCAAGCTGTTCCAGTGACAATGGGATTGATAATCTACCAACATACACACACACAGGCCTCAGAGGGAGGTGCTTGTGATTTGAGTGGCATTGAAAAAGCATCTTCGACTGCTGACTTTAAGGATGCATACTTAGGATTTGTATGCTTCTGAATGAGGTTTTTATTTGTCTGTGGCTTTGGTACCACATTTAGCATTTTACTATAAACAAATTAGTGTAACTGTCTCTAGCTTGAAGTGTTCTGTATTGGTGCACTGGGTCAAACTTTTGTGTGAAATGTCTGGAAAATACAGGGTGTAGTCATGAATATTGGTGTAGTTTAATTAAAATTATTAATTGATGTTTTGAAAGACTACAGTGGCAGCGTAGTACAGAAGCTCATGTTAAAAGTCAGTAGTCATCATATCTGTAATGCTGTAAAGTTAGCCTGCCTCGAGGAGGGAGAAAAAAAAGTTTCTTGTTGTTTCGTCCTCGCGGGCTCTCTCGCTGATGCTTTGATTGCAGTTTGCTGGGAGAAAACTCCCTGAGCACTTTAATTAGTTAAATAAACCAAACAAGCATTACCCCAGTGAGCTAATCCAAGGCTCTCCTTCAACTGTGTTTGTGCGGAAGGAAACGTGCCCTGTCTATGCAGAAGGTGGAAACACAGTTCCAGGCCTGGGGCTCGTCATGGCTGGGCGCTGGGGGTGGCTGAGGGCTGCAGGAGCTTTGGGACTGAGGGTTTGGGGTCTGAAAGTGTCCCTAGAGTATGCCATTACTGAGTGACAACTGTTTCAGTCTGAGCTGTGGTCTCGGCCAGACAAGCCCGCATTAGGACAGGCCCCGGGGCTGCTCAGTGTCAGGGGGGCGGTTCACAGATGTGTGTGCATGTACGTTTTTGTGTGTGTATATTTAGGTGGGAAAATGCAGTAGACCGGGCTGGAGGGTTCTGTATTTTTGCTTCGCTGATTTCTGTATTCCTGCCATGCTGCTTCACAGAGGCTAACTCTCCCTGTAGCCCACACACAAATACACACGTACAAGATTTGTGTGGCTCATACCTTGATGTGTTTCTACATATGCATGCATATGTATACATTCATTCATTGGTATGTGTATACCTTTGTATATTTATGTGTGCTCATCAGCATAAATGCACACGGTTGTGTGTTTATGTGTGCTTTTCTGTTCCGGGAGAAAGTTTGGAATATCTCAGCACAGATTAGTGAGTGCTGTGGAGACCAGTGCTGTGTTTTTCAAAACCATGATTACTTCCTGCACTACCTCCTGCTTCCCCTCTCCCACCCCAAATTTCATCTGTGTGTGCGCGTGTGCACATAGATGGCTTGCATGCACATCTGTGTTGCCTCTCGGTGTATAAAGAGAAACGCGCCCTGTGTAGCCTTCTCATCGTTGTACAGGGCTTCCCCTCTTTCGCATGTGATTATGGAAAATCCCACCACCTCTCACACGAGCGACAAAACACAGAGCCCCGCTTGAGTTGTTTGCCGTTTGCGTAATTCGGCAGAAATATATGCCCACGTGAGTCAACCTGCTTCGACAGTAAGCCAAAGTCACTCACTAAGCATAAAACCTGCTGGTTTATTTTCACTGGACAATGTGACCTCCTCTGCATAGAGTTGTCTCAGTATTTTAAGGTGGACGTTTAAAACCAATGATACAATCTGTCCAGTTTCCTGCTTGTGAGAAATACAAAACTATTGGTCTTTTTTTTTCTTTCCCTTGGAGGAGGGGGTTGATTTGCATAAAGCAGCATGTTTTACATGGAGATCTATCGTGTCAAGCGACTGAGTAAATCAAAGGACAGGCTGAGACATCTGAGCCGAGGGCGTCTCGGCCATTTAAATGTATAGAATACAGAAAACCTTCATCAGACATGGGCCAATGCTCCCAAAAGAGATTGGCCTTGTGGAAGGCCCCTCATATAATCACCTGAGCATTGCATTGGCATACAGGATAGGACATGCTGACCTAGACTCAGCCACTTTCCAGCCTTCCACAGCCTCATAAATGTCAAATACGCACTTAATGAAGATAGGTTGAGTGGCTTTGAGCTTACGCAAAATGCTTTCCTGTGTAGTCAAAGAGATGGGCAGCATTTTGACCTTGAATAATGCAGTTATGTCACATGTCCTCCCACCAAGAGGCTAACTGTGGATGAGGTGGGAAATGTCATGATAGTGTTACACAGTGTTGATCAGTTTACTGTGACGGACCTTTAAATCCAGTCTTACAGACCAGTGCTAATAAATGCACATCACACATCACTGCATAACAGGAGCATCGCCTTTTACATCTGGCATGCTTGCACACATGTAGAAAATGCACTTGTGGCCTGAACACAAAACCGCAGACACTTGTTCTAACACGGACACTGTCCCTTCCAGTCTCATGAACAAGCACAACCATTGTTGTGCAATTTATGAATAAAACCATGAATTCTTTTCTATTTTAATTAGCCTCCCATAAGAAGTACTGCTCATGCGTTTGTGCCGAAGGATTTTATGAGCTAGCGCTGGATTATTACCATCTTATTCAGAGGCTTTGGAGTAAATTTCTTCTTATTCAGATGTAAATGTATAAAAGTAGACTAAAAAAGAAGGAAACCTGAGATTTTATTGCTTCTTAAAAGTGCACAAAAGTATAAAGACCAGTGTTCACATAAAAATAACATGATGTAGAGCTTTTGTTGCTGGATTCTTGGTCTTAAAGAGGCTGATGAAACCTTGTAATAGACAGTTACAATCACTACTTGCCTCTCTGGTTTCTGGTTAGTTTCAGACAATGGGTATGAGCAGACTCATTTCCCAACTTTTTTTTGGTTTTTTTTTCTCATGGAAATACCATACGCAGGCCTCAACCATGAGCTCATTCTCAGGCTGCGCCAAGTCGACTCAAACGTCTCAGCCTACACACACAAGCTGTCACTCCTACACAGCCAGTCACAGAGCACACCAACATACTGACGGGTCTGTCACAATTTTGTGTTGGTCATTTTCCCTCTTCCTGTCCCTGTTACAAACTATCCATCACACCGAGTTTGTCTCACAGGACTGCTTTTGCTTACTATTGTCTGCTTCTTATTGTTATATACATTTCTGCTGAGACTGAATTGCATCATTTTCTGTTTTTTAAGAGGATTTTGTGCACATGCAAATTTTGAATGCTTGCGTGTGTTATCTGGCTGTGATTGCTTTTCAAAATGTTTCCTAAATGAGGCACTTGCGACCCTTAATAAGATTAATTAACACAAATGCGCCATCTACAGTTTTAACCATCTTCCTATAGTCGTGCATGAAGCAGCATTTGCTGGTTTCATTTTCTGAAATTTCCCCAGGTTTTCTCCTTGTTGTTCAGTAAACGTCTGTGGCGATAACTCTTGGGGAGGGGACATTATTATACATTTAAGCAATAATTTGGTTAATAACAAGGCTAATAAATGTAACAATAATTAAAATGTTTGGCTTTTTTCAACCTACAGAACGGTATCGTGGGCAAATGTGTTGCAGCACTTTAGCGTAGCCTCATCTGTCCATACCGTGCTGTGGGCGTGTTCCCACTTCGTGCTAGCTGGCCTGACAGTGAGCTGTGTGATGATGTCCAGAGGCTGCTCAGCCGGCGTCTGCTGTGACATTTATGGTCCTATACCTCTTCATTAACACCACCTAACCAAGCCTACAAGCCCGCCTGCCCAGCCCTCCTCTGATTCTGTGTGGTTGCGGAGGAGAAATTGGTGTTTGTGTGTAAATGTGTGTGCGAGAGAGAGTGAGTGTCAGACTGTGAAAAAGTGTGTTTATATGTAGACCGTGTCCATGTGTGCTTGAGCACAAGTGCACGCATTTTTCCCTAGCTCTATGGGCTTTTGTGTTCCTCTTTGTTTTGTTTTCTTTTAGACATTAATCTTAGATTGTTGTAGCATTTATCAGATAATAATATGACCTTCACACACAGCGGAGTGGAATATAACCATTTTTCACTTAGAAACTGAGCCGTTATTGTTTCATTGAAATAGATCGCAGGACACAATTATCAAAGAATAGTTTGAGTGAGAGGAAAACCTCTAACATCTCTCTTCATTTCTGTGTTTTTATTCCTCCCCACTCAGGCTGTGGAGTCTCAGATTAGGAGTTTCGGACAAACCCCCTGCCAGTTGCTAATCGAGCCACACCCGCCCCGAAGCTCGGCCATGCAAGTGGTGAGTAGACACTGACAATCATCTCAAAAATGAATGCATATACTCCAGTATCTTTTAATTCTCCAGGTTAAGCTCTGGTGGGTCAGAAAACAGCTGATCATCAGTTCTTCTACCTGTCCAGTTCTTGTCTTTGATTTCTGGTCAGCACTCGGCAAAAACCTTTCTGCCCCCCGAACTGTTCTGTTTAATTTTCCTCTTTTCATGTTTCCTTTACCTTGTGTCCGCTTTCTCCATCTACCACTGTGGGAAAATAGCCTTGGTTTTGAAAGCATCCCCTCACTCATCATTAGTGAGGTGTGTGTGAAAGGGAGAGATCACAAATATTTGTGTGCATGTGCGTTTAGAAAGAGATTTCTGGAGAAAAGCACAGCTTCGTGCTGGAAACCTGGGTCTGAGCCAGATTTTCCACCTGAGCTGAAAAAAAAAAAAAAAAAAAAGATGATCAACAACAAATGGAAGTTTTGATGTGACGGCCCTTTAAGGGCCAAGGAGTTTAGTCAGCATGCCTGCCTGTGATGGACCGAGGCCCCACGAGTCCCTATTAGCGCGGTGTCCCTGTGGTGCTGACAGCTGGCTGTAGACCACCACCCAGCGTGCGCGTGCACACAGACACGAATGCAGACGATTGCTTTGAATCCAGCGCCCGACTGTACGGGTGAATTCCTGTGTAATGTTTTTATTTTTACACCGCCGCACCATAGTTTTCAAACATAATATTCAGGCACCATTTTTCAAACACTTTAATTCCCTCCCCGCAGCTCCATATTGCTCCAGAACACGCTGTTCTCTTTGCTTTTTACGGATCTTGCTCTCTACTTTCTCTCCATCCTCTTTCGTGCGAGCGTGTTGTCAGAGTGTCGGCATCTGCCCATGCTGGTGGTAATGATACTGTCAGTGCTTCTGGTTAGCTGTCAGACACACCGGATTTACTCAGGTCTGTTCTTGATGTTAAACACTGATGTTCCTCTTCTTTACACACAAGGAGGAAAATAGCTTTCTGTTAGAGCTGCTTAGTACAAACACTCTATAAATGGCTGTAGAGCCTGTCTAAGCAGAGGAAACAGTCTGATAGGTCAATGAAATTACTTTTTTGTTATGACTGTTTTAGAGATGGTCTCTCCTGCCGTTTGCTCAGCTTTTACAAGAATAAATCTAGTGCAACCTAGCAAGTTGCTGTCATTTTCTGTCTTTGTATAGTCTGTTAGTCAGCTGATAGTACAAGTTTTTAAAATTAGTTACTTGTTTGCAAGGATATTCTTTTTATTATTACTGTAAATTCAACATATTTTGGGGGCTTTTAATGAAGCCAAACAAACAAAAAAAACAACAACCTGAACTCAGAGAAATTTGGTGTTTCTTTATTAGACATATATATTTTAAAGTCTATGTAATGACTTATGTTCATCAGATTGGTTGATAAGCATGCAGATCAGTTGCAATCTTAAAAAAAAAAAAAGTAAAACATTTACACAGATGCTGTATAGACATGCAGTGCGTGCATATATACACACACTGCATGTACAGTATAGCAGTTTACTTAAGAATCCTTCTCTACCCTGCCGACATGCACAAGGATCTTTTCTTTTTTTTAATAATCTGGTGTTTTCTTACAATAATTCTTCTTTTACATCTGCTCAGTCTTCCTCATTTAAAAGAAAAGTTTAGAACACAAATACAAACTGGACATCAGACTGTAGTCAGCCTGTGAAATCTATGGCGTCTTTGCCTTCTTCTATAAAATGTCTAATATATGATGCATAATATCATTACTGTGCACACTGAAGGGGAAATATTGATCAACAGACATTTGTTTCGGCTGCTTCAGTTTCTCTGTTAAAACTTAAATGTTGTTCTGAGATTCTCTCCTCATTTACTGTAGCGTTGTTTCAAATGCAGACTCTTGCCTTCTTCTGAACTCTTTGCTAGCTTTTTTGTGCTGCTTAGCTGCTGCTTACCACTATCCTCCTCAAGCCTCCTAACGTTCTCTCTGGCCTTCTCTTTCCTCCGTCTCCCTGTGTTTTTGTTTTCCTCCCCGTTTTCACCAACTGCTTCCTTCATCTTTGCGTTTCGCTCTTCGTCCGTCGCGCCACACCTCGGCTATTTCCCCGTCTCTCCCCTTCATCGCGTCGTCTGTCCCGGGGCCCTGAACAGTATCTTCTCCTGCAGACGCCTCTGATGTTTACGGAGCAGATGCAGCAGGATGTTATCATGGTACTGAAGTTCCCATCCAACTCTCCTGTGACACACGTAGCGGCCAACACCCAGGCAGGTCTGACGTCACCTGCCATCATCACTGTCACCGCCAACCGCCTCTTTGCGGTCAACAAGTGGCAGGGCCTGACAGGTGAGAGACTTGAAGCCACGAACATGTGCATTGAAACGAATGAGCTGAAGCGATGACTAAAAATAAAATCTCAGGCAGACAGAAACGATCCTTGTTATTGAACTGAGTTTGCTTTCACATAATTATTTTCATGCTGCTTCTGTTCATTTCTCCTCCATACGTTAGCTTCTAATTTATCAGAAGATCAACCTGCCTCGTCTCTGTAGGATGGACGTTGATTTGGGAGACAGTTGACTGTGTCTACTAGATAGCAGTATCAAATGTGACACATGTAGCAGCCAGCATTAGGTCCCACGTCCACCTCCATACATCAGCCGCTTACTACACAAAACCTTATTTACTCAACGTCCATCCTGCCCTAGAAGAAATATTAAATTTGATATCTAAGTTTACGAGGATGAACACTGATCAGATTTCACTGGAATTAGACATCATCCATGCATACCACAGGCTGGCCATATTGGGCAATTTTTCCTGCTTGGAAATAGTGGATTAATTGTAGGGACCCACTGGAGTCTGTTTAATAAATGATGTGCAGAGCAAAGTTGCCAAAACTGCTTTTAAAATCTCAGAATAAATGCATGAAATAAAATGACAAATTATGAGTGTGTTGAAAGCAGTGCACACTTTCGTATCACATTTCATTTTTTACTTTTATTTTTTAATTTCAGAGCCGATGTGACACAAGTGTACAATACTCATACTGATAATTACATGTGAATCTTAAAAAAAAATCAAAATCAGGTTATTGGTGAATAAATTAGCTAAACTATTACAATTAATTAATGGATAGAGTGAACCTGAAAAAGTTTAACTAAATGTAAAGGATAAACTGCCCAAAAAATACACAGGTTAAAAGTAAATGAATGATTATATCAGCTAAACATAATTGAAATCACTAAAACAATACATAAAAAGCTCTATCGTGAGAGATTACTTGCTAAACTTGTGGTAAAAGGGTAAAATTGTTACCTCACTCTACAATCTAAGTTTTCTAAACATAATGGGTATATGCATGACGACTTAATCCAGTTTAAAATGAGTTAATTAGACTAAATATCACTTGCTGTGAATATGTTATAGTTGACTTTGTCAGGATAATTAATTAGTTTTGTAATACTTTGTGCTCCGAATGGCCTCGATAGCTTTTTGACAGCACTGATGTCTAATTTGTGGAGCGACTCTTGAGCCTCTGACTTTATGGTTATAGTTTTCAGCGTGTTATAATGACCTCAAACCCAGCACCTACTCCGCAAGGCCAGACAATTGCAATATTAATCCACTCTGTCTTCTTCTTCTGTCAGGTCATCAGGGCTCAACGGTGCAGGACCAGCAGTACCAACTTCCTGTGGAAATTGACCCTCTAATAGGTACGCTGTCCTTTACGACCGGTAGAGAATCCACACACGGGAGTTGGCTTCGTGTGGGCATGAAATGGGGTTTTGTGTGGATTTGTGCCTAAATCGCGCTGCTTGGTGACTCATGGCAGTCTGTTGGGCTGTGTCCCTGGACAGTAGATTAGAGTTGTTTCTCAGCCTCTGCCCTAGTTCACTCGTGATGATATAGGCCCTGCTCTCACACTAAACCATTTGCATGCAAATTGGAATGCAATGAGCTGTGGCCTAGGCCGGCATTTCATCATCAACTCCCCCTCTTTCTCCCTCTCCATCGTCCCCTTTCCTCCCTCCCTTTCTGCATCCTCTTTGGTTTAATTTGAGCGGAGGGAACGGACGCGTGTCAATGGAAATGAATATGAATGTGGTAATAATGTGTGATTGAGAATGCACGGCGGACGGCTGTCAGGACAATATGGGCGCCTCTCATCCTTCACGACTTGTTGATGAGCAGGAGAAGAGTGCCGAGCTGCAGTGATGTATGGGATGCGCTGGCAGAGAGCAGGGAGAGACGAGCCACCTCTATCTGCTCCCAGCTCTGTTACTTTCCTGCAGCCTCCTGCAATCTCATACACATCTGCGAGGGGGGCTGTTTTTTCTCTCTGGGTGTTGTGGTCTCTCTGAGTCTCATCAGACCATATTCACACTCTTTTTTTTTTTTTTCCCCTTCCAAAGACTACTGAAAATAACCAGGGTTGAACCCCAGATATTCATCTTTATCTGCACGCACTGTGCTGTATTTCTCTGCTTCAATGCTCCCTCTGTAGAGGCAGAATAAAAGAAATCTTATCTGTGCATCAGTATTTACACATTCAGTGCGTGTTGCTGTTCTGTGCTTCAGCAGATGTGTGATTTGTCACTGAATGCACAGGTTTTGGAGTATATTTATCCTCCAAAGTGTTTACTGTATATCTCATTTCTAACACTAAAGAATAAATAATGTGCTAAATAATGAATTTTGGTGTTGCTGGGAGTGTGCGTGTGTGTTTTAGGGGAGGTAGCTGGGATTTTTCATGTCAGTAATATATTTACACTGTTTGCATTCCAGGAGGAGCCTGAGCTAAACACAGTAAATTGAGGATGAGCGTGGAGCCATCTGTGGCTTTGGGGAATGTTAAAAATCGGTTGAAATATTATTCATAGCAGATATACTGGACTTTCTCAATTTCCACTCTAGACAGTCTTCTCTGACACCTGTTCTCCATTGCTTTTGACCCCATCAAATAAGAAACCCTTCACACCGAACATATTTCTAGAGAAGAAAAAAGACGCCTCTCGTGGAAATGAGAATGTCGGTAAATTTGCTTCTAACCAACTTGGCTTAATTACACAGCCAAGATGAATTTTCTGGGTCTGTTCGTACTTGAGTGGGGTACATATTTTGTGAAGACTGCACGCTCTATATTACTCAGCCTCTTAGACTCTCATAGAAAATGTGAAGTCCCTATAAACTTAACCCCTAGGATGTTTTATGTTTTCCCTCACAAATCTTCTTTGCACCCCAGCGCTGAAACCTTAGTGGAGGTGCGCTGAAGTGTGAGCTCTTTGAAAGTAGTTGATATAAAACAGTAAAGGGTTTCTCGGATCACGCTCCAGGTTTCATACTTCTCTGGACATCTGTGCATTTTCAACATGTAAACATCTTTATTTTGCTCCGTTTATTTTGATCTCCTCTCATCTCCTTCCAGCCAGTAACGTGGGTCTTCACCGTCGGCAGATCACAGATCTGCTAGATCAGAGCATTCAGATCAGCTCGCAGTGTTTTGTTATCACGGCTGAGAACCGCTTCATCCTTCTATGTGGTTTCTGGGACAAGAGCTTCCGGGTCTACTCCACTGACACAGGTATCGTTTCACCACAATAGACCAAATATCCAACTGGCCTAATGTGAATGTATCTAAACTAAAATACCTGTAATCTCTCCAAGACTTTCACACATTTGCTGTTTTTTGACATCAGATCCTCACTGTAATGTTTTTGCTTTAACTAAGCTTCTTGTGTATATATATTTTTGGCAGTATGGAAGCTCACAGCATATTTAGATACAAATTAAGCCATATGAAATTGAAATTTAAAATGAATAACACTCCTTTGGCTTTCCTCTAGCACCATCATCAGGTTGGGCATACTAGTGGTCCGGAAAAGACCAATGAATTCAATACTAGTGGTTTTCCTCAAAACTATTAGGTTATGTAACACAATAGAAATACTACTATTAGTTGTTAGAATTCAAGTATTACCTAATAAATAAAACGGCATGCATGTATTTTGCCACTGACCCAGTGATCTGCTTTCATGTGGTTTTGGCAAGTGTCCTACGTTTGGTTGCTATACATTTAGACTCCTTCTTGCCACAGTGGGGCTCTTTTCATTTCCTTTTTAATTCTTTTGCACAAGTTCAAACTTTGTGTGTCGTCAGCAGTGTCAAAGCCTTTTTTACCACTAAAATGCATTATACAGCACAAAAATGGCTTTTTTTTTTTAGGTTTCTTTGATTCAGTGTGATTTTGATTGTTTTTTGTTTTTTGCTTCTGCTTTGCTGGTTAACTTACTGTTTTTCCAGCCTGAGTGCTACTTGCATACACACATCCAATACACTCGCTCTCGTGCACACACAAATGCCATCAGGTCAGGGGTCCTAAATGAAACTGTCTGAAGCTTCATCTCTGTACCCCGCTCCTCAATGCTCCCCCCCACACCCTCAGCCTCATTCAGTACTCTACACACATCTATACAACGGGCATGCGATTCAATTTCTACAGGCCAGGCCCTCTGTGTCTTTTGATGGAGGAGGGAGGGAAGGAGGGATGGGAGCACAGAGATAGCTCTATTGTGCGACTGCCACCGGGGTGTGCGACTGGAACGTGAACACAGTTTAATCGCACACGCTCAACAGCTGCCACCGAGGTCCCTAAATCCCCCAGGTTAAAGAACTGAGGGATTTTATCAATTACAAGAATTGATTGGTACACATCCACAAAACCCGTAGCCTCAAACAGTGACACACACACACACCGAGTTTAATTTGTCGGTGTGCACACATGCGTGTGAGCATGAGAGTGAGAGTTTAATACGAGGTGCGTGGTAGCCATTATTGCAGCACCCGTCATTACTTATTTTCAGCGTTTATAAAAATGTCAAACATTTTACATCTTTGATGTCTCTGTTCTTCTTTGAAAGTTTCATAATAATCCTCGTCGTTTTCAGCAAGATACAACTTAATTATCCCGCGGGTAGCGATTCTGACACCCAGACAGAAATGTCATGTGCTGCAAACTACCCACTGTTTGACTGCAGAGGTCACACTATGAGGAGTGTAATGAGTATTAGACAGCTAGACAGTGGGGCTGTGGTCTGGGAATCTGACAGCAATTAGCCTCTTTATATATACACACAGAGCACCCTGGATGTGCACAGGCGCACACACAAAGCTGAAGCAAATATTTATTCTTGTCTGGGAATTAGTAGAAGTCTGATCTTGTGTGGATCAACTAACTGAGCAGACAGATGATCAACAAACGCATGGTGGGAAGTTCAAAAGGACTACTGCAATGCAAAAAAAACCCTATCTCCCTTATTGTTGAGATGTTTTAATCTATTTTTAAGTAGTTCATTCCTTTGATGTTTACAGAAGAATGAATTTTGATTTACTAAGAACATCCCTGAAAATTTGTGCGCTTTTTGCAGGCAAACTGACCCAGATAGTGTTTGGACATCGGGATGTGGTGACGTGTCTGGCACGCTCAGAGTCGTACATCGGAGGCGACTGCTACGTCCTGTCGGGCTCGCGAGATGCCACCCTGCTGCTGTGGTACTGGAACGGAAAGCATAGCAGCATTGGAGAGAGCCCAGGCAGTAAGTGCACCTTCTGAGAGCGTGCACACACACACACACGCACACAGCTCTTCACCGAGCTCTCTCTCTCGCAGACAGATGTGACTGTGTGATTTACGGCCTCCCTCTGTAAAGTAACAACTAGTTTCGTCTGACCAAGCTAGGCCTCCTGCATACAGATTGGATTTCGCAGCCCTGTCGCACCAGGAACAGCTTTCGGTAATGTGTCTGAGATTGCGTGCGTGCGTGTGTATTTCTGTGAAGCCAGATATGGTGTGTAGTGTGTGTGAGAATCTGTCTTTAATGTGAGTGAAAGTGAGGGCCACTTAGAGACGTTAAATGTGATGTTGGGGGTCGTCGGGCAGCGCATGAAAGTTCACCACCATCCGAGGGCCACGGGGTCACGTTAGTCGATAAAAGTGAAAAATGTCATGGGCCTCCCTTACGTTACCATAACATATGGCATTAGCCATGATCAAAGCACGGCGCACACATTGCTCGGTCCTTAGCCCCCTCGGTGCTAATTTGGTCAGCTTAGATTGGCGGACATGTTGATAAGTGATCCATTACAAGTGGGATGAAATTTATGACAAATTGCGATTTGGTTAATAAGCCATATTGGTTTATGATCGTGCAGATGATGGTCATCTAACACATCCATACACGGGATTTTAGAGCAGAAATACACAAGATTTTTTTTTAAACATATTTAGTGGATAACCAGTGGTTTAAAATACTGCTTTAGCTGCACATTTTCTACAAATAACAAATATATGAATATGTTTCCATGCATGTGCTGTACATGTCCTTGCAAGTGCTTGTGTGTCAGTCTAAACTCCTGGTTACCAAGCTGAAGCTAGAGGAACAGACAAAGCAGTCGTCATCTCATCCCATCACCACCACAATGTGATGCTCCATTGCCCCAGACCGCAGAAAGCTCTCCCAGACATGAACTTCTGCTGCACACACACGCACGCATACACACATACATGTACTAACAAAATGCATACAGACAGCAGACCTTTCTTTATTCCTCTCCCACAGACACACGTTAAAGCTAAAGCCTGCACACACACACACACATTCCTTTGCATGCATAATGTTCTGTGGGCATCCCACTCACTTCATAAGCTTGACACAAATACATCTGAATGGCTGATATGCACATGCACACAATGACCTATCCCCACTTTGTTCCTGCTGCAGCCACATGTTGTGCACAGCAAAGATTTTACAGACGCTATCGCCATCTGCTGGGCACCTAACAGCAATCATCTGAGTGTGGTATTTACTCAGTAACTACAGTATTTCTGTTTTTTCCTCTTGTTTTGAACGCACCATATGAGAGAATAAATGTACGTAGGTTCACTTCTGCCACTCCTAAGGCCCAAAAATTAATTTCTTTTTAAACAGTGAACACAAAGAAACAAAGAAGCTGCCAGTGTAATAATTACATCATAAATTATTTTTAATTAGACTTCATGAACTGGCATTTTATCCACCTCATTTTAAACAAACATATGAAAAGAGATATTAAATCTTATTGAAGTGAGGGATCATGAGACTGTGATCACCGCGGTAGATAGCTTTTGCTCCTCCAAGTATTGAGGTGCATAATCTGAGGGGACGACAAGCTAAGGGGGTGCGTCCACCCTTAAAACCTCTACAGTGCCATGATTGATATAGAAGGAGGAAGAATACTCATCCCTTTATTCCATCTTTCCGAGGAATCTAATGAGACAAACACAGACTGCTTGAAGACGCATAACATTTCAACATTTCATATTCTGGGCGTGAACTGTTACTCCGTAAGAGATGCTATAGAGCCAATAAATGCAAAACCAGCTGTCCCTACTTCTAAAAAACTCTTAGCTGTTGATCACGTGGCTCATGTGTAAATCCGACTAGCATCCAAATGCAGTGTGGTTTAATTTGGTTTATATATTTGTATTATGTAATTTGTGCCAAATCTGGCTTTCACCTTTTCATTTTAAGTGCTTTAAATACTTCCCCAGTTATTTTTCCTGGTCTACATTCATTTATACACACAACACACTAACTTAATCAATCAAACACAGTGTCGGCATGCAGCTGAACTTTCTTTACTAATGGGTTTAGTTTTCTGCTTTTATAATTGGTCTTTATTTTATTTCATTGTGAATCAAATGAATAAATACAATAAAATAAAACCAAGTTATACAAAAATTAAAATATAGTTCATGACAATACAAAACCAAGTTAAAATAAGGAACAAAATAGAATAAAATGGAGTCAAAAACAGTTATTATCTCAACAGAAACAGAGTTGTTTTTTTTAGAATAATTGTTTATTTTAATTTATTTGTAATCTCTTAATAGTTTGAATATAGGGTTGTTACTCAGGGGCACAATCAAGAAGTTCAGATTTGGTATTACAATACAAGCACTTGGCCCACAGCATATGTAGATGTCTCAAACACACACACTGACACATTTGGCCTGTGTTTTTTTTATTTACTTGTATTTTTGTCAGTTTTTAAAGTGAAAAGTTTCATTTCAGTTACTTTTACATTTCAGTTTGTGTTTTTGTGTCAGTTTGCTAAAATGTTTTTTCCTAATTTTCGTTTTTAGCTTAGAAAACAATTTAATTATTTTTGTCAAATATGAAGACAAATCTTCTGGGATAAAGAATATTTTGTCTTAAGCTACAGCCTCCAAAGTGACCTTGTAGTTGGATCAAAATATCATTTTAACATTAACTCCTATATTCATTCAGTTTTAGTTGTAGTTGTTTCCAATTAATTTCTTACAGTGTGAAACAACTTTTCAAAGGAAAGGTCTTAAATGACATTGCATTTGATAACTAAAAGTAAAAGTGAATAATAGGCATGTTCAGTATAATTTACTACATGGGTATGTTGTCTTACACTTTTCTGTGTTGCTAAATTGATACTCGATTGCTTTGGCGCGCACAGTTTTGGAAAAGTTTTATTAGGAATTCAAGCGTGTGTGAGTGTCCTTGTCTTTTTGAGCTGAGGTTGCGGAAGACCACCTCTCGATATTTAAAAATGCAGTCCAAAGATGCAACTGTGCGTATGAGCGTATTTATGCCAATGCGTGTGCTTACAGACAGAAGACAGATGGAGAAGTAACAGCCGATTTTGTTTTGTCGCTCACCCTGACAGCTCAAACCAAAACAAAATCACACAAACTTCATAACGCACTCTTTTTTTCCTTCTGGCTCTCATTCTCTCTGTCAAATGCAGAAACATCTGGATCGAGTGAAGGCAGCGAGGGGGAGAAGGTTTTAAACATAAGAGGAGGCCCTTGGTGACAAGTGCTTGAAAGGGAGAGTGAATGAGGGGAGAAGCAGGCTTAAAGACTGTGCAACAAGTCCCAGCGCATCCGTATAAAATAACATGTAAAACACCCTCCAGGATGATGAAATTAGCAATTTTATTTTTGGTTATTTTTGAAAGCCCGCCTCTTTTTTAAAAAAGAAATTTTTTAATAGTTTGGAGTGAAAATTTTTGTAGCTTCAGCTGTGACTGCAGTTAGAAGACTAAACCAATCAAGGAGAATTTAAATTTTTTCTTTACCTCCTTCTAGTGGCCATAAAGCAGTACTGCATATGGTAATACCAGGATTGTCTTTGCTTTGTTTGTGTTTTGCCAGCAGACTTTACCACACCGAGGGCCATCCTTACAGGCCACGACTGCGAGGTGACTTGTGCAAGTGTGTGTGCTGAGTTGGGTCTCGTCATCAGTGGCTGCAAAGGTGAGACTGTTTGTCCCTGTAAAAATGTAAGGCTACACTTGTGCTGCTTGCTATTTAAAACTAACAATGCACAGGAGCAGACAAAGGACAAATCTCAGTGGCCACTATATTAAGAACACCTGCAGAGTATGTGAGCTGTGTATGAGCAGATGTTTTTTCAGAGATGATGCACAGACATGTGTGGGAATAACAGCAATTATATAAACAAGATATGAAGGTCATTTTTTTCTAAATAACTGACGGAAAAGAGAAGATATAAGTATTTCTACTATAGGTGTACAGCTGCACCGAAGATTAAAAGAATAAGCTAAAAACAAACTTTAAAAAGTCATTTATGCTTAAATCAAGCTATGGATTAATTTGTTCTAACCTCTCGTCTCATCTGTATATAGAGGGTCCTTGCCTGATCCATTCCATGAATGGGGACCTGCTGCGGACCCTGGAGGGACCAGAGCGCTGCCTCCGGCCTCGCCTCATCCAGTCCTCCGCCGAGGGACACTGCGTTATCTATTATGACAAGGGACAGTTTTGCCTCTTCAGTGTCAACGGCAAACTGCTGAGGCACATGGAAGTGGAAGACGGCGTCAAGGTGAGGACACGATCACACACATGCGCCTGCACATGTGCGTCTGTACTGCATCAGTATAGAAAGTCCTCTCCCTGATTAAAAGCTCGGTCTTGGTTTTAGATGCGAGCGAGGTAAAGGTCGCTGTGCCTCGGGACAAACTTACAGCCTCACATCTGTTCTTTCCTTTTCACCCGCATTACACCAGAGGAAAGGCCTCTTTTGATCCGGAGCTCTGTTGTCAGGTCAAATTGCGTTGGCGACGCTGGCGGAAAACATTCCAGAGGAGTGGTCAGCTCTGGACACCAACACCATTAACTACCCTGCAGCGCGGGACGACACATTCCCCATTTCCCACATTTCCTCCCTCGTGGCTCGGGTGACATAAGATAGCGACTACTGCCTTTGGTTTCCCGACCCGATGTGTCCGGTTTGGCCTGGGAAATGTAAGCTAGCCCTGACAGGCAGCCGCGTGCCTGTTTCCTATTAAGAAAGCTCTTGTGCCCAGGCTCCTAACCTGCCAACCAGCCCCGCTCCCACACAAAGCCACAAATATACTCAAATACTGACGGAGTGCATTACAATCCCTGTGAAACTAATGCTGGATCTTTGTGTCTTTAAGAGAAACTAACAGCGTCCTTCAGACAGTTTTTGAGCTTCAGTTTTTTGGTTTCTTTCTGAAGATGAAACTGGCGTTCTTGTCGGCTCTCCTCTGCTGCTGTAAATTCCAGTCGTGTCAGATGGCATTAGGAGAATCCTAATATCTTGGAGTGAGGCTGTAAGAGTCTCAACTCCCTCCCTCCCTTCCGCCTGCCTCACCCTCTCTGCTTCACCCTCCTGGTCTGAGACTCCAACAGTATTTTGTACACTCTGGTACATACCAGAATCAATCTTCTCAGCCCTTGGAGCGTCTGCACAGTAGGGCTCCAGTATAAATAAGTGTTTGTCCTGGCCTGCAGTACACACTCAGAAACGGAGAGGAAGACTGTGAGAGAGAGTGTATGCACTGTGAATTTATAGGGGTCTGGAGTCAGAGGTTAGATGACAGGCTAACAGTCGGCATCCTAGTCTAATAGCAGAATCGGGTGACAGGAGCCATACTGAATGGATTACATTCTTTTAAGTACTAGTATAACTCAGGCAGTGTAACCATTCCAGCAGTTCTTTCGCTGCCTGCGTCCGTGTAACAGGAGGATTAACGGCACCATAAATTAAACTTTTTACCTTCTCCAGCCCCAGAATCCACCCACTGTTCCTTGAAAGAAGTAGGAAATATGGGCATTAAAAGTGCATGTGTTTCTGCTGGAGTCATTTTTTAGTCATCCGAGCCCGGGTAGCCATCTTAGCCCCCACAGAGCCATCGGCCATCTTGTTTGGCCGCCCAGTGGCAAAGGACTGATTTATAATGTCTGTCTGCAGCCTCCTACCTGGCCAGGCTGACATGTCTGCCAGCTCCCCTGCCTCCTGCTGGGCTCCAGTAAGGTCATGGACTCCATTAGTAGATACACAAGTGCATTAATACAGCATAAGAACTGATAAATAGTTTTACTTTTACTGCTGCTCTGTTGAACGTTATTATGTTGCTTGTGGTCACAAACTTTTAGGCAACTTGGCTAAACTGCGCCGAGCACTTTGCTCTCTTTCATCTCACTGTACCTGTTAATTGTGTTGGTGGTGGTTTGGTTGATGGCTCAGACTGAAATGAGCGCTCGTCTTTATCGCCGCTGTCAGATTAACTCCGAATGTTGACACACAAGACAATTGCTGTGGACACAAAGCAGACCCACAGCACACAAATCAACCCGGAGCTGCGCTCGCTCGTGCGCCACGATGACGATGATCTAACGTGACAATTAGTTTGGATTGATTCTCAAGGCCAGCTGAGAATCCAGGGCATCACTGCGCAACGCTTTGTGTAGCTGTGTGTGGAAGCGCCTTCACATCCAAGTTTGTGCCTGAATGAGAAATAAGCTTTTTCCCCCCCTCTCTTTACATACAAAACATTTTTGCTTAATTAGGCTGCAGGTCTTGAAGGGTTATTTATGTTTTCCTTACCGAATCAAGTTCCTGAAAATGACTTGTTCCAACTTCAAGTTTAGGTTTCAGTTTTCCGTTTAATGCGAGCCCAATTCAACACACATGCGGCTGCTGATTGAAGTGTCTCCCGCTGAATCGCCGCAAAGCATGTCACAAAAACCGCAGAGGACAAAAAGCTCTAAATTAGTGTCATTTGCTGCTTTTAGAACTTAACATTCTGCCTCGTCATTTCATCGGCTACGGTTACTTGCTGATTGATGCTCCCGACTCGTTCAGTTTCAGCTTCCACTATGCGCTGCGCTCTTAATAGACTCCAGCACACGACTTGATTTGTGTACATGTGAATCCCGCGGGACCCGTTCGGCCGCTACAGTTTGCAGGAAAAGCAGATGAGACGAGTAAATCTCCGGGCCTCGCTGTGGGGAGCCATCTTTGTTGCGGGTCGGGGTCTGTGTGCAGAAAAACCCCTCAGGATGGCGGCGCTGACCTGAGATTTTTTTTTTGTCGGATCGCTCGACCTCGCGGTACGAGCTTTGCTTTGACGGTAGAGACAAACTGCCCCCAGATCAGCGGCTTATTCAGAGGCAATTTATGCACACGCTACCAAGTTGAAAACCTTTGAGTTTGACCTTTGTGGGACACTTAACAGATGACGCTGGTAAATAATTGATTTTGCATGATGGAAGCGAAGAGTTAAGAAGGAAGTTCTCTGATCATCTTTCACAGGCTGTGCTCCTCAGCCGTGATGGCCAATACCTGCTGACAGGCGGCGATGGAGGTGTAGTATCTGTTTGGCAGGTCCACAACCTCAAACAGCTGTTCACCTATCCGGGCTGTGACGCAGGAATCCGCTCCATGGCCATGTCACATGACCAAAGGTAACGCGCTCAAACAAAAGATCATGCATATGTACAACAGTGGCTATATTTATTTGAAGTTTGCTCACTTGGACAATAACGAACAGTCTCTAGTTTTAATGGAGAGAGACAGAATACTAACCAAAACTTTAGAAAAGACACATCGCATAAGAGTTATAAATTGATTTGCATGTCATTGAGTAAAATAACTATTTGATCTCCAAGCAAAACATGACTCAGTACTTAGTGGAGAACCTCTTGGTGGCAATCGCAGCAGTCGGATGTTTCTTGTGGTTGGTCACACGTCTCTTGGGGGTTTCTTTGTTGTTGCTTAGCAGCTCAAAGTTTCAAATCCTTCCAGAGATTTTCTAAAGGACTGAAGTCTGAAAATCAGCTGACTACTCCATGACCCTGATGTGTTTCTTCTTTAGCCACTCCTTGGTTGTCTTAGCGATATGTTTAGCATTGTCATGCTGGACGACCCATTCACAACCCATCATGAAGTGTTCTGGCTGAGGGAAGGAGATTAAAACATTTTATGGTACATGGCCCCATCCAGTCGTCCCTTAGTACAGTGAAGTAGTTGTTAAGCCCCAAAGCATTATGGGTCCACCTCTGTGCTGAACTGTGAGGATGGTGTTCTTTGGGCTGTACTCCACATGAGTTTTCATATTTCTTCTGTTTTCAAGTAGTTGTCCCCTACTCACCAAGCGTCTTGTAGCCCACGTAGCCTTGTGCAGGTCTACAATCTTGCCCCTGACGTCCTTTGACAGCTCTTTGGTCTCACCCACAGTGGTGGAGAGGTTTTAATGGAAGAAATTGATTCTGTGGACAGGTGTGCTTCATACACATAACTAGTTAAAGTCAGGAGTATGTGTAATTGATGGCTTGATTGTAATTTGTAGGAACCAGAGTTCTGGTTAGTTTGTAGAGGATCAAATACTTATTTCACTCAATATGATGTATAACTTTTGTGTAACGTCTCTTTCTAGATTTTTGGTTGATTTTCTGTTCCTCTTCATTAACATTAAAAAAGTTAGAAAGTGTGTTTTTGGAAGTGAGCAAACTTACAAAATTAAAATTTCCTCCACTTCAAGAGAGCAGGCAAACCATTAAGCTCACCTTCACGGCCTCATGATGTTCCCCCCTAACATTCCTCAGGTGCATCATAACCGGCATGGCGTCGGGAAGCATCGTCCTCTTCTACAACGACTTCAACAGGTGGCATCACGAGTACCAGACCAGATACTGAGGGTGAAATCAGCAGCGACTTGACTGACAAGAGTTGAGGGGAGGGCGGGGGAAATCCAAACTGTTGCAAGTGTGAACTCTTATCAAAAGCACTATTCTGTCTATATCCTGATATCCTGAATGTAACGAAAGAAGGAAAAAACCCAACATGTCCTGTTATTGCAAAAGAATCAAACTATTTTTAAAAAGGGCATTGCTATATTTTGTAGATCAGATAGAAAATTTTCATACCAGTCTTAGGGTGGGGGTTACGTTACTTTACGGTTAAAAACAAATCTATTTTTAGCTGTAAGAGTCTATTTTCTTCTCAAAATAAGAAACGAGGGATTTGTGGGAAGTTGGTGAGAATCATTTCTCTGTGACGTAAAAATCCAAATATTTGTGTACTTTAGGGTGAATGATTTTTTTTCTGTAGGCGTGTATGTGGTGAATAAATATGAAGCTGTCATTCATTTTAACATGCTTTTCCTGTTTTGGCAACACAGCACATAGATATAAAGTGTTTGAGTAGATGAAGCACAGGAAGATATTGAAGAGGGAATATACATTTATATAAATAACTATATATAAAATGTTTAAATGTAGTCCTCCATATTTAAAATTTTTACTCCCTCTGTACCTCCGTACTTGCTAAGAGATTACGTTTGTGTGCATGGCTCACTACTCATAAAACATCAGTGCAACCTCTTTGCGTTATTTAATACTTTGAACATCAAAAACATAAAACTTACTCTGTAATGTTAAAATCTGCTTTCAGCTCCTTTTAAGATTTATATCCTTTATGACTGAGTAAGCAGTGAATCTTGTTTTATTTTCCCCCCTGCTAAAATCAAGAGCTGAGGATTCAGCTCATACCACCTCAGCACAGTCCACTTTGAGTCTAGTCTCCAAAGCAGTGAGATGAGCAGTGAAAGCTGGAGCAGCGAGGGGGAGGGACTTACCATTTCCATTTTTTTCCTCTCTTTTCATCACAGAATGATTGATCAATGTGATTCAATACTTAAATGCTAATCACACACATTCTTTTGATCTTTAGACAGTCGTCCTCTTATATCTTTGATTTTCAGGAAGCATTCCTTTCTTTAAAGTTGCATTTCTAAAATGGTTTGAATCTCCAGCAACACGGGAGCTACTTTTATCTTTTTCTTCCAATCAGTTTGGAGTGTTTTTGTGTGATGAGTTCTGACAATAAAATGGAATTTTATAACCTGAATTGTCCTTTGGTGCATCTTTTATACGGTGTGACTCAGCCCCCCCTAGTGGTAACCCACACATCCAACACAAAAACAAATACTAATTTCAAGTCTTTATTGCTGAACCACTCTAAAATAGTGGGACATTAAAAGCAACCACTCAGCGCCTCATAAAAACCACTGATACATTTGCTCTTCTCATACAGTTTTTGCTTTACAAACTGTTAAAGCATGAAAATCTACTTTGACTACATATACAGTACATAGGAGAAAAATTAGGCCATGTAGCAACTTGAATTTGTGAACAGAAGGTATTCATGCAGTGAAAAAACTGCTAAACCAGCGGAGGATTTGGCTCTGCTGACAACAGCTGTGGAGTTAAGAACGAGGACAAAACAGGTCACTTTATTTGTTTTTACGCTGCAGAGAGTGAGATCTGGTTTTGATGAAGGTAAATCTGTAAGCTGTTGGCCTGTGATCGAGTCCAAACTCAATAATCATAACAGGATAATCATTCCTGTGGTTTTACTCTCACTGGACACTTTTTTAGGTACACCTTACTAGTTGGACATTCACACCTGCAGGCACCAATTTAAGAATCATTAACCTAACACCACTAACTGCATGTCTTTGGACTGTGGGAGGAAGCCAGAGGACTGGGAGAGATCCCCCACAGACACAGAAAGGCCCGGGCCCTTTGGAATCAAACTTGGGACCTTCTTGCTGTGAGGCAACAGTGCTAACCACTGCGCCACCTTCAGTTTAGCTTTTATCGTTTGAAAATGTTTCATTTTACTTTAGTTTTGATGAGTTTCAGTGTTAGTTTTAGTTTAAATTATTATTGTTCAGTATGGAGGGCATATTTTTCTCGTCATTTAAAAAAAAAAATAATTTTTAAGCTGCTGACTCGCATCCAGAGTCTCAAATATGTCCATTAATACCACATCAGGCAAGATGTAATAACATTTTTTTTTAACCAGACTAACAAATACTAAATCTAAAGATCCCTTCTATATAATTTTGTTTGAATTAATTTTCAAAATTTTAGTTTAGTTTAGTTAACTATAATAAAACTATAAAGCCCCACACCATTACGCCACCACACGGGGCAGGATGGATCCATGCCATGTTGTTTACATTGGAAAATCAAGACTCAAACCTGACAAAGTGTCAATTGCAGCAGTTTAACAGGTGTACCTAACAAAGTGGCCATTGAGTGTGCATAGCTCATGACATAGTGGTGACCGGAGAGAATATACCAGCAAGTATGTTTTTCCTGTACAGTACCAGTCACGTCTGTATTGAGAGTTTCGGTTAAATAAAAGTTACCGTGCAGTTCGGTTTAACATCTGTTGGATCTTTCTTCTCTTTACATGTGCTCACAGCTGTAGTTCAGCACAATACATACAAATAAAGCGTATGAGTGAAAGTTGCAGTCGGCTACTCAAACAAAGAGACTTTAATGACTCAAATACACGTACGGAGTACATTACTTTCCTTCAGTAGTGCCTGGACATGCAATGACCTTTAGCTAGTTGTTTTTAGATGTCCATCACACGTCTGTCTCCAGTCCATCATGAAGGGTAGAATTATACTTTGTGCTCACAAAAAAAAACCCAAATTAGATTTTATGCTTCTTTTTCCAAACAGTTCCAGTTCCAGGGTGCTGCTGTGAGTAGAAACATTGTAACCAGCACTCTGTTTATAACTAACATTGGCTAATAAATCTAAGGAGTTGAAAAATGATAAAGAGGATAGATGAGCAGAAGAGGAAACTTTTGATCTTAAAACAGCAATTTTCCTAAGACTATTTTTGCAGCATTTCTCACTTTTGGAAGAATTGCAGAACACAATATTTGGGGAACTGCTGCACTAGAGGTCATTTGGATGTTACTGTAGACGTAGCTTCAAAATTGCGTGTGAACAGCCATTTCTTTCAAATTTAACAGATCTGATGATTCCCAATTTTACACTCAAACACATACG
Organism: Astatotilapia calliptera; assembly: GCF_964374335.1. Classification (NCBI taxonomy): domain Eukaryota; kingdom Metazoa; phylum Chordata; class Actinopteri; order Cichliformes; family Cichlidae; genus Astatotilapia; species Astatotilapia calliptera. The sequence continues at coordinate 26,996,532 of NC_137427.1, read as the reverse complement.
TGGAGCTAAAGCTGTTTGAAACACTCTCTGACTCCTTAGCCATGGGCTACTTTGGCAGATGCCACCTTTACTTTGTCGACACAATGCATGAAATTGTCAATTGGCCACTATCATCAGGATGACTTTACTACAGGTAGACAGTCTAGCAAATTTGGGACTTCGATATGGTGAAGTGATTGAAAAACGCATACAGAATCACACACAGTAGCCTCTCTAGGAGTTTGCTATGCGTTTGTACTGAATAACCCTTTAAAAAGGGGCCCCGGGGATTCCAAATGGGAAGCTAAAACAAGAAATCTGACTAAGCAGTGTATGAATTCAAAAGACAAACCACTCAGAAGAACGATATTCAGTTCATTCCCTTTCAACATCCTCAATTAATAAATAAAAACATATATACAATCAACAGAGTACAGAAAATGCCTCATATCCTTTGTCTAATAAAATGAGCGGGAAAAGAATATGAGGGGAAAAGGCATGGTCACAGCGGTCACTGGCTCAGTTTACATCTACCAGGAAATGCTAATTGAGATGTTTCATCCTATGGTTTCTGTTTCTGTTTGTGGGGATAAGAGTGTTTAGAGCTTCTCCATAAGTTCTTCGGCTGTTAAAGGGATAGGAGAAGGAGGGCAAAAAGGAGAGGGCGGGGTGGTGGATCTCAGAGGTGTGGAAGGAGGAGAGGGAAACAGGGTTGGATGGATAGGTGAGGGGGAGGAAGGCTCACATTTTGTTGGGGATGAGAGAGGGAATAACACAACGGGCTGGATCGGGGAGACAGTGGGTGAGGAAGGCTGAGATGCTGCTTGTTTGGTAGGACAAGCAGAGGGAGCATTTGTGGTCAGCTCGATCAGAGATGCCGGGGAAGGACGGGAGATGGGTGCAGAGGGAGCTATGCATGTGAGAACAGCAGGAGGACACGAGGGTGAGGTAGACTCTAAAGACGAACAGGGGGCAGCAGTTGGGGAGGTTTCTATTTGTGGTGGAGAAGAAATGAGCAAAGAGTTGATGGGACAAGTTTCAACAGAGGGTGAAGGAGAAAACTGAAGTGAACTTAAAAGATTAGAGGTGGGCAGGTCAAGCTTAGCAGCTAATGTGTGGCTGTCATTCGGAGAATCGGAGTGGGGAGGTGCAGATTTGGACGTAGTATCAGGCCTAGCGGTTTCTGTTGAAGCCAGCTCGTTAGATTCGGGTACTTTGGCAAATGGTGACGCCGACTGGTCCGGAAGAGCAGATGGGACTTCAGTGCCATGCAACAGGGGCGAACATGGCACCGCTTGTGGCCCTGGACAACAACGGGCCGTGAGCTGAAGGGTCTCCTTATCTAGCGCTGTGTTCTGGAGGAACAAAACAAACCATCAGCTTGATGTGCGTGCATCCAGCAACATCAGTCAGAACAGAAAGAGATACTGCGGGTTGATCTCAGGAAATCATATTCATTTAGCATAAATAATCCTTCTGTGTTTGTTTTTCTTTTTTTCAGAACTACTGACCCAGCTTTTAGTGAGTAAACAAAATGAATGAATAAAGAAGCTAATGGAAATAAATGGACACAAAAAAACTGAAAGATGTTCACCAAAAGAAAGTACGCTTTGCACAGAAGACTGACCCAAACGGGAAGAAAACCACATCAAAGTGCTACTCTATGTACAGACGAAGGGCAAATGAGAAAGGGAACTTTTACTTTGTACGGATGCCTAATGGTTCACTTTTACATAAATCAACCAAAATAACACATACTTGAGAATACTTTGAAGACAAAAACTAGTAAATGTAACGTTCCTCACTTGCCCTTTTGCTGAATCTCAGCAGCAGAACAGATGAGGCGTAGCATCGTGTTAGTACATACCATTGCCTTGGAGCTAAATCAGAGGGACGAAAAGCAGGAAGGTGGCGGGGGAGGTGGGGAAGAAGCAAAAAAGGGACAGAGACTAGTCTTACTCACAGCTTCACAAAGAAAAGTCAACACAACAAGCATGACAGCCGGTGGACAGTTGTTCCAGCTCAGTGCTGCTGCGCCGTTTCAAGTCAAACTACTCCCAACCAAAAGGCTCCTTCAGAGGACTGACGTGGAACAAACTGTGAAACCTTCTGTAAAAGGGTTAGTGTCAGCGAGTGCTGCATAACAATCAGAGGACTGAGTGGATTAAATGTGGATTTAGTTTTAAAAGAAAAGCCTGTAATCACTCCAGACTTTTTTTAAAAATTATTATCACTGTCAACAAATCCCAGTGAAATAACTCAATCAATAAACTGTTGTTTAAGGTCTGTTGGTGGGTGAGAGATCACTGACTCCCATACCTCACATACCTCAGAGTGAAATGTGGAAGTTAAAGAACTGAGCACGGTTTTCTGAGCAGGAAGTTATAATAGATAAATTGTGACAGAAGAGTTAATAATTGATGATTATTAAATAGCTTGATTTTTAGTGAATAATCTGGACAAACAAGTGAAACTGTACAAAATAGAAAACTAAATCCTTTGGAGAAAATAAACGGTCAATCGTTTGGCCAAAGGCATTGCTGGAAGTTAAGTGTTCGGATTAATAAAAACACTATTAGGCAGTTTAATAAGAGTACATACAGAGACTGTATATAAACGATGGATATAGTTTGCAGGTGAGTTTTGTTATTGTTTGTTTTTTAATGGCGGATACAGTGGATTATTTCAAAAAGATATCTGCTTGCATAAAACGCCCCTTCACATACAACGTGACGACGGCTCCACGCCGCTCTACAACTTTGGCTTAGTGTTGAACTTTGACCGTGGCGTGCTGTGACGTACGTTCCAGATCAAACTAGGAAAAAGACTTGCAGGGAACAGCGCATATTGTATGACCCCAATTCCTCAAAAGTTGGGTTGGTATGTAAAACATAAATTATAATGTAATCCTACAAATCTCATAAGAGAACACAAAAATGTTTAAACTGAGACACTTTGCTCGTTCCGTGCATTTTACTCCAGCAACTAGGGCTGGGCCATATTATACCGTTCACGGTAATACCGGTATGTTAGGCAACGATAGGAAAATGACATATCGCGATAGAATGGGAGTAAAACGCGCATGCGCAGTGCCTTTGTTTTCATACGCACATGGCCGATTGTTGAGTGAAACAGATGAACCAGAATTGGTTTGTAAAAATGATGCAACTTCCGTGATGTGGAACTGGTTTGGTGTTTGTCCGTCAGATACACAACAAAGCACATTTTTTTGCAGAACATGCAAGCGGCCGTTGTTATTGTCGTATTTGTCGGACTAAGATGCTCTTAAATCTGGGAGTAATCTGGGTCCTAAACTCCGTATGCTTCAGGTCAAACGAACACTGCAGCATCACTGAGAGTTAAAAACTGTCTAAATTCTTTCATCTTTAATAAAACGATCAGCATTGCTGCTTTACCAGGTGTAACTATAAAGTTTAACTTCCAGGCATCCATGAAAACAAAAGTTATTACATTTAACGGAGTTAGAAGTTAACAGGAAGCTAGCGGAAGTTAGCTCGCTAGTTTCGCTAGTTACCTAAGCATGATATTGCATGTTCTGACTGAGAGATTTCTGAAAAAAAAATCAAACGTACAGCTCTGCTATCACTTCCAACATAAATGAAGACAGGAAACTAAACAGCAGTGACGTTTGTAGGGTTACTGAAGTTGGGCTAGCTGGTATATAATGATGTGCTACGTGATCGCTAGCGACACAGCTATGTTAGCATAACATAAACAGTGAAGCTGGAGGACGAACACTAACACTTTTTCCACTTATAAAAGTTAACGTGAAGGTTCTTCATGGTTAGAGACAAATGCAATCGCATGGCAGGATGCTGTAAACGGACCAAACTTCAGTCAGGAGAACAACTGAGATAATCCATCCACAATACGAGGTTAGTCATTAATATACTGCAGCAACATGGGAATAGAGCAGCTGCCAGAGAATTCAACATTAATGAATCAATGGTACAGAAGTGGAGGAAGCAAGAAGAATGAGTTTAATAAAGTTTGATTTATCTGACTGCTTTGTTTCGCTTAATGTGCCTTATAATCCCGTGCACCTTATGGTCCAAAAAATGCGTACTGCACACTGCAGTTTAATGTTGCAAAGCACCTCTTTTTAACTTCAGTGGATATTATACATGGTTGTGCTCAGGATATGTCAGCCCATTTCTACTGGAAATGCCTTTTGGTTAAACTTTCAGCAAGGAATTTGCATTTGCACTGTTACATTTTTATAAAGCTTTAATGTACATAAAAACCAGCTTCTTGTTTAAGTGAAAATAAATGGAAGGTTGTCTTTTTGCGCTAGTAATGTTGTGGAGTTGTATTTTGTCTCGCATCAATTATATCGTCGGTTATATCGTTATCACAAATTTTCAAATATATATCATGATAAATATTTTTGGCCATATCGCCCTGCTCTACCAGCAACATGTCTGAAAACAGTTGAGATTGTAGTAACAAAATCCTGTAGAAGTAAGTGCTACTAAACAGAAACAGCTAGAGGAGCCTTTTAGAACTAACTAGGTTCATTTGCATGAGGTCAGTAATGTGACTGGGACCAGATGATTATGATATACACAACTGTATAACTAATGACGACTTATTCAAGTGGGCCAAACGTATTCTACACTTGTGTTATTCTAAACATGGATGCTATAATTAGTTACCATGCTATAGCAAAATGTTAATATTCCCTTTTTCTTTTAAACAAATGCATCATTGTCCCTCTCTGCGGCAGCTTTGCTAAAAGAAGTGCTCGTCCATTTAATAAGACATCACTGGGTGTTTTTAAAAAGTTGGATTTGTAGACAACAAAGACATCACAGAACAATCTGGCCCTATTTCTTTAAAATGCGCAAATGGAGTCTTACATCCAAGCCATAAAGACACTTTGAATCCTTCTCTGCAACTACAACTTTGTGCCGGCACTTCCAAAGCTTTTCCTCAAGGTGGCGCCAGACTATCAAAAATGGGAATGACTGCTAAGCAGCCAATCATTGATTTATTAGATCAGCAGTTACAGAAAGTTGACTTTAAGACAAATGTGATGACTGACATAATAAATACAGAGAAGGAGGCAAACTGCATTGCGCTAGCAGTGTAAACATGCTTTTAAAACCTCAGTGACAGTATGATCCAACACCCCCCCCCCCCCCCTCCAAAAAAAAACCCCCAAGACAAACCAACATTTTCTTTTTAATCATATTATATAAACGTTGTGACCAGCACAAAAGGAGCTGAATGTGAATAAAAGGAGCAGAGTGACACATGTGCAGAGAGTCAGGGGGTTAAATCCAGGACACAGTGTTAGTGAGTGCAGTCACTGCAGCTGGCAGCCCAAGAAGTGGAACAGGGGGTCGGAGAATGAAGCAGGAAGGAAGGGAAAGGGAGGGTGAGACGGGAGGGTGAGGAGGGAGACTGGGGGGTGGGGATGGGAGTTGTTGTAGATGGAGTAAGAGTGCGAGCGGAAGGGTGATAGCTGGAGAGGATGACGGGAGTTAAGAGGGGCGGTGGTAAGAAGTGTGTACCCAGCTCTCAGCTCCAGGCGTCCCCTGTGGTCCTGGGTCAGGTGTGAGGGAGGGGTGAGGATGAGGGTGGAGGAAGAGCGTGGAGAGGAGGAGGAAGAGGAGGAGCCGAGGCCAGGGCCCGCAATTACACCTCAAACTGTCAAATGAGATTTACAACAGAATGAGGCTTGGAGTGCCAAATCAAATTTCTAATCAAAGACATCTTCTCCTTCCTCCACCCCCACCATCCTGCTTTCACTTTAGACAGACTGAAGAGACTGTGCTCAGCTCATGGGTGGTGTGACCTGATGAGGAGAGGAAGTCAAACTGTACAACAGGAAGTGATGTAAATGAGGCTTGAAAGAGACAAGATGAAGAGCTGCCCATACTACGGGAATAAATTGTGTATTTCTGTCTCTGAAGTCTTAAGACTTATGGCTTCATCCGTGTCTTCCTGGATGAACACGAGATCAGAAATTCTTGGCCCAGTGGTCAACTAAACCTTTGTTTGGTTAGGAGCGCAATCTTGTGTATTTGGGTCAAACATTCACAATCACGCAGTAAATGCTTGGAAAAGGGCCTGACATGTTCATCCCACTGCAGGCTCCGGGTCACTTACAACTAAACCCACACCAAGACATCAGTATTGCTGATTTAGATTTAGGAGATCGTTGAAAGGTAATCTCATTACAGTTACAGGATTGAAAAAAAAAACCCTCCAGAAATATGTAACAAATCATGTCTCGTTCCAGGTGCTTACCATGATGACTGACACCCCGGCTGTGGTGGTGCTGTGCTTTGGCGCGGTGTTGAAGTGCGTCTTCAGTTTACCTGTCACCTCCATCTTCATGTTATTCTCCATGATTGCATCATCCTTGGCACACACAAACACACAATATTGAAATCCACACAGAAACAAATAACCACAGTCTCGGGCTGTGTTAATACAGATTGTGTTAGAGTACCGTGACCCATGGATGTGAGAGAACATCTTGTGCTGTGTATCGAGCCTCAGCGTTGACCTGCAGCATCTTTCCAATCAGCTCCTGCAACATTTCACAACACTAGATTAGTTCAGCTTTAAAGATAAATTTCCTTTAGACTTAAAGTCTTTTCGGGGGGTTTTTGGCCACCAGGCGGCGGTGTAACAAGAAATAAGTGCCAAATTGATATGTGACCGATGAAGATGTTCTAGCAAACCCGTGGGCAGTGTTGCCAACTTAGCGACTTTATCGCTATGTTTAGCGAGTTTTCAGACCCCCTTAGCGTCTTTTTTTCTAAAAAGCGACTAGCAAATGAATCGCGCATGACTGTAACGCAGTCAGTTCTTCTTTTATTGTTATGTTGTTTTGGGGATCACAAGGTTTAAAACTACTTATAAACACACACACACACAAAGCAACTCCCCCAGAGTGCCTATTTCGGGTCACTTTTGCCAGTCCAAGCCCGGATAGAGGAGCAGGGTTGGAATTGTGACATTAAAAAAACAATAATTGCTAAAAGAAATTTAATTTGTAGTTCTAAATAAATTCTAAATGCATTTAGGACGTTTTTTACTCACTTTATGTCTCTTCCACAATGTTATTTTTCTCGCCTACAACATAGGTTACAATTACATTAGCATGACCAATTATGCAAATTAGGCGATGGCGTCATGTAGCGACTTCTAGCGACTTTTAGGACAGCCAATAGCGATTTTCCTTACTGAGGAGTTGGCAACACTGACTACCTGCAGGCCAAAATCATCCATGTATAGTCGCATTTCAGTCCATCTGATAAATACCAATGCACAGAATCAGGTGGGTGTATGCTTGAACTAATCAAGTGGATTTTGAGTTAAATTGAAAATTAAAGTGTGGAACAAGTATAAACTACAGCTCCTTGATGCTAGCTCAAAAAGTGAACCGATCTCCATAAACTCCTATGTCAAAATATGCAACTTTACAGCAAACAGAAACATGATCTACAGCATGTTGCAAAGAGCAGTTTTGGTCACTCTAGTTATTTTACCCCTTCATAGTAACTGTGCTTGATATTACTCACACTTTAAACACTTTTAAATCTTAAAATTAAGTGTTAGTAAGGGTTGGCAGCTGACCCTAGATGACTGCTAGTTAGCTTCTTGCTAGTAGCCTTTTGAGTATTTTTCTGTCATTATTTGACAACTAATATTGCTTAGAGTGCTGATAATTGTACTAAAATACTGTGCAAGAAGTAAATTACAGGATTTTATGTACTATTAGCATATATTTGTACCAGTCTCATGCATTTATACAATTTATGGATACACCATGCTAACCAAGCATGGTGATAACTGACAGCTTTATGCTATTTGTTTCTGGAGCAGTTTATCTGTTTTAACTGCTTTATTGGGAGGAAAAAAAAAACTATTATCTCAACAAAAAAACTGGAAATGTATATTCCTGGCAAAGCTGGTTTCTGCATTGCAATAAATTATAAACATGTTCCTAAAAGAACCACTTTTTAAAATATAAATAATGACCATTTGTGCACATGTGCACTCAGGAAGTCACGTATGCATATATTGTTTCCAGAGAAATCGTGCTCTCTTAGATCTACAGCTTCATTACGCCACGCTGCCTCATGGTGTGGCATCAATAACTGTGCTCATGTCTACAGCGACAAAGCCACTGTAACACAAGTGTGTTTAATTAGCAGTTAGGTCTTGCACGCTGAGTGCCGGCTGCCACCTTAATACTTGACATTAACTTAGAGAATTGAGGGGGTTTCTGCGTCCTTCAGCAGAAAGCAGCTATTACAGGAGTCTCTACTCTTGTATACTTGAACTAAAAAAGCTGGAGGCTTGTTTCAGGCTTTTTGCAGCCAATGTAGAGAGAAGGGTAAGGATTAAACAACAGAGTGGGTAGCGTAACCCTCCAGAGTAATGTCATCTAATGAATATATATGAATTTTGTAAATCAGTGGTCCTGACCTTAGCTGAGTCAGTGATGTTGTCCCAGTAAGGACTGGGAAAGTCCAGTCGCCCTTGAAGGATTTGGTCAAATAAGTCCTCTTGCTGGTTATTCTCACTATATTGAAGGAGAAACACACACTCAGAAAAACAACTCAGAATTTATAATGCATTACTCAGCAAACGTGACATACATCTAAACTGTGAAAAAACTGAACCATCTGTATTGTACTTTGCATAATAAAATCCTTTCATTTTGAATTTCAATTTGTGGCTACTGCCATAAACATGAAGTGCTAGAGATGACATATGGGTCACATTAACGTAAATCAAATTACAAAATCCTTAGCACAGTGACTAATATCAGCGACAGCGTACAGATGTAGCAAACTGACAGTGATGAAAGTCAAACTGACAACGTTGCTGAATTTCTGCTGACAATTTAGAAAAGATTGAATTTTTTGCTCAAAGTCATAGACTGTATATTAATGACTGGCATAGCCTTCAGGACTGCAAAGTTAAGCTGCACTCGTTTTAATGGCCAGCAGGGGGTGACTCCTGTGGGTGGAAAAATAAGAAGATAGAAAAATCTGACTTCTGGCCTGGTTATGACCTATTTAATTTATAGACTCAATCTATATCTCCACTTTCTAGTTTAATACTGCACTATCTCAGTTTAATAAGCTGGGGTGTCATATAAAAAGTAAATACAAAGTAAAGCATATTTTAGGGCATGGCTAGCTTGTCATTGATATATTGACACCAAATGAACTTGAACAGCATCCTCGCTCATTAAATCTAGGCAAAAAAGTATGGTAGCAATATATGGCATCACCTGTTATCCACCTGTGATATAGTATCTACCTTTAAAACTGAAAACCACGTCCCTCTACATGTTTGTTTACTGAACTATGTGAACCGAGTACCTTCTAAAAGGAGGGAATCCACACAGGAGGATGTAGGTGATGACACCTGCGGCCCAGATATCCACCTTCAGGCCATAACTGTGAAATGAGGGTAAGAACAGAGCCAGAAAAAGACTAAATCGTTTAAAGCAAACTCTTTCTGGACATAAAAATACAGAAAAAACATTTTGACATTTGACAAATGAAAGTTTCTAATCTGCTGTAACGGTACAACAGTACATATTACCACATAAACGTGCCTGCTGCCACGTACTGTATGCGTAGTTTGTCATGCTGTATTGTACACTGGTATAAAATACAGTTTTCTTTTTAATCTTCAGTCAGCTGATTACAACAGCACAATACTAAAGCATATTGCGTCAAAGCGTCCAGCTTACCCTGACTCAGCGATGATTTCTGGAGCCACATATGTAGGAGTGCCACATACAGTATACAAGGGGCCCTCGACTACTGTAGCTAGGCCAAAGTCTCCAAGTTTCAGTGATTTGGTGCCATCTGGGTACTCAAAAACCTAGAATGAAATACTCATTTAAAGCCCACAGAGGATCTGGATTTGTTGTAAGACCCACCCCAAAACACAGCATGTTTGTAAATGCATACCAGTAGATTCTCTGGTTTAATGTCTCTGTGGACGATGTTCAAGCTGTGTAAGTACTTCAGCGCTCTGGCGAGGTTGTACACCATGATACTGGCGTCTCTCTCTGTGTATTTGGCCGAGGAGGTGATGGCGTCAAATAAATCGCCTCCCTGCGAAAATATGACAACTGTGTTTTACACAGCAAAACGAGAAATGACCCCTCTCCCCTCAGCCACCCACTCCCCCCTCAGCCTCTACTGCACCTTCACCAGCTCCATAACCAGGTATAGTTCAGAGGGAGTGTCCACCTCCTCGATCAACATGATGATGTTGGGATGTTTCACCTTCCGGAGCACAGCGACTTCATTTTCTATGAGGTGCTCCTAGGAAACACACACACACTCACTCAGAGTTGGCTAGCGCCCCGGTGTCTACGCTCAGTTGTTGCGCTAATAATAAAAGATCTGAGTTGTGCGTTAAACATGAGCGAATCCTGGTGTGTCATTGTGTAAGTGTGTGAAAGTATGAGGGTAATGCGAACAAGGGTGTGAATAAACAATATCACTTAATCGAGCTTTGAGCATCAGAGGCACACAGGTGTGACCGTGCAGTGCACCAACATATGATGCCTGCTTACGTCTGACTGAAAGTGACACATGCAAAGGGAGGAATAAAAGGAGGAGGCAGAGAGGAACAGAAGTGAAACCTTTCCGCTGCACTTTGTCTTGTCGATAATCTTCAGGGCAAACTCTTTCCCCGTGGACCTGAACAGAAACAGTGCAATTAGGGGATAACACTGAACGCAGCAGTGAAGCTACAGCAGTGTCTGTAATTTAAATGAAGTGCTCGCTGGAGACGCTCGGTTATGGTTTTGCAGGAGCGCTGCGTCACATCGTTACAGGGGAGGAATTCTAGATGTAGCAAATAAACTTTGTTATGCAGAGTGTGAGCTGTGAAACCGTGCAGGCGCAGGCAAATGTTTATTCAATGACATATACACTGTATTTTGGTAAGAAACTGAGAATCTAAACTGTTTGTTTACAGTGTGTTCACATAAGTACTTTCTAGAAAGGTGCAAGACATCTTGCGCGCGCACACACGCACACACACGCACACACACACACACACACACACACACACACACACACACACACACACACACACACACACACACACACACACTCAACAGGCCCCTCTTTGTCACCTCCACCTCCCTGTCTGTGTGTTGACTGAGATTAAAAAGGCTAATGAAGTGAAATCACTCCTGGGTTTAATCCATGACATATTTCTGTCTGCACAATGCCTGTCATCAGGACTCAAACGGCCTGACTGGGCAGTGACCATAATGTGACACATACTTCAATAAGCTGCACACGGGGAGGAGGGACACTGCTGTGCGTTCACTGCAGATTTCTGCCAACATTTCCAGTCTGATCGAACGGGTTTCACTTACCTCTCCACACAATCTTTGACCACAGCAAAGTTGCCATCTCCGATGACTTTGCCAATCTTGTATTTTTCACAGATGCTTGAGGCATGCGAGTGCTGGTTCCCATTAACTGCCGAGGAGAGACAAAGGTTATAAACAAGCAAGTCTTAAAGGCACACAAAACTACGCTGAAATCTAGCAGCATAGCCAGGCTTTCTTTGCCTCAGCTGGCTTGAAAAAAAGTCAAATCCAAGTCAAAGGTAACAGGTATCATGCTGGTGGTTATCAGTTTTCTTTATTTGCACAGACTTTCTGTTTAAGGCTTTGTCTACTCACAAAAACAGTTTTGGTGTCATCTAGGAAAATTAAAGGAAGATTGCTTTAGTGTGTTGCCGGGTTAAATTTTAATCATTCTAAATTACAGGCTTCAAATAGTCTATAAGTGTAACTGATTAATTTTCTAATCTAAACTCTAGTAGTTGCAACTCCAGCAGGTGTCACACTGAGTTAAGCAGCAGAGTCTCTGTGTAAAATTACTCTGATCATACCTTCTGGACTCAGCTGATTGGTTTGCTCCTGATGATTGTTCAACGAGCCATTTATATTTGGGGAAGAGTGGTGATGTGACGGAGGGATCTGTGCGACAACAAACAACAACAGAGATAAGAGCTCGGCCTCATCAATACTCAAACTGGCAGCAAAATAACAAACAGTGTCGACAAACATAATGATCGTCGTTAAAACGCTGCTGATGTATTACTGGCTTGTTAGTGACTTTGATTACAATAAAAGGAGACATATTCATTTTCATATTCTTTCAGATGTAGACGATTTCAGATGTCTGAGTTTGACCACTTAAATGAATCATTCATTTGTTAAGAGAGTCATTTCAGCAGCTTATGTCTACATTTCTGAAATGTCAGCAATAAATGCATGCCACCAGCACTAAAGATCAGAAAAAGTTCACTCCCCATCATGCACAGCAGTGCTTACATACCGCACTGAGCCATAATGTGCATTACCTTACAGTGAGGATCTATTTTTAGGTAGCCCTCTGAAGCAAAGTTGAACGTGGGACAGTGTCAAGGTCCCTTTTATAGGTAGATACATAAAAAAGCTTTTTACTTTGATAAATGACTTTATCTGACTTAGTGGTGCCAAACTAATGTGGATGGATAACTCTGGGCTCACAGAGGAACTGTGCAAAGGTGGAGGAGGTTAGCCAGCTGGCTGGATCATTCAGAAATGACAGTCTGGGACTAACACAGATTTACAGGAGAATCCATCAATAAAGCAGATTATTATCTTAAAATCTAGTGAAAACACATCAGGCAGCTACGACATACCCTGCGAGTCATACAACATGACTGACAGTCAGTGGCTTGATAAATTCATTTGATGCTGATTTATTCTATTTCAGGGTATGTAGGTTGTACATCCTTGCCTTATCCCTAGCTTTGCAATAACGCCACTAGCAGCACTAATTTGGATTTAAAGTCTCAGAGGCAGAGCTACACTGAAATCAGTGTATTCAAGCTAATCCACTGGTTAACGGGTACCAGTGAGCCAGAAAAATGCAGGAAAGACGGCTATATGTTAGCAAATGCAGCTGGAATATAGAGATTTAAAAATTTTTAGGTAAAATGTAAATAAAAGCAGAATGCAATCATTTTAAAATCCCCATAAACTGATATCGTATTCTCAATAGAACGAAGAAAGCGAAAAAACTAAGACTTTTTGCTCTTTCACGAAAAATAGTGACTCATTTTGAAATTGATGGCATAAACATGTCTGGAAAAAAGTTCGATCAGAGGCGACAAAAGGCTGGAAGCAACATTTTGTAACTAATTAGGTTACTGTAAGTCACATGACTGGTAATGAAAAAAGCATCTGACAAACTGTTCACCGTGCCATCCACAAACACAAGTTAAAGCTCTATCATGCAAAGGAGACACCATATCTGAATATGACTCAGAAACACTGCTGTTTTCTCTGGGCTAAAGTTTATGTAAAATGGACTGGGGCGACCTGGAAAACTGTTCTGGGGTCAGGTGAATCAAAATCTGAAGTTCATTTTGGAAAACATGTAATCCTGTAAGGAAACATTCCTCTCCTAACAGTCCAGCAGCTGGTCTCCTCAGATCACAGATTTTTACGCCTGCTGTTAGAAGAAGAGGGCTTATCCCAACTCTTTTTGAGATTTAAAGTGACCTAATTTTTTATTATTTTAATGGTAATATGGGTTTATGAGGTTTGTGTTTTAGCATTATTTACATTTTACAAGGCATCACCAACATTTTGAGTTAGTGCTGTAAAAATATATAAAATTATATACTGGATGTAAACATTTCTTTACCTTTAAAGCAGTTTTAAATTTGTGCTTATCTGCATCTTATCTAGACAGTTTCACTAAAGGCGCTTGTTTGGTCTCAACCAGGACGAAGTGAAGGAGTCAGTGTCAACACAAATGTGACACACGCCCTGAAATTCTGCAGCATTATGAACTAAACTTTAACAAAGTCTGTCAGTGTTCTTTTGCAGTATTGTGTGTGTCTCGAGTGACTGTCAGTGTGAGCCCATGCATATATTCACAGTACACTGTATAAAGAGAATCGCTGAGACTCTGTGGGTTCTGGTGCAGCAGCAAGCTGTGGGTATCTTGTTACTGTATAAAATGCATTGGATACACAGTCTTACCTTAAAACTGGGGGTGGTTCGAGGGCTGGTAGGGGATGGAGTAGAGGACTTGGTGGACTTGTGGGCTGAAATACCATTTACTGTGCAGAGAGAAGGAAAAACAGGGCAAGAGTCAGTGGGATTATGAGTTCATCATTCAGAGCGTAGTAGTTGTAGTTCAGGAGTAATGCACAGCTTTGAGGAGAATCCATCAATAAGTCAGGCAGTGACTTAATAAACATGTTTGCAGCAATATATACTTTTGAGATGTTTAAAACTGCCAGTGATACCAGTGCTAAAAGATAACCCGTGGTTATCCAATGCAAACTGTATCACACTAGCATACTATGCACTTGGTAATAAAGTGAATCGTCAAACAGCCCCCCCTGTGACTCACTCACAAATTTGCAAGTTCTTTTTTAGCAGGTTGCAGATTCTCCCCATGAGGGGGAGGTGTGTGGTCATTTTTGTAGGTACACTTTTAGTACCTACAAAAATACCATTATTCTTTCACTGAAAGCACTCTCACTACAGGTAACGAGGCCGAATGATTGCAGAATTGCAGATTGCAGTCTAGGCTGATGCCCCTATTACTGTTCACTTTGGTTTATGTAGACACAATACATTAAAAAAAATGTATTGATTGATCATAAAAGTGAGTTTTTTGTAAATTTGCCTGAAAATTATCATTAGATTTCACACGTTTGCATATACTTTATCACTCTTTAAAACAAGAGCACACAGCAGGGACGAAATCCTCTATTGTTTGAGTGATTCATTCTCTCAAGAACAGTCTATTTCTGCTTCGCTCTCTATCGGCTGCTGGCACAAATACAGAGCCATAATGCGTCAAACTTTAACTCACAGTCATTCATCTGCATAAACCCAGACGAGCTGAGGAAAATCATTTCACACTGCCTACAGGCTGCATCTTTGCACTCACATTTCAGAGTTTAACTTTTTAATTTAATTATAAACTCAAAGTGTTTTTTCCTAAAGGTACTTCAAAATCAATGCCTCAGAAGGCAGTTTACACAACATGACATTAGCCTGTAGATAACAAGCTATTTTCTCAGCATCTCATCTGCAGCTATTCAGTTAGATTATAATTGAATTATCACAGACGAGAACTGTTTCCTTTCAGAAGCATTCTTCAGTTGTTCATTTCTAGCAGTCAAGAGAGTAGTAGGGTATCTGTGCTAATGTGCTACTCATGTTTAGCTTTCTGTGCAGACACGGTATTATCAGTTCATGGCTCTGCAGCAGCTGGCTCTCTAACAGGTAGTTGAGTAGAGTTCAATGCATCTCATTGGCCTCAGAAGAATGAGGGAGAGAAAGAGGGTCAAAGTACAGAAATGTGTCTTGTTTAAATACACTGATCTGAGATCTGAGGAGCTACAGAGGAAACAGCTAACAGTGCTAAAAATAGAAAGAAATACAAACCAGTGTTCCTATTTTTGGCTCTGATTTTCATTTAACACTAGAGGACCAATTAGTGGAAGACTGAATGTTAAGAAAACTGCTTTATTTCATAGACTTGGTTTTAGCAAGCTAAAGTAGCTAATAGTAGCTAAAACAGTCAAGTCTGTTAAGTTTAGAAAATTTTGTGTTTGCTCCCTAGTTTGAATTCTCAGTTTGATTTTTTCCTAACATAACTGCAGTCTTTGCATTTGGTTGTAAATGTGTTGTCATATTGGATTTGGCTCCCCATTCATATGCTATGGTTAAGCTGCTAATGATTAGTTTATCATTAACCATCATTCACAGGTAAAATTAAAACATATATGAATGTCAAGTATGGGGTGATGCTAAGAGTAGACAATTTTAAGAATAGAGTAAAGGTGAAGCTTCAGTAATCAGTAATTATTCAGATTATGTAATTCCGAATTATACAGGGTGCCACGCCTGTCAGCTAAGAACAGGAAAGTGAAGCTACAATTCACTCTTGTTCACCAAAATTGGTCAATAAAAGGTTGGAAAAACATTGCCCGGTCTGATGAATCTTGATTTCCGCTGTAACATTTGGATGCAGTGATGGATCCTGACCTGTATAAATACATCATGGTTGTGGTGGTGTGTAATAGTGTGGGGGATATTTTCTTGGCACACTGTGGGTCCCTTAGAACCAACTGAGCATTGTTTAAATGCCACAGCATACCTGAGTATTGTTGCTGATCATGTCCACCCCTTTATCAGCACAATGTACTCCTCTTTCAAAGGGTATACTGATTCTAGCAGGATAACACACCATGTCTCAACACTCAAATCATCTCAATCTGTTTTCCTGAGCGCGACAATGAAGTCACTGTAGTCACATGACCTCCGCAGCCTTAATTCAATACAGCATCTTTGGAATGTGGTGGAACGAGAGATTGGCATCATGTAGGTACAGCCAACAAATCTGTAGCAACCATGTGATGCTATCGTGTCAATCTGGAGCAAAATCTCTGAGGAATGTTTCCAGCAACTTATTGAAACTATGCCACAAAGAATTAAGGCAGCTCTGAAGTCAAAAGAGGGTCCAATAGAGTAGTAGCAAAGTGTAACTAATGATGTAACTAACCCCAGAGCTACAGGTCGGCTGAACACAGCTTGTCCACAAAGAAAACAAACCTACCTGAGGTGTCAGTAAAAATCTGCAGATTGTTGTATTTTGGTGTTTTTTTAATCCATTTATTTTTTATGATATGCTTCCTACAGTACCACAGCAGATCTTGGGGTTTATTCACCTGCCAACAAAACACTTGCTAACAGAGTAATAAAACATGAAGCAGTTGTGAGCAACACTCAGGATGATCCTGGATCATTTATGGGGGAATCAAGCTTAGCTTTTTTCTAATAAATTTCGACTCAACAGGTAGATTCTACATCAGGTGTTTTACTCTTTGACATTTCACTTTTGCGGTAAAAGCTCCAAATGGTTATCAAAATGGTTTAAAAGTTAAATATTATTGTACAAATATGAAGATTACCCCTGAAAACGTTGGGACAGCAGATTTGGAGTCACTGCTAATTATATAAAATGTCAAACTAACAAAAATCATTTTATAACATAGACGTGAGCACAACAGATTTCACAGCACAGCATGTTAAGGCTCACCTGGGGACTTGACTGGGGACTGCGTGGTGGAGAAGTGGGCAGGTCGCCTTGCTACATAACAGAAAAAAATACAATGCAGAGCATTCAGCTTAATGTAACATCTCTCAACACTGCACACAATCTGCTCAGAAACTATGGCCAGTTTACATTTAAGCTGCTAAATAATCATTGCCTAACCTGTTACAGTCTTATGTTGGCTTTAGTCGAATGGGATTTTTTTTTTTTTTACGTGTGAAATATTTTCATACATACTATATGCTGTAATAATTTGCAAGAACTGACTTTGCCTGCATGGCAGACGTATGAGGTGGGAATCACCACACATTTTTATAGACTATTATTTTTAAAATGATTGTGCAACACGTGCCTCCTACCTGCACTGGGGGACTTGCTGCGCCGTGAAACTCCAGGGCTTTTAGCCGTCCGGTTTGGAGTAGCAGAGCGGCTGTATGACGACTTTAGCACTCTGCATTCTGGGAAAACAACGCAGTTAAAGTCACCACAGCATTCAAACCACTAATGATACTCCCTGGAGTCTGTGAACCAGGACAGAACTTGTTTGTTCATGAAAAACTGCACAGGTTTACAGATTTGTGCATATCAGTACCTGCTATACACCAGCCTTTCATAACTGACTGCAGTAATAGATAATCATTTTGTACACTCTATTTCTATTGCAGTCCAACACATACATTCAAATCATCCAGAGTGCAGTGTGACCCATAATGTATATCAGCAGATGCAGAACCTGGAGGAATAAAGCAGTTCTAGCTATGAAATAAAATATTAAACAAAATCTTTTTCCAGGACCAACAAATATAGTTTCCAAACTGATTTGTGCTTCATGACTTAAAAGCTAACCTGCTTACATCCGATTACCCACTTTCCTCTCCTCAGTCACAGGGTGTGTCCTGGACCTATCTTCTGTACTCTCAGCAGAGTGCAGTGTGCCTTTTTATGTACCTTCAAAGACCTAATTCTTACAAGTGGAGCACAGCAGTCTAAGTGGGACAAAAGCTCTGAACTATAACTGCATACAGGCAAACCACCATCAGTTAACGTGTAGTGTGTCAGGATATGCCTCCCTGTTGTTAAGCCAACCTGACCAAACAACACAAATATCAAACAGGATGTCAGTATTTTGGACTGCAACTAAATTAAACTTCCTCTTCTTCCCATGAGGTTGTTCAGTCTTGGCTGAAGTTATGTGCAGCTATGACAGTGAATGCATGAGCTGATTATACAGGTCATATCCTCTAAAGCTTTCTGCATAATAAAATACAGAAATATGCAAGACGTGCCTAACTTATGTACAACACATACAGTACAGAACATTAAAGTGGGACTTTTACAAACACATGGACTGGACATGCCATTCAAAAATTAAAATAAAATAAAAAACAAGAATGCAACCTTCTTCCCTTTTTGACAAAAAGGATGTGTGTTTAAAATATGCAACACCATTTTCAATTTATTGAAAACCCAGTTTGACAAAAGCTGGGAGACTGTATAACATGTAAATTTAAAAAAAACAAAAACAGAACATGATGATTTGTAAATCTCTGAACTCCATATTTTATTCACAACAGAACATAGAAAGCATACCAAATATTTAAACTAAGACATTTTACATTTTCATGAAAAAATGCTCCGGATGCTGAAGAAGTAAAAAGTGAAAGAGCAGCCAAAGCTTATTTAAAATGGACTTGGACAAAGTGGTAAACTTTTCAGCAGTTCAATGAATTGAAATGTGAAATTCTTTTTGAAAACATGGATGTTGCATCCTCTGGCTTAAAGGCGAACGAAATCATCGAGCTTGTTTTTAGGACTCCGTTCAAAAACCTGACTGCTGGCCTATGGAATTAGTATCTTGAACATGTTAAAAGTCATATACAGTTTTTAGATGAACAAACACTCCCATCCAGATGATGCCTTTTTCAGGGACCTTGCATATTTAAGCAAGATAATTCTAAAACGAATGCTAATTTATTACAACAGCATAGCTTCATAGTAGAAGAGTCCGGGGTGCTGAATCAGCCTCCTGCAGTCCAGATCTTTCCCCAGTTGAAAACATTTGACATTACATTTCTTAAAATGATACATTTTCTCATTTGATATGTTTTCCATGTTCAAAATTCCAATCAACAAGAAATCACATATGGCATTGCACGGGAAAACACACAGCATATCTTGATGTCAACTTTTCAAAAGGAAGGAGTGTTTCATGCAGCTGCAGGAGAACAAATAATGGGTTAAGAATGTCATGCACACACATGACACACACATATATACAGACATATGTTTGGTTAGTGTTAGTCAGGCCTACCAGTTGTAAAGGCTGTGGAAGCCTTACCACTGTGATCCAGCACAAAGTCGTCTTGGGCATAGCGAAACTTCTCTGGTCCGCACGCTATGAAGACATCATCATCTCCGAAGAAGTCCTGCAGGCAAGTAATCTGGAGACAAAACAGTAAATATTAAGGAGTGATGAAAAATGCGGATATCACATTTTTCAGATCTAAATCCTCATTGAAGTATTGATTTCCACACCATTTAATCTGCTTTAGCCTGCGCCACTGCAAACCACTATGCAACCCACATTTTCACACTATGCCTGAGTATTAAATACCTTTTCTGTTCTGTATGGATCTTGCTGCCACTTTCCAGATATACACAACTACAGGCCAATTATAAATAGCAGATGGAAATAACAGCGCTCTTTTGAATGCCGTGACCCTGACTGAACAATGTTTGTGTCTTGCATCAACTGAACTCATCCAAATCTAGAAGAAGTTAAGAACTGTTATGAGTAATGATTTATTACATTTATTACAGTAAAAGATACAAGATGCCTTTTAAAACAAGCTGGATTTCCCAATTCATCCTGCCAAATGTGCCATTTCCAGAAACTTCATTAGCTCTAAGTTTAGTAGTAATTGTATTTAGTAATTTAGTAGTAAACCAGAACAGGTTTTAGCTACACGTTTAACTGCAGTGCTTTTAGATCTACACACTGTGCAATCAGCTAAATAAAACAGGCCAACAAGCACGACAAGGTCAGAACCTCTCCTGACACCCAGAATACTGCAGAGTTAATGCAGAGTCTTGAGAGGGAAGCAGTACAGTTCGAGGTTGTGCCGCAGGGTAATTTCTCTTCCTTCTTCTATTCTGTCTCACACCGTGGTCGTCATTTTCTCTGCAGCTCAGAGCACTTTTTGTTTTACACCCACCACCACCCACCCCTGGAGACGGAAACAGAAGCTACTTTTAAGCTACACTGAGTCGTGCCCATACACACACACACACACACACACACACACACACACACACACACACACACACACACACACACACACACACACAATCCCTCTGTTGCTGTAGGTGGACAAGTAGGAAGATAAAGGAGCAAAATATCCCTTCATTATCCCTCCCACCACTGCATGCATGTGTGCCCACTCGCTGGCAGTCATGTGAGTTGTGTCCACACACACACAGACACACACTTTTGCAAATAAGAGGTGGGGTACTGCATGGCTAAAGACTGTGGGCAGATGGATCCTCTAGAGGAGATTAGGGGTTGACACAGCGGGGAAAGTGTATTTGTGTGTGTGATGGCCGACAGAGGAACAGGTGGTGCAGAAAAGCAGAATGGCCACTGAAGAGGGTTAAATTTTTTTTTTAAAAAAAGCAGAGATGGAAGCTGACATAAAATAAGTTAGAAGTGGAGGAGGAGTAAAAACTTACAATGATGAAAAGTATAGTGTTTGACATAAATTCATAAACTCAGTTACTCGTGTATTAGCAATAAGTGAGACGCACAACGTGTCTGCAATCAGACAGTCTGAGTTCAGAATGAAAAATTCAGTATCTGTGACTTTCTTATAGTGAATGCAATTTCTTTTCAACTTTTATGACAACCAACGACCTCTTTTACTGGCAAAACTGAGGAGCAGTGCTGCTGTGGGGAAAATGTCTGCAGAATTCGTGTCCATGCTTAACTGTGGCAGATTACTGAAGATTTGACATAGCTGAAGTGAATGTCATTCTTTAGACAGGCTCTCACTCAGGAATTTGGCAGCTGATCCTCACACTGTACAGTGTAAGCACAGGTGTTAACACCCGCCCCAGGGAGCGTCCGATGCGTGTCAAAAATGGACTGTGGTGAACTACGAACTCTCACGCTTCTGCTGCATGAGGATATTGGATAACGTTTCCACTTGACCTCTGACCTTGATCCTCATGGCCTGCTGTTTCCTTCGGTGTGCAGACATCATGAGTGATGACACTTTGCTGCATTTTTGCTGTGTCATTTGTTTAAGGACAACGTGAGACAGCAAAGCACAGACTGCTGAGGTGAGCAGCGAGCACCGTCCTCTGGCAGGGGAGCCACGAACTGGGATGACATCAGCAGCGAGAGGGCTTTAGTGACCGCTTATAACAACAGTTTGTCATTTTGTGAAACGCTGTGGTGGAGACTCAGTTCATGTGAATTTTCTCACCATACTCAAACCTGTTGCACAGTCCAGTAAACTCTTTAATCACAGGCTATTCAGCTTAAAATGACCTTGACAGAATTGTTCTACCTCACTAATTCACGTGTTATATCATAAGCAAACAAGATACACATGTCAGTGCCCTTGGAAGCTTGTGATATTATTTAAATATTGTCTTAGAGTTTAACTTTAACGGAGTAAGGAGAGTGGCTGGAGTGATATTTATTAATATAAACATCTTGCATCAAGCTAATATAATAAAAAAACAAAACAAGGCTAGCTTTTGTACCATGTTATAATAAAATTGTGATTTTCATTTACTATGTAGTACAGCTGTGTGACTGCAGCACTTCGGATGTAAAATAGCTGCCTCGCTCCGTGTTGGCAGCTCACTGAGACTGGCCAATTAAAATCAGCGGTTCTACTTGGTGGACAGGAGCTAACCATCTCCTGGCTGCAGCTTCAAACACACGAGGTACAGATAAATGTTCTCATTTAAATGTCATGCATGCAAACAATAAGCACATTTCACAATATAGAACTACAGCCTCACATTACATGATGCCTCTTTTTCACTTGTGCAAAGAGAGTGGATGATAAATTACATCACAATAACCTAAAAATTTCAATCTAAAATTGAAATCTGTGCCTTAATGCCCCAAGACCTACTTGTCCCATGTGCCCTCTGAGGCAGTGGGCTTATTTATGAAGAAGGCAGACTGGAATATTATACATCACTGTTGAAAAGGCTCGTGGCTGCACACTCATTTGCTTTCACCCCTACGCACTCTGCAAGGCTAGCACTGCTGGGGCCTATGATAAAGTACTTTTCAGCTGCTCTGTGACGCCCGGGGGGAATGCAAGGGAATTGAGACAAATTGTGGCTGTATGGATACATTTTAAACAGGCATAAAAAAAAAAGAAGAGGTCAAGTGGTTAAGAACTTAAGTTAAAGAGCAACGGAGGTTGTGTTCTGTGTTTGTATTGATTTTCTTTTTTAAATTGAAAGCAGTTTAGAAATTTATTATTTATTTGCAATTTATTAAAAAGTGACTGACTTTATATGAAATAAAAGACCATGAAAAGTCAATTAAAGAACAGTTTATTTAATATTTGGACAGTGCATCGTTGTATGATGTGAGTCAGAAACTACACAACGCCAACCTATAATATCACTTAGTGTATTATAAATCAGACCATAATTTATAAAATGAAGTCATATTAGATCAGATTAGGAATGTTTACTAACTGAAAACTCCGTTAATTTTCCTCACAGACTTCAAAATAACTTCTTTTTTTTTCAACCAGTTTAAGTTTAAGGCAGTCCTGCATTGACTTTACTTTCACACCATCATCTTTCTTCAGCACAGTGATTGAAATACAGGCTTTTAGATTTATATCAAGGTTTTACAAAAGTATTCTAGGACTTACAGGTATTTTTTTATACATTGCCTCCCATTACCAGTTGTTCATAAGTAACTGGACAATTCACTGAAAAACTGTTCCCTTGTAATGTGCCATGATAAACTAAGCAGATGAAAGACCTGAAGTTGACTCGAAGTGCTGAACGTCAATCTGGTGGTTTTTAATGGAACTCTCACTATGAGGTCCAAAGAGACGTCACTGCGAGTAAAGGAGGCCATCATTAGGCTGAAAAACCAAAATCAACCAATCAGAGAGATAGCAAAAACTTTAGGAAGTGGTCAGATCTACAATCTAAAACATGCTTAAACAGAAGCCATGCACTGGCGAATTCAGAGACCTGGAAGATCCCAGAAGACAGCTAAAGTGGATGATTGAAGAATTATTTCCTTGGTTAACAAAAATTCCTTCGCAAAGTTAAATTCCTTCGCTAAGTCAATGCTCTTGAGGGAATATCACTTTCAAAGCCTACAATCAAGAAACGCCTTCATGAATGGAAATAAAGAGGGTTTACTGCAAGGTTGTTAAGGCCAGATTAGCATTCGTCCAAAAACATTTAAAAAGCCCAGCACAGTTCTGGAAAAGGTGAAACCAAGATTAACTTTTACTAGCATGATGGGAAGGAAAAGTATGGAGAGGGAGAGAAACAGCTCATGACCTGAAACATACCACATCATCTGTGAAAAATGGCAGAGGCAATGTTACGGCACGTATAACTGCCAGTGGAACCAGGGCACTAGATTTAGATAGAAGTACCAGGATGAACTGTGATGTGCACAAGGCCATACTCTCTGCTCAGATTCAGCCAAACACTGCAAAACTGATCTGACAGTGCAAATGGATGATAACCCAAAGCATACTGCAAAAGCAACCTAAGAGCTTCTTAAGGCAAAGAAATGTGATATTCTTCAATGGTAAAGCCATTCACCTGATCTCAACCCAACATAGCATGCATGAAGACAAAACTGAACGCACAAAGACTCACAAAGACACAAGAACTGAAGGTGGCGGCAGTAAACGCCTAGAAGAGCATCTCAAAGCAGGAAAGTGTTTGGTCATGTCCAGATTTGGGGGAGTGGTCCGAGTGGTCCTAATTTCTGAACAGTTAATGCAGTACATTTAATAAACTCCTTAAATTTAATTCAACCTGCACATTGACTGCATATTGACTCATTGTTTTTAAAGTCCTCTGTGGTGGTGTACAAATGTAAAATTACAGGACATCTCCACAGTTTAACAGAAGGGACCACTAGAAGCAAAAGTAACACAAAATTGCTTAAACTAAAGTCAACCAGCAGCTTGCTTCAGTGATGCAGAGGCTGATATGAGGATGTGCGTATGCTGTAACATCACAGCGGGATGTCGTTACCAAAGCACACTTCTAAGAAGACCCAGGTGTTATAAATCATATGAAAGAACTGCACAGAGTGGCCTGAAGATGAGACAGAAAAGCAGGCAATTTACTGACAACAGTAAAAAAACAGTCATACTAATCCAATCAGCTGCTCCCTCCTCTGCCTGAGTCTCCTGCAGTGCCTGATGTCAGCATTACTTATCTGTTGAATTTTTTAAGTTTCTTATAAATGAAATTTCTCACTGAAATGTGAAAGTGCTAAATATTAAAGCTTAAATACATTTCATATCACATTATAAAGCAGGACTCACAAGCTGAGTATGTTTACACATGGGATTATTTCCTCAAACACAAGGAAAACGTTGGAATCATGAAATGGAGAGCATAAACGTCAGACTACATCGACCATGTTTGCCTTTGCTCCTGTCAGCCACTGCCAGGATAAACAGCCAATGGCCGTCTACTGCCAGCACTGTCCTGTAGGGCCTGTCTTGGCCAATCAGTGAAGTGAACTGTTTGCAGGGTTCGGTATTGGCTGGGTGACATGACTTGAGGGTAAACTTGGTTTACCCTCCAAGATGGGACACTCCCCCTCCTCCCAAATGTCTGACCTTCTCTTACCCTCACCATCAGTCTGTCCTCCGTCCTGTCTGCTGTATTTTCTGCCCGGGTAAGCTCAGCAACAGCACAAATACGTGCCAAGGGCTTAACATGTTTGGATAATTCAAATACAATAACAAGCGAACAGTCTTGATTTTCAAGGCATTCAAAAGGGTTTTAAAGCAAGGAGGGAGAATTGTCTTCTCTTGTTTTTACAGAACAAAAACAACTGAAATAGAAAATCAGCAATGAACAAAACACACACGCAAAAAAAGCATAAAAAGGGAAAACGACAGCTAGAATTACTCCATCCGTATATGTAAACCTCATTTACCCACAGACCTTGCTTAAATTCTCACTTAGAGTGTTACTTACTTAAGAATTTGCTGATAAGTAGATGCCCATTAAGTTTGTCAGGGGGATGTCTGAGCTAAAGCCAGCCTGGTTATTAACACTGAACTCTCAGACAGAGGCAGCTCCCTGAGACAGTTTAATTCCTCTGGATTAGAGCAGTGAATCTCAGACACGTGTAACAGGCAGCACAAGCAGCGTGGAAATGAGCGATGAGAAATCTAAGCCCATCATTAACTCACGCCAAAAGTGATACAGCTGGGTGACAAATGAAAGTTAAAAGAAACCAAACCAAAGTGAAGTATTAAGGAGTTGGGCCACTACATGCTGCCAGAACAGCTTTAATGCATTTAAATCACACAGAATGCATTTGTATTGATTTGCAATGATCATTCCTCAAAAAGAACAAGTAGATCAAAACCACTGGCAGCAAAATTTCATCTATTCATCTGACCCTGTTAATATTTACATAGGCATGTACTAGCATAATAAATATACAGGCAGAAAGAAAGACAGTGTGTGGGAGTTGTGCTTAATTGTTTTTATGAAGTCTTTTTCGCTCATTCAGGTGTGCAGAGATTTCACACTTAAAGACAAAAGCAGCACAGTACCCACTGAAGTCATTTGTAGAGCAGATCAGAGGAACTCCAGCAGCCTGCAACATTTCGCCCTATCACACATTACACAGCTGTCTGGCTTACTGTCTTCCTCTCTTCCAAGAGATATTTGCACAAAGAGACTCATAATCACATAACTTCAGGCTGTCTAAATGTACCTTAGTGCTCCACTCTCTATATGCAAAAAGAGCTGTGCAAGTAAAATGGAAACATTGTACAAACATCCAAATACAAAGGTTCAAAGGAGCCCCTCCTGATTACCCTTCAGAATTGCTGAGGGGCTAAGAGATGCTGGTTGCCAGTTAACATATCCTGAGTTTTAATAAATCAGTAAGAGTGCTACATTTAGACCGGCCCAAAATATTAACAACACCAAAAGCTCCAAGCGCTCTTAAGCCAGTGAAAGAAAAGACTTGAACATCAAGAACAAGCACAGACTTCCGTCGCCTGGTTGACTTGGACAACTGATCTGTCCTCAGCTAAACTCAGCTAAAACTTGCTGTGACTCTCCTTGCGTGATTAAACTCGAGCAGACAAACAGTGTGTACTGTGATTTGTGATGATGCCTAACCATATCATGATGTCAGCTCCTGCTGGGGGAGCGAACGGCCCGCTGCAAAGAATGGACGAGGGCCAGGCTTCACAAATAAAACAAAAACAAGCAGTTGAAATCGCACAACACACAATGGATGCACTCCCCCTCTATGGCCTCCACACGCTTTGCACAGCTGACAGCCCGCCCGCCACCCCCACCCAGCACCCCGGCTCTCTGTCGTCTGGCAGCCTTTTGTCTTCCCGCTTGTTCAGTCGGTCCTCGTGAAACATAGAACAGGTACTCTGGTGTCATAACTGCAGTGACCGTGCTACAAGTTGTCACGAAAGCTGGGAACAAAGATTGATTCCAAGTATCCAAACTATTGTTAAGTTATTGCCAAAGCTTCGTGCTTGTCTATCAGTGCCAGCTTTGTTTACTCAAAGTCAAGTCAAATCTACTCGCAAACAGGAAAGCCGATACAATTCTTGGCACATGAATCCCCAAATGAAAAACTGGAGCACATTTTAATGAATCCTCATCTTAGTGTGGTTTACACCAAAAATGCACGGCCACTAAAGACGCACACGGAGAAACTAAACACATTCAAACAGCTAAGACATCGTCAATTAGAAGACAACACAAGTGCAGCATAACAAAATGCACAGAAAAACCACTGAAATGCTGTTTTATTAAGAAGCTGCCTGCTTTCAGTGTGCCAATAATCTATAGTCTGTACTCTGTGAGGGGAAACTGCTTTAAATTCAACTTTGAAAAAGCAAACTGAACAAGTATCCCTCTTCCACAATGAAAGGACTGCAATCCACTAAACTGACAAAAAAAAAAAAAAAATCAGATTTACTAGCAATATAGTTTGAATAGCCTGATTTTCTAGTAAGGATTTGGCAAATAAAAGGATAATTCAAATAATAACATATTGTCGAGCCTAGCAGAGAGCACTCCTGGTTGGATGGTGTCAGTGCACTGGCGTCAGATGGTGCTGTATGCTAATGACAGTACAGAACAATGGGTGGGCATGCAAATTTCATGGCTGTTGACCCAAATGACGGTGTTTAATCCAGACTGTGTGCTGACAACAGCTCAAGCCTGACAACCAGATGAAACCCTTGTGTGGCCTTGCCTCTAGCTAGTCAGAGATGGAGGCAGTCTTATTAATCTATCTCTAACCGCAGCAAGTTTCACCGTCTTGCAAGGAGAATGTGCAAACAACAAGATATCAGCACCTTCAATGTGACAACAGGGTGAGAAGAATTCGGACAGCTTAATGAATGCAAACCCTTTAACTGCTGGCACAAGATAGTAGTGCCGCACGGCAAGACCTGGGCTGCTGGGATAATGGGGACAGGAGGCCATCATCATTAAGACCATGTCATTGGAGATGATGCCAAAGTGCATCAGTGTCACAGTAACCACATATATGTATATGCACCAAAAACACAGCAGTGCATGAATGCACTCTTTCTATATGTGGCACAAACGGAGCAACTACTTGGAAAGTTGTGAGCAATTTTCGCAAAGGAAGAACTCTTAACTCAATATTGAGGACAACACTGACATTTTTATGCAGTGCGCTGCAGTTGAGAAACTATATTTCTTTTTATGTCCAAAACAGCTGGTTACCAGAAACCCGATCTTTGTTGTCAAAGCTCTGGAAAGATATAAAGGGGGAAATGGGCCTGAAAGGAAAAGTACATTTTCATTGCTGCCTTCAAGATATCAGTAGAATCTGCCTGTTGGGAAAAAGTAATCATCATAGTATTTGTCCCCTATTTACCGCCTCTTACTTTATTAATTTTATTTCCCCCAGTTTTTTGTTTTTTTTGCCTTTGCTTCCTAATGTACTGAACTGCATTTACTAATAATTGCTCCTGGGTGTAGAAATTAAGTTGCACTGGCATGAATTGAATGCACAGCTGCAGCAATAACGCTGGATTAGTTTACTTTTTTTATTACAGTAATTTGTGTCTCCTCTTGCATAGCTCTATTTTCCCCCCATACACTTTGCACCTTTGTAGATTTATGAATTACAAATTAATAATTGTGCATCATTCGTGTCTGTTTACTGACAAAAATACACAGATTTGTGTTTTGTTGACATAAACAGGGAAATATCCTTTCAAATGTTAAATACAGAAACAGATGTTGGAATGAAGTTTTTCTGTATACTCCCTTCTCATAGGGCATCATCGGTTATTTAAAAAGAAAGAAAGAGTGCAGTAGGGATAAAAAAACAAAACTGTTGTGCATGATTTGTTTTAGTCTGCTGGGAGACGTCCCAGACTGTGAGCCTGCTGCTCTTGCACAGCATCACATCAAATTCTTTGTGCCCTGATAAACTGCAGCGGAGTTGAAGGCCTACAAGTGACCTTCAGTTGTTGTCATGCACACTGCTGAAAAAATGCTGGAGCCCTAATGCACTTAACAGTTAAGGAAGCCAGTTTTTACCCATCAATTTATAGAATTTCTGCTTCGTGGTTGCTCTTATAGATTTTTAAAACTATCAGCCATCTTCTGCATCTTTAGATTATTATGGATGGATTCGGGATCCTCTGTATCCCATTAGTTAGTGCAAACATGTAAAGAAAATAAGACTGTCCAGTTACTAGTGCTCCCATTTCCCCCCCCGCTCCTCAGGTTACTGTGTGTACTGACTGACAGGAGCTTTAAAGATTTTAGAGAGACGAGCATTTGAGTAGTCTAAAGGTCAGGTTCTGTTTTCAGTCTCTCAATAGTGAGCAGACAAACCGTTATCCTACAAACATCATTAAAAGAAGTATTAAAGGCAAATGCATTTTAGGATTTCTATCATGTGCACGGGCAGAGAATTATGGAAAAGGGAAATATATACATATATATCATTACAGAACACAGATTCCAGTTATCTTTCCACTGATTGAAATCACATCATTGACTCCAGGTACAAAACAAAAAGTCCTTTTTGTTAGTTGACAAACCTGCTCATCGTCTATATCCCAGACAGACCTCACAGGTCATCAGGTTCAAATCTTTTAACTGTTAACCCAGAATCAGATCCAAGTGGTCTTTGTGGTCTGGAACAAGCTGCCTGCTGATCTGAGATCAACTGCGTGTGTATTCAAAATCAGACTCAGAACCTCTTTAGTCACCCAGGCTTGCACTCATTAGGCACTGCTGATCTGATTTTGTCTTCTTTGTTAAGCACCGTGAGCCAACATGCAATGAAACGTGCTATATAAATAAAATTGCTATTTTTATTACTGTTCATTAAAATTTCATACATATTGCTTTCAGTAAGACCAAGAGCACAACGGCTATTTCAATGATATACACTCACTGATCACTTTATTAGGTACACTTTGCTGGTACCATGTTAAGAAGCATCAGACCAATTCTGCAGGTTTATCAGCTGGACATCCATAATGTGAGTCTCCTGTTCAACCACAACCCAAATGTGCGTTATTGGATTGAAATCCGATGACTGCGGAGGCCATTTGAGTACAGTGACCTCACTGTCATGTTCAATAAACCAGTTTGAGATGATTTGACCTTTGTGACATGGTGCGTTATCCTGCTGGAAGCAGCCATGTGGCCGTAAAGGGATGGACATGGTCAGCAACAACACTCAGGTAGGCTGTGGTGTTTAAATAACGCTCGGCTGGTATTAAGGGGCTCAAGGTTTTGGTTAACCTGTGTGAACTGTAGCCTCAATTTCCCTTTCTTAGCTGACAAGAATGGCACCTAGTGTGGTCTTCTGCTGCTGTCGCCCATCTGCTTAGCCATTTAGAGATACAGCTTGAACATTATAGTTTGGATATAACAGAATGAATTTTGCGTGGTCAAGAAAATCTCAGAATATGTTGAACAAATTTAAGAACTAAGACCTTTTAAAAATAGATGGTCGTGACTTCACACTTCTCTGTTTTTAAAAAATCTAATCTGGCACCGAATCTGCCCTGAAACTTTGCAAATGACAGAGAAAATGTAATCGATTGTTCGCTCACAACAAAAAAAGATTTTTTCCCCCTGTGGAAAAATTGGATTTCTCACCTATTGATCACTAATGCTTTAATAGCTGTACCACACCCTGGCAGCCTTTCCTCACTTATCATGTGTCAGGATCACAAAGGGTTTAAGGCTACATCGGGGAAAGGCAGGGAAACTCTGGACTGGACCTAGATTTTCAAAATCACAATAGCGCCGATAACATCAGACAGCATTCTGTGCTCCATTAACTATTCACAGTTTAGCATTTGAAATGGGTATAGCCAAGACAGCCAGCGGTTAACACCATCTCAGCATAATGAGCCCTTTTTCTTACCTTTCTGAGCTCTTTCTCAGCAACAGACTGAAGTTACCTTAATAGTTTCTGCCTGTAAGCATAACTCTGTACAACAAGAGGTCTGTATTAGTTTTTGGCAATGCTAATATTTACACTTACTTCATCCCATGATTGGCTCTCTGTGTGTAGCTCATAAAGGTGACCGGCTCTCTGTGTGCAGGTCAGCTGTGTCTGCTGCCTGCGATCAGGTCAGGTCACGTTTGCCTTTCGATTCAGTCGTCTTCTTCTCTGCCTTTACCGTTAAATTACAAAGAAACTAGCAACCAGCGTCACATGAGACAGCAGAGTGCCTATTAATTAAATCATTCCTGTTGGCTCCCAGCATAGTGTTTGTCCTTAGTCCTGATATGAAAACTTTGGGGTTTGGAGTAATTTGGCTACTACTGCTATTTAAAAACTCTGTCTGCAGGATATGTAGCAAAGTATGCATCCCAGTTGAGCAGATGGTGTGGAGCTGAGTGGCATCTTTGCAGTAAGCTGCTGCCGAATTTGTTAAAACATGGCAGGAATGTTAAAGATCTGCGTGCCTGAGATGACCACGTCTCAGTCCTTTCTTGCATCACATAGCTCCAGAGGTAGTAGAGACTGTTGAAAGAAAAGTATTTTGAACAGTCGAAGCCCTGTGCTTCTAATTCTGTTTTATATTTCAATCTTTGGCTATAATATGAGCAACCATGATTGGCATATATATGCATATAAATAACAAAAAGCACAAAACTTTCACTTTATTTAACCGCTCCATCGTGTTTTCCTTTTTAATACAGCTCACAAAACATGCAATATATACTTCAGGAACATGAAGAATACTGAATCTATCAACGTTTGAGTCCTAAAAATGTGTATCAGCCCAAAGATGTCCAGCATCAGGCTCTAGTTTACAATTCATTCATTTTGTCACAGGGACTTTTATTTGTCTTTGCTACTTCTTCTACAACTCCCTTGAATACGTTCTCTATGATTTACACGCAACAAAAGCAAACTCAGGGACTGCAGGACTGTGCCCAAAATTAATGAATGCATCGATTCGACAGTTTAGACAATTAAAATAGGAAAATCTTATTTTCTGCCTGCCCGGTCAGCTTTGAGATGTAAAACAGGGTTTTCTTTCAAAAGCAGCAGCTGATTCTGTTGGCCCTGATAACCATGATCTACAATTAACATTCAGTCTGAAGAGGAGCTTTGACTCGAGGAGGGAGAGTGGACAGAGACATTTTGTGAAAGGCCCCTTACTCACGAAAAAACATCCGTGAACACAAACGCCCTCAAACACACCTGACAGCTGCACTGTAACCCTTCCTTCCAGCTTGTAGGTCTAATCATTCGGTTGTGGCCAGGGCGGGGGCTCTGTGCGAGTGTGAGTCCATCAGCGGGTGGGAGTCTGCAGACCGGGTGGCTGGTACCCCCGATTTGATTTTGGAGGAGCAGATGGTCGGCTGCTGCTGGAAGGCATTCGGAGTGTTTGCGTGTGTTTATGGGTGTGTGAGTGACTGAGGAAGGAGCCTTAGAAGTGCTTTTTATAGAGGCTATGGGGTTCAGACTAGAAAGATATTCACATGAACTACTAATATACATTCAGTTGCCAGTTTATTAGGCAACCGCATATTATTGTAGGGTTTTTCCCTTACGATATAAAGCGCCTCGAGGGATTTGATGCTATATAAATAAAACTGAATTAAACTGAACTGAACCTAAAACGGTGCTGCAGTAAATCCAACTTTTATGGGAGTTCTACTGTTCAGTTTCTGTTTCTGTGTGAGAGCCGTGACCCTTCTACTGTGGATTCACGAGAAGCCTGTATCTTACAATGCTCTTGAATTGGACTGCATTAAAATAATATAACTCTTTAATCCGTCCATCACACTTATGGGACTGGGCATTTTGGAATGCATCTTTAGAGTAATCAAATACAGCTTCTACTGATGAAGTTTTAGATATGTGGCTTTCAATAGATAGATAGTGTAAAAGAAATGGCCACTGTAAAGTCTCAGATCAAGGACGATTCAAATCTTTAAAGGCTGTGTGGTACACAAACCAGGAGAGATGTAGGCATCATCAGAAAATCATCATAAAAGCTGTTAACTAAGAAATCACAAGGACCAGGAGAAATACTATGAAAACCCAACTAGCAAGTATTACCAACATGATCTGGGTAATATTCTGGTTAGAGCAATCAACTCACTGCATACAGTCAGTGTGTCAGAAAACTGAACTAAGACCAGCAGTAAAATGAACAGCAATGGAAAAACCTTAAAGAGACTAAAGAAACAATGACTTTAAAACAGAATCAAATGCTCCAGCACAAACACATTTCCAGTGTTTCCACTAATAAATGGGACTGAAACACCACATTTTATTAGCTAAATAGCATATTTGCACCTCACAAACTTTGGAGGTTTTAATACTTTGAATTGACCAACATTACTTTTAATAAAGACCTAACTCGTCTATATATAGCGCTTGCCAGATGGATGGATTTATACTCCACCAAAGAGCAGAAACCATCTGTTAAAGGAAGCTAAATAAAAAGACTACTGCATCCACAGGCTGGTGCAATGTGATCATTAAGACGCCTGCGGTGAATATCTAAGGAAGCTAAACGACACACTTGTCAACATAAATTGTGTAATGTGTCATCTGTAATGGATAACCTCAAAACACTTACAGAGTACATGTTGTGAGTCACTATTACAAATGATTTATTTATGGTTGAAAAACATAAAAACCTAAAGGGGAAACAAGATTTTTCTAGTCAGTCAGCCAATCGGTGATTTATTAGAATCACTGCCGTGAATGTTGGGCTGCGACTGATCTTCAGTTTGATAAAATAATATATTCGACTGATGTGTCGTTTGGTTTTTTCCCCTCGGAGTGAGAGCAACGCTAAATTATATTGTTATTTTTACTTTTGACCACATGACATATTCAGTGCACTTGTGGGCATGACTAAAATGTCAGGCTTGAAAACACCTTTGAGTAAGTATAGTCTGTGCAAGCTGTGACAGCGCCATCATCATCTCTGTCCACCCAGTAAAGGTTTTGCTGGTACAGACAGTGTTTGCGGGTGCTGTTTTTGATGTTTTCCTTTAGAATAAATATAGATTGGGACATTACGGTTCAGTTTAAAGCACCACTGAACACACGGGCCATTCCCACAACACTGACATCGGCAATTTCAGTTTCACCCACTTCCACCACAAGTTACATTTACACAGACATTGTGGACTTTAACACAGTGCCTCATTCTGGCAAACTGTATCAGCATGGTTTGGGGTAGAGCAATCATTTGAACACTCTGCCCACCTCTTGTGATTTCAAATGATTGGTGAAAGCATTAGCTCTCAACACTGATCATGAGTTCTAAAGTGCACAAATGAAGCTCCATAAAGCTCCATATCTGCTTCTCCTGATCTGGAGCTTAAAAAGCCTGGAATAAACAGCTGGTTTGCATGGCTGGTCTACTTGGAATCTCTCAAGGGATGGAAGTAGACATATCAAGGCTTTATGTCACACATATGGAATCTGTGTTAGGTGGGAAGTCTGCTAACCGAATTCTTTAAAGTAGTTTTCAAATATGAAGAAGCTTTTTTCCCTTTTTTAAAAAAAATCCCTGTAAAAACTTTTCATTGTCAAAGAGGGAAACTTCGAATTTAAGTTGGAGAGCATCCGCTACAGGGAGCTCTGCATGTCTGATTTGGAAGATTTTTATGCCCCTTCCTGATGCAACCCCAAAGGGATACGTGGCTCCTCTCTGAGTCAAACTGGGGAGCTTTCGCTTGGTAGGCGAGGCTTCAGTCTAAAATAATGTAAATAAATACAGCAATGTTCTGGATGCTATTATATAATCTTGTCGAGTCAGTGTTTCTGTGCAGTGCTGGCCTAACAGAAAGGATGCTTTGCTTGCTCTGTCAAAGGTGATAAGGATCACAATTCTCATGAGTCAATTTGTCCAGACTGTCCAGCCCAGAAAGATTCCCATCAGCTCACAGAAAACAAACATCAGCTGGTTTGGTTGTCACACTTTCAGTCCCAGTTAAATTTTTCTTTTTCCCCACTCACCAACACTTTTAAAGCTCAATTTAACTTAAACTGTTACCAAAGAAATTCATTTAGTGATTTTGTACTAAAATGGACAAAGCATGCTGACATTTTTGTAGTCTTTGACATAATTCTGTAATCAACATCCCTGTGTGAGTGGAGCTGATCGTTAAAAATAAATAAAATGCAGTTTAGCTTCACTAAAAATGCAAAACTCCTAGAGCTCTATCAGTTCAGTAGTTACAGTAATTAAGGTTTCACTTTCTAAATGCTTAATTCCAGTAAACTAATTTTATGAAACCATGAGTTGATACATTATTTGTTAGATTAAAATGTGCATCAATCTATTCCAGTATAGGCCAAATACAGGATTTCACAAAAATCTTTATCCTCCTAATTTTTTTTTAATTTTGCTAGGAAAATGGGGGAAAAGTGCAGTAAGTACAAGAGAAATACAGTATATATAGCAAAAACAGAATTTGTACAATTGTGAGTAACTTGAAAGTCAACATTTGGTGTGAACACCTTTATTCTGCAACACACCCTGAACTTTTTTAGCAAGCTATCCTTTAATTTTTAGGAATAGTTCTCCAGGCTTCTTGAAGGACATTCAAAGCTCGTCTTTGGATGTTAGCTGCCTTTTATTCTGTATCAATACGATCCCACAGTTCTTTATTAATGTTGAGCTCCAGGCTGAAGGAGGCTGATCCATGACTGTTGGTGTTCCATTGTGTGTTTTTCTGTCCACGTAAGCTTTTACTGGACGGCCAGATTGTTTGGAATCATTGTGATACTAAAAAACGAAGCTCTTGCCAATTAAACACTTTCCAGATGGTACTGCATGGTGGATCAAAATCTGATGGTACCTTTCTCCAACACCCCTAGCTGAAATGCAACCCCAAACCATGACGGAGTCTCTCCACTGTGCTTTACAGATGCTGAAGATACTCACTGTCCTTCTTCACACAACATCATAGCGCTTCATAGGTCAGTGTCAACTGGCTTAACAAAGACTACAAGCAAACACATTCCTCTGAAAATTGTCAGGTACAAAGACTGGTTCTCTGTCTTAACTTCAACCCTGAAATCCACTGAATCATGCAACAAGATGAGTGTTCTATAAATGTATGTAACATCTTACATGTGACAAACATACTTTGACTTAGTTCTCTGAGCACATTTCACACGAACTCTTCCAACATGCATCACAAAATACAAACATCACAAGAACAGACTCGGGAACAACTTCTTGTCCAGCATCATAACAACAATGAATAATCTGTGTAATAATCACAGCCATGTACAATATTTCAAATGATCAGAAACTCTGTGCAATATTCTCATTATTGGTAAATTCACTGTGTAATACTCTTATCATACTCCTCTGCCTAGCATTGCCTCATTTGTTACCTCGTTATCTTACCCCGTTAACTTGCAAATACTTTTTATATTTAGTACTTTTTATATTTTCTGTGAGAATGACAGTTTGTTCATGGTCAGATGAGATGTCAGCGTAAATATTTTACACGGGGGCCACCATGTGTTGTAGCTCACCTCATGTCTGAACACCAGAATTTCAACATGTGCCCCAGATGGATAGCATTATAGCATAAATAGTCTCATGTGGTACAACCAGAGCACAAGGTGGGGATACCATACTGATGGATATGGCACAAGGCCTTAAAGCCAAAGTGTATCCATTACTGCTTTGTTGAAATAATATATGGGCGTAGAATTATGTATGGGTGATTAAACTGACTTTAATTATCTGGACTGCTGACACAGCTGAAACCTATAAATCGCGGCGGTTTTTAGAGATAAGCTCAGCTTTGCTCCATCTGGTTCCCGTAAGCACATTAGCCAGTTTCATCTCATTGAAAACAATATGTTTAACTAGCTCTGGCTGTTAAGTTATGCAACTGTAGCAAATAAAATCACCACACAAACTAAAACAAGAACAGGTCATAGTTTGTGTAGTAATTACTGGAGCTGGTGTCCACACAGTTAAAGGCAGTTTAACATGATGTAGCGCAAGTTAAATAGATATTCATCAGACCTACCTGCTTGCCTTCCAGTGTGTACAGTCTCCTCACTGCGCCAGAGTCCAACTTGATAGCGTCTGTGATGTCGGTGAGCACCTGCTCGAAGGAGTGTGCAGTTTTCTTATTGAGCAGTATCCGAACGGCCTTGCGGGGCTTGACGCCGCTGCGGATGACTGTGACTAACTTGGGTTTGATGAAGTCCTTAGATTCCCTCTGCAGCTCACTCTTCAGCGGGAAGAGAGACGGGAGGGAGCGCGATGTGCTGGTCTTGCTGCCCACTGACCAGTTGGGGTTCACGTTCTTGGTGTAGTCGACACGTCGGAAGGGTTCATTGGAGGCGCACACGTAACTCTCTCCTGCAGGAAGAAATGAGGTGCTGTAAAGAGAAGCTAAACACTGGCGCATAAAGCTCAAATAGCCACGTAAAGAACTCAAGTCATCAGTGGGAGGAAGTCCTGCAACAGGTGAGATGGCCTCATCATTACCCTGACATTAACATTACTGCATCACTCTGGGATTATAAGGAAACTGTGGCAAGCTCTTGCTAGGATCAACACATACCTTTAAGGAAAAAAACATCTGTGTGTACATTTACCAAAGAGAATGGCTGAGGTTATTTTGCTATTAATTGCACACTAAAGGACACATACGTTGCACAACATCGACCATAGCATGCCTTACTAAACACTGCTCCCATATGGTGAATAACAAGGAACTGACAGTGTGACGCTGTTCTTCTCTCTCCCTTCCAGCTGCAGGGCTGCTTTATTGGCCTTCCTCCAAAGCAAAGCGTTTTGCTTTATCAGCCAGCATTCCAGTTTAAACACCCAGCACGCAACTGTTTCTCCTTAACAAGAAAGTCGTGATAAGTACGGGAGCTTGGTGGGTGAACAAAAACCACATCAAGAATGTCTGGAGATTGTTTTGAAAGTGCTGGATTTGTGCTTCCCTGCTGCCGGTCTGTTCCAAATATGAGTAAGAGCTGGAAAGTGACAAATAGTGTCTGCAAGTACCAAAGCCTCTCTCAGAAGCAACTTACTGCATGCTCAACTTCACGAGAGATATTCGGCTTTATTTGAAAGAAATCTTGTTCTAGGAAACTAGATAATTACAGGGTTACTAGGAATCAGCATGTACATACTAAGAAACCGAGAAATAGATTATTACTCATGGCTGCATCTGTGTATGAATATAAGAACCACAGTGGCTGGCTCTGTCCAGGGAATCCCAGTTAAGTAGCAGGAAGAGTAATCCTTTACATACCACAAAAACGTATTTGTTCAAAACTTAAAGGAAAACTTTTATTTGTAGGATATGTTCAGCATATTTTTCTCACCAGTTCATCTGCTGATAAGAAATCAATCCCAACACTGACATTTTGGTTACTGGATTTGTGTCAGAACAAGCAAATTGAACTTCAGCGTAAAAAGGCCAACTGAGACACCGCGTCCCAGGATACCAGGTTTTATTAAGCCTGCAATTAACCAAAGGCTAATTAAAAGGCTAGGCCACAGCTGGAGGGGACTGAGCTGTGGTTGAGCACCGAAACAAAATATATAACCGAGGCTGCCGTTCATCTGCAGGGAAATGACAGAACGCTGACATGCCCTCAGACGGTGCGCGGTGACAGGTCTATTCCCCGACGTCCCACGGGGATGTGATCGGAGCCCCAGCCACCCGCCGCTGGCTGCTGTCCTCGTGTGAACAACAGATGAGGACAGGCCTGACGGACTGTTTAACCAGCCCAGCAACTTTTACGAGGTGACACAGCGGTCACCAGTCCAGCATGACGTCAATAAACAGCCACTGTTATTACTGTGATAACAGAGTTGCTGTCACAAAGAAATAAAGTGATATAATAACTGCAAAAAGTATGAGGTCATGGTTCTCCGATTTATACTCACAATGTTACAAAGAAAGATCAACTTTCTTTAACCTTATCAGACTGTGGCCTTTACTTCACACTTGAATTTCAACTGTCAATTTGAGTTTTTACATTTTACATTTACATTGTTTCTATCATCCTAAAGGGTTGAACTTCAACCCTTTAGGAATCATATTGTCACATTTTACAGAAACATGTAGCACACGTCTGTCATGAGAGGTGTGTATTATCAGTAAAGAACTGTTTCTAAGTCATGATTTAAAACTCTTTCAGCCATTTCTCTCTGCTGTAAAATACAAAATATTTTCCCTAAGGCTCAAATGCTTTAGTATCACAAGCCAATTTGAACACCGACCATTAAAAGGTTTAATTTCCCCATGAGGTTCAAATAAAGACCCTCTGGTGCCCAAACTTGTTATTGCCCCGACTAGAATTCCCTTTGTCAGCATGCTACGGAGACCCACTGTAACCTGCAAAGCTCCTTCTAAACCCATTTCAGGATTGGCTATAGCGGTTGTTTTCCACAAGCACAGCAGTTCGAGTCGACTGGTTGGCTCTGTAATCCCATCTAGTCATACGAGGTGCACATGTGAATGGCGCCTGATTGGGTTTTCACACAAAAGAGCCCCAGCAAGCCTCAATCAATGGATGCAGACTGCTGAGCTGTGCAGTAATGTTTGCTCTCTTTGTCCATTAGATGGGTGTGTAAAAATCGACAATATGGCCCACCTGCAATCTGAGCGGCTCAAGGAGAAATTAAGCAGTCAACAAACATGCTTACCATTGACCCAGGGCATTATCATATCCTGAAATTCCCACCTTAAAGGGCCTGTCTCTTCAAACCAAATCATAAATGGAATATTTGTTCCTATTGGAATAATAGGCCCTATTTGGTGAGATTAGAAAAAAAAAAGACAGAAAAGCAATACAATCAAATCAATGGAGGCCAAATGGAACGAAGTATTCTTTAAGTATTCATTTTGGGGTTATTTAACCGTAATAACAAGGTTGACTACAGCAAAAACAACACAAAAGGACCTGCTTTATTTTCCCCACTATGTGGGCACTCGTACATTCAAACACTTGTCCTAATACCAAAATTCTTCTGCATACACCACCAGAACAGTCATTTTGGATGAACTGCCCATTGAAATAAAATCACTGGTTATGTGAGCTACTGAAGTAGCACTGAGGGGTGAAGTCAGTGCACCAAAACAACCTTGGTGCAGTTTGTTAAACTACTGTTGCTACAGAATTTAGATCAGGCACTGGCCTAAATCTTCCCCAGTCTCTGGAGGGACAGAGTAAAGCAAATGAGTGCAGCACAGACTGAAATTTAGGAAGATGTGAGATGAAAATAGGATTAATAACTTCAGTAAGAGGTCAGTGGATCCTAAGTGAGTGTGAGGAGCAGTAATAGAGGACTGCAGTCAGGTCACAGTGCAGACAGTGAACATGAAGATTAACTTATTACTGAGAGGCCACTCTCCCTGCAGAGTAAACAGCACAGGGAAGAAGGAGTAGGTAGGAGAGTATATTCTATTCGTTTCTGCAGTGAGTGACCAAATTTGTCTAGGGGCTCTTTGACAAGATGAGTACAGTTCTCCATATAGAAGGATTACAGGAACAGTTGTTACCACTTTTTGTAGTAGTATTCACGTTTATCTTATGAAAAAAATGGACAGACAGGGGATGGGGGAGGGCAATTTTATCCTACAAGCCCCAAGGCTGAGCTCAATCAACTGCAAAAGATTTTAAATGCCAGTGAAGCCAACAAAATACATACGTTCACTCACTTACTCACTTATCCATTCATTCATTTCCAGGCAGGGGTGTATTTAGTGAAACACAGGGCACTTTCACGCCCACAAAAGCTCACAAATAAAGTAGGCGTTAGCTGGGAGCTTGAGTCCAGCTGAGATCAGTGGGCAGCGATGCACATTTTGCAGAACAGAGCATTACTGAGGAGGGGTCTGTATGCTTGAGTGCATGTATGGCACTGGGTCAAACATGTTAGGGCGGTTACGTCAGTGCATATACAGCGATAATCTATATCGCTGCACTGCATCCAATGGGTTTAAGTGCAGCAGATATTTGGAACAGAGTCAGAACTTTCCCAATTATGTTGTAAAAGCAGGGCAAGGAGCCAACTCTCTAAATATAATTTGCTTTGTAAGTTTTCAGGCAACTTAATCAATATTCAAGACAAAAAAAAAAAGTAGCTTTTAAACGATAAACAGCATGTCTGAGTCGATGCACATTAGGCCACCGTTGATCTAATCTCAAGTACTGAGCTCCTGTCATCATTTGCGGTCACGCAAAGTGATTGTTGAAGGCTTCATCCATCATCGATCTTACCCTCTACTAACTCATCCAGGCTGGTGATCTTCCTGCCCCCATCCAGCGTGTACAACGTCCGGACTCCTTGCGGAAGGTTGACGTTGTCTGACAGGGACCGTGTGAGCTCCATGAGCAGGGCATCCAGGGATCTGAATCGGTCGTTAGACACGGCGTACACCAAACCTTTGAAATACTTGTCACCATTGCGATAAAAGCGCACCTTCCTGGCCTTTTTCTCGGAGGTGAGGGACTGGAGAGTGCGTGTGCGGTAGAAACTACAATGCGCACTGTGCGCGGGGCTTGGCACCAGCCCGTTACCTCTAGAACCACATTGAGACCCGGAGCCCGAATTGGTCCTCGGTGGCCGGTGAGGCTTGTCTCGTTCCTCAAAGTGTTCAAATTCAATACTTCTGCTTAGCGACATGTCGTCTCTCACTTTATCTGAACGCTGCTCCAAACAGGAAACCAACTTTTATACAGAGAGAGAGAAAGAGATGAGGGATCGATGAGCCAAATGAAGAAGGCAGCCTACACGTGTGCGTCTCCAGTCTCCACTTTAAGCCTGCTATGCCTACCTTAAGCAGCACCAACAGTTTCAAAATGAGAGGGGAAAAAAGAGAAAGTCAGGATGTGACCTCTCAGTCCGCTGAATCTTATCAGATCGATCCGTTAAACTGATTCATCAACCGTCAACAAAACACAGCAGGAGTAATAATCCAGACGTCAGCTCGAGATGAGATATCCGGTTGAAAATGTGTCAAAAAACCGGCAGCTGTGCTTGACAGACATCGCAGTGGATCTCTGTTATCTCACAAACAGCCACGAAATGTTAGAAAAGTTCGGCACGCCGCACTGAAGCCGCCTCCTCCTCGCATCCTTTCCT
Organism: Astatotilapia calliptera; assembly: GCF_964374335.1. Lineage (NCBI taxonomy): Eukaryota > Metazoa > Chordata > Actinopteri > Cichliformes > Cichlidae > Astatotilapia > Astatotilapia calliptera. The sequence continues at coordinate 26,954,504 of NC_137427.1, read as the reverse complement.
CTAACTGGTCGTCGGCGCAGGCTGTCAAATCAATGGATAATGAGACGGAGGAGGAGGACGCCTTCCGCATCTCCGGGTCCTAATGCTGTCTATTGTTCCGTTCATGCATTCAAGACCCGAACAATGAAGTTGAGGTTTTACATTCCGGCCAGATGACCTCAGACTGAGGAACCGTAAGAATGATACACGCCCTCCCCCGGAGAGCGAGAAAGTACATTCTTAGCTGGCCTGAGATCAGTACAGCACAGCTACCAAAAACATATCGCCAGTTATGTATTTTATATATTACCTTTAATTTACAATTAACCCCAAAGACATATATCAACCTTGTGTATTTAAATTGCAGCATATATATCAGATGATACCATTAATTAACATTTGCTCATTCTCGCTCATTATGTGTTTGACACACTTTATTAAAGGCTGAAATCAATAGCATAATATAATATAATATAATATAATTTCTTTCTTTCTTTCTTTTTCAAGAAGAAACTTGGGGTTTCTAAGCTTTATCTTAGATACATAACAGCGATTAAACCATTTACAGGGAGCGCTCATGAGCTGTGTCGTTATGGCATACGGTTGTGCCAAAAAGTGATCTTTCATGAATTATATGATATTGAGCCACAAAGAACATTACTATCACAAGGTAGATGCTCCTACCAGTTGTTTTTTGTTTGTTTGTTTGTTTGTTTGTTTTTTGTAAAGTGACTTTTACACAGCTTTTTTATCTGGTATAAAAAAAATGTCTTTTTCAAGATAGATCTGGCCATGAGCAGAAATAGCAAGAAACATAATATTATACTTCTGTAAAGATATTTTAAGTGACCAAAAAGGACTGGATTGGTTATAAAGTAGCTGCAATAATGCAAAACTGGTAATTTCTTCATTATAAATGTATATATATAATCCCTTCTTAAATCCTGTTGACCAGTAGAAGCAGATAAAATACACGAAAAAAAAAAACACACACACAGAAATATCACAAATCACTTTTTGGCACTAAACTTAGCTTGTTGGTTAATGCACAATAGCACTAATTCCACCCAGCCCTGCTTTAGCTACTTTGTGTGTGGCATTAGTATTGTAATGGTGTTTCTGTAAGTTGTGAGATTATTCTCTACATAAAAAAACAAAACAAAAAAAACATTCAAAGATTCAAAGATTTGAAAAATGTGATACGATGAGTGTCTATTTCTTTTTGTGACATTTGGATGGTAGGGTTAGAATTTGGTGTGAGTAACATAAGCACATGGATCTATCCTACCTTGTTTTGTTTTTTTGGTTTTTTTGGGGTGGGGGTGGGGGGCGCTAACCCTACCCCTGTTTTCTTGGCACAAGAATGTTTCCAGCACCTTGGTGAATCTACATTAAAAAGGATTAAGGCAGTTCTGAGGGCAAAGGGTGATCTAACCTGGTATGACAAATGTGTGACTAATAAAGTCTTCTAAGTCTACATTAGACTAGAAACTTCTACCAACCACAGCAGAGAAAAGCCCTATGATGTAAAATGAATTCTTCTTATTCAAACATTTGTTGAATTTGGCCATTTTAACATTTACAGAATGTAAAAAAGAGGATATCAAAGAGAAGTTTGTGGATTGAATGCAGCTGTTTCACAGAGGAAGATTTGCTAAATGAGTCAACTCAAACATGTGTCATGTTGCTTTAGGGAAAAAAAACAAAAACAAAAAACAAACAAACAATATATATATATATATTAGGGGTGCAACGATATTCGTATCGATATTGAACCGTTCGATACAGTGCTTTCGGTTCGGTACGCATATGTATCGAACAATACAACATTTGTAATTTATTTTATCAATTTTCCTTCTGACGATGCTGTCTGTGTTGAGCGCTCAGTGAATCTGCGTTCGACTACTCTGCCTAGGCTGCACTGTCGAGCGCAGATCCACTGAGCGCTCAACACAGACAGCATCGTCAGAAGGAAGAGCGCAGGGCAAGCTAGCGAGACAGAAGTTAAGCTCTCCTTGCAACAGGCAAATTGAACCTCATTCAGATCTGGCGTTTGGAATTATTTTGGTTTTCATGTGACGTATGACCCTGAAGGTAAGCGAGTCATGGACTAAAGTAAAACAGTATGTTGGATGTGCCATGCAATGCTCAATTACATTGGTGTGAACTAGTGTGTTAGCGCAGTTAGCTCGTTAACGTGTTGGCCGTCTAGCCCCATGCACGGAGCGATCGGCGGTAGCTCGTTAACGGAGATTTGCATTGTTGTGGCGTTAAGGTCATTTCAACGAGATTAACCTGAAAGCACTAGTGGGAACACAACGAATATGACTGCACATTTACGCCGACATCATCCTAGTGCAAAGACAAGTGGAAGCAGACAAAAAAAAAGCAAGCATGCATTCGCTGTCAAAATAAAAAACACGCACAAGGGTTAGGGTTAAATTTAAAAACTGTACTTTTGAGTTAAAATATATATTTATAATTTTAATAAATGACAAATTAAAAATGCATGAACATTTTTTTGTATCGAAAAAATATCGAACCGTGACACCAAAGTATCGAACCGAACCGAACCGTGAATTTTGTGTATCGTTGCACCCCTAATATATATATATATATATATATATATATATATATATATATATATATATATATATATATATATATATATATATATATATATATATATGTATATATATATGTATATATATATGTATATATATATATGTATATATATATATGTATATATGTGTGTGTGTATATATATATATATATATATATATATATATATATATATATATATATATATATATATATATATATATATATATATATATGTATAAAAAACACCCAGCACGCCCCTGCGGGCGGTTTATCCTTCAAGCTCGGGTCCTCTACCAGAGGCCTGGGAGCTTGAGGGTCCTGCGCAGTATCTTAGCTGTTCCCAGGACTGCGCTCTTCTGGACAGAGATCTCCGATGTTGTTCCCGGGATCTGCTGGAGCCACTCGCCTATCTTGGGAGTCACCGCACCTAGTGCTCCGATTACCACGGGGACCACCGTTACCTTCACCCTCCACATCCTCTCGAGCTCTTCTCTGAGCCCTTGGTATTTCTCCAGCTTCTCGTGTTCCTTCTTCCTGATATTGCTGTCATTCGGAACCGCTACCGCGGTGTATATATATATATATATATATATACATACATATATATATATATATATATATATATATATATATATATATATATATATATATATGGCGCATATGCATAAAAAATACACGGATATGTGTGCCAGGCATATAGATGTTTATGTTGGAGAATGTCCCAAATACTAAGCTGGACTTTTGATTCCTGCCAAATAGTGACCTTGGATTATGCTTGGCAATGCCAGGTTTACTCACCACCTGGTGGGTTCCTGAGAAACTCACCACCGTTTCCATCCAGGCTCTCACTCACCTGCGTCATAACCTGGCAGAGCGCAGACCTGGGAAACACTGTCAGTGCAGCTTGTCAAAAAAAACCAGGCCAACCAGAGCTGCAACGGACAGGCTGGGGATCAGTTAACCCACTTTTGAAACACTGTAGCCTCATTCCTGAAGCCAGTGCCACAGAAACGAATGAGTCTAACTTTTGGTATAAGTCAACTTAAGGCTGATGAACAACTTCTCAACAATTATTTGACACATGAAGTCAGAAAAGCACATCAAATATGAAGATGGAAAAGAATGCGAAGAATGAAAACTTGAAATACATCCAGTATGCGTGGACTTTAGTGAGATCTCAGATAAGAAGCCAGCTTTGGATATGCATTGTTTGAGCAGCCTTTCTGGAGGAAGTTGTTAAGCAGGAACCAACCCGGCAGAGGGAAATCCTGTACAGAATGACAAAGCATAAAATCCCTCAATGACAAAAATCCCTTTATCTAAAATATAAATAACAATTAGGTTGACAATAAAGCTTAATCCTCCCCTGACCGGTTCTTTCGATACTTTCTGGCCAGCTGCTAATACAGTGAAGTTTATAAGGGATTTGGGGGATATTTCTCACACAGGGATTTGTATGAAAATCACTTAGCAAACCAATCCAGTCTTAACAAAACAATGCAAAGCAAAGCGTGTGATCAGTTACAAAGCGCTGCTGGTTTCAGGTTCAAACTACAAGCCATATAAACATACTGAGAGCTATTCATTTAGAGAGATGAAGGCGCTTTGGCTGTAACACTGTACTTACACTGAATTCAGCACAGTGACATTTCTTAAGTGCTATAGGTCCTGGGGAGCCCACATCATGACAGCAACTGTATCAAAGCCATGTGGAAACTCACCCGCACTCTGTGCGTTATTTACACTGCAGCTGCTACAACACTCACACAATTTCAGATTGATGTGCCAATAAAAACGGTTTTGGTTTTGGGGCCAAAGGTTAATGGAGAGAGAGGCAGATCTGTGAAACATATGGGTCAGACTATACATCACAACTTTAGACACACTGAACATGTTAAAATTCAGGTCAAATGTTGATGTGAAAAGTTAAAAACAGGAAACCCTGACCCAAAATATCATGTGAAGGTTAAAGGATTTCCATTCCAGTCTAGTGAAGCTGAAGGAGAAAATAACTCTGTCACCCTCTAGTGTTCAACACTGAACATTTAATGACAACTTTGTATATTGTGTGTATTTTGCTTTGATGACTTTTTACTGAATAAATTGTGCATAAAAAATCACAGGAAATATGTCATACAAACAGTTTTACCTCGGAACGACTTTTAAGCATGATGTAATCATCATGTTGGTGAATGAACATTAGTGACACGGTGAATTGAAGTGACCAGCATACAGTATATTATGTATAAGCATATATAAATGTTCAAAAAAGAGAGAACAGCCAACAGAGTTTCATTAAATCCTGATTTCATGCAGCTCCTCTTCGCTCCTCAACTATATGACCATCCCTGCCAGCGCTTACTGATCTCACACACCCGTGACACTCTCTTGTGAACAAGAATGTGAAATTCTATGCCTGACCTCCTAAACCAAAGGCAGTGGCAGAGTATCAGGGATTCAGAGGGTGCTGACTCTAATTTCAGTTTCCTCACGCTTGGCTGCAAACTGCACCAGTTTTGCATTGGACTTTAGACTTCAGCCAAGCCGAGGTCACGGACGAGATCACTGGCAAACCAGGGGTCTCAGGTTACCCAATCAGGCATACCCTACTTCTCCGCTGCACCCAGAGGATCTGCTTGTGAAATTCACAAATAAAATTGGTGACAAGGCATTGAATTGGCAGAGCTCCAGGCTAGCTTGATTAGCTCTTTCATCAGTGTTGTAGATTAGTGGGAATCTGGATTAGAGCTTTGACCAGCACCAGAAAATCTCTGGCCGGTTGGGACTCCATGTATCCATCCCTCCCTAAGAAACAAGGAGTGGCCGTGCATTTCTGTGCATCTATGCAGTGGTAGCATCATGACCTCACCTTCATACTGTGGTATGCCTGACTTAAGTAGCAGGTGATTGGCATGTCTAGCATAAGTTTTCCAAGACATTGTTCTTATTTTCGACCTCACCTAAGACCACGGGCCTCGGGAGACCCTGCAAAGAGGTGATGCCTGTGACAACACAGCTACCAGCGATACCCAGGCATGCCGTACCTTATGCTACAATAAGCAGTTTTGCCAGTTTAGTCTTATTTTACAGGAAAAAAGAAAGAAATTGATGATGTTAAGGATGAGTGTGAAATTCTATTAAAACTTGCAAAATCCACATTTCTATGAGACATTTCCATTTATTGTTTGCCATATTATTGAAAATGTAGACATGTGGTGGAACAATAAATGAAGCAGCATATACCACATTTGCATGCTAATGAGCAGCGTCGTAAAAACCACAACTGTCACCTTAATGCGAAGTCCACACTTTGGGCCACAAGCATGAAATAAAAAATTCAGCCTTGACACATGGAGGTTTTTATGGGGACAATAAATGTGAGAGTCATAAATTATTTCTGTAATTTCACCAAGTTAATCTCCTGGTGTAAAAGGACAAGTGGCTTTTTATTTATCTGGTAATTTGCCCACACCACAGCTTTCACACTCACACACACACACAGAGCCCATCATGAAAACAAGGACAATATTGGTCAGCTACAGGTCTGTTTTTGGTAACTGTCTGAAATGCACCCAGCACTTCTTTTGCAGCCAAAACAAATTCAGTTATCTCAGGTCACGTCAGGTTTTACACCATTTGGCAGCAGTGACTCTGAGGGCCCATGTTTTCCCACAATGACCCAATTCTCTCACATTCTGTTAAAGGTAAGACACACAGTACTGCTGCCAGGTCAGCTGTTGCTGTAAGTGAGCAGCAGCTAGATGCCTGTGTCTGGGCGCAGGAGCAGTTGATAAGACAGTGTAGATACTTGATTGCAAGGTGTAATCATGCTTACAGATATACCGTGATTGTCATTCTGAAGGACACAATCGTCATACAAGACATTAAGGCAAAACCATTGTGGTGCCGTTTTGTTTAAAATCCAACTTAAAATAAAGATCTGTGAAATGTTTTACCAACGTGAAACGTCAATGACATTTTATTAAAGTAGAAGAAATTATAAAAAAAACTGTGAGAGACATCATATAATAAGAAACATGCATCCCAAAAGCCAACGTGAAAATACACCCCCACCCCCCCCACCCACCCCCAATTTTGCCTTCAGAACATCTTTAATTTTTTATAGCATAGATTCAACAAGGTGCTGGAGACATTCCTCAGACATTCTGATCCATATTGACATGATAGCTTCACACAGTTGCTGCAGATTTGTCAGCTGCACATCTATGATGAGTTGTGGAGGCCATTTGAACACTCTGAACTCATTGTCATGTTCAAGAAACTGAGTTGAGATGATATGATGTTTGAGAGGTGGTGTGTTATCCCGCTGGAAGCAATCACAGGTAGATGTCATCATAAAGGGATGGACATGGTCAGCAACAACACTCATGTAGTCTGTAGCATTCACACAATGCTCAGTTGGTGCTAAGGGACACAAATGTGTCACGAAAATATCCTCCACACCCTTGCACCAACAGCAGCAGCGTGAGCCATTGATACAAGGCAGGGTAGACTCACGCTTTTATGTTGTTTAGATCAAATTCTGAACCCACCATCTGAATGTTGCAGCAGAAATCAAGACTCATCGGGCCAGAGAACAGATATTTTTTATGTGGTATGGTTAATAAAGTGTATAATAGAAATGTACATGGTATTTGGAGACTTTCTCTTTATGGCAGCAGTTTATAGGTCTGACCACAAGATGGGGGTCTTACACCTTCCATTGTACCTCTCTTTTTTCAGCATTGCAATGATATCCTTCTTATATTTCATGTTATAAAAGATGACAGAGAACGATTTTGATGGATACATCAGAATAATGAGCAACATATTCATACACCTGCCATCAACTAGAAATTTTTGAGTCAGGGTAGATTTCTCCCATGGCTCTTCTTCTTTCTTTTTCTTTTTCTTACACAGAAGCAATGATAATTGAAATAAAAATAATACCAAATGAGACTGCAGAAGGATCTTATTTGCAAGGGTGTAGAGAAGGAAGATAATATGTTTCAGAGAAAAGGGATATGATTCAGTTAGGTGAGAGCAACATGAGGTAGAAGAGATGAGTTTTCAGGCTCTAAGCAAGAGCGGAGAGTATCTGGAGGAGGGGGAAAAAATCTCTACCACGAGGGGAAAAAACAGAATGGAAAAGAGTCGAGTCCCTGCAGGGAAACTGGACCTGATTTGTAAAATTATCACTTTATTTAAAGGAGTAAAATCTCAATAATTGAGCTGAAGTATCAAGGAAGGTATTCCTCATCTCTCTGTATATATTCACCCACACAATATTCTATTTAAAAAAAAAAACAGCCCACCTTCAAACCCCCACACTGCTATGCTACTATGTGCCACTGCATGTTCTGGCCTTGACCTAACATGACACACTCCCCTCTCATTGAGTGTTTCCCACTGAAGAAAAACACACCTCTGATCAATAGATCCTCAGCAGGAGCAAAAAACATCTAGACATTAATAGCACTGTTAATCTGTCAGAGCCGGTACTGGTAGATTACAGCTGAAGGGGTCATCACATTGAACAGTCAAAACTAATCGAGGCTGACACATGTCAGAGCGAGGCATTGCTCCGGCCTGATCTCATCCAAGACATCCTGCTCCTCCCCAGAGAAATCACTGGGCCTCTGGCCTCACTATTGTGAAAAGCTGCATGGACCATTCCAAAGACATAAGGACTATAAACACCGGCACTGATCTGTCATACTGGCCAATCAGCTTTATTATACCCCATGTTTGTGTTAAAGCAGCTACGGAGGCAGAAATGTCTACACTTGTGAAATTTCTTAAGCTTTGTATTTGGCAACAATAAAAGGCATAAATGCTGATATCTATGAAAAAAAACCCCAGTTTCTTATCATCTTTTCAGTCTGCAGTTTCAAATGCTACACAACTAGGACCAGTCTCACGGATGCTTTTCACAGGATGACGAAAAAAACTGTCATAATTCGTACAGCTTTAAATAGTACATTTAACTACCGTATAAGTGTGTGTGAACTGTTACAAACAGATGACTCCATCGCAAGTATTAACTCCGCTATTACCACCCTCCGTGCAACAATTACCCAACGTGAACTATGATGCGGTTTCGCTGGTCACTGCATGTCACCACAGATCTTGCATAAAATTCACAGAGATGTGTCAGAAATTAGCATTGTGAGCAGTTGGGCATTGACGGTTGTCTTTCACTGTGAATATCAACCACGGCGCTGGTGAATAAGTCCTTTCTCATCTGATCTTGTCACAAACTCCTACAGACCTCTATGATGTCAGAGCCAGTCTGTAGGTTCACGCTATCATGAGCATGACTGCTGTTAAATACATTCGTCGGGCTAAAAGGATCCTGGTAAAGCTTACAATACAGTAGGCAGTAGTAGCTGTTGGTGAATAAAGTGTCATAATGATAATTTACAAGGTCCACTCACTTCAGCGTGTGGTGAGTGCTTATTACACATTGTTGCTACTCTTACCACCATTTAACTCTTTTAGAGCCTAAAATTACTCATTTACAAATCAACATTTGAATATGATCAAATATTAATACAGTGTTGCTTCAGTGGTGGTTACATCTCAGTGATTGTTGCAACTGGGGTTAGCTGATACTCTAGATTTTTGTTGTTCTGGACAAATAAATAACACTTAAAGTCACCTTAAGGACCATTTTAAGTCTAAAACCATTGCATAACTATACCTGAAAACTACATATAACTATACAAGTACAAGGAGGTTTGAATATATAGTACTTTCACCTGTTATTAGTTACCCATTAGTAGAAACCAGTGCATAAGTACATAACAGATGATGGGATTTTGAAACAAAGATCCAATCATACAAAATATTTATTTTGCATAAAAAACATTTAAATTTAGTATTAAAAATTCTGAATATGTTAGAATATGTTATAAAAACAGCATAAAAAAACATACATTTCTCAGCTGTCAAACACTTTTTGTGGTCAGAGCCAGGCTTTCACTCTGATGTGTACAGAGATTTTACCAGTCTTTAAATATAGTGGAATAGTTCTAAACTGTATACACTACACCCATATATACTGCCTAGAAGAGAACATACCCTTAATGTCCTTAAAGGTTTAATATATCATTGAATGAATGGCAATTATTCTCCTCAGAAAACACAAAAAAACCTGAAAATTAACAATGCATCACCCTAAAAAGGCATCTACATGGATGTTTTTCCTATAGATTAAATGTCTATATATTTGCAGGATATATATATGATTTAATAGGTGCATCTTCTTAGTATTGCTTGTCTTTGAATACTGAGTTGACTATGTGCTTGGCATCGGTGACATGCAGGGAAATATAGATGTTCAGCGGAGAAAGAAACGTCTCTATTAAACCTTTGCTGTCAGCTCCAAATGATTTACCATTCCTGCTATAACATATATGGTAGGAGAAGTACATTCAATAGATGGCACTGTTTCCCAGGCCTCGGCCTCTCTACCGTCCTCACTGCTGCACAGCTCTCTCCATTTCTCTCTCTCTCTCTCTCTCACCTCTCCTGGGAGCCTGGAGTTGTTCTGTCTAGAACCCACTTCTCTAAAATGTTGAACAGACTCTTGGCCAAAGCATACCTGGAGCCATTTCAAGCAATATCAACCACTGAATCAAAAACATCGCTGCACTCATTGTATCAAAATATATAACTGAGGATTGGATAACAGTTTTGGTTGAGATGGATGATCTTGGTCTCACACACACACACACACACAAAATGAAAGTTATATAAAGATCAAGGAGATTTATAGGCAATAACATGCGTTTATGCTGTGATTATAAAAGTGTTATAAGTCAGTGCAGACATGCCAGTGATATTCTCTGCATGGTCCAATATATTTTTACATGCAGTATTTTCAAACAGTTCACAGCTTTGTTGGAATGGCATGTGCATGGGCAGGTATATATAGCTACCATCCTGACTTAAATTGCTTTTTCACCTGGAAGAGTCACGGTCACTTTTTATCGTGCTGATCATTCAGAGACGTCAACAAGTAGCACGGGTCTGCTGCCACAGCCAATCATTAAAGGTTTTCAAAAGCCTGTTTAGAAAAGGTAAGAAAGGCAGCAGGATGAACAAATGTTGATTTGTGTAACTTAGGGAGAAATATTGTTAAAATACAAGTTGGGATGTGCAACGGTTGAGGAGAGAAGGAGATGGAGGAGCCAACTAAATGATTTGTGAGACAATTTTTTTTCTTGTCTGAATGAAAAATTTAAAAAAATGTCTTTATGTCTGCAAGTTTAAAAAAAAAAATCAGGGACTTTGACTTGTGAGCGCAATTAAACTGATGCTTTCAGACAAACCTGCAGAAGCATATTAAAAATGAAATCATTTCCACTGGTGCCCCCTGAAGTTGATCTACCTGCAGATGATTGACAGCTGCAAAGACGTCTGGTTTAAGACTTGCAGTAAGCGGTGAGATTAATTAGAGTGCTGCGTGGTGTTGTTTGATTAATTATAACACTGATCACAGAACGGAAAAGTGTGGAGGGAGAGAGAAAGGCTGAAGCTTGATTGATGAGTCAGTGTGACAGGGAAAACCGCCTCAGCTCATGAGATTCTCTCTTAAACCTTGAAGCTCACCAGCTCATTCTTTCTTTTTCTTTCTTTCTTTTTTTGGAAACCTCAAGAGCACAAACACAATGTGTGTTCAGTTTCCTTTTGTTTCTTCAATCACACGAATAACAGGGTTTCAAATAGCATAGCAGCCACTTGGTTCACATCGAGCTACCTTCTTCGTGGAAGTTACACCTGGAGCATGAGACAATCAGCGTGGTTGCTAGGTAACGGGTCTCCTCATAGTCTGTACCGTAAGCTCCCAGCGAAGCAAGCTTTGCTCAGTGAATCACTCCTTACATGACAGTAGTGGACTACAGTAGAAGTAGATATGCTCTGCGTGTGCGCCTCTGCTATAGGTGAAGTTTAACATCAATACTCACAGGATGTATCCTCCCCCCCTCTTTTTTCAGAATGGTCACAGCAGGAAAAGGACAGATTTTTAAAATAAATATCACGTCTTGCTTTCAACTTCGGTGTCCTGGTAAATGTTAACAGCTGACTGGGACAATAATTGAAACAACTTTGCTTTTCATAGTAGGATCCTCTCTTATATTAAAGTGACTCACTGCAGAAACTTTGCTAGGCCAGTTGGCATTGGATCAGTTCCCATTTCTTCATTTCTTCTTCACAGCTACTCATATCACTTTACAAAGCTGATGGGGAGTGTTTTAACCATCAAATTTGTATTTATTTGAAGCATTTCTTTTCTCTTATGATGATCACCACCAACTGCTGAAACAGTGCATGTTCCCCACTTACTGGCTAACCTTGTCTGATTGGATGATGATTGGAAACAACTAATGATGAACGAATTAGTTAGCTGCATGTAAACGATGGCCATACTAGGGATGATCCAGTCTCCATCTTGGTTATTTGAATCCAAACGTGACCTCAGTTACATAGGAAGGCAACACGATTAGCACTGGCTCTCTATCTAACAAGCTGGCAAGGAGCATTTGTCATATATGGTGATATTAACTGGGATGGCAGAGAAAACGAATCTCTTTAAGCAGCATATGCATAAGTCGAATGTGCAGGCAAGAAGCAAGATTTTTAGTTTCTGTTTGCAGTCCACTCGTGGTTCAAGTACTATTGACCAATTACGCTTGAGCAAGCTTTGGTGGTAGGTGGTAGTTTGTGTGGAAAGCAAAAGAGGAATGGCATTTGTTGAAACACATTGCATAGCCATTGGCTATGTTTGTTTTTGTTGTGATTAACACACACAAAAAAAAAAAATCTGAAGAAGTCAGCAGACTAACTTGACCTGATTTCCTGGAGAATTAAAAATATATTTACCAGAAAACTGACAGCTGACTTCTTAAAGTGTGTTTTACTACATCTGAATGCTGAACAAATGAAGGGTGGATCTCACTGAGAAATCACCTCCATAATAATTCTTATCTGTTTTACTCTAAAATGATTTTTAGACATTAGAGAAGACTTGAAACTAACAATTGAAACTTTGAACCCATGAGGTAAATGTTTGCTTTTGTCGTAAATATGATGCAACGTAGGATCATTTCCCCACAAACTTCAATTACAATTCTTTTTTACAAAGAGTCTTTTTAATGACTGTGCTGTCCATTAAAGAGACTGCGCGTTTAATTCACTTCACTTTAATTTACTTCACTATTCAGAACCCGAGGCCCAATCATTTTCTTATATACACGAATGAATACTGAGAAAATGAAGAGAAATAAAGAGTCAGGTGATAATTCCTTTGGGGTGTTGCTACTTCCAGCTACGCTGACTAGTTTCTGTCTGTAAATTTACTTTCCTTTATTTTTAATGAAAGACTAAGTTAGTTACTTCTGCTGCTGCTGCTTATATGATTTCCTCTTTTAGGAAATCAGGAAAAATAATAGAGTGTAGTTGAACAGCACCGCATCAAATCCTCTGCTGAACAAAGTCAGAAGAGGTCCTTATTGTTTGTGAAGTGTACAAGTGTATGGGGATATATAATCCATGGTAAATCTCTGTGTAATGAGCAGTTATTGGCACTTGTTTTTGAGGAGCCCTTCTCTTCAAGACAAATGAATGGTTTATGATGATGGAGACGGCAGCACTGAAATCTGCCCAAATGCCTCTCCGGCTCAGCTCAATAGTGTTGTTTTCCTCTCCTCATCGGTTCCAGCCATCTGTTGCTCATTTCATATCTGTCCATTGCATTTTGGCCCTGAAACCTCACATGTTTTGAAGCTTCGGGTTAGTGTTTGAATTAACTATTAAAAATGTGGCTTGCCATAATATGGGAATTGTGAAGCAATAACACCATTTCAGAAAGTACCGTGCAATTTAACGTTGCTCAAATGACACGACCATAACACCACAATTTGCAGAGTTTGTTCACCCGAGTCAGCTGTAGTGGTAGATCCACTACACTTTTAATTCTGCGGTTTTTCATATGAGGACATAATGAAAAATAATATGATCCTTAGCAGATTTGTACATGAATACAACCTCAGATGAACTACAAAAATGACATATTGCACTGTGTGTATTTAATAAAAAAACTGAGCCAAAATGCAGAAGCAGTGTATGAAAAACTACATACAGCCTTACTGCTTCCAAAGAAATTAAGGGGTATTAGAAGCCAGGGCCTGCTAATCAAACGCTCCACGTGAACTGATGATCAGCAAGTGTGACCACCTCTGTAAAAGCACAAGTCTCTGCTTACTGGGAGTTTTTTGGTTAGCAGAATGCCAAGGAAGAAAGACATCCACAATAACCTTAGAGAAGAAAGTGTTGCTGCCCATCTGGGAAGGGTTACAAGACCATTTCCAAACATTTTGAAGTCTATCAGAAAGATTATTCACAAAAGGAAAACATTTGAGACAGATGCCAATCTTTGCAGGAGTAGAGGTCCCAGCAAATCCGCTCCAAGATCAGACCGTGCAATGCTCAAAGAAACTAAAAAAAAAACCCAAAAAACCCAACTAACAGCCACATGTCAGACTGTGCAGACTTCAGTTAGCATGTTAAATGTTAGTGAGTTCAATGAGAAAGTACAATTAGAAAGCGAATGAACAAGTGTGGCTAGTTGGAGGGGATGCCTCTTGTCTCTAAAATGAATATATCAGCAAGGCTGATTCAACTTGACTGAAATGCTGGGACCTTAAGAGAGCTGTGGATAAAAGAATGGCCACACACCTCAACAGTATAAAGGAAAGTGGGCCAAAACTCCTCCACAATGATGTGACAAACTGATAAAGTCATACAAAAAATGATTACTCCAAGTTATTGCTCCTAAACGTTGCTCTACGAGCTGCTGAATCACGGGGACGTGCTTAATTTTCCACCAACTACTTTTGAATTTTGGTTCCGTTTTTGTTAAATAAATAATCACATAGTGTAACATGTCATTTCATTTGTGGTCCTCCCAGCTCTCAACAACAAAAAACAGGGTGCAAAAAATTTGTCACATCACCTCTTTTTTTTTTTTTTTTTTTTTTTTTTATTAATATTTTTGGATGGACAGAAACATTAATAAATAAATATACAACTGCAATAATCATACTGTCAGTTCTCTGTCCGTTTCTAAACAAACAAACAAACTAAGACAAGCAAACAAACAACACACTAACAAACAAAAAAAAAAAAAAAAAAAAAAAAAAAAAATTACATAAATAAATAAATAAATAAAATAAATAAAACCCAGGAGAAACAAAATAATACACCGCCTCCTGGAAAACATCAGCAAAAACTAAAACGAATAAGGGTAAAACCCCCTGGTGCAAAAAAAAAAAAAAAAAAAAAAAAAAGACAACAACCAAAATACCAATGACACATGAAATATCCCTCTAAGAGACCATTTATCATAATGTCTAAGAGACATTGTCAATGTACCGCAAAAAGGGACCCCAGACCTGCTCAAAAATATCTTCTCTTCCCTTCATTCTATACATAACCCGTTCATATGATGCCATCCTAGACATTTGTTCGGTCCATTCCTTGAAAGAACAGGGGCTGGATGACTTCCAATGCCTAAGAATTACCCTGCAACCAGTTATGAAAGCCAGACGCATCCACAATCTCTGTTTTTTTGAGAGAATGTTATCGTCAGGTAGTAGGCCCAGGACGCATATAGCTGGAGATTTAGAAAGATTAAGTTTAAAAATATCATTCACCAAGTTGATGATCCCATCCCACAAATAATCATTTTTCCGACATGTATACAACATATGAACTAGAGTCCCGACTTCCTGCTGACATTTCCAACAAATATCCTTATCTGCGAGCTTCAACCTGACTAATTTACTGGGTGTCCAATAGTTTCTGTGAAGCAACTTGTACTGGATAAGTTGAGACTGTGTTTCAGGTGAGCAAACATACCATGATGAGATCAGCATCTTCCAACTGTCCTCTGAGATCTGGATACCCAGATCTTTCTCCCAACACCGCCTCAGTCCCCCCAAACTGGGAGCGTGTGCCTCTCTGAAGCTCCCATAAAATTTAGATGCCCTGATTCTGTTATTGTCAGGGGTTGCAAACATCTTCTGAACACTAGATGGAGGGTCTAGATTATTTTTCAAGATGGCTTTAATACAATGTCTTATTTGAAAAAACCTCCAAATTTCCCTTGGATCTAAATTGAATTCTCGTCTGATTTCTGCAAACGATTTCATGCCAGTCTGCCCAAATAGGTCCCCCATCTGATTAATACCTGTCCTAGCCCAGGCCTCCCACCAGACCGGTTTCTTACCTATTAATACTTTCTTATTATACCAAATAGAGGCTCTAGCGGTGAGATAAGGGCTGCTGTTGGTATATTGGTGAGCTCTAAGCCAGGTCTCTTGCATGAAAGACAGTACTGGATCTTTAAACGGTACTGGCCTTCCCTTCTGAGTAAGGAAGGCCTCTAAAGACGAAGGGGCCACAAGACTTTCCTCAATCCCAACCCATGATGGCTTATCAGTAGAGGAATTATGTATCTTAACTAACTGAGAGAGGGAGAAAGCATAATGATACCAGACCATCTTAGACAATGCCAACCCACCGCTCTCTTTAGCAGCATATAATTTAGACCGATTGAACAATGGCTTTTTACCTGCCCACACAAAACCCTCTACACATGTATTATAAAGCTTTAGCAAATTATGTGGGACTGCTATCGGTAACATGTGAAGAAAGTACTGAAGTTTAGGGGCAATAATCATCTTCACCAAATTAATTCTGCCCAAAAGGGACAGATTTATTTTAACCCAATTCTGCAACAGCGAACGGATGTTTTGAATCACTGGGGAAATATTTACTTTCATTATGTTGTCTAAACCAGGGGTCAATTTAATCCCCAAATAAGTCAGACCCTCGGGCATCCACTTGAAATGCCATGAACTCCTCATAACAGGCGGACACAATTTAGAAATAGGCATAGCTTCAGACTTAGACCAATTTATAGTGTATCCAGAGATTACAGAGAAAGAATCAATAATTGAGGAAATTGCAGGAACGGCCTGTTCTGGGTTAGTTGAAATCAGTAAAATATCATCTGCATACAAAAAAGTTTTATGTTCTTCTTGACCCAAATCCACCCCTCTAATTTTCTTACATTCACGTAAAGCTATGGCTAAAGGCTCCAAAAACAGAGCAAAAATGAGAGGTGATAAGGGTGAACCTTGTCTAGTACCCCGACTTAACGAAAATGAGGGTGACATTATCCCATTGGTAATAACTGTAGCCATTGGATCTGTGTATACCACCTGAATCCACTGCCTAAAAAAGGGACCGAAACCAAATCTCTTCAAGGTATGAAACAGAAAAGGATACTCAACTTTATCAAAAGCTTTCTCTGCGTCCAAAGAGAAGGCAACGACAGGGTCTAGCTTAGTCCTGCTCTTCCAGAGTATATGCAATAACCTACGTATATTATCCGCAGAGCTTCTATTTTTCACAAAACCGACCTGATCCCTATGCACCAAATACGGAAGAACTTTTTCAAGCCTAAAAGCTAATATCTTAGAAATAATTTTTTCATCCACATTAATTAATGAAATTGGGCGATAATTCCCACAATGCTGTGGGTCTTTCCCTTTTTTATGTAATAACGTGATCACTGCCGATCGCATACTAAACGGTAGTCTCCCTCTTTGAAACGCATCTTGATATACCGACAGTAGTCTTGGAGCTAGTTCGTCCACAAACACCTTATAAAAATCTGATGGAAATCCATCATTACCTGGAGATTTACCCACTCTAAGGCTGCCGATTGCCTGCTTAACTTCAATTAATGTAATCTTACCTTCTAATATACTTCTTTGATCTTCCGACAGGCTGGGAATTTTAATAGAAGAGAAGAAATCTGACAGCCTCTGTTCCTCCACCAGTCCATTAGAGGTGTACAGCTCCTGATAATATTTAGTAAAAATATCATTTATTTCTTTTTTACTAGTAGTCAACTTATTATTATTACTAGGATCAAAAATAGATGGTATAAGGTTACTAGATTTTATCTGCTTAACCCTGTGTGCCAACATTTTACCTGTTCTCTCCCCTTGTTCAAAGTACTTCTGATTTAGACAAAACATTGCATATTCCACTTTTTTCTCCAATATGCTATTCATCTCAAATTTAAATTTAATTAATTTGTTCCATAAGTCCCTCTCTGGGAGCAACATATGTTGTTTTTCAAGCTCCTTGATATCCTGTTCCAACTTCATCAGCTTATCCCTCTCAGCTTTTTTAATCAAGGAGCAATATTGAATAAGGCGCCCCCTCAAATAGGCCTTAAAAGCATCCCAGGTCATTCCAACGTCGTCAATAGAGCCCTCATTGTACAACCAAAACTCCTTTATCATTTCCCTTATACATTCGCAATGACCCTTATTCTTCAGTATTGAGTTATTCAAGCGCCACCTAGGTGACGGTTTAATATTATCAGTGTCAGTAAGAACAAGGTCAATGGGAGCATGATCCGATATAGCAATGTTACCAATAGAGGACCCAATAGTTTGACTTGCCAAAGAACGGGACACCAAAAAGTAATCTATCCTGGAGTAGGTTGAGTGAGGATGCGAAAAAAAGGTATAATCTCTTTCTTGAGGATGAAGAAGTCTCCATATATCTACTAGACTCAGTTCCTCTGACATCACGTCCACCGCAGCGTTTGTTGGGTCCTTGCTTAGTCCAGTACAAGAAGATTTATCCAATAAGACATCCCTGACCCGGTTAAAATCTCCCCCAATTACAATGTGTGTGTTACCTATAGTCCGCACCATGTTACAGACTTCATGAAAAAATTGTGGCTGAGGAGAATTAGGAGCATATATATTGACCAATGTCATTTTCCGCCCCTGTAAACATGCATCCAAAACCACCCATCTACCCTCCTGATCTGTATAATGCTTAAAGACCTGAAAATCCAAGTTTCTTCTAATCAATATGACCACCCCTCTTTTTCTAGCCGAAAATGCACTAAAATAAACTTGCGCCACCCAGTCTCTTTTAAGCTTTAATGATTCGGCCTCATCAAGATGGGTCTCCTGAATCAGGGCTATATCAGTCTTTTTCTGTTTCAGATATGTGAGGATTTTCTTCCTTTTAATAACATTATGACAACCCGCTATATTCCACGACACAATTTTACATAACTCCATAACACCATGTGAGCCGAATTATTATACAAATTTATCCAGAGGAATATCCCATTTACCCATATAACAACTCTTAGAGCCAGTAACATGAGACAACCCAATGATCCAAAAATTAGGTCTATACAGGACAGTTGGTACCATACCATCAAAACCAACAACAAAACCAAACACGAGAAAAAAAAAAAAAACAAACAAAAAAACAAAAAAACATGAAAACATAAAAAATCGCAGGTCCGTGGCACTCAAAAAAAAATTCCCAGATGGTGTCCCTCCTTACGTCTCCCCCCCCCCTCAGAAGTAAACCAACCCATAGCTTATCAAATCCTCTTAATCTACATCACCCGGAATGTTAACCAAATCCAGGCCGCTTAGAAATTGCTTAGCCTCAGCTGGGTTGGAAAACTGATGATACTGGTTATCCACTGAAAAAGTCATAACAGCCGGAAAACGAAGAGAATAGCCAATCTTGTACTGTTGCAACAAGCGGCGCACCTCATCAAACTTCCTGCGTTTTTCTTGTACCTCCTGAGCGTAATCCTGGAAAAAAAGAACTCTCATGCCTTTCCAAACGATCTGCCCCTTTTTCTGGCAGCCGCCAGCACGGACATCTTGGCTTTATCCCGTAGGAAGCGAACAATAATGTGTCTCGGTCTGGAGTCCGCAGTGGGCTTCGGAAAAGCTGGCCCCACTCGATGGATTCTATCTATTTCGTAGTAATCTCCCATCTCAATGTCCAGAGCCTCAGACAGCAGATTCTTCACGTAATCCTCAATATTACTGCCTTCGGATCCTTCTCTAATACCCGATATTCTAATATTCTGGCGCCGTGAGGAACCCTCAAGCGCCGTTACTTTTTCCTGCAGCCGCTGGTTCTGTATCTTCAAGATCTTACATATTGAGCTGGCTTTAGCCTCTTCGTCCTCCAATCGAGAAATTCTTGTCTCTGTTTCATCCACTCTCACACCCAAACTGTTCACAGCTTCCTTGAGAGACTCGATACCACCTTTCACCGCCGTCATGTCTTGTGCTACCTGCTCAAGCAGAGATCTTATAGAAGTCAGCTCGGCCGCCACACCATCTTGGGAAGGACACCTGGCATCGACTCCATCAGGTGTCTCCGCCATAGTAGTTAGTGAAGTACACATCACCTCTTTTTAGAAATTGGCCTAATGGATCATCTCCAGAATATGCTATGAAAAGTTTTGTGTTTCTTTAGCCGAAAATCCAAAATTGTTTAAAATTGTTTAACGTGTGATCTGTCGACTATCCAAAGTATGATGAGGTGAGGATTTCTCCGTCCCTCACTTAGTTATTCCTCACCTTTTGGATATAGTTTCCTGCAGCACCTTTGGCATCACTGCCTGTAAGTTTCTTCCCTCATGTGCAGGGTTTCATCTTCTCCCACTGTGCGAATGGTGTCCTTGAGTTTTGTGTTTTGTATGTGTGGCCTGTCTTCTTCCCAGGTCGTCATGGTGCAGAGGTGGCTGTGTAGCTTTCAAAATGTATCACTGCAGATCTTTTTACCACCACATTTTAACGAGTGTGTACAGGCTACATGTAAATGACACGGGCAGAGTACTCCATATCCCAAACCAGCATTTAAGATCGAAGGTACCTTTAAATGTAAAGATTGTGATTTTTGACCTTGATGATGAGGAAATACCTTTTTTTGAGACATAAGCTGATATAGAGCAGGCTGCAGATTTATTTTGGACTGGGACACTGTTGTGGTGCTACAGTTTGGCACAGCTGCTCTTGTAAAAAATTTTGATACCCCCAATAAGAGTTCCGTCTTTTACTGTGATTAAATCCCTCCGGCCTGTTTGCAGTAAAAAATCTCTCTCCTTCTCTTTCTCCAGGTCCCCTTCCTCCCACACCCTCATATTTGCCTCTGCCTCCCTCATCATTCTCATTCTCTCCCACTCCCTACCTCTGGTGACCTACACAGAGGGAGACACAGGTCACTGAATTCAAGGCTGTGTATTCACAACAACAGTCTGGTCAAAACTCTTGTAAACCGTCTTTAACTGCAGTCACACCAAGTAACTGTAAACAGGTTTGTTTTTTTTAATGTCAAATGGCAGGTTGGCACTATTGGATTTATTCACCACTTCTACCAAGGAGCATGGACTATTTATGGTTGCAACTGTCTGTGTCTGGTTTTTATCTTTGTGCTCCTAACAGGGGGGAAATCTAGTGGTTTTAGCCACCTCATGACCTTTCTATTAATACCACCATTAGACCATAGTTAGCTTACTTTGGCAATGCTTCAGTGACTGAAAACACAGGCTAACTGGGGAGATTGCCATTGGTGTAGATGTGCCCTCTGAGTGCTCTCATAAGTTTCTCTTTTAAACAACTTGAAAATGTTTTTTTTTTTTTATGTAGTGTAGGTGCTGTACAGACAGATGAACACATCGAAGCAAAAAACCTGCCGTCCAGCGTTACCTTGTTCATTTTTTTTGCAACTTGCTGGTGCAGCAGTGGTGGGCATATACTTCAAGATTTAGTCCTGACATTGCTTATATCCTGTTCAATCTCAGCCATTAAGTTTGATCTCTGCAGAAGCATCACTCAATTTGCCAGATTCTTTAAAAAAAAGAAAAAAAAATCCCCCACATCTGACCTCTTTTTTCCTACAGTCATACATCTATACCTGTTTCCTTTCACTCTCTGCACAGCCGTATGACTGACTCCATTTAGCCTACATTTGTCCTTTGACGATGACTGATTGTTAACCAAATGCCCTAATTGTTTAATTAGGCTGGGGCCAGAGAGCTGTGACAGCTGCAGTGTGATTCATGTATGCTGCATTTTCAGCAGCAGTAATGGCTAGATGGCAGGCAATGGAGGCGGTGGGGGTGCAAGGAATGATGCGGCCTTTGGCAGGAGAGCTGGCATCTGTCACCCATGTCAGCATAATGGGAGTGAAAAAGGCAGTCCGAAAATGCTGCCAGGTAACCCGTGGCCTCCATTTTTCACAGTGGCTGAGTTAAAACAGCTTAAAACTGTGGTCTTATGATTTTTAGCAAGTCAGACCATATTTGTGATGCTCCAAAGTCACAGTTCTACTAATAAGTCGCTGACAAGTAGACGTGAAACGACTGACATGGACGTGATCAACGTGAAGCTCCATCTTGTCCGTTTTTTAGAAATTATTTTGTGGCCTTGGTCTACTGCATAGGTGTCAAACTCTGGCCCGTGGGCCAAATTTGGCCCGCAGCCTAATTACATTTGGCCCGCAAAGCCATACCAAATTACTATCAGAGCTGGCCTACTGGTATTATACAGCTAATATATATATTGTTTAGTATTAAGCTTTGCTTGTTCCATATTCAGTTTTTCAGCAAAACGTGTTTGAGTCCATAAGAAAAGATTCATTCTTATATCTGGAGGAATAAATATATTTCAATAAATATTAACATTAGCCCGCAACTTTGTTCCAGTTTTGAATTTTGGCCCACTGTGTATTTGAGTTTGACACCCCTGGTCTACTGGCTGAAAAAAATGAAGCTGGCTCTTTGGGCTCCGGGTAATTGTGATTGATTGGCAATAATGTTAACATGCAGATTACAGTCAAAACTGTTCAAGGCTCGTCTCTATAAAAAACGAATTGCATTTAATGTGTATATTTATTCAATCATTTTTAATCGAGCCAGCAACAGTAAAAGTCGCATGCTTCCCCAAAGCCCCATGAGCAGAGTGCATGTAGTAGTTGTTGAAGTAAATATTAATAGACAGACAAGAGCGCCGGCTTGAATATTTCAAATCAGAGAGGCTGAATGGTGTGACTGAGTCCAAGCCTGTGTGCTGCGCTCCATTAGTGTTGTGTTCCCCACTACAACCGTCCCCCAGGGCTGCCGAACCAAGTGGAATACAGTACTGTGTTCGCAATCTGCGCCAGCAGTCTTTCCTCAGTGGCTGCTGACTGTCTATGGGCAAGTTTACTGTGGGAAGAGTTGAATCACATTTCTTTAAGCAGTCTTCAGGAATAGCTCTCAGGGCTTCTTAAAGATCCTTCAAAGCTCTTCTTCAGATATTTCTGCCTTTTCTTCTGTTCTCTGCCAAAATGATCCCGCACTGCTTCAACAATTTTGAGGTCCGGGCTCTGGGAAGACCAATCCATGACTGGTGATGTTCCACTGTGTGTGTTTGAGATCACCGAAATATGAAGCTCTTAGCAATTACACTCCCTCCAGATGGTATTTTTCACAGAATTTTGCAGATTTCCATAATTTAGTCTCCAACACCACTGGCTGAAATACAGCCCCAAACCATGACAGAGCCTCCACTGTGTTTTACAAACGTCTGACACTCACAGTTGTACCTCTCTACTGAGCGCATATAATGACCACAGTTTAACCAAATTTTCAAATCAGACCTGTTGCCAGTAATTTTCAGTCAAATTCTTGTGTACTTTGGCATAGCTCAGGGTTTTCCTCCTATTTCCCTTCCTTAGGAATGGCTTCTTGACACACATTCTTAAGTTAGGTGCCTTTTTTATATTTTATTCTGGTTAAATAATAACATAAGTGAAAGGCCATTCTTACCTCTAATGTTATTATTTGTTAAAATTACTTTAAATATACTATGGTAGTAGTATATATGTATTGCAGACCACTGTCTATTCCTTGGTGTCTTGAATTGGCCCTCATTATTTTTTTGCTCACTTATGGACAGAGCTTCACAAAAAGCTGAACACCGTACACACATGAAATCACTCAAGCTTCATATTCTGACCTTTACCGTACGTCAGCAAGAACCACTACAGTCAGAAACAGATTTTTCTATCTCTAGCTGCAATAATTGTATTTTGTGGAAAGCAAGCAGTAAGACCCAGGAGAGCAACAATCAATAACAACATATATGACAGTAATTCAATCAGACAGCATGAAAAATGAAGTGGTAGGGTGCAGGTGGGTTGCAAAGCATCCTGTAAATGCACAGCAGATGTGAGAAAGCTAAAAGATGAATAACTCACACACACCCTATATGAGACCTACCAGCTGGATGTGTAGGGGGAAATCAGCTGATGTGAAGATTACAGTTGTTTCAAGACTGTCTGGCTTGGTTGCTGTGCTCTCTGAGTTAGTGATATGAAAGGAAGGAAATGATTTCTCTTTTAGCTCATAAACACAATGTGGTGATGAGTAGAAGGACACTGAAAAGATGGCTGCTGGACAGACAGATCGTTGGCAGGTGCGATGTTATCGATGGTTACACCCTCGTGCAATAAAGAGGATGTATATCGTGTCACGAGACGGGTGATCAATTTGTTTCACTAGCTCATCTACATGAGGCACTTTGTAGAGGGTATGGCAAACATGGCAGTTTGCCTTGGAACAACAGCTGTTGTCGCCACATTTCAACCGTTTTTCTCAAAAATAGAATTTCGACTTTAATCTTGAAATTTCACCTTTATTTTCAAAATGATCAATAATATTTTTTTTTTCTTAAAGTGGTCCTAATGCTCATTTGAACTTCAGCAGGTTCTCTTGCCAAAACACGTTGAGTTTCTGCCATGTGCTTGGCTGATTACATAGTATAGACATTTCAATTTTAATGCACCACATAATAAAAAGTCTGCAAAGCCTTCTTATGAATATTCATCAGTCGTTCAGATCACATTGAATTCTAGCTTTCATGATTCTTACTGTAGACCTACCTTATTTGTCACTGCCAATGGCAAGATGCTCACGCTCATAATGTGTCATCTTGTGCATGTGTATATGTGAGAGAGAGACAGCCTGCATCTCATCATGAAGGCTTTAGGCTCGCTTCAGTGAGGTTAGAGTTGTAAAACCTTGTCTCAAAGATGCTCGCTGCATTTTAATCACATTCAGCAGTTTTTTAAAAGACCGATAAGCAGGTTTAGTTTGGTTAGCTAGTTTAACTTAAATCTGCCAATGATATCGTTAGAAAACTGTTACAGTCAAATAAAGTACTGAAGAATAATTTATTTTTACGTTATACAGCCTTCACCATCGCTGTAATGTTGGCTCTTCACTGAGCAATGATGAAAACCTGTAGAGTTTTATTACTAAACTCCATCATAAACACTAAAATACAAACTTAAAGAAATATTGTATTGATGAGTTTTAACTCTGTAGTCATATATGAATAGCTCTCAGTGGAGTAGAGTAAAAAACACTCGATCAGTATTTTAGAACTATTTGATAAAGTTTGGAGACTTGATCCTAATGGTTAAAACACACCCTGACTTATAGCCTGCAATACGAGTCGTGCTCCAGACAAGACTTCCCATAATAAAACATTATTTTATTAGACATAACTATTAAAATCTGGTGCTGTCGCTTGACACATTTTCTCACCCTATAAGCCTCTATCACAAAAGGTGTTATACGAGGATTCAGAGGTTGAGTTACCTGACGACGAGTTTTACAACTTTTTTTGCGTTTTTGTGCAAAGAAACGTTCCTAAAAAACTTAACAGTCAGTAGTGTACAGGGAAACACAACCTGCACTGATGGTGCAAGAATCAAACAAGGGAGAAGAAGAAGCAAAATAGTCAAAAATATAGCTGATGCTAACAAACCAAAAAACAAATTTAAACTCCAAACTATTAAAATGTGTATTTGCAATGCACAAGAAGGTGAAGAGTCGCCTAAAAACACTAAAAAGATTTAAATGAAGTACATGCATGATTTACAAGGTAATAAAGAAGAATTACTTAACGGTTACTTAATACAAATTATTTTATCAGAGATCTGAGAATCAGAATCAGAAATACTTTATCAATCCTTCACTTTTGTTTTTCTGTGAATATTTCACTACTCAGCAACACGCCCCCCCCCCCCCCCCCCCGGTTCTGACCTTCCTTCTTTCTGTTCTCCTCCGTCTGATCTCTCATTTGTCATATGCATGTGTGTGGGCGTGAGTATTAACTCATAGGTGTGGCTGCCCTAGTTCCCACCGGCACACCTGATCTTCATCTATCATCTCCAGCTGTATATAACCCCGGTTCTCCTCCTCCTGGTTCTCACATACCCCTCGTTAAATTATTCAGTGTGGCAGAGCACTTGAGTCTTCTGGGTTTGATACCTCGTTTGCTTGCTAACCTGTGAACTTGTGCTCTGTACTTTCCTGACCTGTTCTTCTTTGTCACATATTCAGTCCTGGTGTGCCTGTCTTCCCTGCTTCTGGCCAAACCTGCCTGACCCACTCTCACTCACAAACCAGAGCCTGTGGAGAAAAAGTGAATCATTCCCAGTATATACGTTTGTGGAAAACAGAGAAGTCTTACCTGCAAATTCCACTTGTAAAAAATAACCACAACAGACCTGTGCCTGCGACCAGTGGGAACAGTGAACACTTACCAGCCTGTGGTAACTAAACTTGAGCCTACAAGACCACTGTTTGAATATCAACATCAGTAACATCCTGAAAAGTTAAATTGCTAAAGGTCATGAATTAAAAAGTGTAAATTAAAGTCTTTGAAAGTTTTCCAGCATCCAGCTGGTGTGAGTATTTCTAAAACTGCTGCCCTATTGGGATTTTCCCACACCAACATCTCTAGGGTTCACAGAAGATGGTCTGAAAAAGAAAATATCCAGTGGGCAGCAGTTCTTGAGCCCGGATAACGTCTCACTACAGCCAGAGTAGGCAGAGTATCATGTGCATCCTTTAAGACCGCACAAAGTGCCACTCCTGTCAGCTACGTACAGGAAACAGAGGCTACAATTCACACAGGCTCACCAAAAAATTAGAAAATAGAATAAAAGTGCTTCCTGTGATGAATCTCAGCTTTACTGCTGCAACAACTGGTTGGGCCAGAATTTGGTGTTAACAAAATAAAAGCATGAATCTTGTTATGTATCAACCATTCAGGCTGCTGCTGGTTTAATGGTGTGGGGGATTTTTTTTTTTTTGGCACACTTTGGGTTTCTTAGTATCTAAGGAGATTTGTTTTGTAATTTTGGTTCTGGCTTATGTAATATTCTAGGTTTGGTACGTTTAATTATTTTGTGTATTTTCTGGTCTTATGTTACCTACTCTTTAGGTTTCTGTTAAAATGCCTCCCTGTGATCCTCGTCCCATGCTTTTTTACTCTTCTCCCCATGTTTGTCTCTGGTCTCTGTTTAATGTTCCCTTTCCCTCTCCTCTCCCTGTCCTAGTGTCAAGTCCACGTGTGTTATTCTGCGCCTCGGTTGTTTTATTTTGGCAGTCTCTTGTCCTGTGTGCATTGTGTTCAGTTTTGCTTCCTGTCTCTTTAGGCTGTGTTACCTCCAGCTGTGTTCCCACCTGTTGCCCATCCTCTCATCATCCTGTGTGTGTATTAAGTCCCTGTGTTCCTTGTCGCGGTTTCCCGTTTGCTGTGCGTTTCCCTGAGCTCCTTGTTTCCCTCGCTACTCCTAATTATCACCTTTTCCCTCAATTCTAGTTCCTAGTTCCCAGTTTCTGTATTCTTGTATGTTTATGTTTAAGCGTGTTACAGCTAATAGAGCTGCTTCTTTTGTTTATCCCTTTTGTTTCCAAGTCCTGCGTTTGGGTCCTACTGGTTTCTTGAACTCTGGTTCTGTGCTGCTATCATGTCAACGTGAACCAAAATCTCTGAGCAATGTTTCCGGCACCTTGTTTGAATCTATGCCTCAAAGAATTAAGGCAGCTCTGAAAGTGAAAAGGAGTCCAATCTGGCATTACTAATGAAGTGCCCAGTGAGTGCATATACACACAGTCATTGGGTATCTAGAACTAGAATTTTTTCTATAATCTGTTTTTTGCTAAAAGTTTTGTAGCACGACTCATTTTGCTCGTCAGGCAACGCCAAGAATAAATGGCAAAAATAATGATTTAGGTCCAGGTAAGCATTTTTCTTTCTCAAAAATCATACAGATCATTATCTATTATGCGGTTTCTATATCAGAGCAGGCAGATTGAGACAGAGGCATGATCAAAAACTGCACAGACTAATGGTAAAAGCATTGTTAGCAGGAAATTTACTGCACAGTGTGGCTAACTGTATTTTTTACTTAATTCAACAGGAATATGCATACTGAATTATTAGGATGTGGTGGATCATATATTCTTCCTGCTTTTTAAAATTGTTCTATTTTGGTATTGCATTCAGTAGGCTTACATGAATATGCAGCAGAAGAAAGCGCACAGTGTAATGCATGCTGAATGCAAAGTGACATGGACATAGAAATGGATGACTGATTACATCTGCTTAAATGGTGCTGTGCTTATAATAGACCATCTATTCCCCTCTGAGCTGACGCTACCAAACACAGGAGATGAGGCAGTAGTCGACTATGACCACGTTGCTCCAGAAATGAAAAGTTGTAAAGGCTCCTTTGGTATCCAAAGTATGACTTGGGTTCACGGGAAGCTCATTAACACAGCAAATCCCCTTGATCTTTTCCAATTAACTGTCCTGGCCAGGATGATGTGAGACATGCAATTAACAAAGGCCAGTGGCTGACTCACCCCTCATCCCCCTATTTCATTACTGGCAAGCCTTGGATCTGAGTCAGATTCAACAGCTGACATATGTGCTTTAACAATCTAAGTGCTGTGAGTTTGATGCGTAGCAGGTCCTCTGTGCTGTAATTATGGAGATGGCCTCCTGTCATTGGGAGAGTTGGTTCAAGGTCTCGCTCAGATGGCGAGGGGTAACACATAAGAGTTGATCATCAAATGAGGGAGACGATCAGAGAGGTGTCTGACACCACACAGATTTTACATCTACACGCTGCTGTGTTTGAGCTATTTGTGTAATGGCATTACTCAGCTAGATTCACCATTGTTTCCTGTTTTGTTTTTTCATTCCTGTAGTGAAAATGTGCTAAAAGAGGCAAATGTTAATGTTACAGACACAAACTAGGGCATTATAAATCCACATGTGATGTGAAAAACAGAACCTTATCTTTGTGCTGTAGTGCAAAATTAGTAGGTTAAGAAAATGTAATAATTAGTTTTGACTACAGCCTCATGCAGATTTTTTTCCCTCATATTGCATGACAAGTACCGATTAGACAAGTGATATAGCCCCAAGGGAGGCAACCCGATATGAGACAAAAGCGTCAAGTCATTGCATTCACTTCCATCTTCACTCTGACACTTGATCCACTCCAACACAGATTTCCAGCAGAGAGCAGTTTCAGTAGTCCCCATCTAACTAGATCTATATGCCCACATGCGCCTGAATCAGTTTAATTCAACACCGATGAGTAGCCATGCCAACGTAGTGGTTTTATCTGGGTTTTAATAGTGGAACAACAAAAACAGTTCAGCATGTTCCTCTGTTTGTCATTCAGCAGCTATGCTTTGAGGGTGCTTGGGAACAGGAGGAGACTGTCTGTTTCAAACACCCCACTTGCAGAACGCACCTTGACCATGGCATTAATCCCACCTGCAGCTACGATTGGCTAATTGTTAGTCCTCCCGTGGTGCTCATTAAACGCATTGTTGTTGTTTTTTAATTGAGAAAGTTTCACATCACGATGCCAAACGAATGAGTCAGCTCACTGGTGTGGACAGACACAAAGGTCCTCACCCAGGCAAGAGGGGAGGGATTTCAAGGAGAAGGTGAAGGAAGAGTCAATTTGCAGAGCTGTTCCCTTTAGTATCAAGCAAAGCCAAGCTGAACTCACTGCCTAAATTAAAACACAGGAGAAAAAAAAACATATTTTCCCCTCCCCCAAGTGAAGCTGTAGGAGCACAGAGAGCATGGAGGAAGAAAGAAGGAATAATTTCCATTAGGAAAAGGAAACTTTACCAAACACAACGGCAGATCGTAGGTGTACTCAAGAAAGCTTCACTGCCTTCCTCTATTTGTACAAACCTATTTTTAATTGTCCAACATATCCAAAGAGGGAAAAAAAAACACATAAAATAAAATGGAGCTGAAGAAATTACCATGCTTCAAATACTGAACAGCTGCCAGTGTGCAAAAAGCTTTGAGTTATTGAAAATGTAGTTGGACTGAAAATGTGACCTTAGCATTTTGACGAAAATGACACAATTAGTGGAGGGAAGGGGAGAAAAAAACAAAAACGACAAAATGGAGATTCAGAAGCCTCTTTGGAGGTATGATTTGCATGTCCTGTGAAGCGATCATGTTAGTGGGCACACAGACTTCCTGGCTTTAAATGAAGAATTTGCCGCCCACCAGCACAGACGCATGCAGTTCCCACAAACCAACACATGAAGCCCAGTATGTATATGCACACATGAAACATGGACATGACATTGCATTGACTCAAACACTTTCCCTTAAAGCATGCATGATTATGATCATTGTTTTTGCCTTAGTTCACCTTAAAAAAAACAAACCTTTGAGGATTATATTACTGTCTTTTTCTTTGGAAAAGAAAAGTGCAAATAAGAAAAAGGAAATACTAAAACCTCCTCTGAATCCAATCTTTATTTTGAATTTGGTTTCAAAAATGAAAAATGCACCAGGTTTTTCTGTCTATTCCTCCGTCTAAGGTAGCTTCTTGTTCCCAATACCCGCGTGGATGTGTGCGTTGTGTGTGTGTGTGGTTGTGTGTATTACTGCTACTGTATTTCTCTGCATGTGTGGGCAGCTGGTAATCAGTTTTAGTGAGAGTGAAATTCAAACTCCTTGGTACTATCTGGGTAGCTGCATGGATTCAGATTTCTGGCACTGTAATGTCTCCGCATTTTCATTTTGTTTGCTATAATATTCAGCGCCACATTACATTTAATGTTAATTAAATGTAAAAAAAAAAAATCTAACCAACACATTTTGAAAAAAAGTTGATCATCGAATGTGAAGCAATAAAGCTGCCAGGGTCATGGTAAACAGGAGAGATCACGCTGTGCTAGAAGCAGGGTTATCACAATACAAGCTTGATACCAGAAATCAGGAAAATGCAAAATACTTTTTTATACTGTGGGGCAAAAAATATAGGGGTGGGTTACACATTTGCCTAATAAGTAAATGATCCTTCATCCAATCTTGCGAGGAGATACAAATCCCTTCGGCTTTGCATCTGCTGTAAAACTCTGCCCATATATACATAAATATGTGGAGTTATGGTGATCCCTTGTGAATACAAACAATAGTGTCAGTAAAAAGTAAACAAATAAAGAGTTTTTATAGATAGATAGATAGCGATAACTGTAAGGCATATATATATATGCCAAAATGTTAAGACTGTAGTGTCAAAAAAACAAAAAAAGTCAACAATATTCTCAGGTTAACTGAGGTAGTGGTGTGCATCTGGTGACCTGGCATCATATTTTCTTTGCTAATCAACCAGAGTTGGTAAAGTAGGCTGCCACTGTTTTTGTCTAGTTGCTGGTATGCTTTTCTCAGCTTCAATCTGAGACTCTAAGAGACACACAAACATTTTTTAAACACAAATAATTGTGTAATCTTGTTAAATTAATGAAACGTTTTAGACAATTACAGATGCAGGGCTGATAACGTTTGCTGCCTAGCCCAAATATTAATGTTATACTTTTATTATTATAGCCACTAGCCACTGTTTTAATGATAACTTAATAGACAGAAAATGTGACTACTGGATAAAGATGCTTTCCACTGTTCCCTTATTTCCATAGGAGGTGCCACAGCAGATGAATCTGAGAGTTTGATTTGCCTTTGCAATTATCTAAGCTTGTGATTGACACTAGCAGTATACTTGCTTATTTCTGTGCTGAATCTTTGTAGAGCCTATAATGTCACCTATGTAAGTGGCCCAGATTGTTGCCAGCACTTATGGTTGTGAGTGGTAATTACATGTTAATTACCTTGTGGTGTATCCAGGTGGGAAAAAATATACCAGGACTTTATTCCCTCAACTTTTTCCACTTCTTTGACCTCTCAAAATGAAAAGTGTCGATTCGAGCTGTGAACTTCTAGTAGTTCAGCCGCTAGTGAGGGGAAGGCCCGTGTGCCTGTCGGCAGGGTGCTGTGTGAAGTTGTGTCTCAGCTGAAGGTGAAGAGAGCACAATACTGTTTCAAATGAGTAACCTACCAAATCCGATTGTAAATATTAGTACCTATTAGTGTCTAAATATGCAAAATTCTTTTGTTACATTATAAAAAGGGAAAAAAAAGATGCTTTAAAAGATATTTGCTGATTACTGAGAAGTTTGAACTGTGGTTGTGTGCAGGTTGTGAATCACTGGGAGCTAATTAGTGACATGTTCATTTTAATAGCTTTTGTAAGGTGTGAGTGTTCACATGAGTTGCAGACAAAAGCCTAGAACGTATACAGCTCTAAGCAGCGCCTCAGGTCCCGGCACAGTGCAGACTATTAAACTGAAATGATCTGAAAGACCTATCTTCCTCTTCAGTCAGTCTCAGTATCGTCGTGACACTTTTAAACTACATCTTTAAGTGAATATGAAAAAGATGCTTGCCTTTAGTTACCTCTTATTTATCGACTGTGCGTCTTAATTTTCAGCTCTTGTCATGAAATATTCATGATAGCCTAAATTAGATGGATTGACCGGACCAAATATTGACAGCAGCAAATGCAAAAGGACTTTGAATCCCAATCGCCAAGCACGTAAGCAAAGCAAGCAGCAGCGGTGTGTCATTTTAAGATTAGCATTATGGGTCACCTTTAAAAGAGGTCTAACAAATGCCACTTTTATGTGACTTCTCTGAGCAGCGTGAAGCAACTAATGGAGCTCTAAAGTGGTCAAAGAGACTACAAATCAAATGCACATCAATTACGACAACCGCAAAAGTATTTACAGCAGCAGGGGTCTCAATTATCACACGACAAAATGCGCTAGCAGAGAAGAACGGCGCGTGCCTGTAAATGTTCACAGGAAACAAGAGACGGGCGCCACGTCATGACATTATTAGTTTGATGTGTTCGTTTCAGTTGTGCCTCGTTTTTCTAAACTGTTTACTTATCAGTACGAATATTTTAGGTGCTCTCGGTGGTACAGTTTGGTGGAGATTGGAAAAATTCCAACATCTGGTTGATTGGCTTTGAATATTTATGGACTCCAGAGGGTGCAGCCTAATGACTTTGGTCTATCACCATGAGGTTGACATTTCTGGATTTAACTGAAATGTTTTTTTAACAGTTAGAGAAATCTAACTGTTAAATAATACCCTCAGATTGTACGAATTCTGCTTATTTTGTCGTCCTTTCATCTTGCACCGATCACAAGCCAGACCATGATTTTGGTTTATGAACAAAACGGCAGCAAAACTAATGACACTTCTGTACGGCATAGTTCAGATGTTGATCTTGTGACCGTGTCAGCATGTAGCTGCCAAAGCCAATTCATGGCTTTCACGTCTGTGCCCAAGGACAACTGTAGGCTCAAATTCAAAGCATGTCATCTGGCATGTAAGCTACATGCTAAACTCAGTGTGGGCGTGCAGGAAAACGTACAGATGGAGTACCAAACATGCGCAAAGTCTCATATTTTCAGAAATGGGGGACCTGTGATTCATGTAAAATAATACTTATAAATCCAAGATTTACAGAAGAGCAACAACAACTCTCTTTTATTAAAATTACAGAAGTACGTTGGGTGTACATAATGAACAATAACAGCCAGCCTCTCACTGCTGTAACTTTTATACTGCTGTGAGCTGCAGAGCTTGAAAAGTCTTATTAACCTAGGTGCCATTCATTAACATCACAATATGCATATGCATTTCTATACTGTGCCGCCTGCATTTCCAATCCTGCGACAATTACGCAGTTACCAAGGATTAAGAGATCCTATATTTAGGAGCAGTTACAGAGATAAGCAATTATTTTCAGCACCGAACAAATTCAAATTAGAGTCTCTCAAGCAGGGCTCTGTCATAATGACCATATAATTCTATTTTATCAGACTGCCAGCAAAATACTTGCATTAGTGTAATTTGCGATGAATAAAAATGACCTTGGACCACAGTTTGATCATGTAGCTGGCTACTCATGGTGCCATGTATTGTAAAATACAATCTATCTTCCACAACCAGCTATATGCAACGCATGTTTTGGGGTTATATGTCATTGCTGTCATGAGCTTAACGCAATATTGTAAAATGTTATTAAACGTACATTATCCAACTTCTCAAGCTTTGGGTACTGGGTCACCTCCCCATGTTACGTTTAAGATTAAATGGGCTGTTGCCATAACAACGCCGAGAGGCATGGGCAGCGAGTTTCCTCTTCCTGAAATAGCCTGCAAAATTGTTTAAACAGATAACTGGGAATCTGGCTGCTGGCCAGGAGCGTGCCCCAGTGCCTCATGGGATATTAATGGTAGCCCAAGCTGAAGCAGGTCCGCAGTGAGGGAATAGATCCCAGAACCAGCACGACACATCTCCCCTAATCAGTGCTTTAAAATCAGCTGTGCCTCTGCTAATTGGCTTCATTTCAATCTGAGGATGTCTCCATTTGCTATTGAATTAGAGCAGTGAGGGAGTGCTGTGAGGCATGTTGTAGGAATACATGTTTCTCAGCTGAAATCACACTTAGGATTAGCCCTGATTTCCACATTTCATTTGCCTGGCACTACTAGTTTGTACAGTGCATGCAGATTTGTTCTTGTGTCTTTACTGACTTCCCTCTCCCTGCCCCGTGGGGCTGCCGGTAGATGAATATCAGCTCTTTTGGCAGCGTTCTCCATGTTCTTTTCCCCAGTGAGCCCATGGGCCCCTTGATGAAAGCCATCAGTCACCGCTATGGGATGACCTGTCTGCACTGACCACCGCACACCTCCCCCCTTGACCACTAGACTGTGAAGGGGATGTCTCCATCAGCACCCTCACACAACACCAAATCATGATTTAATGCCTTTAATTTACACTGTCTCAAGGGCTTATCAAAAGGTTAGCTCAGGAGCACTGAGACAAGTCTATAAAGGTTTTGCTGGGACACTGCTACACAGGACACAGAGTACATTGTAGCACTGACTTTTGGATGCCATTTAGAAGTGATATGAAATCCTGATTGCTGCAGTAAGTTCCTGCTTAGTTTAACGTTCAGTGCTGCAACTGCATTGCATTTTGGCAAGCAGAGCATGCTTGTCTGTTGTTGTATCCCAAGGGACCAGGCAAGTGAGAGCAATGTGAAGCTGAGTGAGATTAATGCATGGTAAATGGAACATGTGCTGGGATGACAGAGTAGATGAGGAATGATGCCTCCACGGGAGATGGAGAGTGACAGGCTGAAAACAACATAGTACAGAGGGGGACATTCCCAAGAATATTCCTCCCAAATATTTCAGCAAGGAAGTGCAAACTGTGGATACAATTTAAATCGGCGTTGCAGGCGTTTGACGCAATTTGCTGTAATATTTTATCACAGGAGTCACATAGTAATGGTCTAATTGAAAGCGATTAAATGGTTTGTTAAGCAAGGCCTGGTTGGGCAGCAGCGAACAACACAAAATCCATGCCGGTTTCATCTGTTGTGTGCCACCATGACCACTTTATGTCTGTCATCATCATTACTTGAAGTAATGTCATTGGAGGGCAAATGGAACGGTAAATCCTGTTCCCGTGGTCCTCGTTACTGTAAATGTTCCTCCTACTCAGGCAATCAAAGAGATAATTCATGTAGCAATATGCTCCTGTAGGTCAAAGTGGGACAGAGGATGCACAACACAGTGAAGATGACGGCTTTATAATGAAGACAGTACCAGATGTAAACATGCAAATGTTTGATCAATTGAAAATATCAAATCCCTGCGCAGCATAAAATATTCAATGTTAACAGGACTTCTTGTGAGAGGTTTTTTTGTGGATTATTATCATTATTAGTATAAAGATGTGCTAAATTATAGATATCTATCAACTGTAGGATTTTGTTACACAAATGTTTTAAATTGCTTTGATTTAAAGGCATTAAAATCTTTATCCTGGGGTAAATACAAGACACAAAACTGTGTTCTTAGTAATAAAAAGGGTTGTTTTTAATGTTTTTGAACATGAATATATACAATGCACATACAAATGTAGTTAAGCACACACAAACACACACCATATGCAAACATACTTAGAAGAGAAAATATGAGGAAGGCAATAATAAAGCACGCAATAATAAAATATATTAGCGATATCAATTATTTCTAATATGAGGATCCATCAGAAATGTGGCCCACTTTACCTAACACATTAAAGTAAATTGGGCCAGTAGCTAAAAGTGCTTTTACATTCAAATGAAACTTAGGTGTAAGTTCAATAGGAAGATCTGAAATCATTCATCTGCCTGATATCCTGGGTGTTCAGATTACCAATATATTCTTTAAACATCACGTCTGCTTTTCCGCACTAAAAATCTGAATACTGACATCATTAATATTATTAACTCAGTCCAGTCATTCTCTTGCCCACCTTCTGAAAGCCAATCAGTCTCTATACTGTGTACTTTACCCCTAGTCTAATTAACAGATAGCTTATTAATCAAATTCTGCACATCAGTAAATCATGCTCACTTCAGCCAAATGATCTCTCCTTGTTGGCATTTGATTTAGTTGAATCATGACTTATGTATGCTCCTTTTTTTTTTCTCACTGACAAATAAGGTATCATATGTCAGGCCACTTGCCAAGCAGTTTTCTCAGGCAGTCTCAAAAGGAGGCATTTCCTTGTCCATCTTAGTAACCTCAGACCAATAAAATCAAATGCTAAATGTCAACAAGTATTGTGGCAACAGTTTGCAATGGTTTACAGCCATTGCTGTTAACATTTAAAGAGTTGAGACGTTCAAACCTTAAATGGCCTGTTTTACCAATGGCACAGTGTACCTGAGTCCATCTTATATTTGGTCATAAATGTGCTGGAAGTCTGCCACAGCATTTTTTAAATAAAGGCATCAGGAAGGAGGGTGATGGTGACTCCTGACTCACTTGAATGCAACCAAAAAGGTGACAGATTGCTAGCTTGCCCCACACCAATTAGGGTCCATGAAAAATATATGAATTTCACTTATTACTCCACTATACCCAAAAAACGTCTGGAGTCTGAACTAATAAAGTCATCTACAGGCAACAAAAAGAGGTACACTGTAACAATAGTCAGTAAAACACCTGCCAATTATTCACTCGGTCAGACTCCTTGAAGGTGTCTAGGAACTAAAGACTGCAAAACCTAATTTTCTATAGTACTTAGATTAAAATGATCACAAAATTTACTCACAACACCTTCATAGCCTTTGACACTGGATTATAGCAAGCAGTTGATAGGAGCTCAAGGTACTATTTCAGTTCTTCACAACTAGAATAGGTTCCATGCTCATCATGTTACATGGGACAACAATGAAGTAAATATCAGTAATAGAAGAAGTGTTTAGCTCTCTGTGTATTACTTTCCTTACCACCGAATAGAGTTTCAGTAACCTCATACTTAAGGAGCAAGAAATCTTCAGATAGAATACACTTTGCAAACTCTTTATGCACACAGTGATTGACAGAGTTTAGAAGGAAACTCAAATGTTCGTTCCACATTTTCATGACATCTCTCCCACAACAACCACATGCTGAGTTGGCAGAGTGGGCTTACTACTACTAGCTCAGACATAACTTTAAAGGACCGCCATGTGTCTTGGTAGAGGAATTGTGCTAGTGTGTACTCTGCTCTTCACAGCAACAAAGTTACCTAGAAATACACTTAAGGTTGGGTGTTTGAACCACAGACTGTATATTAAACAAGGCAGCCACTGGTTGCTATAGGGAAAAATGAATATTTCCCGACTAGCTGCTAGTGGACAGTCACTGTTGACCTGATTGCTAAAGCCCCAGTCAGCCCCAGCCCAGAGAACATTAAGTGACCCCCTGGTAACTATTGGGTACTAGGAAAACCTGTATTCCCTGACCAGTTGCTTGCTGTCACTGAGTGACATGTGGTTCTCTACTGAAAATCTCCCTGCAGTGTCTTTGATTGCAAGGAGAACGTCACGGTCAGCCATAGTTTGAATGGAAGATGCAAACTTGGCTGTGAAACTATGTGTGATGACAACTGGAGAATGTTCACCTAAAGTAAAAGTTGTGCGTTTGATACGTGCTAGTTTCTGTTGCATGAGGCACAACTTTTGGCAGTTGGTCTCAATTTCTAATTTGCACTTTTTCAAGTTTCACTAACGCTCAATAGTTACATAGTGAGTGTTTACAGACAAGTCGCGATGATCTGCTAGTGTCCAAAGCAATCAGAAGGAGGTTTTTGATGTAGTATCTCCCTGTGACCAATTTTACCCAGTGACAACAGTTTCAAGCAATCACTCGGCTAAGGTTCAGGGAATACCCATTTTCCCTTAGCCACAGTTGCCAGCTGTTATGCCGATCACTTTTATTGGTTCCACTTGCTACTGGGATACTGGGAACTGGTTCTCTGCAAGAACAGGTTCTCGATTCCCATCACAAGTGGTCACCACTGTTGGGTGTAATCAGTGACACTGTTTGTACTGTTTATAAGGATGGGGAAACCTGCCACTTGGATGAGTGACAAAACATTTCTCCCACTGAAAACGCTACATCCAGATTAACAGAATCAACTTTTTGGGATTTACTTACCTGGATGATTGAGCATCCGTCAACATCATTTTGCACCTGTTTACAATTTTTGAACATATTGGGAATTTTGGGGACCAGCTTCAAATTGCTATTTGAAGAACTGCACATTTCTGGCAGGGTCTTTCTCAGCTTCATTTGTCAGTCCCAGCAGTAGCTGCTTGCTTTGGACAAAGCCTAGTGGTAGTTTCACATTTAGATATGAGAATGACATTGATCTTGTCATCGGACTCGACAGCTATATCGTAAAGTACAGCATTAACAGTTGAGAGAATTGCAAAGCAAAGTTAAAAAGTAAGGAAAAAAAATCCGTCAGCCAGCAGAAACTTAACAACAACTTACCCTGAAGTTGTTGCTTAAAATTTTACTCAAAACTATTTACAATTTGTTTGCATGTCAACAGATCCATTGTTATTAGAACAGATTATGGGCTCCATTGATGAGGAACGATCATGTAATTTTTAAAAGAAACAATAGATGGATGGATAGATAAGCCAGCATTAAGAGAAAAAAAGGGAAAATTGTGAAATCACGCCTTGGAAAGAAAATCTTTGGTTGCTCCGGGAAAAGCTATCAATAATATTGAAAATTGCAGACAAAAAGGCATTCATTGCTTTTAAGAAACTGTGCAAACAGACACGCTGTAGTGTGGTCATTTAATTAACAGTTTTATAGCCTAACCACTGCTTTTAATTTCATATAAAACCTCAACACAATCGTGCTGAAGTCTTTCTAAGTATGGTATTTTTTGTGTTCGGGCAAAATGTGTTTACTCATTACAGATAACCCAGTTCAATCTGATTTGATATTCTTACTCTCAGAACACATATATGTTCCTACTCCATCCTCCACGTTGTAGTTTTAATTCCTTTGCTTCAAAAGCAAACACACACACACGAGCGTGCTTTTGTTGCTTTGTGCTGGAGAACTTTCCTTTGACTTTGTCTTAATCCTAAGTTTAAAAATGAGAAAATTTCCTGTGTGACGCTACAAGCACATCTGCAGCCTTTGCAAACACAGAGATAATGAGGGCGCAAAAGAATAGAAAAATTAAAAAGAACGAAAAGTTAGTTTGTGAGAGGAGATTCCTCCCAGGCAGTTGAGGCTGGTGTGTGTATATATAGCAGAGCAGCCTTGCTTGTCTAAGGGGGTGTGCATGCTGATGGCCATCGATTGAAACAGAAGGTGTTGTCTGGCACTTCGGGCCATTCACACAGACTTCTGGCTTTGAGAGCAGTTATATTAACAACTTTGCCAGTTTGTAATTAATATGAATCTGCTGTTAGAGTTTGATGCACCCTGCTTCACTGTGCTTGTTTTGTAAGTCGTGATGCTTCTTTGCCATGTCTTCATGTATGTTTACCAGGAGTAATATATACATCTGTTTAAAGTTAAGGATCACTATGAAGGATCATAAAAGAACAGAAATGAACAGCATTTGAATCAATTTGTTGAATAATAGAAAATTATTCTACAGCTAAAAATATTTTTGATAGTTTGGCAAAACTGCTGAATATCTGTCAGTTCGACCTTCATAAATGTGAGCAATTCTCTCACGTCATTATAAAATCCTAAATCATTTTGGGACCAAGACTATAATGATCTGGTATTTTAACATAAAGAAAATAATGAATGAATCAGTCAAAGAAATAGGCCATAATTAGGCCATAATAACAAAATACAGAGCCACAAACAGAAATACTTACTATTTCTTTTTTGTGTTGTTCCTAAAGTGACAGTATGTACAGTATCGCCGCTAGATTTCAGCAGAATGCCGATTGCAGTCATTGAGTTCCCCTCCCAATTCAAGTGCATAATCCTAGCAAATGTGGCTTTTGTAGGACAAACAATCTGTAGTGAGTGTAGGCTGTCAGTCTGCTGTTTATCTCAGCTGCCAATATGTGTTCACCTCTATTTATTCTGGAGGAGGGTGTAAAACTTAGTCAAAGGAGTCTGGAGTTGGTGAGTCAGTGAAGCTCACCTCTATCCAATGACAGTGATACTGAGGTAAGGTTTCTGTCTATGAGAGCTGCTGTTTTTGCTGCTGTTAGCTTCTGTTAGCAGCTGTTAGTTACTGTTAGTCGGTGTTAGTAAAACTCCCTTTCAAGTGGATCTTACATAGTGAATAAAATCTCATATGATGTGAGAATGCAAACGTAATGATCCTTCATATTTTCAGTCTACTTGCAGATATTGATTAAAATTAGCCTCTATGGCAAAAAAAAGACTTCAAGCCATATACATAACATGTGATTAGGTGTAACTGCAATGTCCGTTTTGGCAACTGTTTACAAGACGGTGGGTCAACATGTACAATCTGATATCCTTGTGCTGGTGTTGTCCCTATATCATCATAATAATGCTGGTCCAGGATCAACATCCCAACTGACTAGTGACGTCTGAGCATTCAGTTAGCATTAGCCAAGAAATTAGCTAATGCCTTTAAAAACCATCACTAGCAAACAACATCAGTAATCTATATTTTCAGCAAATCTAACTTGATAATTTATATTAATTTATATAAATTAAGAACTTAAAGACTTGAAATGCTCCCCCCACACACAATGGAATAACAACAACATGAAAAATGATAATGATGATGTAGTAACAACACCAACACCAGGGCAACATGGCAGATTTGACAAACCAGGACGTGCTTCTATGTGTTTTTAATAGATTAAACCTAAGTTTATAAGAATGCATCAATTTGATGGAAGACATAATTAAACAGTGTCCTTTTTTCTTATTAAATAACCGTAAAAAATGACTGACTGTACCTTTAACTCGCCATACTCTCCTCCATGGGCATGTCTCACTTTGCAGTCCCAGGGAATTTTAAGGAAACTGGCATATACTTTTTGCTGAAATCATTTGATCTCATATCAGGGAATGTGTGGCGGTCAAATGGTGCAAATTATTACCTCTGCTAAGTCTACTTTATAGTTTGTGTGCCCAATGTGGTATTACTTCTCCTACTCATACCCTTCTCTCTCTGCTCACTCCTCTACAATCACGCACCAAAGACAGAACTTGTGAACTCGTGTTCACAACCTGAAAAGTTTCTAAGTCTTGTAACAACTTTAACCCTTCCCCATTGGCAAAACTAATCCTGTGAAGAAAATGATCATCAAAGCCAGACAAATTTACACCTTAGCCAAGTATCATGAGTCTTGCAATTTCACACAGACCCAGTTTTCCTCCACAGCAACACCAGGAAAACAGCCAAGTTTGCCACTTTCCAGATGGAGGCTAGGCTTTTGAATAATGACTAGCTCTAAAAGTTGCATTTGAATCTCTGTGCTACAGTGTTTACAAAAGTGCTGATCCCTACACCGGTGCTGAAGTCACAATACGCACAGTAAACTTTCTCACACATCAATCTCAAGAACACATTTACGTCTCATTTGAATATGGATTTATGTAAGGAGAAACTATTTTCACATCAGTTCGTGTTAAAATTACCAGAACTATTTCTTCTCTCACATTTTTTTTTAGGTATTTGAATATTTCTCACTTCTCCAAGCATTCTGCTGTCAGGTGTGTACATGCACTGCACAAATACTGTAGGTGGACAGCAGAAAAATGCACACTGAGCTTGTGTACAGAGCTCGAAGATGAGCTTCTTTCCCTTCATTTCTATCAAGGCAATTCTCCTCTTCCAGTCACTGCTCATCTCTCACACACACACACACACACACACACACACACACACACACACACACACACACACACACACACACACACACACACACACACACACACACACATAGAGAGAGAGAGAGAGAGAGAGAGAGAGACACACAGAGACACACTCAGTGCACATCTTTGTAGCGGCTCCTTCCTCAAATAGAAAATGTGCACTAAAACATGACAGCACTGGCGGCTAGTCTCCGAGAGCAGCCCCACTCTCTCTGGCCTAGATTCTTTCAAATCCGCTCTGGAAGTGCCTGCGTCCTCAGCTGCACTGCCAGCCCGCCAGAGAGTGAGTGAGCAAGCCATCTGGCTGCACAGCACATCAAATCCCAATCTGTGTTAATTTGAGTGTTATGGGCCATTGTTTATTTTTGAAAAAAAAAAGAAAAGAAAGAGAGAGAGAAAAAGCTCACTCGCAGGATTAATAACCCTTTTGTAGTTAATTGAGTGCTTTCCCCAAAGTTTTTGCACCATGCCAGACATGCTGCAGGTCGCTGCTGAAAATTAGATGCGTCTAACCTGGCGACATAAAGATTTCATATAGCTACGAGACAATAATACCTCGTAGATTGTGCACAAATGAAGCTAATTCATAAATGGAGCACTTTTATAAATAAAAAACGACACTATCTAGGCCAGTAATCACGCTGAGCAGATAAAAGTAATTTTGCATTTGTTTCTACCACCTGGTGAAAACATTTGGACTCCCATAGGCGCTCCTTGATGTTTATTGTTTTTTTATTCAGATCCCAAATAACAGTCACCAGCAGCTACTCTTCCACAGGTTTTTTTCGTCTTCTTTTCAAATCCCTGTGCATTAAAATGCTTTGATAAACACATTGCATTTCCATGTTGAAGACCAGATAGACAGATAATTTTCTTGAGGAGTCCGTGGCTTGTAAGTGCAACACAGCTACTCGCTAAACAAGTAGTTGAAGCCATGTCTTTTTCTTTGTCCCCCCCTCCCCGCCCCCCTCACTTCCTCTCCCTCTCTCTTTCGCTTTTTTATCTCACTCTCTCTCTCTCTCTCTCTCTCACACACACACCCTCTCTCTCTCACACACACACACACACTCACATGCCACCCACCCTGACACATGGTGTGTTATGCAATGGGTGATGCCTAATTACCACTGACATCGCGGAGACTGTTCACTGCGAAATTAATCATGACACAGGCGTCAGCTTTTGATATTTTTTTTTCTTCGCCAAGTGCTCCGAGTTCGTACCAGCCGATGTAATTAATAAACCAAATGCACACAAATACTGATTAGACACTGATGTCTTAATAATAACGAGGCGCCTTAAAAACTAATGTCAGGTGAGAGATGAGGAGAACAGTGAGTGCGGAGAGACAGAGAAATTGGAACTAATTATTTTCTAACTACTAGGATGAGGTTGTTTTCACTTTGAGGGGCTGTGGGCACGGAGAGGGAAATAATATAAGAGTTCATGTGTAACAAGGGTGCACGAGTGTGTCTCCACACAAATTCCAAACAGCTGTGAGCCCACAGTAGCTCATAGAAGGCTAGAGAGCTATTTATAAATGCAGCATTGTACTGGAAAGAGTTTACAGTATATTCAGCCATGCATAACATAAACAGTTGCTTTTCAGTTAGCAGAAAAACCTCGCTGTTACTTTATTATTACAAATAGATGAACTGAGACTCCAGAAACGCAGCCCACCCATATCTGGCATAATTAATGTGACATGCAGCTCATCAGAGCACAAACCTCTCTACGAGAGCCGGTTGCTCATTTCAAGAGGTTTTTGCTGCCTCGGTGGCAAATGATTACAAGCCAAGCAGTTTGGGACGAGACGCAGGCTAATTGATTTGACATCTCACTTTTTTGTTGTTTACCTCTCATACAGACGTCCTTTTTTTTTTCCCTTTATTTTTTTTTTTCATTTGTGTGGCTGCGATTAGCTTTGATCTTCCACTGGCTTCAAAGTGTAATGTCTCGGAGTTGTTCATTTGGAAAACACAAAGAAAACTTGTTTCCCATTTGAGACACGACTAAAGAGAACAGTGCACGGCTTTTGCTTCAGGTCTGTCTGATGTATCTTGTGTTTTTCCAGCAAAGTGCACCATTAAGCTATTTTAGACCATTTCAACTTTAAATCTTTGCTTCAGCTATTCTCCAAAGCCTCAGCTCCCGTCTGCTCTCAAGCTCAGGTGCGTCACTGAGTGCACCTGGAAGAACAGACTTTGGACCTTAGAGTCCTGAGAGGTATTCTCAGAGCTTATTTTCCTTTTTTATTTAACATTTATCCTTTGTATTTTTTCTCAGTGCATTTTTATATTGTTGTCTGTGATAGCAGAGAAAGTAAGACTAGGGTAAAAAAAAAAAAGTAAAACAGAAAAAGCCATCACCCTGACTTAAACAAATGTAGGTTGGAGTTAGTGACACGAACCACATAGGTCGGGATGCCCGTTTTCTTTTGATTGATTTATTATAATCAATTTTTTCCTGTCTATACATGACATACACATATCATGGGCATAGCATGGAAACTTTGGGCTTTTTTAATGATTTCTTTGAGCTGTTCAACTTCCAGTGTGGAATGGCCACCCCTCCCTGAGCCTGGTTCTGCTGGAGGTTTCTTCCTGTTAAAAGGGAGTTTTTCTTCCCACTGTCACCAAAGTGCTTGCTGATAGGGGGTCATATGATTGCTGAGTTTTTCTCTGTATGTGTTACTGCAGGGTCTACCTTACAAAATAAAGTGCCTTGAGGTGGCTGATGGTTTGATTGCATTTTGAAAATAAAACTGAATTGAATTGTACAACATACATACATTTAACAACTTTAACTAACAAGGTGCACAAATCTGAATTTGTTTTAGATTTTCTCTAATCTGCAAAGGGTCAACCCTTTTGTGTGCTAAAGGCTCTACAATGGCTTTTAACTTGACAATGACAAGTTCTATTAATTTCCCATTAGTGATCATGAACCACTATAGCTGGTAGTTTCTCTTTGCCAGCATAAAAATGTATTTATTTGACAACACTCTTTGGATTGACCAACACATGAACAATGAGAAATGACAAGG
This sequence comes from Astatotilapia calliptera, assembly GCF_964374335.1. Classification (NCBI taxonomy): domain Eukaryota; kingdom Metazoa; phylum Chordata; class Actinopteri; order Cichliformes; family Cichlidae; genus Astatotilapia; species Astatotilapia calliptera. The sequence goes on along the minus strand of NC_137427.1, from coordinate 26,909,532 downwards.
AAATCAATGAAAATCTAAGAAGGAAAATTGTTTGCCAAAGTCTGGTCTGTAATTGTCACCCTGAGATGAAAGGGAAATTGGTTAGGATGTTCAGGAGCAACCCACCAAGGCTCAAGCCTACAGGAACACCAGAATTACTGTCCCTTTTTGATAAGTGACGAATCAAGAGCTAACCAGCTGACACTTGTACATGGTTGGGTGTTCCAGCAGGACAATGAGCCCAAGCTTACATAAAAACTGGTTTTGGAATGGATAAAGCAGGCTAACATTAATATCTCAACTTCACCCATGTTGAAAATTTGTGGACTACCAACAAATTTAAATGAACTCTACAGATTCTGCCAAGCAGAGTGAGTGTTCAGAGATTTAGTGTGAATTATGCAAAAGCATGCTGAAGCAAGTTTTAAATCACCATGGACTTAGAGGATAGTGACCAGGAAAGAAGCCCACATGCCGAGCCAAATACCTTCTTGAGAAAAGTTTCATGGTCAGACAAAGTCTGAGCTATTTTGCCACATTGAGAGGTGTGTTTGAAGGAGGCTTTCAAGCCCAAGAACACAACCAGCTGTGAAGTATGGTGGTGTTAGCATCATGCTCTCGGGTTGTTTCGCTGGCAGTGGTATGGATACATTTCACAAAACAAATGGAATAATGAAGAAAGAGGACTTTACCTCAAATTAAGCTAGGTGTTGAAACTTTGATGCATTTGGTTGTTCCAACACGACAATGATACCAAACAAAAATCAGAACTGGTTTTGGAAATGGATAAAGCAGGTTAACATTAAGCTGCTGCAATGGCCCTCCCAACGCCCCAACATCAACCCTTAAAAGCTGAGATTTAACCAAATATTAGTAGAAATGTATGTGTATATTTGAGCCTGCGTGGATTAGAGAAAATCTAAAATAAATTATTTGTACAATGATTCCACCTTGGAGAAAGAATTGAAAGAAATCATTGAAAGCCAAAATTACAATGGTAATTCATGCCCATAATACGTGTATGTAAGCGTCTGACCACAGATATAACACACTTGTACTTTGAGCACTTTCTACTACAAGCCTCATTCACCAAATCACACAAGTGCTTCTATTTAACATTACCATAAAAGATGCCCTGATGAGGGGCCTTCAGTTTGGTAGATGACCCACACATATTCCTGAGGTGTGGTATGGAAGCACAATAAAGGCAGTCAGTGTTACCTCATTCTTGCCATTTTTGTTTTGTTCTATTATCTAATTGGAAAATTGACTATTAATTCTCTAATATATTAAACTGCAATTCCTCCAAATATAACAAAATATACTTTCTTTTTTTTTTTTACAATGCTGGTTCGTGGCTTTTGCTCAAAACGTCTTTGGAATTCACCAAAAATTCAGCTGTGTTTGAAAAGCCCTAAGTGTATCATTACACACTTCCACTGTCCTGGTGAACGTGCATGTGGAGATCCAAATATGATGAGTCAAGTCAAGTGACTTTATTGTCTTTTCAACCATGTACAGTGGTGAAACGAGACAGTGTTCCTCCAAGACCATGGGGCAACGTATAACAGACAATCAACACAGGACAACATAAAGTGCATTACAATCACTTCTGATTGTGGTTGCTCGAGTCTACCTGTATCTGAGGAAAAGAACAACACAGAACGCACAGGGGAAAAAATAGCAGGGGAAAGAAGTTTGTAAATAGGCCAGAACATGTTTGCACAAAGTATCAGCACAGAGCCATATGTGCGAACACATGCGCACACAAACAGAAAAACATATGACAGTCACAAGAGACCTGCCGTTAACATACAGCACTGTTGTTTCCATATGCAAAGGCCAGATTCTTAGATCAAAGTTTTTAAGCGGGATCCGCTTTAATTCACTGTGTAGATTTGTTTAGAAATGTGTTTTATCCTCTGGTGAAACTACAGGCATCTAGGGACGTGTGTGTCGTACGTGACAGACAGAGTAGCAGAAGGTAACCTTTACAAATAACACACAAACAGCTAGACAGTGTATCAGAGTAAAGGTGGCTCCTCTAATCCTCTCTCCTCCTGTTGTCTGGTTTCTTTTGTCTACTGTATCACTACATTACATCCCAGGCAGAGTGACACACTGAACTCGACCATTTCTTTGGCTACTGTTCTGATGTTCTGTTTGCTTCAGGGCTTTACCCGCCTCACTCCTTCCACTCAAGACAGCAGCAAAGAAAGAACCACTACAGTAATGACTGTGTGTTAGCACTGTGATAAGTGTGTTGACACTTTGCTTTAGGTAATTCAATCTATATCTTTATACAAATGGCACTGCATACACAGTAAATTGCTTATAATAATATATCTACAGTGGGTATTAAGATGATTTTCATAATCAACCTATCTCAGGACAAAACCACCTGTGTTGTATCATTATGTTGTATCAGTAGCAGAACATTTATATTTTCCATATCTGCTAAAACAAATAATACAGCAAAAACACAAATTGCCATAAACAACTGGAGTGCTGTGTGTTCAGATTCTGTGTACGCATGCAATAATTGAAAAAGTCTAATTATTTATCCCACCACTACTCACTGGATTTTTTTCTGGTCACATCTCTGTGCAATTTTTCAATTCAATTCAATTCAATTTTATTTATATAGCGCCAAATCACAACAAAAGTCACCTCAAGGCGCTTCATAGATACAGAGAAAAACCCAACAATCATATGACCCCCTATGAGCAAGCACTTTGGCGACAGTGGGAAGGAAAAACTCCCTTTTAACAGGAAGAAACCTCCGGCAGAACCAGGCTCAGGGAGGGGCGGGGCCATCTGCTGCGACCGGTTGGGGTGAGAGAAGGAAGACAGGATAAAGACATGCTGTGGAAGAGAGACAGAGGTTAATAACAGATATGATTCAATGCAGAGAGGTCTGTTAATACATAGTGAGTGAGAAAGGTGGCTGGAAAGGAAAAACTCAATGCATCATGGGAATCCCCCAGCAGCCTACGTCTATTGCAGCACAACTAAGGGAGGATTCAGGGTCACCTGGTCCAGCCCTAACTATATGCTTTAGCAGAAAGGAAAGTTTTAAGCTTAATCTTAAAAGTAGAGATAGTGTCTGTCTCCCGAATCCAAACTGGAAGCTGGTTCCACAGAAGAGGGGCCTGAAAACTGAAGGCTCTGCCTCCCATTCTACTTTTAAATACTCTAGGAACAACAAGTAAGCCTGCAGAGCGAGAGCGAAGTGCTCTAATAAGGTGATATGGTACTACAAGGTCCTTAAGATAAGATGGGGCCTGATTATTTAAGACCTTGTATGTGAGGAGCAGGATTTTGAATTCAATTCTGGATTTAACAGGAAGCCAATGAAGGGAAGCCAAAACAGGAGAAATATGCTCTCTCTTTCTAGTCCCTGTCAGGACTCTTGCTGCAGCATTTTGGATTAGCTGAAGGCTTTTCAGCGAGTTTTTTGGACATCCTGATAATAAGGAATTACAGTAGTCCAGCCTGGAAGTAATAAATGCATGAACTAGTTTTGAACTAGACTGAAACTCTTCAAATAAACCATTCCTCTGCAGATGATCAGTTAGCTGTTCGACAACTACTCTTTCAAGGATTTTTGATATGAAAGGAAGGTTGGAGATTGGCCTATAATTAGCTAAGACTGCTGGGTCTAGAGATGGCTTTTTGAGTAAAGGTTTAACTACAGCCAGCTTGAAGGCCTGTGGTACATAGCCGATTATTAGAGATGAGTTGACAATATTTAAGATTGAAGCATTAATTAATGGCAGGACTTCTTTGAGCAGTTTTGTAGGAATGGGGTCTAAAAGACACGTTGATGGTTTGGAGGAAGTAATTATTGAAGTTAACTCAGAAAGATCAATTGGAGAAAAAGAGTCTAACTTAACATCAATGGTACTAAGAGTAGCTGTAGATAATATTACATCTGTGGGATGATTATTGGTAATTTTTTCTCTAATGATAAAAATTTTATTTGTGAAGCAGTTCATGAAGTCATTACTAGTTAACGTTAAAGGGATTATTGGCTCAAAAGAGCTCTGACTTTTTGTCAGCCTGGCTACAGTGCTGAAGAGAAACCTGGGGTTAGGGCTGGGCCATATTATACCGTTCACGGTAATACCGGTATAATGTTAGGCAACGATAGGAAAATGACATATCGCGATAGAATGGGAGTAAAACGCGCATGCGCAGTGCCTTTGTTTTCATACGCACATGGCCGATTGTTGAGTGAAACAGATGAACCAGAATTGGTTTGTAAAAATGATGCAACTTCCGTGATGTGGAACTGGTTTGGTGTTTGTCCGTCAGATACACAACAAAGCACATTTTTTTGCAGAACATGCAAGCGGCCGTTGTTATTGTCGTATTTGTCGGACTAAGATGCTCTTAAATCTGGGAGTAATCTGGGTCCTAAACTCCGTATGCTTCAGGTCAAACGAACACTGCAGCATCACTTAGAGTTAAAAACTGTCTAAATTCTTTCATCTTTAATAAAACGATCAGCATTGCTGCTTTACCAGGTGTAACTATAAAGTTTAACTTCCAGGCATCCATGAAAACAAAAGTTATTACATTTAACGGAGTTAGAAGTTAGCAGGAAGCTAGCGGAAGTTAGCTCGCTAGTTTCGCTAGTTACCTAAGCATGATATTGCATGTTCTGACTGAGAGATTTCTGAAAAAAATCAAACGTACAGCTCTGCTATCACTTCCAACATAAATGAAGACAGGAAACTAAACAGCAGTGACGTTTGTAGGGTTACTGAAGTTGGGCTAGCTGGTATATAATGATGTGCTACGTGATCGCTAGCGACACAGCTATGTTAGCATAACATAAACAGTGAAGCTGGAGGACGAACACTAACACTTTTCCACTTATAAAAGTTAACGTGAAGGTTCTTCATGGTTAGAGACAAATGCAATCGCATGGCAGAATGCTGTAAACGGACCAAACTTCAGTCAGGAGAACAACTGAGATAATCCATCCACAATACGAGGTTAGTCATTAATATACTGCAGCAACATGGGAATAGAGCAGCTGCCAGAGAATTCAACATTAATGAATCAATGGTACAGAAGTGGAGGAAGCAAGAAGAATGAGTTTAATAAAGTTTGATTTATCTGACTGCTTTGTTTCGCTTAATGTGCCTTATAATCCTGTGCACCTTATGGTCCGAAAAATGCGTACTGCACACTGCAGTTTAATGTTGCAAAGCACCTCTTTTTAACTTCAGTGGATATTATACATGGTTATGCTCAGGATATGTCAGCCCATTTCTACTGGAAATGCCTTTTGGTTAAACTTTCAGCAAGGAATTTGCATTTGCACTGAAGAAGTCAGGTACTTCTGATTTGAGACCTTAGTTTTCACAGGACCTACAGTATTCAGAGTCGTACGTAGTGAGGAGGTAAAATTATTAACAAGATAATCGACCTCTGTTTGAGTAGCGTTCAGATAGCTGCTCTGCTCTATGTTGGTACAGGGCATTGAAGATGATAACAGTGGGCGGATTATATTCTTAAACTTAGTTACAGCGCTTTCAGAAAGACATCTACTTTGATAAAGTCTACTCTCCACCGCTGTGTAATCAATTATTGTAAATGTAAATGTTATCAGGAAATGATCAGACAGGAGAGGGTTTTCAGGAAACACTGTTAAATGTTCAGTTTCTATGCCATATGTTAAAACAAGATCTAGAGTGTGATTAAAGTGGTGGGTGGGTTCTTTTACATTTTGAGAGAAGCCAATTGAGTCTAATAACAGATTAAATGCCATGTTGAGGCTGTCATTTTTAGCATCTACATGGATGTTAAAATCACCCACCATAATTATTTTATCTGAGCTGAGAACTAAATCAGATAAAAAGTCTGAGAAATCAGAGAGAAACTCTGTGTAAGGCCTAGGTGGACAATAGATGATAACAAGTAAGACTGGTTTCTGAGTTTTACAGCTGGGGTGGACAAGGCTAAGCATCAGGTTTTCAAATGAATTAAAAGTCTGTCTTGGTCTTTCGTTAATTAATAGGCTGGTGTGAAAAATTGCTGCCACACCGCCCCCTCAGCCTTTTTCCATTTAAAAGCGCAAGTATACACTGAGGAAGTTATACACCCTTAATATCTGCACACCCTCTACAGACAAAATAACAGTCGGTATAATACGAGGGCCAGCTCAATTTCAACTTTATTTTATATTTCCATTTGACCCTTATATTGGGATATTTATATATTAGAGATATTTGTATTATTAGACCTATTTTGTAATATATTGTACAATTTTATATTGATGCTTTAACTTGTTTGTTACTGGTCTTCTGGTCCAGGAGCAACTGTAAACACATAATTTCCTCTAAGATTAATAAAGTATTCTGATTCTGATCACTCCAACAACCCAATAGTGTTGCTGGAAAAATACTAAAGCACTTTCTGTACAATACTGGGAGAAGTAGTGTAAAGAATATCTGAAAGTCCATCCAGAGTATTGGATAAATAGGTCAAACACTTTCACCCAGGAGTTGGAGTTTGTGTCCTGTGTGGACCAAAAGAAGCTTTTTAGTTTTTATTTGTATTTTCTTATTAATTTTAAGCTTTTGGTCAAAATTACCATTAGGGACTACAAAGCCAGCGACACTTCGCCAATCAACGCCGACTCTGCATTCACCAATGAGCTGAACCAGTTCTACGCCCGTTTCGAGGTTAGCCAGGCGGCTAATGCTAACTACCGCCTGACTACCGAGGACAGTGACATCATCAGCGAGAGACCGGTGATCAGCATCATGGAGCATGACGTCCGAGCGGCATTGAGGAGAGTGAACACAAGGAAAGCGGCTGGGCCAGATGGCATCACCGGCCGTCTGCTGCGCTGCTGTGCTGACCAGCTAGCAGGTGTGTTCACTTCCATCTTCAACGAGTCCCTGGCGAAGTCTGTGGTCCCCACATGCTTCAAAAGATCCACCGTCATCCCTGTGCCCAAGAACAGCAAACCCTCATCCCTGAACGATTACTGGCCAGTTGCACTGACCTCAGTAGTAATGAAGGTGTTCGAGAGGCTGCTGAAGAACATCACCTCCTCCTCTATCCCAGACATCAGAGATCTGCTCCAGCTCGCCTACCAACCCAACAGATCCACAGAGGACGCCATCGGCCACATCCTGCACACCACCCTCAGCCACGTGGACAAGAAACAGGGTAACTATGTGAGATTGCTGTTTGTTGATTACAGTTCAGCAGTTCGGCTCCAACACCATTGTGAAGTTTGCTGACGACACAGTGGTGTTGGGCGGCTTCTCCAACAACGATCTGGTGAATCTGGCATCATGGTGCCAAGACAACCATCTCCAGCTGAACATTGGCAAGACCAAGGAGCTGGTGGTGGACTTCAGAAGGAGTCAGCACAGAGACTACAAGCCCATTATCATCAATGGAGCTCCAGTGGAGAGGGTGCAGTCCTTCGAGTATCTCGGTGTCCACATCTCCTCAGACCTGACATGGTCTGCCCACATTCAGGTCCAGACCAAAAAGGCTAGGCAGCACCTGTACCAGCTACGACAACTGAGGAAGTTCAGGGTCTCTCCAGAGATCCTCAGGATTTTCTATATGTGGAGAGCATCCTCACACAGAACATCACATCCTGTTTTGGGAACAGCTGTGTTAAGGACCCCCCCTTCACACACACACACACACACACACACACACACACACACACACACACACACACACACACACACACACACACACACCCACCCACCCTCTCACATCATCCATAAGTGACTGAGACAGGACTCTCTTCTAGACACTCTAAACCCACCGGCTCAAATTCCTTTAATTTAAAATTCATATTGTGTATTTTGTAAAATAGTCAGATTGTCTATTGTTATTTAATTCACTTAATGTACAGAATTCACCTGCTTGCTGCATACATGCTACTGCTGCACATTCACCTAATGTATATATTATATATAATGTCGTGGAGCGTGGAGCGTGTCAGGTTACATTTCACTGTGTGTTATACTTGCATAACTATGCATGTGACGAATAAAGAACCTTGAACCTTGAATTTGGAAAGGTTTAGAAAGGATCATTGTTTGGGTTGAACAGAAAAGATCATTTTGCAACATTATTCACAACCACTCCAGAAAGTATATCTTGTTGTTAAGATACCAAGCTCTGACATGTTAACAACAACTGCCTCTGGTGCTGTTGGTCAACAGGGTGCCAGGGAAACTGTGCTAGTGCTGGCAAAGGAAGAGAAAGGGGGGTGAAGGTGTGTTTGAGGACAGTGAGAGAGAGAAGAAAAGGTGGAGGTGTGGTGGTGAGAGGAGGGGCTTTAAATGTGGGGACTCTGAGTTGTAAAGAGAGAGAGCTGACTGATATGATGGAGCCAAGGATGGTTGATATGTTGTGTGTGCCAGGTGGAAGAGAAGTAAGTCCACAAGCATCAGAGGTGGATTCCAGCCCATAAAGTTGGTCAAGATAGGGCTGCGCAATATGACCAAAATCTCATATCCCGATGAGGCATTTCTCATCCCGATAGCTATATATATCACAAAATAGTGCATTTTCTGTAAATTCTTTGAATCTCGGGCAACTTGACTTATGTGAAGTGTTTTCAGCTGGGCGTTGTGTACCTGGAGTCGAGTGTTTTGACCGATGCAGGAAACTATATATTTTCATATACAAGTTGTAACGGCTGCCATTTTCTTTGTAGTATTTGGTGTGGGGAAACGCCTGTACTAATGTTTGAGTCTAAGGTTTATTTTGAGCTCTTGACAGCTTCTCATCCGTAAACTCTCTCCATAGTCTTTCACGTGATTCTTGTGTAGGTGGTTGAAGAGGTTTGCCGTGTTTGAGTCTTGTGCCATAATTTGCATAGTACAGTTTTCTGGTCCGCGTCAGACTTTTCATAACTAAACCATGTCCATGCTACAGAGGTAGCCCCTTGTTTAGGAATAAGGGCCTCAGTTTGTTTTGACTGGTCCTTCTGTTTGGAGCTACCTGGTTCTGCCTCATCTTCACTGGCCATGCTGGTATCCTCTGTGCCTGCATCCACATGGTGACCATCCAAACGATGAAACAATGTTGCTGTAAATTGGGTATTTTGTGACACCATGAAACAAACGATAGCGCATAATATGAAACAATAGATTTTGTAATTTCATCTTCTGATATATTTTGTCATATCGCACAGCCTTAGGTCAATATGACCTGATGAAGTAGAAAGAAAGCTGATTTAAGTGACTTTAAATGTGACATGTTTTTTTATGCCAGACAGTCTGGTCTGTACAATTCAGAAACTGCTGCTCTGCTGGAATTTTCCCACACAATCATGGATTTTTTTCAGCAATGGTCTGAAAAAGAGAAAATATCCAGCGAGCGCAGCAGTGAGAATGCCTTGTTGATGCCAGACAATGGCCAGACTGCTTTAAGCTGATAGCTTCGACAATAGAAGTCTTGATCTCTGATCAGTCTTATTTAGATAGCAGGGTTAAAATATGGCAGACATGGGGTCCCTTCAGGGCTGGACTGGGACAAAAAATCGGCCCGGGCATTTTGACTGGTGACCGGCCCACCATGGTATTATAGGAAAAACCATAAATCCTTTGAATGAAAACAAACGCTGTTGTGACAGTGATGTACACTATCTTGTTGGTATATATGTATCAGTCTGATAAACTTAAACCTACACCATCCTCCCTATTCTGGTATTCTAAACAGTACCCGAAAGTAGACTGCTTGGTCGAGTTAACCTCCTGAACCATCTACAACACATGGTGAAAACCTGAAATTAAGACAGAGAAGACTAGAGGTGAGACATGATCATTACTGATTACCGATGACAGATTTAGATATATTTTCATAAACCATTCATTTGCCACATTAATAAACACCATGGCAGGGCAAAATATTTTTTCTAACATGGCAACCTTTAATAAGTAAAAGGAGACAGGAAGATAGGTGAGAAAGAATAAAACTTAATTGACTTTTTGATGGCATTTTACACACAGTACTGGTACAGTATCTAGAAAATGTGGGAAAATACTGGCATCATATACAGTACTTAGCTACTTCTGAAGAAATTAAAATGGGACCCTAAAAAAATTACTATGTACAATAATGGATTTCTATACATTTGACATCAGATGAAAACGTTTATTGTAAGATTCAGATAATTATTTGTTAAAAGTGAGAAATTTTAAATGAGAATAAGAAAGTATTTCTTTGTGCCCCCCTCTCCCTGTTAATGCCCTACCTGCCCCCCTGGCAAAACTTTGCTAGACCCACCCCTGCACAGTTGCCAGCTGTCAGCTGACAGGAAAAGGATCCTGGTGTTATTTCTCAGAAACAGTTCATAACTTCTCTTCAACTGATTCATGTCACCTAAAAGATAAACCTGTTTCTCCATCACCTGTTCAGCTCTGATGATTGAGTAAGGACATCTCCTGGTTTCATCTTCATGTTTCCCTCTCACCAGATATCCAAACCAATATCATGACCAGCAGCTTTTACAGCTGTGGCTCCAGCAAACATCAGCTGATGCTAGAAATTAATATTAAATAAATTCTAGCTGATCAAGCTTAAACGTGCTGCTGTTGTTTAGCGCAACATCCGCCGGTTTCCCCGTTCTGGCGCAAAGTGGACGATAAACAAACAAGAGAGAAAAGCCGATCATTGATCAGTTTCATGATTGAAGTAGAAACAGGAGAGGGAGGGGAGAGAATGAGAGAAGAGGCAGCTGTGCAGCAAAGACACAGAATAACTTCAGCTTTGTGTCTTTTTCATTGTAGCTGAAGTTCGGGACAAACTGTTCCTTTTCACCTCAATACCAAACGCACAATATTTTCTCTGAATACGAGACGATTCCGTTTTTTACAGGACGGTTGGAAACTCTAATAACTAACCTTATAAATAAAATAAGATAAAACAAGTTCAACATCAATAATATCATAGCACCCGCCCAGCAGTATATAAACTCCGTCATGCTAGCTAGTACGCAGTACGAGTTATTGTAACTGACTGTAAAAAGTCAGCATAACGAAAACGAACTCCACCTAAACTTCGTTTATATCTGACCCAGATAGACTGCAAGTCATAACTTCTTACCTGAAGTTCAGTTCACCGCCTCAGGTCTCTGCTCCTCTTGCCTTTCCGTCATCCACCTGCCAGCGTGTTGCACCTGCTGGCCTCCACCACTTGCTAATGTTACTGAATCTGTGGAAGCTCCGCAATCTGGTTGTTCAGTCTGACGTCACTAGCCGTGTCTGGGCCTAAACTCCGCTGCAGGTCCATATATCAAACGATCACTATGGCAATACTGAGAGTTGAAAAACTGTCTAAAGTCTTTCATCTTTAATAAAATGATCAGCGTTCTGCTCTACCAGGTGTAACAATTGAGTTTAACATCCAGGCATCCATGAAAACGGAATTTATGACATTTAACGGAGTTAGAAGTTAGCAGGAAGTTAGCTCGCTAGCTTCTATCTAAATACAATATAGCATGTCCTGACTGCGGGGTTTTGGAAACAAATTAAAACGTACAGCTCTGTTATCACTTCCAACATAAATGAAGACAGAAAACTAAACAGCAGTGACGTTTGTAGGGTTACTGAAGTTTGGCTAGCTGGTATATAATGATGTGCTATGTGACCGCTAGCGACACAGCTATGTTAGCATAATACTTTTTTTCCACTTGATAAAAGTTAACGTGAGTGTTCTCGGTGGTCAGAAACAAATGTAATCGCATGGCAGGATGCTGTAAAAGGACCAAACCTCAGCCAGGAGAACACCTGAGATAATCCATCCACAATACGAGGTTAGTCATTCATATACTGCTGCATGGGCTGGGCTGTAGTTACATCCTAAGATTTTAAAAACTGAGCTTAAATAAATGATTAGCGGTAATAAAAGCCGAGGGAGGTCAACAGTGATCACTGACTGTTTTAGGAGCTTTTTGAAATTAAATAGAAGAAAATACATAACAAATTCAAATCAAATTCAATTTTTATTTGTCACACACACACAACCATACACATTATGACATGGGGGTGAAATGCTTGTAGCTGTACAATGCCCGACCATTAAATGACAGAAGAAAAGTTTTACAATATTTACAATTTACTACAAAAATTTACAAATTAACTTAGGAATTTACAGTAAAGAATGTGCAAATAGCAGAAGAGATTATAAAGATAAGGATTATAAATTATAGGAATTATAGGATTATAGGAAATGTGTGGTGGTGCGTGTGGTGACGTGTGTGAGAGTCCAGTCTTATAGTGACGTGTTTGGGAGAGTCCAGTCCTACACCTGGTTCAGGCCCCGAATAGACATTAAACATGTTAACAACACAAAAGCCATATTAAACGCAGACTACTTTAGGCCCGGAAGTAGGATTCGTCACGTCATCACTTAACGATAGCCGCCACCAAACAACTGAGTTATTTTTACACATCTCCCAGCATCTGGCCAATCCACCACCTTTCAGTGTTTATACGGTTACGGAGAAAAAAAAACAAAAAACAAAAAAAACATCGGCCCATAAAAACAAAAAATCAGCAGCCAGTCCAGCTATGGGTCCCTTAGTACCATCATCTCAGACTGGTTTCTTGAACATGACAAAGATTTTACTGAACCCCACAGTCACCAGATCTCAATCCAACAGAACAACTTTGAGATGTGGTGTAACAGGAGATTCTCATAATGTGCAGAAACAGTGTGATGCTATCATGCCAATATGAACCAAACGTTTCCAGAACTTTGTTGAATCTATCCCACGAAGAATTAAAGGCAGTTCTGAAAATGGGGTCCAAGCTGATACCTGATAGGTGTATTTTTTTTTTTAAAAAGTCTGTGGTGAGTATATTTAAAGCTGATTAACAAACAAAAACTGCCAAATTCACAAGGTGTTACCGCATGCAAACCTTTATAGCTTAGCATCTTTTATTGCACATCTGCAAAACAATGTCATATTTTATATATATCTCCAATCTCCAATTAGAAAACGTGTCAAATTTATTGTGCAACAGAATCAAGTGATATTTCAACACCAAAGCATACTCGGATGTACACAATGCAATCTGGGCATTTGCTCTTAAAGCTCACTCTACCTTGGCATCTAAATGCTGCGAGAGGTGGGGGGGGGAGGGGGAGTTGGGTGCGGTGGGAGGGGTGGGTGCAAGCAGGCACCAGGAATATGAATTCATAATGTACTTGACACAGTTTTGTTGAACAACACATTATTTAGTGATAATTTTCTGCATGTTAATAATCTGATCTGAAGTCAGGCTGTAGCCTATACGCTGTGTTCCCACTGAATATGTATTTCTGACCACACTGAGGGTAAACATGTTATTTAATCATCGCCGTGTTGTCTGTCATTATTGCTTAAGTAGGGTGAACAAACCCCAGGTGTTGTACACATAGTACGAGAGACTTTTCTGTAGGGAGGCTGGCTGAACATGCTCAGGATTTAAACGATACGTGCCGTCCGTGCAGTCTGCCAACTTAAGGTGAACTGTGATCTGTGTCAAAACGTGGAGCTGGAAGATAGCTTTATTTCTGCTGTGTTATAACAGACATATTAAGGTTTTGCATAACATGCAATTTACTCGTAATAGCATTCTATCTATCTATCTATCTATCTATCTATCTATCTATCTATCTATCTATCTATCTATCTATCTATCTATCTATCTATCTATCTATCTATCTATCTATCTATCTATCTATCTTAGAATTAGTAAAATATGCCTTTATTTTAAATAAGTGTAAATTTTCACACCCATACAGTCATACTTGAATGATTCAGTATGTAATTATACCCTTGGGTGAATTAATTAATATCTTGCCAAGTTGGTTGTGTAACTCTTCAACTTTGCATTTATTCAAATGCTTGCAGTGCAGAGATATGATTTCTGTTAAATGAACTATTTCAGGAACTGGTCAACTTTGATTACCAGGTGAAAGTTAAATCTAATTAGCTGCCTCTAAATGTTTAACTACACACGGTAACTGTGAATAAAAGTATCAATCGTCTTTGAAAAGCATGAATCCCGATAAAGTTAGCAAATTAATTTTCGCATTTTTTTTCTCTCTCTTGCATTTACTCCATAAACTCTCTTTATTATTATGAAATGTAAAAGAGTTCATTCCCAATGTTAATTCACATTTATTAACATTTGCAGTAGCCCAAGGCTAATTTCTTTCACATCCTGCCTACACTGACCATGGCTGCAGAGTTCAGATACAAAAACATGCTAGTTCCCATAACAACCCCATTTAAAATTCAATGGTATGTATGCCTGTGTCTGACCTTCATAGGCTTATCATCCAACTGTGAGGTTATTCAGTCTGCGAGCCAGATACGACAGCATGTACTCCTCATCTTGAAATCTGCATCGGCCAAAGTAAAGAACGGATTTTTCATCCAATCATATTAGTTATAAGAAACTTACTATGGCAAGTAGACATGTCTAATGAACTGTGAGCTACTAGACAGTGCCTGACCGGTTTCTCCCGGCCTTATAGTCTGCTACCACACAAACACTGAGCTGCATCTGACTGGTTGATTGCCTCTCAAGGACTGTCTGCTTCAAACCAAACTAACACGGGGAGCTGTTTGCAAACTTTTTCATGTAATCCAGTAAAATGTGCTTCTTAAAAAACATCTAAAACAAGAGTCATGCAGCTGCTGAATATGTTTTCCTATTTGGAAAATCTTTTGATGATCAGAGGTACGGGTTAAGGGAAACACTCTGTATACAGTCACCTACCCCTCAACTTTATGCAGATGAGAAGTGGTCAACTTTCTGCCCTGTTGCTACCACATGACATTGAACAAACAGACATAATACGCGGAAACATGACGGATGCTGTGAACACAATCATAATGACTGCACAGAGGCAAGAAATGAAGCTTAAGTGTTAAATGTTAAGTGAATAGTCACCCTTTAGTTTATAGTAATGAAAAGAAATTGCATTTCCCCTCACCTCAGCTTTATTTTTTATTGTTTTTAAGCTCACTTGAGGTCAAAAAACTGCATTGCTTTTGTTCAAACTGAGGAATCGTATTAGCAGTTAAAGGTCAGCTGTTTTCAGTGGAAACGTTCTGTTAAATCTAATTAACAGCACGAGAAAACAGGTGGAGGAAAACCTGCAACTATCTGGTAAGCAGAGCTGCAGCTAAAGAGCCACGTATCTCCCTCAGGGCTTGGTGGAGACTAAAGTAGAGCCAAAAGGAGAGTCAGTGCTTGCATTTATCAGATATTCAAAGACAACTTGTGTGAAAAAGGCTTTTGAATCCAGGATGTAAAAATGCCAACCTCGATCAAACGCTTGTCTGATGGACTTCTTGGACAGAAAGTCAACACATCATCATTTCGACCCATGAAGTCAGAGTTGTGAAAAAAAAGGTGGTAATGGAATATTTTAGTAACTGGCAGAGCGACTGCATTGTCGCTTTATCTGTGAATGGATGACCCTCAAGGAAAACTGAACTGAAACAATAAGCGGATTGGGGGAGGGTGTCGGCGATGGACTTCTTCTCTGATTAAAAACTACATCTGTAATTACCACACGATGGGGACAGGGTCTTCTGTTGAGTTGACGAGTGTTTTGTTTCAGAGTTAACATGCTCCAATTCACCTGTCCCCATGAGGGGCAGCATCCACTTCTCTGTTTTGCAGCCGGGCCTTTCAGCTACTGGAGTTGTCTGCTATGTGTCTAAACTGGAGTGGAAGCCTGCTCCTAATCATGGCAATCACTCATCTGAGAGAAACCTACACACACACACACACACACACACACACACACACACCCTCCCCCCAATCACTTCAAAACACAGCTATTTTTAAACTCCCATATATGTACAGTGTTTTCAGGCTATTGCGATTATCATTGATTTGTCTAAAATGACAGTGCTTGGAAGCTCAGAGAGATTCAAGGGGGCTCCCTTCAATTTCTACCAATGAGGGAGCAAATTATTACTGATTTCATATCAGCCGTGTTCTGCTGTCAGTCTGCAAATTCTTAGGACTTTGTGGCTGTGGAAGGAAAATCTGTGGTGCAAAGCTAAATTAGATTTGCCCATGATGTGTTTGACTGGCACCCATTATGCGCAATGGACAAGTGGGAGCTGCATGAATGGGTGTGGGAAACATTGCTTATATCTCAATTCTGCTACGCTTTTTCCCCCTGTTTTTGTGAAGCAGATCCCCATTCATGGGTGATTAACAGGCAGATCAGGGAGGCGGGCAGTGTTGCTTGGTTGGCTTTGACTAATCTAACTGCTGCTGCCTGGCTTGAGAAATGGCTACAGGCTGGTATGGAGTATCCAGAAAAGCAAAGAAGAGAAACGCTGGAACTTTATTCTACTGTATAAAGTGCCACCCTCACAGTGGAAACCCCTACACGCTGCCTGTTATGCAGTCAAATGAAAAAAAAAAATCCTACAAAGTGTGACTGACAACTCCACAGATTAAACTGATTATTGGATGTTGCTGGAGTAAAACCAAAGTCAACACCATGAGATGTGGGTCGTGAAATGTAAACAGCAGCTTAATCCAGATGACAGAGTCACAAATCACGAACCTGAGAACATTTATTTGATTATTTTTTACTTTGGAGTGAAGGCACCTATGGACGTTAACCATGCACTGTAATCATCATGCCAGCGAGACAGCGTGAACACGCAGTGACCAGATGGACTCGGATGTGTCACCATCAGGGATGAGTGGATGTCTTGCACTTCATTTTAAAAGAAAGGTGTCCGAATGTCCACACTCAGATAGGAAACATTGTTTGTGGCTTTTATTATTATATTCTTCTTTAAGAAGACAGATGATGTGGAAAGAAAGCTACGGGTCTAACACGCAAAAGCAGAAAGTGTGCATTTGGATTCATTAGAGATTAAAGCGTTTTTTGTTTTTACTAATATAGTTTGACATGGACGGAATTAAGTGACAGCTTGACCACTCTGTAATTTGTTTCTGAACAGCATCTCCATCTAGTGGGGGGCAGCCGTCACGCTCTCGCCGACTTGATTTCACTCTTCTCTCAGCACTCGCGAGGGTCTCATGAGCTCCACGTTCACCGTGCGCGAGGAGGGGGGTCGTGCGGGGAAAGCACCTGAAATACTTTCCTGTGATCTAAAATTGCTGTGCGTGACCGTGACGGGATCTCCGAAGTGTCAGTTGGCAGAAATGACTAATATTGAAAAGTCACAAATGAGAAAGAGAGAGAGAAAATATAACGTAACAAACTTGCAAGACTTCAACAGACAAAAAAAGAAGAAGAAAAAATGAAATCACGAAAGCCTTACTGTCGCCATCACACGAGTTTCTTTCACACAGCTCGGTGCCCTATTTCCAGACGGCTCCGTCTACCTGCGCTCCGAGCCCCTCCCTCCCCCTCTACCACTCTCTCTCTCTCTCTCTCTCTCTCTCCCCCCCACCTCCACCACCTCCCTCCTCCTCGGAGTTTGTGTTGCACTCGTTGCAGTAGGAGGGTCCATGTGCACAGAATGACGTCGCTCTGACTGCAAGTCCGACTCGACTCCTTCGTTTGTTTTTAATTACTCTTCTTCTTCTGTTTTTTTTTCTTTTCTTTTCCAGAATCGTCAATCTTGGGAAAAAAATTTTTCTTACGGCCATAATGTGAGTGTGATTATCCGTCGCTGCCGTCCGACCCATCGCTGTCGTTTCGTCCTGTCAGGAGCAGCGGCTCGCTGTTGAGGATTACTAGTGATAATACGCAGTAGACTTCTCCGGTGTGTCTATCTGTCAAACTGGCAACAATGTATTGGAAAGAGTAGAGGGGTGAGGAGGTGGGGGGCGGAGAGCACGTTGGTTGATATTTATTGACTTTGCTTCTTTTTTTTGCGTTTTTCTTTTTCTGTCCTCTGGATTATCGCTGCCCAGCAACACAGCCACCTGACAACTCTGAATGTCGTAATTAAGGTAAGGACGGACGGAGCCCTGTGTTTTAACTGTACAGTTTTAATTCGAGGTGATAATGAAAGCAAGTCCCCCTCGCAGTTGGTGTCGGGAGAACTGGATACTTACGGACACTGGCCTTGGTGCTGTGGAGGAGAAAAATAATAACTTTTAACCGGGACCGTTAGCCTCTCCCCTCCGTGTCTGCTCTTTAATAAAAGTGGCCAAGAAGTTTATGCACTTTAGGAAATCGCCACCGTGATTTAGAGCAGCGTTCGTGGATTTAACGTACATGCACTCACCTGTCTGCGGAGAGTGATATATAGGGCTGTCAAATTCTGTCTAAAAAGTGGCTTAAATAATTCATACTTTGATCGTAGTGGACGTAATCATTCAAAAGCAATACATGCGAGTTTTAAAGCAAAAAGGAGTAAAAAACGGAAACAATATAGCAGACGGACGGGCTTTTGGCTTCTTTTTTCATCTACTTTTTGTATTCTGCGCACACGCAAAATGCAGACTTGTGCATGTCCTGCAAAGGCAGAGCGATCGCGGCAGGACAACAAGGAGGGGAATTATGAGTCTGACAGCTGTTCGGGTTTTTCCCCCTTTTTTTCTTGTTTTACTTTCAAATTCTCTGCACATGTGCACAGGACAGCCTGTTTTTTTTGCAGACAGCAACACTTTAACGCCGATATCTCGGCCGCTCGCTGCGAGCCCTTCGCGGACTTGCACCGTTGCATGCAAAATAAATAGCTTGAACATTAACTCCAAACCAGCCAGAAATCAATGCAATTTGTTGTGTTTTATCGTCCGATTGTTCCCAGTGATGTTGAATCGTTTTTAGCACACAGGGAAGCCGCTCCGGCTGCCTAAAACAACAGTTCAAGTTGTGTCGCAGCAATGTTGTGGCTGCATGAGCGATAACTATTGAGTGACAGCTTTCGGGCCAATCCATGAATGGGGCCTGATGAAGCTGCTGGATTTCTGGCCGAGCTGGCCAATAGAGACGCAGTAGAGGTGGGAATAAAAAGAAAAAAAGCCCAGGCGACGTCACATACAGATAAATTAACCCTTGTGGTCTGGGTTTCTTTAAGTTATCGCTGCATTCCCTGTAGTGCGCCGATAAGGGGTTTGAATCATGTGTGAGAGGGAAATACTGTACAGATTTATTTTGGACTTTATTAGATTTAACTTGTTTAAAAAAATATGAGACACTTTAATCTTAAAAAATGTTGCCCGTGTAAATAAAACAATCAAACAGGGGCTTCACACTCAGAAATCTTTCAGTTCCTCCACATTGTTTTTTTTTCTGCCTTGTTAGGTTTCACTTAAGTGCAACTTTTTATAAGCTATAAACAGGAGACTGATTAGATTTTAAAGGAAAATAAAATTGCATAATCCTTTAATATGTAACGTAATCTTACATAGTCTCTTTATCAGAAAGTAATACTCTTAAAAACCTTTGCCAACTATTGTAGCTCGACTGACCCTGTTTTTGTTTGTTTTTTGTCTGTTTGCCATGTTTACTAGGTAACTCAATGAGCCAGCAATGGAGACCAAAAGATACCAAAGTTTCTTTGATGGAAAGGACACAGAGAACAGATGGCCTCAGGTCCCTGGCACTATGGAATACTGTTGCAGTACAGAGGATTCAAGTCTGACTGGCAGTGATATCCTGATGGACATAGTTAATGTCAACTGCCCTGCTGGAAGCCCGGCCACCGACTGCAAAGACAACAATACAAAAAAGCAGGAGCAGCCAATGCTGCAGCTCAGCCAGAACCAGCCATTTGTTCTCCCACACTTCAACAACTCACTCCTTGGTCATAAGCAGGAAATGGACTCCAAAGAGCTTTCCAAGACTGTGGCTGAGTCTATGGGCCTGTATATGAATGCTGCCAGGGAGGCAGATTTTGCTTTTAACCAGCAGGGAGCCAATACCAGCCCAGGAAAGCTGTATCCAGCATGTGGACGGCCTTTAGAGGAGAACCAATGTGGTCCCACAAAGAGCCCCAAATTGAAGCCATTTGGTTTCCAGCAGCCTAGCGCGACTCCCAGAGAATGCACCGCGGGGACCCCGGTTAGCTCAGCATCTATGCTGGCCTCTTCTCTGTCCTGCAGTCCCCAAACCTCCAGTGCCATTTCCAGCCCCGGAGGCAGCAACAATATGGTGTCGTCTACCACCAGTCCTCCTACGTGCTTTGCGCCTCTGTGCTCGTCTGTCAGTAGCCCTGTCAGCCAGACTTCGTGTGCTGCAACTCTAGCCAACATCAAGCGCAGGAATTCAGTCACATGTAGCCCTGTGGAGTCCAGCACCGTGGGCTCACCGCCACTCACCAGCCCGCTCAATGTCATGAGGTCTCCCATGTCCAGTCCTCAGAGCATGAGTAGTGTGAGATCCCCTCCATCCTGCAGCACTACATGTAACATTAGGTCCTCTGTCTCAAGCCCAACAGCTGGCAGCTGCTCTAGCAAAACCACCAACAACTGCAACACAGCAATGCCCTCCATCTCCAGTCCGGCCACAGCAGGCAACATGACTGCCAGCAGCCCACAGAACCCCTCCTCTGGTGGGTTTCCTGTGTCCAGTCCTGCTGACGGACTGGGTCTGGTGCAGAATGACACGAGCAGCCCGGAAGCAGGGCTGACCAGAGAAACGGACTTCAAGAATTTCGAGTTCCCTAAAGTAGAGATGGTAGATGGGGAGGTGTTCAATGTCGGCTTAGATCAGATGGGGATGGTTAAGTACATAAAGAACGAGCCTGGGACTGACTTCAGGAGCATGTGTTTAGGCAGCTCCAAATGTAACGCGAGCAACACGCCCTTTATCACGCAGATTAAGAGTGAGCCAAACAAAAGTGAGGGATGTATGAATCAACAGCCCTACGGTGAGCAGTCACCATCGATTGGCCTCTTCTCTGCGTCTGAGACCACTTATCTGTCCCTGAGGAATAACATTGATGAATACAGTCTTTCCGGTATCTTAGGACCCCCTGTCTCCTCTGTGAATGGGAACTATGAGTCTGATGTGTTCTCCAACAATGTCCTGTCTAAAGGGGTTAAGCAGGAAGCCACAGATGGCAGCTATTACCAAGAGAATAACAGCATGTCCACATCCGCCATTGTTGGAGTTAATTCCGGTGGACACTCATTCCATTACCAGATTGGAGCGCAAGGAACAATGTCTTTCACGCGGCACGATGTGAGGGACCAGACCAACCCTTTGTTGAATCTAATTTCACCCGTAACGGCGTTAATGGAGTCGTGGAAATCTCACCCGGGCATATCCCAGGGGTCTCTCGCAGCCAGAGGTGAAGGATATCCGGGTCAGAACTGCATCTCGGACGGCATGTCGAGGTAAGGAAGAAGAAGGTGTATTTAGGCAGTCTCTGTGTGTGCCTGTTTTGTGTAAATATCAAATCATGTTTGGGGTTTTTTTTCCCTTCAGTGTACCTGTATAATAGTATGCCGCTCCAGAGTCTCCCATAGATGGAGAGCCAGTTTTTTGTTTAGTTTTTTTGTAATGGGACTCCTGTTGCACAGGGGATTTAGGGCGTTTGCTTTGAGAAGTGCAAAATAATAACAACAACAACAGGGCTTGGGAAAGGCAGCGGAATGCTGGCTGGGGGAACAGGAATTAAAGGATAGGGTCCAGGTCATTGTTGTAGCAGCATGTGACCACAACATTATCGTCTCTCTTCTTACAGGCCTGTGTTCTACTGTAAAACAGAGGCAAAGTTTGCTTCTTATCAGGGGCCTGTGTGTACGTACAATAACAAAATTTATTGGTCTGTTATCAGAAGTTCTAGCTGAGACCTTGTGTAATGCAAATATCTGCTTTTATGGGCCCTAGGCCTTTGGCAGCATTATAAATTATGAATGATTGATCACAGGCTTTGGTTGCCAAACTGATGAAATAAACAGTTGATTTTTGTGAGGGTGGTGGTGGAGGGGGTGGAACAAAACAAACAGGCCAAAGGGGGGAAAAAAATCTATAACAGCCGCCAATCTGACATAGTGGAACTTTGACACAGTTGTTGTGGTTCCAGTGTATTCTACTGTCCCGGCTGCATGTGAAGGAGGTGAATTATCAGCACGATTAATAATAGTGAATGTCACAACCGTAGGCCATAAAACACACGGTTGTGTTGCTGAAAATACATTGCTATATTCGCCTAACAGTGACGGATGCTGCTGTTTATTTACAGTAAGTCAAAGAATGGTTTGTGGTATATGGAGAATTTGCACGTATTATAAATGTTTTTAAATAACAGAGAGTGCCTCCTAGTGCTTTATAAAATACACTTTGCTATAATCTATTTATGCTTGGGGATGTCATAAATTCACAGGTTTTATGAGCTCGAGCAAAGACGCACTAAACAAAACCATAAATGACTTCCTGCTTACTTGGATCGCTTTTGATAAAAGTCAGACGCTTGCTGTAAAATAAGTGCAGCACTGTATCCGAGCCTCCGCTGGGATTTTGATGTACATTGCTTTGCTATGTTTGACTGATCATGCCAAGTCCAAGCTGAGCTCGGGCCGAGATCTTGCACAGAACCCCGTAATGGACATGTATTAGATCAAAAGTTTTCTTGATTGAATTAATTAAAAAAAAAACCCCTCTGCAGATCTTTTTGATTTCTCGGCCGTTTTCTATCATTTTCTTCAGCTCAGTTACTATCGTTCAGATGGGAGGGAAATTATTTTAGAAAAAGCTGGCATAATAAAGTGCTTGATCACTGGATATTCAATTAGGTCATCACTAGAAGTATGATTTACTGCAGAATATAAATGTAATCTATAAAATTGCTACTGCTTCTAAGGGGTTGATTGTTCTGTTTAGAATTTACCTTAAAAAGAGAGGTGTCAAACACAAGGTGAGCGGGCCAGAACAGGCTCGTGAAAGGGTCCGCCGGAAGTGAAAATCGTGGAGAAGGAGAGCAGCATTTTTCAGTGCGCTTTGCACCAGGAAGTATTCTGTCTGCAGCTCGTTAAGATAGGCTCATGTTATGGGAGTGATTGTCTGGACTGTTAATTTAATCTGAGACAAAGATCTGAAACATCATCGTTTTTACAGCCTGCTTACTGACAAAGACGTTACCCTTAGCCAGCCATACGCCTTCAGGGGAAGGTGGTTAAGGCAAAGAGCCGTGCCGACGCTGGTGTTTTGTTTCTAATGAATGTAATCCGACTGATGTGGAAAAACAGAAAAAAAGGTTGAAATTGCACTTAAATTTCTTAAGATTCCTTAAAATTCTGCTCATCTTCTGTTGTGTAAACGGAGGGTTCATTAAACATGAATAGTTAGTCCATGCACGCTGAAAGAAATATAACACTTAAATCAAATTAGGCTGCATGTGGTCTGTGATCTACAATGGGTTTGACACCCCTGTATTAAAAGTTTATGTACTTATAATAACCATCATTCAGTGACACAAGATAACCCGATGAATTCCTTTTAACCTTGTTCACAAAAAATGTTTTTGTCTTGGTGTAATTTTTGTCCTTTTATGTGTTAAACATAGATAGCAAGCACTCTGTGCTCTGTGCCTGCCCCTGTGTGTATCTGTGACAGTGTTTATTTCTCTTTCATCTAAAACATTTGGCCTGATTATCATATCAAAATTACACGCTTTCTCCCGTTTGACGCGCTTTTCAGCTTCATACGTACACACTTGTCTAGAAAGTAGATACTGCGTCTGCTTGTTTGTGCATGTGCTATAACAAGGCTTGCAGCTCTGAGGAGACTGATACAGCCCGGTTACCTTGGAGGCGACCCATATGGCAGGAGCCAAAGCGATGTTGACGGGATCACTGCCACCTTGGTCCTAATGAGATCCAGCTTAGCCCTAATGTCAGACAGGATGACAGTACGAGGTGGGCCACATGGCAGGCAGTCAGGCAGACAGGGAAGCAGACAGATGCAAATATACATGTGTACATACAATACATGCACGCACACACACGCACGCATACTGTATACATACACATGTGTGTATATATATATATATATATATATATATATATATATATATATATATATATATATATATATGCATTAGGCAGAAGGCAAGACTGCGTTTTTTCTTCAGAGGTTACTGCCTTCTTTCAGTTTCCTGTTGTACTACTGGTGCTGCATTGATTGACAGCTATACTTAGGCATAAACACAGGCTTAGTGTATCCTGCCTGAAATTTGAAAGAGCACTGCGGGAAAATCTGTGGTACTGTCCAGCTTTGGACTGACTGCATGGTACCCGGGCCCAATATTTCATAGGCAAAAATGTTACGTAACCATTAAAAAGCACAACTAAAACTCTTTGATCCGCTGAAGCCTTGGATGACAGAGTGTTAAATCCCTTGGCTCTTTTTTTTCTCACTTTGGTTTCCTCTGTAAATGGTTTTAATTAAAAATGGCTGCTCATCTGAGCAGTCTGGATTACTTTGTGCAAAATGTTTTAACTTAGATTCAGAACAGAGGAGGAAGGGGGAAAAAGGAGTCCTGGAATATTTGTATTTGTGTGATGTTTAATTTAAACCTAATGCTAGGATAAAGTAGAATGAAATATTACATGTTATTAGAAGCTTGAATGCTGAGATGTTCATTTAATATATGTGTTATAAATGTATCATTTCTGTATTTATTTGATTTTTTTGAGGAAAAAAAATAGTGCGCTGCAGTTTTGAAGATATATAAATATGGTAATGATCATAAAATGACCTACATTAGGGCTCTGGATTATGTTTGCTCACAGCCTAAATCTCCAAATCTCTTTTCACCCTATTTAGGGCATTTTTGTGTTGGTTTTCACAGCAATTTTTCACCACATAGAATTTCTCTAAAACTTGTCAGTGCTAACCTTATAATTTCATAATCCGACAACTCGAAGCCAACAATGCTTTTTTCAATTTAAATAAGCCCTTCCTGAAACTTGTAGCTTTCAGCCCAGCAACAGGAAAGTTGCCCAGCGCTGACAGACACTTTCATTTGTTTTAAACTCGCAGCCGGTTTCTATAGATTAAACGAGAGCACGTCGTGAAGAGGCACCGGATTCGAGCAAGGAGAAGGCTTCACGCTGGACTCTGGCCAACTCTCAATGTTCTGCAGAGGGATGAAAAGGCATACTCCTGAGAGCACGCTAATAAGGCTTTAATTGTATGTTCCTCCACTAAATTAATGGATGGAAATGATTTGATTAATTCAGACACTGCTGGATACTAATATCCAATTAAACCCCAACACCAGGCATGCACAGGGGCTCCCGGTGCATTATGGGTTCCTGACTGTGAAGCGGACAGCTGTTTCTTTGGGTTGTGAAAAAGGACGTTACAGGTGAAGGTGCTGGGGAATGGCTTCGGCTCTCACGTGTCTGCCCAGCAGACATAACAGTGTGGCAGAGATATTGTCTTTTGTTGCGCGCAAGCGTTTTAATTATATGCACTCTCATGTGTGCCGGTGAATATTTAATTATATTGTAGTAATTAAGTGAAGACTATGATCATTTAATTGTGCTGGATATCATTTAAACCACTTATTCTGGCAAACTTCAAGGAGCAAGTTCAGATTTCTGGAGTATTCGTGTTGCTCTTCTTCTATTGTGTAATAAAATGTAATGAATGTCAGGCTGCTTTAGAAAAACTCTCTTAATCTTGAGTGTGTACGAGTTCTTGTTAACTACGTCTCAAGTGCAGCCCTGATACTCATTGAGCGTGAGTGCTGTTTTATGCGCTCGTGAGCAAGATGAGATTTATCATATTTATATATGTATAAATATAAAATATAAAACGTGTAACTAGCACATAATAGCATAGTAGAACTTTTTAACTAATACACTGGTTTTAGCTTTATGAGGATTGAAGACATCATGTTGTCATGCAGATTTTAGTTGTCACGTGTAGACAAAATCTATTAATAAATAAATAAAGAACGAACTAGATCTAAAACTATAACTAATGATGTCAAAATAATAGATATGTATATTTGTAGCATGTATCTACATATGTCTGGTGCTCTAGGAAGAGACTGGTGAAATGTTTCCCCGACACTGTGTAACCAGCTGTTAACAGCCCACTATAAAGGGGCTCTCAAAGGATGTTGGGAAAATGATACGCGCTATTTATTTAGAAGAAAATGAAGCTACATTACGTAAAACCAATTTAGTCAAAATGTGTTAGCCACAGCGCTGGCACGGCATACAGAATAATCCTTAAATAAAAAGACAGGTAGACAGCTTATCCTCTACAATCGAGTTACACGTGTTTTAAATGAAGTTAAATGCTGCACGTAAAATAAAGTAAAGTACAGTATGCTAAAATGCACAAGCACATCCGTGTACGGGGCTTTCTGTCTTCTTGGCTTCAGTGCAGCATTTAACTAAACCAGTCCTGCCGAGCACTCGTCACACTGAGCACAGAATAAAGTAAGGACAGTCTAAATAGGTTTAGATTTTCAGCCCGTGAATCGTATTGATAAAATAAAGCAGTGGGATACCGCGGCTTGTAGATGCAAAATGGATTTTCAGTGTAATAAGATTTGTTAAGTCAAATCAAAATGTAGATCTCACAAATACAAATCAACACAGTGTTACTGCCTGAAACTTTTTGTGACCTCATCATACGTATTTAAATTTTTATCCCCTTTTATTTTGAATTGGTGTAAAAACAGATGCATTGAAATGCATTAAAATAAAATAACATTAATGTCTAGAAAAAATGAAAAAAACAAAACGTTTGCAGAAACACACAAATTAATGAACACGCAGAGACCACAAGGATCCAGTTCTTTCAGGTCTTTTCTGTCTTCTGGGTAGCCCAGCACTGGTTGGTGTGGGTGGATTGGAAGCTGTGTAAAGCAGAGTCGAGAGGCAGCATTCAAGGTATGAATAGTAAGAGCTGGTCCAAGTGGTGAATTCAGCTGTCTACAGTTCTTAGAGTCTAAAAATGTATCCTTAAAAGTGACGGTAAAAGCTCTCCGTGAGGCGTTTCGGCTCAGGAAAACCTGTAAAGAGCAGTGAAAATGTATTTTATGGAACTTAGGAGTTTGTACGACTATGAATGTACATATTTTTTGTATAGTAACCTGTGTTTGTGATGTTGTTGGCCTTTTCTCTGTGTAACAGTTAACCGTTTTATGGGCTTATGCTTGGAAGCAGTTTTGTTCTTTTCAAAACAGAATTTCAGCATTGCGGATATCCTCAGTTCAGTCAGATGTTCATGGTGTTGTTTAGCCAGTGTGTTCATTTAGGTTATAAGACAATGAGTGTAAGTTTTGAATAATCATCACCAAGCTTTTCCTGATTGATTAGGTATCACTCAAGCAATTGGATCACAATTATTTAGGCATTTTGAGGACATTAAATTATCACCAACTTGACTTGGCAGTAGTGTTTGCAATTTTAGTACCA
Source organism: Astatotilapia calliptera (assembly GCF_964374335.1). Taxonomy (NCBI): domain Eukaryota; kingdom Metazoa; phylum Chordata; class Actinopteri; order Cichliformes; family Cichlidae; genus Astatotilapia; species Astatotilapia calliptera. Next base: position 26,882,215 of record NC_137427.1, on the reverse strand, counting down.
TCACAGCCAACTATTGCTGTGCTGCAGTTGCTCTCAGCTATTAACTGTCCCTGGTGTGGTCTTTCAGGCTGTGTGAACCATGTTTACAGCAGCAGCAGCAGCAGCGGGCCACTCTTTTCCACAAAAAACTGATAGACCAACTGGTTTCTCAGGAGCAATGAGCAGACACATAAAGTAATCCACATATCTCGTTGGGTGTGGCTGTATACCCAAACAGAGCTGAAAGGGCGTAAATGTTGAGATTTCTCATATCAAACAAAAGCTCATTTGTTTGATATGTCTGCATTTGCTGGATAATCTGGTAGTTTTTGCTAAGAGGTTCACCACAACAACTTTATAAGGTGATAATATGTCGGTGTTATGTTTATGGCTTGTCGTGCTGCCCAAACTGTATTTATGGTGCTTTAAGGGGGAAGTAATGGTCACCATTAAAATGTAAAGAGGCATATTCTCACCTCTGTCAGCTCTACTTTCACTTCTACGAGATTTGGTGTTGCAAGCATCTCTGTCCAACGCTCTGTTTCCATTACTTCCTTTACTGTTACTTCTCCAACACAGTAACGCTGAATTCATTTGCCGGAAGAGCAAAATTACATTAGCTAAGAGTTTAGCTATTTTTCCTTGGCTATAAAATAATCTTAAAAACAGCTCTAAATCGGGTACAGATGTGATCAGAATATCGCCCCTTATTTTAACAAGCATAGCCATGAGGATAAAGTGAAAGCCAGTTTTCTTTCCCAGCTTTTATGAATGGATATGTTTTTTACCTTGTGCTACCAGAGTGTAGGAGTAGATGCCTACAGTGGATGTAATCTTTTTAAAAGAACCCAGATGATACTGTTTAGCACAATGGTCGGATGCTTTTGTTGCACAGAAAAGAAATCATGTTAAAAGTTCCCACTCAGCCTCTCCCACACACAGCCATGAAGGCGCACACACACACACATACAAGCACACAACGCTGTCGCCATGGTCGCCAACAGCAAGAACAACAGCACACATTCTAGGCCGGACTTGACACTCCAATAAAAGTGTGGTTACTGCTGGCCAAGGCTCCTGGGATTTCAATGCTTGTCTTGTCCTCACTTGAACTTCTTCCTGAAACACAGTCTGGTGACAGAGGGCCAGATTTCCACTAGGCCGGTCCTGTAGTTGGAGATCTACTCTCTATTACCTACCGCTGACATTCCCTTCTTTTGTTGAGGTTATTAACAAACTGCATAAAGGAGGTGGAAACTAAATACCGGAGCTGCAACAAAGCATAGTGCATGCTTCTGTGTGTTGCCCTGATTTCTGTGGCGTGCTGCTGTGTGAGGTGCTGTGGCCGTCTTTTGTGCACCAAGTACTTTGTTTACCTAGCATGCAAGAAGTCTCAATGATTTCTCACAAGTGCTCTTGAACATCTCCTGAGTCATGAGCCTTGTGGGTCAGTTTGGCGATTTAGTCATACACCGCAGCTAGAGGAAAATATGCGCATATTAAATCACAAATTATAGAGATTAACCGCTCATAAGAGCCTATTGCTATTGTCATAAATAAAGAAAGTACCTCTTGTTGATCTAAATGCAAGGTGATGTCTCTTTCACTGGCTGGATATTATTCATTCAGCGCTATAAAAACCAATTAGATCTATATTTCATTTTTGGTGGAGAGGATGCAGAGAGAATCCATTTCGATTCACTCTCTCAGCATATAATTGTGTTCCTCTTGTATCCTGATATATTTGACTAAGCAAACAAGGCATGCCTTTATCATTCATGTTTAATTAGAGCTTGCCCAAGTATTCGTGCCAGAGTGCTTACGTTTAAGCCTGGTGTTTGTCTTGTCACTTTCTCCATGGAAGGGATGCCATGAAGGAAGACACTTCCAAAAAATGTTAATTGTTCAGCTTGCTTGAAAGGTTCCCAAAGTAGGTCATGCATAGTTGGCTCAAATAAACCAAAGGAACTGCGTTTGTGTGTTGTTGTTGTTGTTGGTGAGGGGGGGGGGGGGGCTTCTGGGCGTTTTACATAACACTTTCATTCTTCCCTGAATAAAACACACACACACGAACATAGACACTCATACGAGGTGCATCCACTTTTACATCAGCAGAACCTGTGATTCAGAAAAGTGTGACTGTGACTTAAAACCATAACTTTGTCGATTTTACATTCACAAATACAAATGCGAAAAATCTGAGTAGGCAGCGAGCACTGATCGATTTCCTGAATCAAAAATTGTAACAAGTTGAACTTGAGCCTCTTCAGTGAGATATTAGTTTAGTCTTGTTTTCACTCTAGATTTATTTATATTTTACTGCTAAGGAGATGTTCTTGTAATTCTTTAGAAGTGGTCTTGAGCAGTAGTTCTCCAGGCTTTCTCAAGTTTTCTGTGGATCCTTGTCCACTTTCTAATTCACTTTCAGTCCAATTCTTGTACCCGGACATTTTCAGTGGAATCATTTCAGCATCTATTGTACCTCAAGGGATGAACTGATCTTGTGTCTATACATAACAAGCAACTTTACAACGAACCAATTTTTAAATTGTATTTTAGGCTCTTTGTTCCCACCAGCGTTCCACAAAAACACAAGTTTGTTCCAGATTTTGTTGAATCTATGAAAAACACAGTTTGACGGGCATAAAATTGTATTTGTGCACAAACAAGTTGATTTCCAAGACCCATTGGCTTCAAATTTGATGTATCTTGGCTGGGCATGCCTTGTGTCCTTAAAAATCTTGAGGAAACTGAACAAGTGGAAGACAAAAGGAAAGTTGGCAGGCCTAGAAAACAATCTACAGCAAGGGGGAGGAACTCCAGGTCTCGAGGGCTGGTGTCCTGCAGGTTTTAGATCTCACCTGGGCCAACATACCTGAATTAAATGAGTAGTTCATTACCAGGCCTCTGGAGAACTTCGGGGCATGTTTGGGAGGTCATTTAGTCATTTAAATCGGCTGTGTTGGATCAAGGACACATCTAAAACCTGCAGGACACCGGCCCTCAAGTTGCCCACCCGTGATCTACAGCATATAAACAGCTTGTGTAATTCCTGTCCTTAACAATAAAAAGTTCATCAAAAAACCTGATACATGACCCAAGAGATGAATATGCCCTTTCAGTTAATCCATATATCTTTCACTGAAGCATCATCAGAAATGGTCTCAGTGGAAGGACGCCTGTAAAGAAGCCATTCTTAAGAGAGGGCGGCGATGAAAGACTGAGGTACAACAGTGAGTCTCTACATTCATCTGTAAATGACAGTAGAGGCTCTGTAATGGTTTGGAGCTGCATTTCAGCCAGTGTTTTGGGGGATTTCGTCAAATTTTATTGAATAATTATCCACAAAAAGTGCCATCAAATTTTGATCCACCATGCAGAGCCAACTGTAAAGTATTTTAATTGGCAACAGCTTCATTATTCAGCATGACAATGATCCCAAACACACTGCCAGTTCAGTAAAAGCATACCTGGATATAAAAACACACAGTCATGGACTGGCCTCCCCAGAACCTGGACAATAACATGATCTAATCAATGTGGGATCATCTTGACGGAAAACAGAACAAAAGGCAGCCAAAATCCAAAGAATAGCTTTGAATCTCCTTCAAGAAGCCTGGAAACTAGTCCTGAAGACTACTTAAAGAAGTTAGAAGACAGCTTTCCTGAGAGAGTTCAGCCTGTACCGAATAAAGGTGGTGATACCAAATATTACATTACAAGGTTGTTAGAATTGTACACTCTGTTTTTGCCTTCGATACTGTTACTTCCTTCTATGTTTTCATATGTTTCAATAAGCACTGCAACTATTTCTCATTTCCTAGAAAAACATTAAAAAAATGAGAACTGGCTCAAGAGTTTATCAAAGTAACTTTAATAGCAAATAATATTAAATCGTGTGAAGCACTGAACTATTTAACAAACTACTACCTATCTAGCAGTGTAGCTACTAGTAACTAGTCGTGTTCACACTTGTGAAGCTTTAAAATGGCTGCCATCATGACCTAGAAAAACATGTTTAGTGGGTACCCCGGGCTTCCTGCTTTGCTGTGGGATAAAAAACATTAAATGATTTGTGCGTGTCCTCTGTCAAGCATTTAGAAGAATCCATATGAGACGGTCCCACAAAACCCCTGTGATTGAGGATGGGGCAGCTTCCTGTGATACACTGACCCAGAAAGTAAAAGGAAGCTTCCGAGGATCAAGTGGCAGCTCAGAGAAAAGATACTATATTATAACTGAACCTGTTGCTAAAGAGAGAATTCACTAGTCTGCTGCTGCAAAGGGGTAAACATGTTTGTCAGGAAGTGTAATATGAGCCTGGTTTTCTGTAGAGGAGAGAAGAAAAGCCATAATTGAAGGGATATTAAAGGGTCAGCGTTCAAATTACAGACACACGAAAACAAAACAAAAACTTTTCTTTCTCTTTTTTTTTCATGACCTTGGGTTGTGTCTAGTCATGCAGAAAGTATTAGTTTCATTTGTCTAGGTATTGAATTCGTTTTCATTGCCATACCTGTCGACCTTCCTGTTTTGCCTATGAGTAACCTGTATTTTTTTTAACTTCTCCTCCACCATCCTCCCATATTTTCCCATATTTGTTTAAAAAACAGAAGAAAAATTTAAAAAGCCCAGCCCGTTTGATGTGTTTGTTACGACACATTTCGCTGTGGTGTAACAAGAAGAAAAAGCAGGGCGGCCCTGCAAACTTTCAGGCCTTTGTTTTCTGGCAGTATGGGTGTGAAGGCAGGTGCAGGAGAAAAAATGGTTATTATCTCTTCTAACTCACAATTTAGTAACAATTCTTGACTCAAGTCATAAAATGTATCCATTTAAATATCTATATTTTTGTACTTCTGGTGTTATTTCTGCCATTAAAAAATGTCATTATATTAGCATGAATACGTCTGAATGTTATAGTGAATCTCAAAACATATTTACTTACCTCCAGCAGTACTGAAATCTTCTTACTAGATAAAGCTGGTTGTTTATCTATCTTTTATTTTAATGAATAGTGGATGTTATAGTCACTAGAATGTGTTTGAATGCAGTTGAGTGTTTAGGAAAAACAATTAAGACACTGTTGATTTAGCATAAACTCCGCAGCTCTGGAAAATCCTCTGATCTTACTGTTCTCCTGGTAGATTTTACTGCACTGTACCTGGCATAGACAAACATGCCACTGTTCTGTGTCTGCATTTTCTTCTGCTTGCCTCCCTCTGACTTGGCTAGGACCGTCTGTTTCCCTGTAACAAAGTCAGTCTGGGGCTGTTTTGGGTTTCGACTGTTAAGCAGTAGCTTTCTTTTTTATTCACATTCTTGCTCAGCTGCTGGACCTTGGATAAAATGAAAGAAGCTGACTCACCACCATACCGTAATGTCGGACTATTAAGAGTAGAGCTGGGCGATATGAGATTTTTTCATATCACGATATGATTTTTTCATTTCAGGCGATAACGATATCTATCACGATATAAGCCAAATAACTATATTTGTAAGATTTAAATGTGCCGTTGCTCACAAGTAAAATGTGAAATAATCAGCAGCTTGTTTTTATTTAAATATTTATTTCCCATAATAAGTTCAACAGGGTAGATGTACTTAAGGAACATGAGACTTTTTCAGATAAATAAAGGCAAATATTGCAAACTACACAAAAGGCAGCCGCTAAAGCGTTTAAGTTTCAAAATAGAACAAACGAAACAGACTAAATTGTCAATTCCACTTAGAAACAAAATATTAATTCTAAAAATAAATCTTAGTTTGTTTTACAGAAGAACAGACAAAACTGACTAACTTTTGTCAATATCAAATAAACTGAGAACTAAAAGGAAATTCTCAATCTCTCCTTGTTGTATAGCTGAGCTTTTCAAACAGTTTTAACAGTTACTTTAGTCTGACAAAAGCCGAATGACGAATTAGCGCTTCCAGTCAGAGACTGAGGCTACGTCCACACGTACACGGGTATTTTTGAAAACGGAGATTTTCCGTTTTCGTTTTAAAAAAGAATATCGTCCACACATAAAGGGAGAAATGAAGGAAAACGCTGCTATGAACATGCCAAAGCTGCAGGTGGCGCTAGATTCCTAACCGTGCAGAAATGTTGGCCAATCAGAAGTCTAGAAGCCTCGGTGGGAAAAAGTAAACAAAGCTGGGGCATAGAAGCAGAACCGAGTCGTATGTGTGGACGGACAGTAACTGTGTATATGTAAGCATTTAAACACTGCAGAGAGTAGAATTAACAGTAATAGTATTGTAGAAATTCATTTCACCGAAACAATAACGTGGCGCACAGTGTGACGCATGCACCAGTTTATTGTATTTCCAGACTTGCTTTCGGCACAATTTACAGTGCACGCTACTCTGTTTTTTGTCAGACTTGAAATAGCCGAAATACCTTCACACTACGGAACTTCTATGGCTCTTCTGTTCGACAATCTCTCCGGCATTGGAACCGTCATCTGTTTTCTCTTCGGTCACGCTCGGTTGATTTTTCTAGTCGGCACACTCATTTCCTCCATTACGCGCTGGCTCCATTACCCGCTGGCTGCTTCCCAAACAAACACAGGTGCAGCGTGACACTTGTGCTGTACGTAACAAGTCACGCGACGTGACGCTGCGGCTGTGATTGGTTCGGCTCTGCGCTACTTAATTTGGATTGGCTGACCCTTTTTTTTTTTTAAAAGAGGACAAGAGCGGCGAGGTCTATCGCGATAGCTTAATTTCTCTATCGAGTAAAAGTTATATCGCGATACATATCGTTATCGTTCTATCGCCCAGCTCTAATTAAGAGACGCAAAAGGGTGGAATGTCACATTCATAACTTAATTTTTTAGTTTGTCTGACCACATGGATACTTTCCAAAAGACTGATATCTACTTTATTGTGGTTAAAATGTGAGATTGGCATTAAGATAATAAAAGAGACACAGTGTAAGATGTGATGTAAAGCACGAGTCAGGTTATTGAGTTTATTCATTCCGACTAGTTGCCAACACTTGATCTCTCATGCCATATGCAGTGTTGGGTAAGTTACTTTAAATTAGCAACTTAGTTACATTACTAGTTACTTCCATCAAAAGTAACTCAGTTACTTCAAGTTACTCGTTACTTTCAAAGTAACTAGTTACTAGGGAAAGTAACTTTGATTTTACTCAGACTTCTCTTGTTAATCTGTTGCTAACTGGATACCCACCAAGAGTGCCAGTCTTCTAGCTTGCTTACTTGCCACAAGTGCACTGTGCCACCTACCAAAGGAAAAAATAATGTGCATATTTCCACGAGAGAAATCCCACGCCTGGACCGTCGTTGACCGCCGCCAGGATTCTAGCCTACGTCACAGCATCATGTGCGCTTTTTACATCCAACACAAAAACTGCAGTCGTGGTGCTTTTGATTGTACTCTGAAATTCTGCCTTCCGAATAGGAAGATGTAGGTAACACCAGACTGCAGATGAGCTGCATACAGGGCTGGACTGGGACAAAAAATCAGCCCGGGCATTGTGACTAGAGACCGGCCCACCATTATAGGAAAAATCATGAAGCCTTTGAATGAAAACAAACGCTGTTGTGACAGTGATGTACACTGTTTTGATGGTATATATGTATCAATCTATCAATCGTTTGTTGTAAGACTCAGATAATTATTTATTAAAAGCGAGACATTTTAAATGAGAATAAGAAAGTATTTCTTTGTGCCCCCCTTTCCCTGTTAATGCCCTACCTGGCCCCCTGGCAACACTTTGCTAGATCCGCCCCTGCACAGTTACCAGCTGTCAGCTACTTAGAAAAGGATCCTGGTGTTACTTGTCTCTCAGAAACAGTTCATAACTTCTCTTCAACTCATTCATGTCACCTAAAGGGTAAACCTGTTTCTCCATCACAGCTCTGATGATTCAGTAAGGACATCTCCTGGTTTCATCGTCATGTTTCCCTCTCACCAGATATACAAACCGATATCATGACCAGCAGTTTTACAGCTGTGGCTCCAGCAAACATCAGCTGATACTAGAAATTAATATTAAATAAATTCTAGCTGATCAAGCTTAAACGTGCTGCTGTTGTTTAGCGCGACATCCGCTGGTTTCCCCGTTCTGGCGCAAAGTGGACGATAAACAAACAAGAGAGAAAAGCCGATCAGCTGATCAGTTTCATGATTGTAGTAGAAACAGGAGAGGGAGGGGAGAGAATGAGAGAAGAGGCAGCTGTGCAGCAAAGACACAGAATAACTTCAGCTTTGTGTCTTTTTCATTGTAGCTTAAGTCCGGGACAAACTGTTCCTTTACACCTCAATACGAAACGCGTAATAATTTCTCTGCATACGAGACGATTCCGTTTTTTAGGGAACGGCAACTCTAATAATTAACCGTATGAACAAAATAAAGTTCAACATCAGTAACATAGCACCCACCCAGCTGTATAGAAACCCCGTCATGCTAGCTAGCACGCAGTATGAAAAAGTCAGTACAACGAAAATAAACTCCAACTAAACCTGGTTTATATCTGACCCAGATAGACTGCAGGTCATAACTTCTTACCTGAAGTTCAGTTCACCTGACACTCGGCTGCTTCGGGTCTCTCCTCTTGCCTCCCCTTTCTCTCATCCACCTGCTGGCCTCTACCACTTGCTAATGTTACTGAATCTGTGGAAGCTCCGCGACAGCCACCACACGAAGTAACGAATAACGAGCCTATCTAAATCCCAGTAACGAGTAACGCGTTCCTGATTTTGGCATAATAACTAGTTACCGTGCTCGTTACCACAATAATAACGTAGTTACTGTAACGCGTTACTTAATAACGCGTTAGTCCCAACACTGGTAATATGTACATTGAAGTTGATCGTACAGCCTGAGACTGTCAAATCCTTTGTGGCAATGATTGCAGCCTTTTAGGTGTGTTGTTGTTTTCCGAGCAACAGCCCTGCATTCAGCTACAAGGATGTACTGTATCCCTGGATTGCAGAAAGTAAGCATTGTCTGTGAGAGTAGGCACACTTTATAATTAGAAATGAAGACTGATTAAATTAAGGCTATGCTAACTCAGACTGGTAAAGCCTCACATTAGTTTTTACTAAAATTTGAACTGGATTGTTTTTTCTTTTACCCCAATCTACAATCTAAGATGGTTCACTACCAGCATGCATAGAGGGAATTTTGATGAATCACACTGTCAATATGGGCATCACCATAAAATATTGTTTTTCTCATTATGAATTTGTAATCCTAATGTTGCAAGCTGTTGCAGAATAAATGACTGTGCAAATGAGCTTTTGAGCTACACTTATGGCACTTGGAGTGCATACAGTGTCTCGGTGTGCATTCACTATTGTATAATTTAATACCTTATGTGTTGGATGGTCAGAAATCATTGTTGCATTCGGCTGGCAAGTTTACATTTTAAACCTTCTTTCATTGTGCCGGTGCATTGTCCTCTCACACAACGCAAAGCTAATGCTGAAAGGTGACAGTGAATTGCCATTTCAGCACAATTTGTATATAGAAGAGGGAACGAAAGACCAGTTGTCATTGAATGCATCTAGTTTCTTCTGGGTTGTCTGCGAAGAAGGATCTTATCCTATGATTGTTGCTTACATGCCTGAAGTTCTTTCTTCATTCCAGTATTATTACTCACACTTGTTTCACTGCCTCGATGCTGGTGCGATGCTGTGTTGTTTTAACTACCTTTGCAGTGGTATGTTTGATGAGTTGATAAGATGACTGTCTACCTGAGCATGTCTAAAATAGAAACACAACTGCAGAAAAAGGAAGATGAGGAAATTATGAAAAGTGATGACCTACTTTTTCATATGACCTGCTGCATACAGGTTAACCTTGGTCAATAGTGAGGCGGGAAATTACATTGAGTTTATAATAGCACGAGGCAAATGACTACACTTCAAAGTATGTATGTCAGTGTTTGCACAAAGAATTAAAATTACTCTCAGAAAAGGTCAGATTTTTATGCCGTGAATTTACTTTTATGGAGAGCCATTGAAAAAAGCCTAAGAAATATTTCTTCCCTTTAGGTTGAATAACAAACCATGGACACATTTGTCTGCTGAAGCTTCCATTAAACTTTGTTCAAATAAGGCTACTGTGTTCTCATTGCCAACATACAGAGATAGTTTGTAGGGGTGGGGGAAAAAATCTATACTGTGTAGTATCGTGATATTTTGTTTGCTAATAATGTATCGATACAGGGACAGCAGAAATCGATATTTTGTTACAAAAAAGTTTTTGTGGACTGCAAAATGCTCTGACTTCAGAGTTGATCCTTTTTCTGAGCAAGAATCCTGACATTCCTTCACTGTCCAAATGTGTTTAACTTTTTTTATGGCACCAATAAACATGACAGTTTACTTATTTTAATTTAAGACATGTTTTATTTTAATTAAGTTTAAAACTTTTTTATTTAATGTAAAATTATATTTTGTTTTAATTTACTTTCAAATTCTTCAGTTGCTGAAGGGGCTGCATAGTTTTCATATTGCATAGTTCAGAATAGCTATAATTGTACCAGATGTTTGCATTCAGTTAAGTTGGACTAGACTGTAATACAAACCGTTCAGTTTGTCAACAATAAAACTGACTGAAATGAGAGAAAGACTGAGTGCGAGACTTTGATATTAGATAAAATGAATATTGATAAAGTTTACCTTGATGTACAGAATCTGAATATCGCAAAATATTTTTTAAAAATTGCAATAATATCGTATCGTGCGTTAAGTATTGTGATAATATCGTATCGTGGGATGTATGGTGATTCCCACCTGTACTACTTTGTGCATGTTTTAAAATTGAAACTGGAGTTGCTGGTTTTTAATGTTGAATGAATGTGTTTCACTAATCGTAATGGATTTTTTAAACTTGATTTTATTACATAAAAATCCTATCACATTGGCAGTATGCAGTGGCCAAATTTTAGCACTCTACCGTTTTTTTTTTTTTTGATAACATGTTGAAAATTCAATTCCAAAACTGAGGTGAGTACTGAAATGTGAATATTCTGCACCGGTGTGATTTTTAAGAATAATACCATCACCGATATTTGGTGATTTAAAAACCTAATTTATTGGTCAATGTTTTTTTGTATGTTTTATTACTTATGATTAGGGCTATTCGATATAACTTTAAAAAAAAACAAACACCCAGCACGCGGTTTATCCTTCAAGCTCGGGTCCTCTACCAGAGGCCTGGGAGCTTGAGGGTCCTGCGCAGTATCTTAGCTGTTCCCAGGACTGCGCTCTATATATATATATATATATATATACATTGTCATTAGCAACAATGACGGTAAAACCATCGCGTATCCACTTGTTTATTTTCCACATAAACCTTTCACAATAAAGCTCATGATCCTGTTGAGACTTTTCAAAATAAACTGAATACGTGAAAGAGTCTGCAGAGTGTTTACGGATGGGAAGCAAAAAAGAGCTGTCAGGTGCTAAAAAATAATCCTTAGACTCAAACGTTAGAACGGGCTTTCCCCCGCAGCACACTGTGTAATAAACACAAAGAAAACGGCGGCTGTTACAACTTATGTCTAAAAATGCATCCTTTAATGCATCGGTTAAAACACTCGACTCCACGTACATGACGCCCAGCTGGAAACACTTCCTGCAAGTCGAGCTGCCCGAGATTCACAGAATTTACAGAAAACGGAATATTTTTGTGATTTATATCGTTATTGGGACGTCTTATATTGAGATATGAGATTTTGGTCATATTGCACAGCCCTACTTATGATACTTTACTAAGATAACATGGCAATGCATTTTAATTAGTTTTTATTGTAAGTGCAAACAATTGTACTTAAACAACTGTGCTTAAACGAGATATACAGTATGACTATTGCACGTTGTTGTGTTTGTGGCGTTCCAACCATGTCTTGCCAGAGAGCCCTCTAGTGGGCAAACTATGCAGCATCAACGCTTTTAACATGATTGAAGGGTGTTTCTTCTTTTCTTCTTTCTTTTTTTAAATTTGTATTTATCAGGTGTTTTAAATACATTTACTGATATATTGGCAAATAGCTTAAATCAGCCAATTATATTACCCAGCCAATATCAGCCTCACGTTTTAGAGGAGGAAACTTAACATAAACCATTTTTATACTTAAACTTCAGGCAGTTTGGAAAATCAGGTCAGGACATCATACAGAGTTGCCCTCCCCACATGTAGCACAGACCAGGAGATAGCCTGTGGCAGATGCGTTCTCACTGCTAAAAATATTGCTGGATGTTAACCTTGGTAGCGCAAGCAGGGGGCAGGACACACAGCTATGAATTACCGGTTTTATTCCCACTCAGGATGATCCGTGCCAGCTAGTATTTGATTTGGGGGGAAAAATAAGACTGATCATAGCGAAACAGCCCAAATTGTGCAAAATCCAATAGGCAAAGTTCAATATAGTCATTTGAAATATTGTATATAAGAGCCATTTGAAACTGGTGCTTACATTCAGTAAACTAAACTTAAAAGTTGCTTAAGTGTGTGGCTTCTTTTTGGGGTGCATAACGCTGCACACGGGCAACGTCAAGTTAGTTTGCTGAGCATGGCTAATGTTAGCATTGCAGGCACCAGCAGCCTTGGTTATATGCCAGTTCCCTCTGACACAGCCTACACACAACGGTCAATTTTCCACATCCAAGTGCTGGAGAACCACATTGGTTAGCGGGGCTGTCATCTGTCTCACTTCACTTCTTGCTTGTTTACAACTTCCTGTCAGCGGGAGAGAGAGGTGTGCTGATGTGTGCCAGGGCTACAAGTTCACTGGCATTGCACGTTACTAAGTATTTTAACAAAGTAGTTAAACGTGGAGTCACATACATGCCTCGTATATTATGAAAACAGTGTACTGGGGTGATGGTGGGATGGAGACAGTCGACCATCTGATCTAAGTTGTACTCTTGTATTCTTCTTTAATGTTGAGTAATGGTGAGAAAAGTTCAGGGTTTTTTTTCCCTTAATGCTGTCCTGATTTGTCCTCGTGACCTACTGTTCACTTAATCCAGCATTAGCGCGAATGAAACAGCCACTTTACCACTGAGGAAACAAACTATCCACAGCTCCATTTACGTAAGAATAAGACTGTTGCTGGGAACAAAATCAGCGTTGATCAAATCACTGAAAGTAGTGGTGAAAAATTAACAGAACAGCGCAATTAAAAAACGCTGAATGAGTCCTCGTTTATAGTCAAATACAGAACAGAGATTAAAATAAGTAACTTTATGATTATTATCAGTAGGTGCCACGAGCCCAATACAAATTGCTAACAATGTAGAGCAGCGTGTGCCTCGTATATTAAATATTTCACGTCTGTAGACTAGCAGGTGCTGTCACATTAGGTACAGGTCCCATTTATTTGTTGTTTTATTCTCCTGGCCCTGCTATGAGTTATTAGAGCTCCCATCTGTGGGTTGTATTAGAAAAGTTATATCGACAGCATGGCATTGTTTTCCCTGTGTGAACAGAGCTCCATGCTCATTTCATGAAATATGAATTAAGGGACAAACAGTCAGAAGTGTTCAAGGGGCGATTTCCCCTTAGCGATTACACTGGAGAGGTGCCAAAAAAACTAAACAGGGGGAAATTACCATACTATACCAAGACAGGAAGAACCTGAAAGTACGACACTTGATGCGTTTGCCACAGAGAGAGAAGGAGCGAGAAAAAAGAATATACACTGAGGCGGAAAGAAGGAGAAGATTGTTGCACATTTTAATGTACTGCATCGTTTAAAGGGAGTTTTTCAGATTCTTAAGCAAAGAAATGTGACAGGTTTTTCCAAAAAGATGTGTGAGTAGTAGTGGTTAGGAAAGCAGGAAAGTTAGGAAGTTGTTGTGGAAGGATGGAAGATTTTTTTTCCTGAAAGAATTAAAGGAAACTTAAAAGTACATTTCAAAGAATTTTTTACAGCAGGGATAAAGTACAGTTAGGTTCATATATATTTTGACACTGAAACAAGTTTAGTAATTTTTTAATATGGAAACATATTCCAGTTGTAGTTATATAATGGACATGACCATTATATTAATAATGTGTAGGCTCTCAGCTTTCATTTCAGGGTATTCACAATCAAACTGGATGAAGGGTTTAGGACCAAAAGTAGTTGGACAATTGACTCAAAAGCTATTTCATAGGCAGCTGTGGGCAATTCCTTTGTTACTTCATTATCAATTAAGCAGATAAAAGACCTGGAGTTGATTGGCGGTATGGTGCTTGCATTTGGAAGATTTTGCTGTGAACAGAAAACATGCGGTCAAAGGAGCAGGTGAAACGAGCCATCCTTCAGGTGTGAAAACAGAAAAACCCATCTGACAAATTGCTACAATATTAGGAGTGGCAAAATCTACATTTTGATACAGTCTGAGAAAAAAAACACTGGTGAACGACAACAGTGGTGGATGATCGCAGAATCATTTCCACCGTGAAGAGAAACCGCTTCACAACAGCCAACCGAGTGAACAACACTCTCCAGGAGGCAGGCGTATTGATATCCAAGTCTACCTTAAAGAGAAGACTGCATGAAAGTAAAACAGAGGGTTCACTGCAAGATGCAAGCCACTCGTAAGCCCGAAGAATAGAAAGGCTGGATTGAACTTTGCTAAAAAAAAACACCTACAAAAGCCGGCACAGTTCTGGAAAACATTCTTTGGACAGATGAAACAAAGATCCACATCTACCAGAATGATGGCAAGAAAAAGTATGGAGAAGGTGTGGGACGGCTCATTTCACAGTTTGAAGACTAAACTTCAGACAGAAAGTATTAGAAATGAACATTTTATTTTCAGTTATCTAATTTGTCCGATTACTTTTAAGCCCCTGAATTGAAGGGATTGCGTTTGTTGCAATCTTTTTGTTCAGCCCACTGAATTAAAGCTGAAAGCCTGCACTTGAACTGCATCTGAGTTGTTTCAATTAAAATTCATTGTGGTAATGTAAAGAACCAAAATTAGGGAAAAGTTGTCTCTGTCCAAACATATATGGACCTAACTGAATGCAACTGCACATTAACTATTGTTTTTTTTAATTGTTTTTAAGGCCTCCCCTCTCGATCATGTGCCCTAGTACTGATTCATATAATCAGTGCGCACGATTATTCGGTTTCAGACCCCGACTCAGCACTCACCCCCATTTACAGTCCTTAGATCACTTCCACGGCAAAATGCTGAGTCAAACCCGCTGCGATTAATGGTGTTGAAAATGAGGGCATGTCACATATGTTGCCACGTTCGAAGATGCAGTGGCCTCAGCAGAGATGGCCCGAAGGCTCAATCACTGTACCGCCTGCTGTGTATACAATCTCATCATGAAGCATCTTCCACGTGTTGAAATGATTTGAATTCAAGGTTTTTTTCTTTTTTTTGCCACAATTTTCATTTGCGCCAGTAAGGCAGTTATCTCATTGTCACGTTTGTGTGCGCCTCTCTGTCCTCCTGTGGTCTAATTTACATTTGATAGTACTGCACAAAGGCACTATCAAATGGATTTGGAGATGGATTTCAGTTCACATCTGTCTAATGGATTCTAACAAGTGGTCAGACAGGATTTGATTAAAAAAAACACACATCACAAAACAATCTGACAATTTTGGACCCCTCTTTTTTTGTCTCTTTGTGGCATTTAACAAACATCTGTGGGCTGCATGATTTAGTTATTTCCCCTCAGTGGTCTCCCTTTGGTTTTGGTCCCCTTGTGGCTCCCTTTTGGGGTGTGCACACACCATCAGACACACATAAATAAATGCACACTTGTAAACAACCACATCTGCTTAGCGGACATGTTAATATTTCAGTGTTGCTTCTCAGTTTTGTGCTCTTTTATATTGTATCCTGAGAGAACAAATGTAGTTTGTAAAAGATTCTTAAGATTTTTTTTTTTTGGTGAGTGATGCAATTGAGAATTTTCTGGAAGCAGAGTGTTATCTAGTGCTCGCAGGGTTTGGCATTGGTAGGAAGGGAATATGGCTGAGGTAATTATTCGGACATTAGGAAGCCAACGCGATCACAGAAATGTAGGTAAACGTCTGTGCCGGAGTTGCTAACAAATCCTGTGGTGTAACCGTTAGATCACAGGATTCAAATGATGCTGAACCTTTATTTAGTAACATCTACACAAACATAAGAGCAGAACCTAGAACTCGAGAGCAATGTCTGACCAAGGTCTCAAAGCTCCATCAAACACAGTGAATGCATGACAACGGGCTTCTTTTTTTAGATGGCTTCGATCTATTTTGAGAGATGGGTAATGATACAGGACAGATACTGAAGGACATTCAAACCTGTCAACTCCTCTTTCTTCACACCTCATTGGGCAGAGGGAAGATGGCATTGATGAAAGGTCGCGGTGACTCTGATTAAAAGGGAATATATTCAGCTAAAGCTCGGACAGCGCGGGGTAGTTTCTACTCTCTGTCTATTGATGGATCGGGTAATTGATCCGATCTGTCTTCGCAGAGCTGAGCTCTCTCTGCCTCCAGCATCAGTTAACCCTGCAGTGTATTAAAGTCAGATTAGGCTCTTCAACATAAAGGAGTGTGCCAAGGGGAGCGCTGCTGCACCTTCACGTGCGCAAACACACCTGTACTCCACAGGATGAGGAAGAAGTAAGCCAGATTATCTGAAGAATACAAACAATCTAATGGATAGCAAGTTATTTCTCCATGACATTCATTTTCCAAAATTAGGATTTGCAGTTACAGTAATACCTGCTGAACAGACACTAGAAAAAAAAAAGCATGAAATTGTACTTTTTGTAGCTCTCATGTTACCTCGCTTTCTGAGTAGCTAAATTAATGTACTTATGTTTTTCTATGCTGATCTTATGTTGTTTTATTGTGATGTTTTTTGCACCTCTGTAACACTGGCATAACACTCTGCATTACTGAGAAAAGGGAGGTGTTATGCGAACATGGTTTAACTTATAGCATACTATCACTTTGCAGGCATATGACACAAAGAAGGTGCAAAAAAATGCAGGAAATTATGCTCAAATGAAGCTTCTACAAAAGTAAAGAAGCTGAGCGACACTTTAGGTGGAAGAAATAAAAAGTTTAATGGTTCTTTTCTGGGATCTACACACGTCTAGGATCTGTTAGAGGGTGCTTTGGAATTTCTGGGGCAAATGATTAATATGCACTACATCTCATTTACATAAAACCTTTTTTTTTTCTCAGCAAATAAGGTCTTATTTTACATCCAGTGTTAGTATTTTGTCCTCATTTTTTTAAGATATCACCACCAACCCCCATGGTGCCCTGGGAAAGAGTACCTTCTCTATCACTGCTATACATTTTTTCATCCAAATACGTTATATTTTCTGTGGGCTTTATTTACATTGCACACTGTCAATATTGGTGGGTAGAATATAAATACAATGGATTTGCTTCACAACAGAAATTTGGTAATGTTAAAGAAAAGTAATGCAGATTAAAGACTGGTATTAAATTGTAGTGGTAAAAAAATATATAATAGCATTATAAAATTATACTACTTATGATATTGCCCATTGCCCATACACCTTGATAGTAATGGGTTGAAAATTTTTCCCCTTCAAAATTGCCTGAATCCTTTGTGGCACAGCTTCAACAAAGTGCTGGAAACAGAGATTTTGGTCCACATTTAAGTGATAGCATCACACAGTTGCAGCATATTTGTCAGCTGCACATTCATTATTCATTCAACCACATCCCAAAGGTGCTTTACTGGGTGACTGTGGAGTACAGTGAACTCATTGCCATGTTCAAGAATACAATTTGAGATGATCTGAGCTTTGCGACATGGCAGATTATCTTGCTAGAAGCAGGCATCAGAAAATGTGCACACTGTGGCCAAAGGGGTGGACTTGGTCAGCAACAATACTCAGGTAGGCTGTGACCCTTGAACGATCCTTAGTTGGTTTCAAGGCGCCAAAGTGTGCTAAGAAAATACCTCCCACATCAGAATCGATCCATGCATACATGTTGTTTATGTCAAATTCGGACCCGTTCATCTGAATAGAAAAACAGAATCAGGGGGCATTTTTCTAGCTTCCCGTTCCTAAGTGACAGGATTGCTGCCTGGTGTGGTCTTCTGCTGCTGTAGTCCATCTGCTTCAAGATTCGACATTTGCATCCAGAGATGCACCTCTGCATACCCAGGTTGTAAGAAGTGATTATTTGAGTTACTGTATCCTTACAAAAAGACAGAACTGCTGCTCACTGAATATTCTCTCTTTTCTCTGTAAACCCCAGAGATGTGCAGAAAAATCCCAGAAGATCAGCAGCTTCTGAAATACTCAGACCAGCCCGTCTGGCACCATCAACCACATTTAAAGTCACCATTACCTTCCTCACACATGCTAAAACTCTGGTTAAGCTTCAGGAGGTTGTCTTAACCTCTCTTATGCCCAAATCATTGGATTTCTGCTATGCAGTTGACTGATTAGATATTTGCATTAACAAGCAGTAAAACAGAACTGCACGGCGAGCGTTTGCATGCAGGAGGGAATCAGCCTAAATTAAAGCTCGTTCAAAAACTTGAAATAAGTCCTCCTTTGTCATTTATTATGAGAGCCACATAAAACTTAAGTACTAAAATAATATTAAAAACGTGTCTCACTTAATTCACAACAGTGCCTTTCGAAGGATATGTAGCCTAATTTAAAGTGAAAAGAAAATGAAGAGGAGCAGAAAAATGGATAGAAACTGATGAAGTGCTGCACAGGGATGGACAGATACTGATCAGAGAGACAAAAGAGCAGTGGGTAAGGGCATTTGTAAGTCCCCTTTTAATTTATTCCATATTGTTGAGATTTCAGCCTGAAAAAATACCAATAAAGTACCCCACATGACCATAAGTAATCCTCACATATCAACCCACATGTCAGTAAACGTATCCCCGTGTTTTTAATTATGTAAAAATTGATTTACTCAGGAAATGCATGTACCTAATAGTAATGATTGCAGTTGCTAAAATGAGACATGGGTCTGAAAATAGCAAAATAGTATGAATAAGTTGCTTTGTCCTTGTGCTACATGAGAAGCACCATTAGAGAAAGCATTAAGGCCATGTACAGTATGCTGTTTATTTTAAACAGCAAGAGGAAATACCCTTTACAGTGGATGCCTGAAGGGAGAAAGGAATGTAAGGCAAACAAAGTCTCTTGCCCTTCCTGTCATCCTTTCCTTCTGGCTCGTAGCCAGAGACTTGCCACTAAGTTTATGCATCAGACTTGAATTTTAAACATTAAACAGCCCGGCTTGCTGCAGCTCAAGGGGAGGCACCGAAGACCAAGATTTAGCTTTCCTTTGACATTTTGAAGTGAAACGAACATCCACGTCTGAGCAGAGACGGTAGCTCGCTATTGTTAACAAGATATTTTAATGATTTTTTTATTACCTAGCCTGATGTCTACTAATACCGTAAGAGAGCGACAAGAAATAGATATATGGAGCGACTGTTGTTCTGCATATTGAACACAGTTCAGAGAAATGACTGCTTAGAGAGGAAGAGCGAGTAGACAGACCAGACAAACTTGGCAGGAAGACTGAGCTCTCACAAGAACGTAGAGGTTTGTTCCAAAATCAATGCAGCCTACTAATATTTGATTCTCCAAAAACCAAGGCTTCCATTGGCAGACGCGATGCACGCAAGCACACACTCTCCCCAACTGCAAAACCCTGCACTGCCCTCCAGATTACATCAGATAGATGAAAATTTAAAGTAATCTGACACTTAATTTGTTCAAGTACACCTTAGGGGAAATAATAAGATGTGGAATTTGGTGATTTGCAGCTGAAGCAAACCACAAATAGTGCAAACCGCCAATCAACTGTAACAACTGTTTAGAGGGTGTATAATATAGGGAAAGACTCATATTTAGATATAAAACCACAATGCCTAATCAAAGCAAAGGTTTGACCACACAGTATATGTGATGTGCGGTGTGGGATTTGCCCTTTTGCATTGTCTTGACTGAAAATAAAGAATATGAGGTTTTGTATACTACCGGGTTTTAGAAATGCCTCGAGTCCTCCTTGACTTCTTGAAGGTAGCTACTGGGGATTTCCTGAGGGTAACTACCTGCTGTGACGTTCCCCCGAGAACTACATAACCTCAAGGGTTGTTTTTTTTTTTCGCTCTTTGCACTTGCATATCCAATAGGAAGGTTTATGCTGCTGGTTGGGATAGCAGCAGCAAGACTACAGCAGCAGCAAGCAGGTGGATGTTGCATTTGCCTCTGTGTGTTTTCAAAGTTTCCAACATAATTAGAAGACTTGTGAATTCAGACTTGTGTTTTGTCAGCTATAGAATAAGCCACTAACCTTAGAGGCTCCCTCCATCTAACTGCAGCTCACAAGTCACTTATGATGGCGTCCGAAAGGTTGACTAATATTACCAGCACATGCTAGTCAAATCTGACCAAGGATAGCATCTAGTAAAGTTGATTTCACATCTGTTTGGTCTACTCAAATCAATCTCTGGTTCATTTACCCCTTTGGTGCAATGGGTTTGGAAGTTAAGAGGAAGTTGTAGCTAAGGTTTTTAAAATATTTTTGCTTTGATGAGTCAAAATCACCTTGTATTTCCTCTGTTGCATATAGATTTAATAAAGCCTGGATTGTACTGCTGGGCCATGTCCTTTTATAAAATGTCTATGCTGATATTCTTTAATATGGGACTTGAAAGTGCTGCACCTCTCAACGTACACTGAGATTTATCAGCGTACACGACACTCAAAGGTTCTTCTTGTGCTGGAGGGTTTCCCCTTGAAGTATGAGCTAAAATAAGGGAAAGAAAATTTTAAAGTAATGCACTTAAGGTGATTTATTTATCACACTCACACAAAGGTAGATGCATAAAGAGGAATTTGAAGTCTTGCCCAAGACATGCAGGCTGGATAAGGGCACTGAAGCATTGATCTTCTGATTAGTGGACAATCTGCTCTATGTCCTATATGCATTTTTCATAAGATATTGGCAGCGGCTTGTTTAACAATCTGGAAATAAACTGCGGATAAAACTGGGGGGGGGGAAACATCAAGCTCCACTGTGAGCTGGATGCAAGCAGAGGATACAACAGTGAGATGCCTGAGAATAACTGGAAGTGCAAAACTATACATTGTATGCAAATCATGTGTGCAATCACACACCGTCCTGATAGATGCGAATGTGGTAATTTCACTCTTCACTTCTGTCAAGACAAAGGATTGTTTCTATGTTAACCTTTAAAAATCTTTCCTCATTATACCACCTACTGCCCAGTCTTTGGCATCTGATAAGCCAGCACCTGGAGCAAAACACACCCACCACACGGCCCCTTGTTTAGTTTTATTGCTGCGCTGCTTTCAGATTGAAATCCTGGTGGTGCTCAAAGTGCCCACATACATCCTCACAGAATAAACTGGAACAAAATTCTATACGAAGCTAGAATATTTTCAGCTGTCTATCTGGAGTATATTAGACAAAAAGCCACAAAAAAATGATTAGAAATTATTGCTTTTCAGATTGCTTGAGACTGCCTTCATTACGACTAATTGGATTGAATGGTGCCCACTCATTGGCCCACATTTATACATTTACATCGTATTTAAGGCGCTTAATCTCAGTGGCACTGATATCATGAGACTGACATTTAAGCTCTTAAATCCGAAGGATGTTATAAGGGTTTTAGAGAGAGAGAAAGGGGGAGGGAGGGAGGCAGCGCAAAACAGGGTGAGGGAGCAGAAGAAAGAAAGCAGCGAGAGGGTCTCAGTGACTGTGTGCTCAGAGAGAC
This sequence comes from Astatotilapia calliptera, assembly GCF_964374335.1. Classification (NCBI taxonomy): domain Eukaryota; kingdom Metazoa; phylum Chordata; class Actinopteri; order Cichliformes; family Cichlidae; genus Astatotilapia; species Astatotilapia calliptera. The sequence goes on along the minus strand of NC_137427.1, from coordinate 26,860,480 downwards.
AGTAAAGTAGGAATGACAGTGTATGGCTTTTGTTAGAAGGACTGCCAGCACGTCAATTTCGATATAACATTTTTATCGACACCCTCCTCACCGCAACCTGACAGGCGGGCAGGAGCTCAACTTTTTACGTTCCACACCAGAAGTTCAGGGTTACTGAAACAGGTTTCTTTGGCAAACTTCGGAGGAAGTCTTTCTTTTACCCCCTGTTGTCTGCTGCTTAAGGAAGTATGCGAGACTGGCAATATTTATTCAGTTGACCTAGAAAAAGCTCTTGCTATAACTGCGCACATATTCTGAAGTCAAAAGTAATTTTTGATTTTATAGTGGAACTATACACTGCATGTGGGTACACAATGTACCATGTAAGCTATTTACTGCATGATTTGCTGTTGTTTTGGAGAATCTCAGGGGGAAATATATTTTTCTTTTTGGGGGGCTTCTACATCAAGCAGTGTACTGGAATGGTGATGGCTTTATTCTGTAACTAAAAAAGATGTGTTAAAGCTCCTATTATTGCTCCCCCCCTAATTGACAAACAAGCCAAATACCACCTTGTTACTGGAGTTACACTACACTCGCCAGACACTTTATCAGGTAAACCTTATTAGTATTGGGTTGGATCACCTTTTGCCTTCGGAACTGTATTAATTCTTCATGGCATCGATTCAGCAAGGTGCTGGAAATTTTGGTTCATACTAATATGTTAGCTTCAGATGGTTGTACAGATTTGTCAGCTTCACGTAAATGATGCAAATCTCCTGTTAGACCACGTTCCAAAGTTGCTCTATTGGTCTGAGATCTGGTGACTTTTGAGTACAGTGAACTCATTGTGATGTTCAAGAAACCACTTTGAGATCATTTGAGCTTTATGCTGTGTTGCACTATCTTGCAGCCATCAGATGATGGGAACATTGTGGTCAAAAAGGGACGGACATGGTCAACAACAATACTCGGGTAGGGCGTGCCATTTAATTGATGCTTAGGGGCCCAAAGTTTGCAGAGAAAATATCACGCAGACTGTTACAACACCATCAGCAGCCTGAACCATTGATATAAGGCAGGATGGATCCATAATTTCATTTTGTTCATGCCAAATTATGACCCTATCACGGGAAAGTTGCAGCAGAAATCGAGACCCATCTGACCTGGCAACATTTTTCCAATCTTCTGGTGTCCAGTTTTGGTAAACCTGTGTGAATTATAGCCTCGGGTTCGATAGGAGTGGCACCTGGTGTGGTCTTCTGCTGCTGTAGCTTTTGTAGCTTCAAGATATTGTGGATTCAGAAATGCTCCACTGCATACATTAGCTGTAACAAGTGGTTATTTGAGTTACTCCAAACAGCTGAAAGCAGTCTGATCATTCTCCTCTGACCTCTGGCATCAACAAGACATTTTTGCCCAGAGAACTGCTGCCCCCTGGATATTTTCACTTTTTGGATCATTTTCTGAAAACACCAGAGATGATTGTGCCAGGAAGTACCAGTAGATCCATAGCTTCTGACACTGAAAAAGCTATTTTCTAAATCCCAACAACCAAGCCACATTCAAATTCTCTTAAATCTGCTGTTCAGTTTGAACTTTTGAAGTTTTGTCTTGACCATTTCTGCGTACCTAAATGCACTGATTTGCTGCAATGTGATTTGGCTGATCAAATATTTGCATTAATGAGCGGTAGAACAGGTTTTCCCTAATTACAGGTGTCCGATAATCATATATATTACTAAATTAAGAAGTTAATCAAGTCGATAATTAAAAGAAAATTAATATCATTGTCACGGATTATAAGTAATCCTTTTAGCTGCTTTTGAAGCAAGGAGCTAAATATTTTCTGCTTATAGCTAATAGGATGCGAGGCCTTGCAGCTTTTCTTTCTCATATCTCAAGTTTAATTGGCTGGATTTAAGGCCGGATAGTGAGAACGCTAAATTTGCCATTACTTCTGCAATTTTTATGGGTTTGTCACAGCAGCTATCTTGTATTGGCTCACTGCTGACATGCTAGCCAGCTGAATTTTGCTAACACTAGTCAGTCAAAATATCTGTGAGATCTTTTGGGCTAGTGGCTCCCACTGATTCGGTATTTTAATATTGTGAAGATTCCTTAAAAGGATGGGAGAACTTTCTGAGCTAACTTAGGTGAGGACAGAATACTGTGCAAATACTGTGTAGAGTTATTAATTTATTTGTACCGTTATGTCTTGCAGTTAAACTCATCAACACTTTAGTGGTTATTTTTTTTAGAGATTCGTCAAATTAATAAATGATTACAAACATCCTTAGTCAAAGTCTTACTATTTTTTTTTTTTTAAAAGGTCAAACATAATAGTCTACGTTACACAGATTACATTACAGAGTGAAACTCTTACCATGGCTTCTTCTTTATTTCCAATCACTCGGTTTATGCTTCCTTTCACTGAAGCTGCTGCTATATTTAGCCAGTTTATAGCACTACCTGGCTGTAAACAGAAGTGCTGCAGATTACAACACAACTGTCCATCTGGACATTAATACACAATAGGAACCCAAAGCCATTTCACCGGCTACGGACAGCCTGTGACGTTCACTGCAGGGCTCACTTTAAGCCTTCCAACATACATTCATCCAAATCCACCAGACCGGGCTGGACAGGGAGTGTTTGCATGGAGGAAAGATTCCTTTGATGTCTAATAAGCAATTATTGACATATCACCACAGGTTCCTCCTAAACTCACTAATCCCGAACAGCAACTTGTTTGATGGCTTTATTACACTGATTGCTTTTGACCACCACAAATGATGCAAGCGTTCCGCATTGATCCTTTGCCTTGTGTCTTACATTTGTTTGCAGATTGTTCAATAATCCAATTATTGCAGCACAGCTTTCTCTGAGCCCCTCTTATGTGTTTAGAGACACCTCCTTAGCATGCAGGCGAGAGGAGGAAGAGAAGAAGGAACGGGGGAAATGGGGGAAATAGACAGAAAACTCGGAAAGTCGGAGAGGCTGTGCGAGACAGCCGCTGTGGGAGGGAGAAAGAGACGGAGGGGAAGGGGAGAGCGAACGAGTGAAGGAGAAAGCAACCACTGAGGGACTCTGTGGCTCTATGTGTGTTCATGTGAGAAAAAGAAAAAGACAGAGGGGAGAAACAAAGAGGAGAACGTCACAGGCAAAGCCAAGGTTACCTTTACAAATGTACTGACCTTGTGCACTTCACATTAACCTCCCTCTCCAAGAGAATTAGTGTGTATCATTCCCCACTCTGCTGTTCCTAACTCCACCAATTGATTTCAGTAGCTGGAAACAGGGAAATTGAATGTCCTGTTATTGTGGCTAAAGAGTGGAAATACATGCTAATGCTGCACAGACCTGCAAAAGCCCATATTTACTCTCGGTCCACTTTTGTCTCTCTGGATAGATTTGGTGTGACTAGAACAGCCCCCTAGGGTGCAAGACTGTTGGAACAACTTCATAAGCCGTGGGATGGCTTAAACTCTTTCACAGTTTTCTCACTCTTCCTCCTTGATGATCGGGTTTCAAATTCAGGTAAGGAAAGAGAACAAAAGAATGAAGAATGGGTCACTGAAACAGTTTCAGTGAATGGCATGTAGCATCGTTGTACTGCATCGTGGCAGCCGTTCTAACCCCGTTTAATTGGCGGCGAGTGTATTATTTCTGAGGGCCGAGGGCGCGAAGCTTCAACGGATTCATTTACGCGATGCTTGCACCACGTTAATAACACGAAGCTATCGAAACAAACAAACGGAAAGTTTTTAAATAGTCGTTTTTACGTTCAGCCCAGACACAGAAGGGCTCTGGGGTTGCAATGAGTTTAAAGAGAAAGCTCAACTAACCATGTATGGATTTTTTTAAATGCTTGCGGTATACAATAGAAGATCTAAGTCTTCAGCATGAGGCTAATGTTGATGTTTGGCTTCGTGATGGCACACTTTGCGGTCTTCAACAAATTGGCTTTAATCCACATAAATTAGAAGAAGTTGCTCAGCGGGAGAGAGAGATTACGGGGATAATGCACGGAGTGTGATTTGTTCATACGAGAGGAGAGACGCGAAGGAGCAGAGAGCCTCTGACAGAACAGCTGAGGAAGCAGGACTGTTTACAGAGGCACTGTTAAAGAGCAGCAGCTGGGGTAAGGACCTTTCAGCAGCATACCAAAGTCAGTCCTCGACACAAAAAAGGTGGCAGGAGAACATCAGTGGAGAAATCAGTATGATGAAGTAATAAAAGTTTCTTTTGAACCAGAGAGCTTAAAAAGCTTGAAAGATGTGGCGAAATGGCAATTGTTTCACATCTGGGAAGAAAAAGAAAACAAGACTTTTTCTTTTCTGAAGAGTTAAGCTTTTGTCTTTTGCTTAAAAGGATCGCGAGTTAACTACAGAAACAGAGAGACGTTGTTTCTCTGTAATGACGGGGCAAGCCAGTTGCTGATTTATTCAGAACAGAAGAGAAACCTTCATCTTGAACCTCAAAGGAAATGCACAGGCTCTACAGTGGAGCAGCGGGCCTTCAAGTTTCAGCCTTTTGGGAATTATAACTTCTGTATTTAAAAAATAAAAAAAACCCACACAGACAGAAGCATATGCCTGCTTTACATTAATTTGCTTACACCAGCAAGGATTTAAACAATAACATCTATGTGTAGGAGAAGTAGGTGTAAATGGAAATCATGACCTCTGTTTCCCAGTGGAGTTTGATGGTGACACATCTGTTCAGAGCAGCATAGCAGTTCTTCTGAATTTACAGTAACTAGGGTTTGTATACTTTGGCCAGCCATCCCAGTGCAACGGGGCATGCCTCACCCTTCAAAATGGCTGTTATGACAGGGTTCCTCATATAAAGCCTGTGTGGACAGACAGAGGATGGGTGGGGGAAATCTACATAAAGGGGAGTTGGCACACTGATCAGCTGTTAGTTTGGTGTCAAAAATCTTTATGCGGCGCACCAGTCATGTTCTGAACTGTGCAAAAGCCATAAGCCACCCCTCATTTCTTTATATTTTGCCTCCAAGGAGCCAGACTTGTAATTTAATTCAAAGTGGTCTTGAGCAGCAGTTCTCTCGGGTTTTCTGAAGGTCTTTCAAAGTTTTTCTTTAGACATTGGCTGCTTTTTCATTCATTTTTAGACCGATCCTTGCACTTGACCATTTTCAGAAGATTTTTTGTATGTTAAGCCACTTAACACTGACCTCAAAAGTTTTAAGCATAAATAGACATCTAACTCAAGAGTGTACACATAACACACAACTTTGCAAAAAATACATTGAAATTATATCTTTATCTTCTTCAAAATCATCTTCAAAAAATGCCAAGGTGATTCCCAAAGAGCTGCTAGCTGGAAACCTGGTATATCTTGGCATGATCTGCTGTGTGTCCTTAAGAAATTTGAGGAAACTCAACATGTGCCGCATAAAAGAAGAAATGGCAGGCCTAAAAAGCACATGACCAGTATCTGTAAGTCCTTAAGCAATAGGAAAAAGTCCAGATAAGATAACAGGGCCTGAGAGATGGACGTTGCCCTTCAGTTGATCCATTTACTGTTAATTGAAACCTCATCAGAAATGGTCTCTGTGGATTGATGGCTGTCAAAAAGCCATTCTATAGGGAAATAGGGAGATAAGTTGGAGGTATTCCAGATTACACAAGAGCTACACTGAAAATCAATGGCAACAGGTCTTGTGAAGAATCCAAATTTAAATTTTGGGGTTTAAATCATTGTTAGTATGAACAGAGGTAGTCAGGTCCAACATGATGGAGGCTCTGTCATGGTTTGGGGCTGCAGTTCAGTCAGTGGTGCTGGTGCTGCAAAATTGATGGAAAAATGGAGCCACAAAATATCGTAAGATTTTAATCCACCATCCAATACCATGTGAAAAGCATGTGATTGTCACCAGCTTCATTTTTCAGCTTGACAATGATCTCAAACCAATGCAGTAAAGCACTGGCAGTGCGTCCGGTGGCGCCAGTGTCCGGCAGCCTCGCCTGTGTCAGTGCGCCCCAGGGTGGCAGTGGCTACAATGTAGCTTGCCATCACCAGTGTGTGAATGTGTGCGTGAATGGGTGGATGACTGGATATGTAAAGCGCTTTGGGGTCCAATAGGGACCAAGTAAAGTGCTATACAAATACAGGCCATTTACCATAAAGCATACATGGATAGAAAAAAACAGTGTAACAATATCAGTTATGGATTGGCCTCTTCAGAGCCCGGACTTCAACATTTCTGAAGCAGTGTGGGATCATCATGACAGAGAACAAAACAAAAGGCAGAAACATTCAAAGAGCTTTGAATGTCCTTCAAGAAACGCTGAGACCTATTCCTGAAGACTCTTAAAGAAGTTCAACGGGAGGAAAACTTGCTACGAGAGTTCAGGCTGTATAGAAGATAAAGGTGGTCACGCCAAATATTCACTTTTAAAATCGTTAGAATTGCTCAAACTCTGTTTTTTGTCTTATATGCTGCTTTTCTATGTATATTTGCACACTTTTTTAATAGATCACTGCACTTGGATATCACTTGCATATCAAAATATAAAGAAATATAAAGAGGGGTGCCTCAAGACTATTGCATAGTACTGTATATTAACGTATAGTATGCATGCATGTGAATATATGTGCTTTATGTGGGTTGACAGACATCTTTCCCAATTTCACCCAAGTCTCTTCATGTCTCAGAAAAAGCAATTACGCTCTATTTCCTTTTATAAAGGTACTCATTAGTGCTGGCGGGCTTCGCAACATGGAGCAGAACAGTGAATAGATAGAAAATGTAGAGCTACAAGCTGCTTTTCTGCTGCACAAAGCAGTGTTTCAATAGGGAATCCTTTGTTCACTGTGTAAATCCCCACGGCCTCCTGTTTAAGAGCTCAGCATGTCACTTGAGACTAAACGGCTGCTCACAAAAAAATGTAATTCAAATATTTTTTAAAATCCTCTCAGGTTGGACTCTGAATAGTCTCCTTAAGAAAAAGATCTATCTTTAGAAAAGCTACACTCTTAATTCTATTATTTTTTTATCTTAATCTTCATAATAACAAAAACCTCTCAAATAAGTTACCCTTACCATATGCTACTGTGCTGACTTTCACCGTCTTCTCCACCTGAGGCCTGTCTCCTGTTCTTAAATATTTATGCAATGAGCCCAAAATGTTATGTATTTACCATAAAATTCAGTTTCATACACCTCAAACAATGACATGAAGTGTATACACAATGTGGGGAGGGGAAGAGCAGCAGGGAGTGAGAGGAAAGAGAGAACCTCTGAATCAACAGTATTTCCCACACATGGAAAATGTGGGAGATATTCTGGGCCCCTGGAGTATTTGGTTGGGCTAATGTGTTATTGGAACAGGACATCTTTGTGGTAAAACCTGACAATTTATTAAAAGTGCAGCATGAAGGGAAATTATAAAATGAAAGGAGATTTTTACCTTGTGCATGTGTCTTGTACTTTTATGCATAGGGTTTATATGGATATATTCATCATGTAGTATGTTATTGCTAGGTGTTCTTGCAAGGAGATAAACTGAATTTAATTAATAATTACTAATGAATCCACTTACTGTCAGGAAATGTAAATATATATTGGTTTCTAGTGGCATAATTTCTTTAAATATTCATTTTTCTTCACGATAATCCTGAAGATAAAGACAAGAACCAGTTGAGAAGCCAGAAGTCATTATTATAAACTATATGACAACTTATCCATCCATCCATCCATCCATCCATCCATCCATCCAATATAATTCAAGTGAATTATATTTTGGCAATATATGAGATTTATAATGAAATATAGTAACAAAGTAATTAAATAATTATTGATAATTATTTTATTGTTTTCACTAAAAACTGTCAGAAATCCAAATGATTGATATTAAAATGATGGGATGTGAAATGAGTGTGAATACGCGTGAGAATTTTTGCTGTTTTTATTTGGTTAAGTTCCTGGCGCTGTATACTGTAGAGGATGTTTTATTTCAAAATTCTCTTGCACTTAAACACCAAAAGAACAATCTGTAATACCTGACACGGTGTTTACCACAGATAAGCTTTTCAATTTGAAAAAAGAAAAAAAGACTGCATCTTTGGTGCAGACGCTTTAATTTATTATGGCTGTAGTAGTTTTTGGCTTTCCAGGTTTCTCTTATCTATACAGTAGCATTCAGTCTCTCAGTGTCACACACACTTTATCTGTCAACCTACATTTTGAAGCTAATGACTTCTGGGAGCCAGATGCTACCGTTTAACGAAAAAAGCGTGGAGCGCTAAGTCAGGTAACACTAGGTAGCTAGGTTAGCATGCTGCATTCATAGACGGTATAAAATATGCACATATGGCCATAGTAACTATGTACCTGTTGTTTCTGACGTGCAGCTTTGAAGCCGTGAGAGTAGCGTTATTACAGTCACCATCTACAGTATGAAACTACAAAAGGGGGGGCATGATACTGTAAGAGCACTTGCTCATTGGCTAACAAATTGTCAAGCATAAGTCATTAGCCAATGAGTATAGTATATATAATACTCAACGTTAGCTTCATTTTCCTGCTCTGGAGGTTGGTCGTTAGTAGCTTCTGTCTTTGTTCTTTAATGTCAATGGGCAAACAGCTTATAGGTCCATAACCGCCACCCTTTGGCAATGCTAGCCTTATACAAACAAGGGGGAACATGCACTATATTTTTGACAATAAACTGTTTGCCTTTTTTATTTGACAAACATTCTGAGAAATATATCCAAAATCACTTATAATTTTAAAATGATTGATTTAAAATAGGTTCAATCTTGTGTTTAGCTTGAACTGAATGTTTTTTTTTTTACCTTTCATTTCCCTTTCCTGTGCCTCATCATCACTCATCATCATCCCCGGAAGTGGCTGGCCATAAAAGGTGACATGAGCGCCTGCTCTGAAAGGGCAGCCACATGCACCACTGCAAATCTTTCACCTTATTAAATATAGATCTATAGTCAACTACACCTGTGAAGCCAGTCTCACCTGAGCCAAGGTTACAATGACTGATGCTATTTTTAACTTCTTGTTTTGAACAGGAAATTGGGATCCCATGCGTGTTACAAGTTGTGTAAGTGCAGTGATGATGTATGCTGATAACAGTGGGTAAAAACAGTGTCCCTTGATTTTTCAGCCACTCACACCCTCCCACTCTTCATCAATGTAGCTTGCCATCACCAGTGTGTGAATGGGTGGATGACTGGATATGTAAAGCGCTTTGGGGTCCTTAGGGACTAGTAAAGCGCTATATAAATACAGGCCATTTACCATTTATATTGTCTCTGCACACAGCAAGCACACATCTCTTTGTGCAACATGTGAAATAGACTTTGGCATTAGAGCAAGTCCGGGTACTGGGCAGTGATGGCCAGGTGCATCTGGTGCATGATAGAGATGCAAGAGGTAAATATGCTTGATTTGCTGAATCATGTAATTACACCTGCACCGCTGAGCTCCTCGTATTTCTTTTTTCATGAAAACAGTATTAAGTGAAATCATTCAGCTATTCTGTTTCCTCTTCGTTAAAGCCTGTCTGGTCAAGTTTCACTTTGTTTGAAATGAGAAATCAGAGAGTATTTGTTTTCTGTTTGTCACGCTGCTTAAAACATTTCATAGCATAACAGCAGGAACAAGGTGAGACAGCTTCACAAACATGACACGCGATACTTCTTTATCTTCGCTGCAGATGCTCGCCGAATGTGAATAAAGTTACAGAGTGAGAGTCGGAAGACTTAGGCATCTGTTGGTTTTAGGTTTTAAGGGCTGACCTTGATCAAAGATCAACTGGGTGTCGGATTAAACTGTGGTTAGGGTTGTTGTCATGCAGAGATTAGCCGAGAGTGAGATTAGTCAGCACAAGCATATGTGTACCTTTGATGATTCACTTTAGGTTCTCCTTTTTTGCAGTAGTTTTTCTTTTTTTTAATGTGAGAACCTAATTGCACTATGTCCGTCAGCAGGTGTTGCATTGTTCATCCAGAGACCATCTGGGCCTGTAATCCTTCGGAGATGAACACCAACATTGTGTGTGTGTGTGTGTGTGTGTGTGTGTTCATCTGTACCAAATGTATGGGACCTTTTGTACTTGTGAAGTCCGAATTGTTAAGTTGACCTTTTAGGGAGTAAACATTTATAATGAGCAGGCTCAGTGCTCCTGGACAAACTGTAGACATGATTCTTTGAACTATTCATTGTATCCGCTTACAGTTTTGGTTAATGTGCATTAGCTTATTGTCTTGGAGAAGAAAAAAGAAACACAAAACTGTGAAATATGGAAACTTTTCTAACCGACTACCTTGTTGAACTGCTCCTAGGTGCATAGAAGTCTAAAGAAAATATGTGAGGTTTCACTGTTGTTGTTTCTTCTATCCATATACAATCATTACCTGATTGGCTCCTGATTGTTGCTGTCTGGAGCAGTTTGACTAAGTGGCTGAAAGCAGGCAGGAAGGAGACTCCGAGCAGTTCGTAAGACTGCTCTTCTGCTGTTGAACCTGTCAGATGCTATAGAAACGCTGACTGACTGGAGAGGAGCTCACAGCAGCCGACATGCAGAATGTAAGCTGTGGTGTTAACCACCTGGATCTCGGCCAACCCCAGACTTGGTTTTGGCTCCTGTGCACAGCCAGCTTCTTGAGGTTGAGGTTTCATACCCTGTGACTTTAGTGAGCCGCTTGACTATTAGCTCTACATACAATAAAGCCCCTAAATAGATCCACTTGACAGCCCCATTGCTAACTCTGTCTCTCAGTATATATCTTAATGTACTATGGCTTGTGTGTGCAGCGTTTCCCCTTGTATATACACTGGACTCCCTGTCTGCTCATCTGACACGTTTGTCCTGGCAGAATTGTAAATGACTGGTGGGTGTTAAGGATGATCACATGTGACAGCCAATGCATAGGGTTGCTGGCAACATGTGTTAGCGCCAGTGTACATTAACCTACATTCAGAGTGAGGCCTTTTTGAATCACTAGGGAAAGGAAAAGGTCATCTCTTGAATAAAATATTCTGGCACATTTCATTTCTCTGCACTCACAAGCTCAGTTCTTTTACATTTACATGCTTTAGAGTTGAAATGCCAACCTTTGGCCTATGATATACTTTCATTTTATTCAGTAGACCCTTCTTGCTCACAGGAAGGTCAATGTAAACAGGAGTCAGCTGCGTACTAACTGTTGCTAGAAAGTGGAGAACAGAGGTTAATGAGTTTGTGGCATGGAGGTGGCTCAGGTCAGGGCTGATCCCTTAAAGATAATCTCCCTGTCTAGGGATTTGTTTTTCTCATTTGTCCTAGGGCCTCTAAGCTGAGTTTGGAGGTCACTTCCTGTGCAGGCAACGGGGCCCAAATCTGGCTATAGACAAATAGTACGTAAGGAGCCAGGTACTGCTCAGAGTTGGTGGAAGAGAGAGTGAGAGAGAGCACAGTAAGCAGGAAATAAAGCTGAAACATGAACATCAAGGGAGGTCGGGGCTAGAGTTTATTCATGCCACTGAAATCAAAGGATTTGCTTCTGTAACAAAACCAGATTTATCAGCGTGACTTTGAAGTGGTCCATTTGTGTTTTCCTTCGTGGCAGTGAGTTTGATTCAAGTCATTCCCGAGCCGTGCTTCACAAAGGTGACGAAAACAACTTCCCCTTTGTGTATTTAGTTAGATTTAAGCCAACTGTCCTGCTTATTTTTGCAGTTATCACATAGGTTTAGGTTGGGGAGGGAAATGCGAGTTCGGGTTCTAATCGTGGAATTTCATGTTCCTTTGTGTGCTGAACATTTTGTGTTTATCACTGGCCCCTTGTTTGCATTGTTTCTCAATTTCCCATATCTGGAAGTCAACCTGATGCCCAACAATGAAGTTTCTCAACATGTCAGCCGAATTGTGTTCCCAGCTGTTTTGTGGCTGTTTTCCGATTCCAGTCCAGAGCAGCTTTGAAAACTGGCAGCTCAAAAACAGAAAATTAGCGAAGCAGCAACAGATTGGTGTGAGGAGCACGTGAGGAACTTACGCTCTCCAGTGCTTTAAAGACAATGCTGCGGGACTCGAGGAGGTGCTTTGCCAAAGCTGCTGCAGAGCTCAGCAAATGAGTAGTAGGATTGTTTTGTTTGAATGAATTCAGCATAGTAAAAGCTGTTGCCTTTTTTTCTGTTGCGGGGTTATTGAAAAATACATTTTACAGGTTTCTGAAGGCGAGTCCACTCAAGTCTGAAAAAGAACACTCCAAGTGGAGAAAGTTTTTAAGATGTGGGACTTGCACCCAAACTTCTGCTCATCCGTTGTCCATATACATCATTTCTAAGGCAGGGGATGCAAGATGCATCTAAATTAAGTTTCTTGCAGTCCTGGATCTCTTTGGCCTGGTTCAAGCTTTGCACATTACCCCATGAACTCGGTGGACTGCGTGTGGTCAAATGAATGAGTGGGTGTGCTGACCCCTTGAACTCTATAGGAACTGTGTAGTTTTCGTGTAGCATTATGTAAAGATGAAATTTATCACAGCTACACTAAACTTTTAATGTAGAGTTTGAAAAGTATGGAAAGCATGCACACGAATATTCATTAGCAGCTCACCAAGGCTCACAAAGACTTTAAGCGTAACATATCACGCTCGTTTTTTTATTCTGGGACTCCACAATTGTGGCTTTGCATGATTCAGTTCAAGACTCTTTATTTTCATTATGCAAGCATAATGAAATTATGAAATTAAGCAATACTCCCTCACATGGCACATAAAAAGACTTCGATAACATAAATATAGTGACATAATATGAATACAAATACAACGAGACTTAATATTGGATGATGTATATACCTCAGGGTTGCTATCGTGTGAAGGTGAGCAGTAGAAAGTGAGTTGTTTTGCATATTATAAAATGATTCACAGTTTATTCTTAAAAAAGTCCTTACCTATTCAGTGTATTTAAATAAATTTTTTAACGTAATGTAAAGTGATCTTGCGATACAGAGAAAAAAATTCCCTCAAGTAAGCGCTTGGCGACAAAAATCTTAACAGAAATAAACCGCAGAGCAAACCAAGCTCAGGAAGGCTCTCCATCTGCCTCAACCAGTCTGGGTGAGAGGAGAGTGGAAAAGAGAGAAAAGATTATTTAACTCATTCTGCCTGTTATGCAGCTCCTGAGTTGAGCCTCTGCCTGGAAAGAGGCAATATTAGGGCTCCTTAGGCCATCGTTTCTAAAGGTCAGCTTTATTCTGATTGGTCAACTTCAGGAAGCCAGCCAAGGGGCAGCACCTTAACCCCGTGAACGCTAACTCATCCTTTGGTTGGTGTGAAGGTTCTTAAAAAAAAACACTATGCAGCTATCCATCCATCTTCTTAACCGCTTGTCCGGTTCAGGCTTGTGGGAGGGCTGCAGCCTATTCCAGCTGTCATAGTGCAAAAGGCAGATTATAGCCTGGATAAGTTGCCAGTCTATCTAACATGCAGAGAAAGACCACCATTCATCACTCACGGCCAATTCAGAGTGAACATTTAACCTAAAACGCATGCCTTTGGACTGTGGGAGGAAGCCGGAGTCACCGGAGGAAATCCACGCAAGCACAGGGAAGAACTTGCAAGCTCCACGCAGAAAGGCCCCGGCCAGCTGGCGGATTTGAACCCAGGACCTCGCTGCTGTGAGGCGACAGCGCTAAGCCCTGCAACCAAGTAATATATTTTCACTTACTTGAGTGGAAACTGGCAACTTCTCAAACCCACCCATAAACGTTCAAGCCTGATCTGAGTGAGCAGCACAAATATTCACAGTAACAAAGACGACAGCAGCACATCTCAGCTCGGTAAACAAAACATTCGCTACCTGATGCACGAAATATTTGCCCTGTGCTGTAAATAGGTGTAAGTGTGGAAAATGTGCTTAAATGTCATCTCCTATCCTAAAACATGAAAGGTAATGTAGCTAGTAAAATGTTTTTGTTTGTTTTTTTTCTCCTGTTGTCACCAAACAAACGTATGGTAGCACCACACACCGACAGTTATTTGCATGCTGGGATAATTTAATTGCTTATAATACAACTTAGATTATGAATACAAGAAGATCACCATATAAAGAAATGTGTGGCAAGATCAGAGTAGCCTGAAGCCTGAGCTTTTGGTTCAGGAGAAGTACTCAGAAATTTGGATACCTAAAATAAAAGGTGCAACATAAAAAGCATGAATGAAGTTTTGGGCATCCGCTGGCTTCCCAGTGTCTAATTTTATACTGGATGCATGCGATCAGTCCCTCTCTGTCCTCAGCAGGCACCAATTACAGGAGTTTCCAGCCATGATAATCCTCCTCACCAGATAATAACAGCCTGCCACATCTTTCTGAGATTCATGCCCGCATGCTTTACCACTTAGCCAAAATATCTCAGGTGATTAATTTCATTCAATGCGGGTGACGGTGAGGAATTAAGATGAGGTTGAAATGCTCAACGGCTCCGGCCACTCTAAACCCGGTGAGTTATCCTCCCGCTGCTCTAAAGGTACCCACTGCTTGTGTAAAAACAAAGCCTCTGGGCCCTTCAGCTGCAGCTGCACGCTAAAGAAAAGGTTAAAGTTGGGCCAAAAAAAGCGCCTGTGATGTTTGTAAGTTGTTTATGGAATTTGAAAACAGGTACAGCTTCAGACATGTTGAGTCCAAACTGGATACTGTGTAGATCAGAACGATAGCGTCGTCTGTAACCTCCCGTCGACCAAGGCGGTGTGAACGCCTTAAGAGGGCGGCGTGTCTGCGTGCGTGTGTGCATTTCTACGCCTTTGTTTACAGTCAAAACAGTGGATTTCTAAAAGGAAGATAAATGTGATTTCGCTGTCATGGGTAAGGTCACCTAAAGTTTGCGGGAATAATCCATGGAGGCGAGACAACATGACAGCTTTGGGTTTAACATGAGGAATGCAAACACGGCTGACATAATACATATTATTTGCTGTTGCTATACTCACATAAGCCCTGTAGTTTGACTCTTTGTCAATTGTAATGTAACAAGAAAAAAGTAAAGGCAATAAATATTCACAGGTGTGCTAAACATCTTAAGGCTGATTCCTCTTTCTTAACCAAAAGCAGCAGTCAGAGTAGATTATACTGTAACCTTAACACATGTGTAACACAAGCCTAGCAAAGAGGAAATCTCATATTTCTGTATGCTCAGGTACTCTCTGCCCAATGCCAGGGTCACCTTCACCAGGAAAAATAAATCCCTTGTGGCTCATTAACACTACCCATAAGACCTCTCTCCCTTTGAGAGGCGGCGAGTGGGTGTCAGCCTAATGTTTATACTGTCTGCTCATGGTTATGTAAGCCATTTCGTCCTCTTTCTAACTAATCTACCTTTACCTTTCCCAACATGCCAAGTTATGCGTTACATAAATATTCTTTGAACTGGTCTAGCTTAAGGTTTTTCAGCATGCCAGGGTGTGTATTACATAAATATTGTAGGCCAGACTGTAGAGAGGTACTGTACCGTGGAAGCTGTTTTTTCTTTTCCCTTTTTTCTCTTTCCAGAGTCAAGGATGCTTCTCTTTCATGAAGGGCAGGTTCAGGGAGGCCGTGGCACTTAATCAGCCTCTAGAATGAGCGAGTCAGTGCGTTTATCTTTACAGTAGGCGGCCGGCTGTACAGCGGTGTAAACAAAGTTCAGCACACACGCGTGTGTTTGTGTGCGACAGGCGGTGTAACATGCGTGATGAGGACATTGTTTCTCTGTATAACAGTGCCCTGTCTGTGGTTCACTTGCTTGTTTACTGACGCTGTCATGCTAATGTACTTACAGCATGCGGGTCACAGGGTTCATTTCTAACCACGAAGCCTCGCTGCCGTCCATCATAAAGCCGTTTCGTGCCCAGTTATTCACCCATAATGATGTTATCTTGATAAAGCCAGAATAACTGGACTTCCTCTATATGTCTCCCTCGTTCGTTAGTTTTCTTCAACGGCGTGGTTTCTATAGCAACTAATTGTTTTTGTTATGCCTTAGTCAAATGATTGCTGCCCCTTTGTTGTGACCTGTATTGACCTTTTTTTATGGCTATCGGAGGATTTGCACTAGGGCCAAAGAAGACTCCTTGATTAAAAAAAAGAGAGACCAGCTGTGAGTGACTGCAGTCATTATCAGTTTTCCGGGTTCTGATAAATCTGTGGCTAAAATGACCATCCTTCCTGGCTGTAGCTCTTAATGACTGAGCATTCCTGCTGCAGCTGAGAGAGGGTGGAGATATTTGAACCATTTGAAGAATGCTCTCAGTGTGACATCCGAATTACTCGTAAAAAAAAAACCCCACAAAAAAAACACGAGGCCAATTTGAGCAACATCTGTCCTGTGGTTTGGTCTTCACACAGTTTGGTGGGCGCAGTGGGCTTTTCTCAGCCTTCAAGATAACATGCTTCTTTTCATTTTTGGCTTTTTCATTAATATCTTCCCCAAGCAGCACGTTGGTCTGATAAGGAGGGAGCAAGAGCAAGTAGAAGACACACATTTCTGTTTGTACATTTTGGTGGGAAGAATCGGGCATTGTGTACTCGTACTCATCTGGGCCCTCATGGGAAATACACAGCAACTAAATCAGTTGTTAGCTTTGTGTGTTATCTTTTAAGATGAAAGGACACTGAAAACAATGAAACTGCTGCCCTGGGGTTTCAGTTAGAAGGGGAAAAAAAGCAACTGGAGCGAAGAATGAGACCTTTGATCTGTGCAGTCAGTCCCATTGAGTTAGTCTGAGACTGTACCCAGAAATAGAGAAGACAGGGGTCAAGAAAAGAAAAGAAAAAGGCCCCGTTCCCGGTTCACAGCAGTTGCCTGCAGAAGTTTCTGCAGAAACAATCATCCTGTGCATTGTTTTAGAACTATTATTAGGGCTACCCTCCCAAAAAAAGAACATCTGTACTAAGTCACCATTAACTCTGCTTTCTGACTCAGTTTTTTTTGTCTTCATTCAAGATGAAATGTGACACGAGGCTGTGGGAATTAACATTTTAGACATCTAGCTTTAACAAGACATTTCACCAAGTTGCACATCATCATTCAAGTTTCATCAAAGCAGACATAAACTGTGACCACTTAATATTTCAAGCCACTAAATTGGCAGGCCAAAAAAAAGGAAATTCATTCATTTGTTGTGTTCTTGTGGCCCAGTAGTCAAAGATAGACACACAAAATATAACCACTATATCCCCATTTTGGTTTCAGCTAGGGGCCATAATTGCATTTACTGTAAGCTTATAAAAAATTGTTACAAAATTGCTAATATTCTTTGTATATGCTGCACGTGTAAACTGTAGGCTGCTAAAAGCGGCTGATTTGGGAATGTCTGGCTGCTCGTTTTTGGTTCTGGGCTACTGGCAGACGTTGGTGCACAGTCACTGCAGCCTGGCCTGTCTGCTCTGGTTTCATAAGCAGAGAGAGCAAATGACCTATATACTTCTCTGAGGGAGGGGAAGTCACCTTGTTGGTGGACCAGCAGGCAGGCAGGCTGGCACGCAGCGACAAGGCTTTAATGTGCGGCACTATTAAAAGGTTGACCACTGACTCGATATTAGAGGCATACTTTAGAGAGACCTCTCATCTGCTCCTCGTGTTGCTCTTGGCCGTGAAACTTTCCGGGGCTGTTTTTCTTGGATTGGATTGTCTTCCCCTTAATGCAGTTTGGTGATGGTGTGAAAAGGCCAATGTATGGGGGGAATATTCTGCATATAAACATGCTGGAAACACATCTTGATACGTATTCGATTTGTGCACGCACACTTGCACTCACATTAAGCTGAAACCGTGAGGCCCGCTGCCAGAAAGATCAAGTCAGACAAACACCTCACCAGAGACTCCTCTAAGCGTCCTAACAAATTGAATGTGTGTGTAGATGGACAAGAGGGAATTAGATCAGTGGTCCTGATTGTATCTGAGTGTGCTGTTGCTGTACCCCTTTCCAGCTCGTCCCCTGGAGGAAATGCGTGTGCATGAGAGAAAGAGACTGGGAAAGAGACAGAGAAAAGGGGAGGGGGGAGAGAGAGAAAGAGAGCGCTTGGCAGCTGGTTTGATGAAGGATGTACGGAGAATGTTAACCAGACAATCACCTTGCATCTTATTGATTGAGATGGAAGAGAGGTAATTAGCACAGAAAAGAAGGGGAAGCTGAGGCCACTTTCAATGTTTTGATACAAGGTGTTCTCTCTTTGTACCAATCTACATATTGTGTTCTTTGTGTGTGTTTGAGCATGAAGGGAAACGTTTTGTTAAAGGTTATAGTGAATGTCCTGATTTTTTTTTTCTGCTGTGTCTAGACGTGACAAAAACTTTTGTGCACGTAGAACGTAAATGTTAACCGGTTCACTCTATAGTACAGCTGTGCTGGTGGTTAGTACAAGACAGCTGATTAATGTAGACCCGTTCCAGTTTTACTCAAACTATCAAATCTGCAGAACAAAGAGCAACACCTAAAACTCATTAGATTGAAATTTTATATTAAAATACTGTGAATTCAATACATATATAAGACAGGACTTTTTTTTTTGTTTGAAAATATAGTTTGTGGTCTTTTGCGAACTGGATAGGGTTTTTAAATGAGACTAAATGATGGGAAAAAATGTTAGTGTTACTTCATTGATAATACACAGTTGCCCGTGGTGACGATATATATCAGATTTATGGAAATGTTTCTTCTATCAGAAGAGATTTGGGTCTAGAACGCCACCTCGTGAATCAGTCCATCAGTATTTACAGATGTAAACTTATTTTTTTTAAAAAGTTACATCCAATTTAGAATCACTAATTAGCTTCTACCGTCTCGATTCTCGATCTTTTATCCAACATCTTCCTGGAATGGTCCACATTTAGGCTTGGCAGACAGAAACATTATATAAAAATAATGATCTTTCTTCAGGTGGAAACTGACAGCACACATCAGGTTTTACCAGTGACACTCCTCGCCATGACCCTCATGGTCTCATTTTCAGGAGTGGGTAAACTGCAAGTCTTAACTAATTCTCCCATTTAACAGCGCATTAGTAAGAACATACTGTTTATCCTGCGATTTAATGAGCCTGTAATGGCAGGAATCAGTCAGTGGTAAAAGAAGTAAATGATGCCAGAGTAAACAACGCCTTAGATCAGCAGACTCATCACTCGTGTTGTCTTGCCTGTTTGTTGCGTTGTTTCGAGTAAATTCAACACGTCATGCTATTTACAGTACAGCACACGTCAGTGCTGAATCACACCTGCGATCTTTGGCCTTGAACTCGATATATAGTTTTACCTATAACACAGTAGGGCTTTTGTTCCACCGTGGTTTTTGACATTTTAGTCCACCTCTGAACTCTTTTTCCAGTCCGGTTTCATGCCAGAGAAGAGGTGTTTTGGATCCCACTTAAATTTGACACCCTGCTCTGTTTCTCTCTGCTTATTGAATTTAAATAATCTCCTCTATAATTCTTTCAGTGTCATCCTGGTAAGCTTGGAGAAACCATAAATCCGAGGAGCGTAAAGCCCTCCTCTCCCGGTTGGCAGACATTTTTATGGCTAGCCACATTGTGCTGCTACTGTCAGTGGGTTGTAAAAACCCAAGAATGTTTCACAGTGCGCATCATGCCGTAATGCAGATGGGAAGGGGACAGTCAGCCCTGGTTTTATTGTTGACTTTTGAGTATTCCTTGTTAATTTATGCCTCGTCTGAAGAACTCTTATGTGTGTCCTTTCAGCTCGCCACTGAGACAACCGTCCTCGACGGCCAAAGTGTGCCTGGTTTGTGGAGATGAGGCATCAGGTTGTCACTACGGCGTCGTAACATGCGGAAGCTGCAAGGTCTTCTTCAAAAGAGCTGTGGAAGGTATGGCATCGTCCCACGTTTAGATGAGATGTCACTGGCTTGAGCTTAAAACCCTGCAGATTAAGCAAACACAAGGGAGTGCAAGAAAACATTACCACCTCTCTGACAAGATAATAAGTAAAACAGCAAGCAAATCAAGAAACATATCGACCAGTTGATAGCACACACAGTATGCAGCATAAGAAACACACAGCGAGTACAGGAAACAGGCAAACAGAGAGATTGGTACAAGCCAAGTACACAATAACCGCATTTGTGGCAACACAAAAAATAATGAACAAGTAATTGGCTGAATCTAGGTATGGAGCCATTATCTTTTGATTGCTCTTTTGGAACAACATTGATGATTAGTTGACGTCAGTGTTTTTGTATCTGCAGCATATGCAGCCTTATGTGTTTTCAAATTGGCGAATGTGTTTCTTAATTGATGTTCTAGAAATTCTACTGCAACTGTCCTTTGAAGCACCGCTCCTCTCTAAAACAGAAATAAGGATCATTATTAGGTTATTTACATTATTATGTAAATAACAAAATAACTTAAAGCAAAAATTGGGAAACGTAAAATCTGAAGTCTTTATATTAAGGGCCATCAGTCAAACAATACTGTTTGCTCTGGGTCTAAACAGAGCGTGTTGTGTGTGACGTCTTCTTTTGCGCATTGAGGGTTCACACTAGAGCGCGTTTGCTGTCGCATTTTATTTGTAGTGTGAACAAGCAGACAAAAAAAAAATCGGATTTGATCCAAAAATCGGAATTGAGCATTAAGACCTGCAGTGTGAACGTAGCCTCAGACGCTAGTTCCGTTTGCCTCTTTTCGTTGCTGTGCTTTGGACTCTCATATTTTTTATACAGGAAAAAAAGAAAAGACACATTAATACTGTTCTATTACGTTGCAGGAATTTCTAATTAATTATTTCACTCAATATCAGATAAATGAAGAGAATCGCTTTAACTGACAATTGCAACTCTCAGACTTATTGGCCAATATTCTGCTTATTTGGAGGATCTTATACCAGAGTGATATGCTATGAAGGACACTAACAAAACTTCAAACCCAGTCTGAAATAATAGGTATGACATCGATGGTAACCATCTTTCTTTGTTAAGCCGTGCTTTCTGTTTCACGCATCATGTGACTCTTCTTCTACGCAAGACTATCCTTATGAGTGTCGCCTACTGCAATCAGAGATACTGTTAAATGGTGATGACAAAGTGGTGAAATTAAAATTCAACAAATTCTGTAAGGTACACAAAATATAACAGTAAAATGCAACACACAACAAATAAGATGGAAATTAGACCAGAAAAGTGCATTCAGCCATTCACACCTATTCACACCAGCTTGTTTTCTATGCTGAAGTGCTTTTATCTAATGTTCACTCACATTCAGAGCAACTTGGGTACTTTGACATGTAGACTGGAGCAGTCATGGATTGAACCGCCAACATTCCGATTAGAAGATGACCTCCTATACCTCCTGAGCGACAGCCACCCCATCCATTCATTCTCCTCCGCTTATCCAATTCAGGGTTTCGTGGGGCGAGCTGAAGCCTATCCTAGCTTTCACAGTACGAGAGGCGGGTACACCCTGGACAGTCGCAGGGCTAACAGAGCGAGACAGACGACCATTTGCACTCACATTCACACCTATAAGCAATTTAGAGTCAACAACTAACCTAACCCCACTAACTGCATAACCCTGCCAGGTTATGTGTCCAGCACAAGTTACCACGGTGATTTATCCAGGTAAAAAGACGGATGACTTTAATCTCACGTTGTAATGTGCCTCTTATGTTAGGTAGGAGCTGGGGAAAATGTTAATGAGAAAAATGGTATAAGTCATTTTCAGATGTAACAACAACATTTTAAAGAGCTCACTTAAACAAGGACATGGTGGCAAGTTGCTCTTTCCACACATTCAGCACACTGTACTTTGCAAGAATTATTACCCATAGTTGCTTTTTAAAATTTCCACCATACTGTTGCATCTATGCAACAAACTACTGTTTAATCTCACTAGACCATCTGTTTATTTATTCCTAAAATATCATTAAAATGACCAAAATTAGGCATTACATTTATAGAGTGAGTCATCGGGGAAGAAAAAAGCAATTCAGTAGGTTAGTCTCCAGCAGCAGCCCTTTATGTTATATTTAGCTTGGGGAAAATCAGCACCAGTCATAATGTGCTTTTCATGTTGTGCCTGTTGCCTGAGGCTTTGGCCTAACTCATTTAGATGAGTGTTTGAATGCAAAACACACTTTTACAGACCCAGTGAAGGCGGGGGGGGGAAAAACAGGAGCAAACAAGGCTGCTAGCCAGCCAGCCGTCAGGCCCTCTAGGTGTTTTCCTGACCATTGAAGGAATTGCATTCATTCCCAATCAAATCATGCCTTAATTTGATGATATTTACACACCGTCATTACGTAGAGACCTAAAACCAGATTATGTGTCTGGGGTTATCGAATCAGACGTGCCGTTGTTCTTGCTTCAAGCCTGTCTGGCACAACGCCGGCGGCAGACACTCAAGATCGGATTTTGTGCGGGAGCGCTAGTCAGGTGAGGCACCGGAAAGTGCTCACTTCTCTTTGTAATTACGGTGCTAAAACCGTATTTTTTGCTCTTATAAAAACACAGAAAAGGCTTCAGTGATTGCATAATGCCTTTCAAATTTAACACGGTGATCCTTACATTCATATTTTCTCAATATTCAGTATTTCTCGGGGGGGGGGGGGGGGGGGATTTCCTCTTGATTCTGCACAACCAAAAAAAGAAAAAAGGCAACTGTGCAAACTATGAAAGCAACCCCTAGAGTGGTGTTATGTCATCAAGTTTGCATGAGACATGTGAGCTTTTACCTTACTTGACCCCCCTCAATAGCTACTGCTGCCGCTGCTGAGGTGGATGGAGAGCGAAGCAAAGGATGAAAATAGTGAGAGAAGGATTTTGCAAAGGGAGGAGAGATAGAGGACGGTGAAACGGATACAGCGAGGGAGGAGGGGGAGGAAGGACAAAGAAAAAGTCAGACGCAGATCGAGATAAAGAGAGGAGGAGCTGGGAGTAAGTAACATGGAGAGGGATGGAAAATGATGTGTCAGCAGCGAGTGCCGGAGAGGTGTAAGTCAGGACGTGAGGAGACGTTTCACTCCGCCCCTCTCCCAGTATTTCCTCCTCCTTCTCCTCCTCTTTTCTCTCAAAGTTAAAAACTTAGACTTGGCATGGGAGATATAAAAGAAGACTGCAGAGAGTGGGCATCTGTACAAGGGGAATAATCCAGCCCATGCTTAATTTCTTTTGGCACGGCCTGCCTCGGGGGACACAAGTTTTCGGTCGGCTGTAGCTCATTAGACGACTAACTGGCTCACAGCCCTTACTACAGAGCTAGCATTCTGAAGCCATCAACAAATCAGATGATATTCTGTGATTGTGAAGAGTCTGGTTTTCTCTTTACTCGAGTCATATAGGTCATTGCTAGGTAGCTTTTCTTCTCTTTTTTAACATCACTGGGCCTCAGCACGGTTATCCTTTTGAAGTCTACGTTTTAGATTTACATTTAGACCATCTGTTTGGAATATCTATTGGCCACATGGGCCCTTCACTGTCCAAATCTGTTCACTTACAGTTCTCCTCAAGAGGACTAATATTCATTCCACTTAATGTTGTCATATCTACCAGAAGGTGCTGCCAACTGTACACTATAAAGTTTAGAACCATGAGCCTGTGAAATATATATTAATATTAAATTAGGTGTTGAGAACTCTCTGGCTCCCAGTTTGCCGAAGAAAAAAAAAAAACAGCCCTCGGTTCATTCTTACCTCACAACATACAGTATGCATTAATATGATTTATTAAAATGTATTTATTATTATATATTAACATTAATTGCTCTAATTGCTAACGCTCACGGGATAAATGTATATCAGAGGCACTGCATGAGAAACACATGGCACTTACATAATCCCCAATAGCAATCAGTGGGAGAAGTCCATCACGCCAAAGCGGGCATTTTGCTGATTACTGGGAAACATATAAGCCAATCAAGTTGCTACATTAAAAGTTGAAGTTTACGACACTTTGTACCGTGTGGGGGCAAACGTTTCTATTCGTAGTACAGATGTAGATAAGTGCTCTTATCATTTGTCTTGACTTACTGTGTTAGTAGTGTGAGTTAGCAGGACATTTGTTCAAGCTCTTTGGTGGGATGAGGCATCAAAGTGCCACGAGATGCTGTGTTGGCAGTCGGGGTTGAGCCGTTAATTAAATCACAATGCCGTGTATTTGTGCTTATGTGGAGCAATTATAACCTGCGGGAGGAAAAAATAATCATTTTTTTAAACTTGTTGAATTGGCTGTTGACATTACAGCTATATCACTATTCATTTAGATAGTCCAAAATAACTCCCTGCTGGCTGCTGGTGGCAAAACGTCCTTTTAGAATACAGAGGGCAGCAACAACAACTTATTAGAGTACCTGCTGCTGCTGCCATTCATAGATTAGAACTACCCAACACAATGACTGATAAGCAAAATGATATTTAAACACTGTGGTATACAGTACTGTGAATTAAGCTCAAACTACACATTTTGCTTTCACTTTGGATTAGCCACCCAGCTGCATTAGCACCATTCACTCAGCATCATTTTTGTCCTTTTAACAACAGGATACCACTGATGACATAAATCATGGTGACAATGTAAAACCAAGGGAAAAGGTTTGTCACACAGGCCTAGAGACTGGTCTGCAACCATATGACAAACACATGAAGCCTAGTTGTGGTTGTTTCGGTCACTGGTATATTACTTCAGCTGTAGTTTTAATGAAACAGAAAAGTGTGACACAAACCAGAAATGTGGAAGGTTCTCTTTCAATTAACATATTTCACAAGGCACAACTTTTACTTTGAAGGTAAACTTTCTCCACTTCTGGATTGTTCGCATCACACTTTCCCAAAATGCACTATTTGCAGACCAATGTGAAGAACTACAAGCAACCGTGGCAACCTGCTAGGAACCAAATCAACTGCTAAAAGTTTGTTTTAGTTAGGGGTTTTTTTTTGTTTTGTTTTTTTGGTGCAGTAACTTCTTTGCATCTGATTTCACGAAGCAAGAAACAGCAATTTCTGACTAACCAGTCGGGGAAAACATCTTTCCCTAGCAACCAGTGGTTGTATCACTTCCAATATGGCAGACAACTCTAGAGCAATGTGCGTATGACGCCTTGTGAGAAACCTCGATTTCATTTAGCTGTTTCTATCATTTGGCTGTTTCTTGTCCTGCTGTCTTGGACTGCAGTTGGCAATGACAGCCCTTCTTCTACAAATAAGATGTGCTGCAGAGATTCATTGTGAGCCTCGGGCCAGTTTAACTTGAACCTGACAAAGGTGGAAAGATAGTTCATGTGTCAGCACTGCAGAGCAGAACAGAGACTATATGGTTGGTTGCTGCAGTCAAAGCCAATAAGGTTGGAGTCTGTCCACGGGATCTTAATTTTTAATAATACACAAAAAGTATCTCAGTCTGTGGGAAAACTGCATTATTAAAACTACTGTACTCTGGATTATTCTGGCTAAAAGGCTGAAATAATGTTGGCATTTAGCCTGTAGAAACTGTCTACAAAGTGCAACACATAAAAAAAAAAATAAAAAAACCCCATCTCAGTAGTATTTAGTAACTACGTTCTCACACAGTGCTGTGACACCAATATTATCAGTACATAGATAAACAATTACTACAAATAATCCAGTTTATCTTTTAGAGAATGGCAGCTATTGTTAGACATTTACTGTGTTTACCGTTACATCTGGCATGTTAATTGTCCGATAAATAAATATAGAATGACTTATGAAGCTCACAAGGCAGCTGTACTTATGTTATTGACTAAACTGTCATGCAAACCTGCAGTAAATGTCTTGCAGTTAACTCTTCAGGTTATGGATTAGTCCTGCGCTGCAGAAAACAACCCTCTGACATAAAACAGCGCTTTGTAAATATGTGCCATCGCTGCTAATGAAATGTGGAAATAGCTGAATGCATTCATATGTGCTTCTTTCCTGCTTTCACTCCTCTAAAGACAAGTTTGTTGATACAAGACAGCTGCACTCAATAAACGGCTCCATGTGGCGCACATTTGAAGCGTTCAGCGCCAACTTATTATTCACATGTCATCAGTGGCTTGGCATGTCTGCTCCTCGTAATAATACCAGGTCATGCTTGGAGCTCACTAGCTGCTCTTACTGTTCCTCTTTCTTTTTCTTTTTTTAACTTTGGGTTTACGTGATACACGAGAAATTACTCAACCTTGCTACGCCCTCATTCAGCTCTAAAAATCCGACTGGGCCGTGGTTTCCGTGGCGCTCGTGTCAATCTGAAAAACTCATTCTTCCTTGCCTCCTCAGAGGAAGAGGTCGTCTGAGGACACGTCTTGCCCGGTTTCTGTTTGGATTGACAGCTCTGCTGTCCAATCCCGTTGCTCAGCTCAGGCTCGGGGGGGAGGGAGAAAGGCCTCCCTGCAGTGCCTCCTCGGTGAATGCTTCAGGTTGTGTGTGAAGGAGCTCATGTAACGACGGCTGGAGTCAGTGTTGTCCCGATCTCACCTTCCCCACATCACACATCCTTTAATCAGAAACTGCATAGCAAAGACACAACCGGAGGCACAAGAGGAAAGAAATTCAGGTGTACGGCTTGGGGTAAAAATGACTTACTCTAAGCATGTGTGTCGCCCCGATTGCAAATAGACCTGTAATGATATTAGAAGGGATATCTTATTACACTATTAAATACTGTTAAATTATGCATTCTTTTAGGAATATTCATATACATAAACAATACATGAGGGCTACAAATTATTTTTTATATTAAAATTGTGCACTTGAACAACATCTTGCACTGCAGACATATTATATTCTTGTTTAAATGGTTGTTCACTATGTTCTATTTAATGCCTCATTTTAGCAATAAAAACAACATACATAACACTGTCTACTGTCCTATAAAGCCTGTTGTGGCACTAACAACTACACCATATGTTTTGGTGCTTGTGTGATGATATAACTCGCACTACTTCCTCCATGCCATCAGTTCCTCTGGCCTAGGCTGACCTGCATGTCTCCCCAGCGGATATAATCTGACCTCCATCTCTTCCTACTCCCTGGTGATACCTTTGTTCTGTGACTTCAATGTGGGTTACACCTTTTGTGCTCAACCAAATAAGGGCCGCCAATCTGATGGGCTTTATCACTGTCTTCACTGGTAATTGTTTTTTCTTTTTTTCTTTTTAAAGATACAGCACTAAGGGAGTGGCGTTACGTTAGAAAGTGCTGCTGCAGATATGCCGCTCTCTTCATTAAAAATAGGTATACCACCACAATTATGCAAAAATGTCTTCATCCTTTGCAGAGGCGATCAGGATACTTATCAATTTGCAGAGAATTATTTTCAAAACATGCCTTAGATGACAGAAAGTTTTCACATAGTTATATTGCAAGAAAAAAATGCCTAAAAGCTGGGACCACTTGGCATCATAGATTTAGTAGTTTTAAATAAGAGCACAAACCTAATTGTGTAAAGCCTCATCCAACACAGCTGTTTGTGTGCTGTCCAAAGAAGCGGAGTAGCGATGCCATTGCAAGGCAGTGATTTGCATACTGCTGGCTCACTGGTGACAACAATTACATCTCTGTTTTTTTTGTTCGTTTTTTTTTTGTGTTTGCTATTTTGGTATCTGTGTAATGATAGGTTGCATAAACACCAATGAACCGTGATCACAGAATTGGCCAAATGCTTTGCTGGTCAATAATTAAATTACTGTCGTCCACGATTGCGTTCTTTAGTTAAGTCCACAGCAACGGTACCCAGTGAAGAAGTGTGCGTCCACTGGCAAGTGTTCTTCGGTGCCGTTATCCATGTGCGTCTGCATCTGTATTTGTGAGGTTATTGTCACAAACAGGGGTCTGACCACTTGTGTTTATTGGCTATTTAAATATGTCAGGTTAAAGGTTGTATTTTAGCAAAGGCCTGAAGCTGATTTTCGCTTTCGAGAGCAGCCGAACTGTAGCTTCCTGAGTGGCCAGAGTGCTGTAGGTCAATTGGAAAGAAAATTTCCTTCTTAGAAGAATTTCCTAGTAATGCATTGGTCCTTACATTCGTATTTTCTAAATATTTAATATTTCTCAGTTTTTATTATGGGAGTTTCCTCTTCATTCTGCACGAATCAAGAGGTAATTTAAAAGATAAACATGTTGCGCGAGTATATGTGAGCGCATGCACAGTGTGCATAAATAAATTCTCATGCTTGACACACACACACCTACACACAAACTCACACACAAAGTTGCACACGTATCCACCATCGGACTGCGACTTTGGCTGGCTCTTAAAGTGTGTTTCACTCTAACAATTATTAACAAGATTCACAGGAATGAGCCAAACAGTTGACACGAGGACTCCAGAGTTTCGGAACTGCCTTTCGGTCTGGCCTAAAGAGGCGCAAATGTGTGATTGTGTATACTGTAAACATGTGTGTGTGTGTGTGTGTGTGTGTGTGTGGATGAGGATGGGGGGGGGTGCAGGGAATGGGATGGCTGCGTTGTGTATCCTGTGTCGCAGTTTACTGTTTTTTAGAGCAAGAAAAATGGGCTTATGTAACGGTCATGTGATTTAGCCAGAAATAGTGGTGGGGCTACAGCTGCTGCCTCTCCTCCTGCAGCTCGGTTCCTTGGCTTTTGGCAGCAGCCAGACAGACACACTGCGCACTACTCCCGCTAGCTCAGAAAACAACTTCTACTCAGTCCTACACACAAATACAGATACTGTACTGTAGGTGCAACAAAATGCAATGCACAGTAGCATTGTCGCTGGAGATAAACTGCATGTGAACGCCACACGGCGAGCTCCCGTACTAAAAGCATTGCAATCCACGACAGAAATTTTGCGTACTTTGAGAGAAACAAACAACTGACAACAAACGTGCAAGGGAAAATACGGAGCAATATGCACAGACATGCAAGCATTTGCATGCGCGCCACCATGTATGTGTTTGTGGGAGGGACACACAGTTTTAACATAAGCCCTGAGGGAGCTAAGCCTTATACTTAGGTCATTAGGGTCACAATGGCACACTGTACCACTCCACCCGGGTTGGGTTGTGATTTCAGTCCCTGTGTATGTGTGTGTGTGTGTTTATTTCTTTGTGGAATCAGATACAAGATTTGCATTATTTATTTATTTTATTTTTTGAAATTGCCAAGTGGAGCAGCTTTGGCTGTATGTGCATGTGTGCGCATGTGAGATAGTGAGAGTGAATGACTGTATGTGTGCATGTGCATGAGCCTGTCTGTGTGTGGGCGTATGGCGCTCTGAGGCTGGCGGACGTGTGGAAAAGGAGGGATGGAGACGCAGGCGTAGCGAAGGAGAAGAGTGGAGGAGGAGAGCGGAGCTGTACAGTGAAGAGCTAGTGGAGCGGAAGGAAGCTCTCTGAAATGGGAGATCATTGGGTTTAGCTCAGGGCTAGGCAGGAGGCAGGAGGGATTCTCGCCATGTTAGCATCACTGTCAGGAATAGTCTAGCTGCAGTCAGAGTCCTGGCTCCGGCGAATTCTAAAAACTCTCATGCTATTTACTGTCTAATGCACTATTAGTCATAGGTGAGAGCAGAATAATCACAATTTTAATCATTTTCACAGTCGTGAAAACCGATATTGCCACACATTTTTTTTACAGCTTACCTTGATGACCTACATTACAGTGGCTCACAGAGATCTGACATTACAATGAAACATTTCCTGCCATTCATGTAATTGGTTGTATATTTCCTGGAAAATGTTCAGAACTATTATCCTACCTCTATAAGTAAGCGGCTTCTATCTCCTGCTTCACTTTTTTTTTCTTCTAAGAAAAAACAAAAACAGACAAAAAAAACCTGTTTTCTCCAAAACTTTGAAAATATCACTATTATTCTGTGTCAAGCTTCAGGATTGTCATCATCAAACTGACAGGGTCTTGTCTCCCTGTAGGTCAGCATAACTACCTGTGCGCTGGGAGAAACGACTGCATCATTGACAAGATCCGAAGGAAAAACTGTCCAGCGTGTCGTGTACGGAAGTGTCTCCAGGCTGGGATGAACCTAGGAGGTAAGGAGTCACATCCTCATTACACATTTGCCCGGTCACTTGTCTCAGATGTGGCATTTAAGTCAGCCTCTGTTTGCTTCATGGAAATTATAAATGTAGATCCGTATATAGTCACAAGAGGCCCTGGGATGCTGAGTCAGAGGATGTTTGTGTTTATATTATGTGTCTGAATATAATATGCATAATGCATCTACAGCAGGTGTAGCTCAACAATACTATATACAGTACAAGCTAAAAAAAAAAAGAAGCCTGCAGACAAGTTGCAGCATTGTGTTATAAGGAAGTATGACACTGTATGTTAGCGGGGAAAATTTGTGTTTTATTTATTTATTTATTCTTTTAAGTGAAATGTATTCATTTTTTTTGCCACAGGCATATTCCAATTCAGGGTCACAGTGGAACGCGCAAAGCTAAAAGCACACTTGATAGATTTTCACTCCATTAGAGAGATTGAAATTACAAATGGTTTCCAATTCTACGCTCCCAAAGGGAAGTGAATTTCACCACAAATGTAAACACATAAAAAAAATACTCTGCTTAAAATTGTACAGACACATTTTAGGATTTTAGCAATTTACTAGATAAACAATGAAATATATGCATAAAGGCATATTGGATATTGTAAAAAGCACCTTAAAAATAGGATAAATAGTTTTAGGTTTACTAAACAATTGAATATTCACCAACTACTACTGAAGCCATGTAAAAGAAATTCTAGCTCTTATTATACTCTTTTTTTAAAAGGGATTTTTATAATACGATAACTTTTGATGGTATAAAAATGTTAACCTTCAGAATTACACCATAAGAATGGCCACTTGAATAGAACTCCTCAGAATAAGAGTGAAATGCCAAACGTTTTAAATGAGAGTGAGACCTATTTTGTTATAAGGCCTATGATTTGAAGAGGTACATCCAATATTTGGGACAAAGTTTATCCAGCAAGCCGGCCAACCAACTCACAGTTTAACAAAACTCACATAAACAGACGCTGATTAGAAAAATCAATTTCGGAAAAGGATTTTAAGATCCATTTTCTGTCCTATAAACTTCTGGAAGCTTACTTTTCCACAGACAATTTAATTTGCCTCTATATATTTCAGGCAACAAAACAATATGAAATGGATGTAATAGTGAGTTGCTAGTGTATTATAGGAACAGAGCCCACTTTGTTTTGGTGTGTATTATGACGGTCTGAGAGCAAACACAATGTTCACTGTCTGTGAAGAACCGGGTATACGAGGATAATAAGTCTATAGGTGGATGCAGGGGTGAAGCTGGATTTTAAAGCAGAATACCAGAGTGAGATAGAAGCCACAGTATTATAAAGTGTTAGTCACATTAAACACTGCCCTTCAGCACAGCGAGTTCAGCACACATGGGACTGGAAAATGGCACCAAAAAAGTAGTCTGATTACAGATACCCTCCAGTAATTAGCCACATGTATCAGCACTCATAGCTTGAAGTAGTTTGAACAGCTTGAACACTCTCTTCGCTCTCTTCTTTCAGTATTTCTACGAGGTGTTGAAAAGCATCGTATGACCATGAGTCACAAATAAATAAAACTTAAGGTTGCCAGCAAGTGTATTTCTGAGTAGCAGCAGCGTAATCCATTGAAAGAGACTTCAGCTGTTTATACCTAATTACTGTATGCTGTGAAGACCAGTAAAGAAAGCTGACATGTTCCCAAAACTTAATAATAGACATATTTTTGTAATGCTCTTTTAATATCAGAATTTTATTTTTGTTTATTTGTTTTGTGAAGTTTGCCTTCCAGCCAACAAATATGATAATATTATTTCATGCTGTGTAAAGTGTAAGTAGTCCCTTTTATGAATATTTATTCCTACTGCCGCTATAGCATCATTTACAAGAGACATGGGATCTGTACCATGACGCATGTTCGATCTGGAAGTCATCTGCCTTCACTTTGGCTACCACTGGTTGTCCTGGCAACATTAAGCTAGTTATCGGCTGATTCTTTTAACTTGGAGCATCTCCGTGTGAAAGAGGCAGAGTTGACCAGAAGCAACATTATCAGAATCATGAGTGAAGGATGAGTTGCAGTGATTCGAGCAGATAAATCAGACCACAGATGGATAACCCCTTAATCATGCTCTATCGTACAGGCACCACCGAGTTAGTCAGTTCAGCCCACAGCTACAGTAAGTGCAAATATGTAGAAAGCAACTATAAAAAACAACAAATTAGCATCATTTTAAAGAGCTTTAAGAAAAAAGTAATGGACTAGCTACATGAATTTAAAGCAGCTCATGCAAATTACACCAACCTAGTGAGAGTGGAGAGCACAAAGAAGTAGCAAATTTGGTAACTGTATCAAATATGTAATATTTATTATCGTTAAAACAAACCTGTAATACCACTGAAAATTTAGCTTATAGACATTTATTTATTAGCTAAAGAGTAGCAACAGCTTTATGTAGCTCAACAGTGGTTTATACATTTGGCAACAAGTGAAGCTCTGGTTTGATCCCAGGATGAGACAGAAATCAGGAAGGAGTCAGGAAGAGGGAAAAAAATCTGTCAAATGAAACATAGGGGAACTACCTGCTGTGGTAACCCCAACAGTTTTGTGAGGTGTCGTTGTAGACAGCATTGATTTTTATAGTCTCGATTGATGCCCCGAGATTAGCAATTTCACCGTCCTCGTCTTGGTTTGGAATAAAAAGAAGAAAAAAACAGACAGTGGTGAGGAGAGGCGGGTCTTTCTGTAAAACCAGTTGTTAATTGGCTAATGGCTTGTTAATCACAAGCAAATGAGCTTATTGTGGCAAATCCTCTTTTTGAAACATAGTATGACCTGGATTTACAAAATAGATGTAATATTTCATTCAGCATGAACCCAGAATGAGCAGAAAAATGTTTACAGAGGTCAAGTCAGAAAGCTATTTTCTTACAGTGAACTATAGTACGGGAAGGCTCTTTGAAATCACAACTATCGCCATGTGGTGGGCTTCGGGTAAAGTGCAGGTTGAAGGCGCTCACTTTTCCAACCGGAAGCTAGAACCGTGTTTTATACTGTTTTTGGGTATGTCTGCGTGTGCCTTATATGTTACTGGTAAAAACAGCTTTGAAAGAGAACTCGTTATTGCTAAGAACAATAGGCAGCCAGGAAAACTAGCTTGAAGTAACAGCATGCAGTTACGTCTAGCAAGTGAACTCAGGAATCAAAAAAAAGGTGGAGTGTTAGCTGCTAACGTTAGCAAACAATATCCTTTTCTCCATGTAATTAGTAGTCTGAGTAAAAGAAAGAGGCTTGATATGAATTGGAATATTGTAAACACTCAATAGTTTACAATGGTGTCTGTAAATATTACACTGCATGCACTGATAAGAAAAATCTGTGTGCTGTAACAAAAAACAGTTATAATTGTGATAAGAAATGCAAAAGCTGACTGTTTTATTTTTACATATTATCTGAAAGCAAACACATTTTTTATGCACTGAGAAGAGGCGAACGTGTCAGTAATAAGCAACCTCACCGGCTAATAGGAGTAGATAGGTGGGTGCAAGGATGAAGGTGTGTTCTAATATGTCAGAAGCAGCTGTGTTGGTGTCTGATGAAATGTAGCACAACAAGACAATAGACACAAATTTCTAGGTTTAAGTACATTACTCGAGTTTATTGAATCTGTCATGTAAAATTTAGACAAAGATGAGATCAGACCAGAGCACATAAAACTACAAGAAACAAAACGGTTACAGTGTCTGACTCCAGTCAGATGTTATAGTTATGGTTACCCTCTGATAATGCACCTCAGGCCTCACCACAGGCAACAGTTGTAAAACCAGCAATGTTATCGCATGCGAGTATAGCAAGACATCAGTTTAAAAGCAAACAATTGTCACCTTAAGCATACATAGTTTGGAATATACATATCATCGTTCTGTAGTGCTGAGGTGTTGAAAGACATCACATAACCGTGACTCAAAAATGAACTTAAGGTTACCAGTGAGGCCTCAGCTGTTTGTCCCCAATTCTGTTGTGATGACCAGTAAAGAAAGCTGCTGCATTTAAAACCGTTTTAGTGAAGTTTGCCTGAAAGCTAACATTAAGGAAAAACAATTTCATGTTTCGTAAAGGACAGCAGTCTTTTTCATTTTTCTGGTGCTGGCAGAGCATCAGCTACAAGAGACCTGGGGCTGGCATCATGATGCAAATCGAACTCTGGGTTAGCCGGCTTTACTGAAACCAACATTTTACTGTTATTAAGGCTACTATGAAGCTGGTTTAAAGTCTTAAAGGCGCTTTTTAACTCCAGCTGTGAGCGCACTCGGAGCTGCCGATTTGAATCAGCATTGGAGTCGTAAATGTAGTGCAGCTCCAGTGATGCACTGATAAATTTGATCGTGAGGACGGAATAAAGTAAGATATCGAAAAGCAAAATAAAAACCACGTAAGCTGCACAAATATACTTATTATCAGGGATGCAAACATGGACTCCGTACAAAAGGTGAGGACATTGCCTGGTCAGAGAAAACCTGCTGGGGTGTTGATTTTAAAATGTAGTTAATGTAGTTTACATGCTAATAAACCAGTTCTGTCAGTTATTATGGGTTAAAACAACTCTGGCTAAAACATATAAAAAGAACAGATGCGGGAGCTGATTAGGGACGACCTGTTTTTCACACAACCCTTGAAGCTCTCTCTCGATTCTCTCAAAAAGATGCTGTTTCCTTCAAGCCATGTATGCTTACATTAAAACTTGTTTGCTGTTAAACCGGCGTGTCTGCACATTTACACGTGACACATTGTCGGGTATTGCTCGTGGGGTTATCTATGAGCATGTTTGGAGCTGTTGATTAACATCTATGACAGAGCGATTAGAGAAGTATGATATATAATGAAAGAGTAATTCCTGCAGGGGAAAAAAAGGTGCATTTTGCAAGTTGAAATTAAAAAATAGATAGACTTTTTTGTCTGGTTCCCTAATGATGAGGAAGGATGTTGTAATTATGTGGTGAAGCATTGCTGTCTAATGCACGATGAGATCAGTGGAACTGAAATGCTTCATTTATATTTGAGGGAATAATTTAACAGCGTGAGGGTTTTTGTTCTAAAAGAAAACAGAAGGCTTTTACTGTACTTTTCGTTTCCAATTATCATCACAAAGACTCGCGTGTTAGTTTAAGCTGGAGCGATGAAGAAAGTGTGTAAAGACGCTGACATTTTGGAGCAAATAAAACGCTGCTATTTAGGTTTCCCACACGAGATCATGCACACATTCCTCAAGAGTTGTCTGCCATATTGGACGTGATACAATCATTGGTTGCTAAGGAAACATGTATCCCCCGGACTGACAAGTATAGGTTCCTGGAAGTTGGTGGCCCTGGCTAAGTCCAGACCCTGATGCAGGCCACAAGCCGAAACGCATTGGTCACCCAAAAAAGTTGTTCGCAAATACATTAAGTGTCGCTGAAGTCTTCATGTCATCTTTTCCATGCGCCTTGGAAGTAGGTGAAGTTGTCCCACTCTGGCTAAGTGAAATTGGTTGCAGAGAAGGTCCTACCAGGGGTTGGGAAACTCCAGGCCTCAATGGCCAGTGTTCTGCAGGTTTTAGATACATCCTTGATGCAACACTGCTGATTTAAATGGTTAAATTACCTTCTCAGCATGTCTCCAAGTTCTCTAGAGGCCTGGTGATGAACTTATCATTTGATTCAGGTGTGTTGACCCAGGATCATATCTAAAACCTCCAGGAGGCCTGGAGTTCCCCACCCTTGCCCTACAATGAAAAACTATTTTTTGATTGCTTTGGTTGCTAGCACTTTGCCACGGTTGTCTTTAATATTAGGAAAAATGCTGAGCAACTGCAGCAATGTACTAGCAACCACAACAGTCCTTGCCAAGTCCTTGCCAACATCTTGGGGAATACCTTTTTTCCTAACAACAGGTGGTTGCCAGGGGGTCATTGACCACTCTATAGGCCTGTGTGATTGGGACTTTATACTTTTTTTTGCCAACAACTTCCAGCAACCGCTCACAACCTGTTGGGAAATACTAATTTTTCACTCACAAGTGGTGGTTGACAGATGGTTGCAGACTGGTCTCTAGTCCTGCGTGACTCGGGTCTTGTTCTCTTGATCCTACATCGTCACCATGATTGTCACACATGTAATATTTACATTGTCACACAAATGGCCCAAGGAGTTAACATCACATGGTTACTGGTCAGATGTCCTTTATTGGTTAGAAGCTCTGTTTTAAAAATTAAAATCCTGACAATGAGACAGTATTAGAAAGCAAAATTCAGGCTCAACTGATCTCTATAAACACGTTACACTTTAATACTTAAGGGATGAAAATGGAGAAAGAATAAGGAAGGTAAAAACCTGCCTTTACTACGAGGGTCTGGGGGAATTACTTCCCCAGAAGGAAAGTGTTACATTTCAAGGTATTACAACTGCGTTCGCAGAAAGCTAATCCTAGCCATCCTTATTGTCTATCTGGCTAATGGCAATGCAATTAGGCTCGTCATCAGAACTGTGATGTATGATACACAATGAAACCGCAATACATGGAGATAAGGTGGTTATAGCAACAAAAGCATGAAGGCTGGGCTGGAGCCTATGCCACCTGTCACGGGGTGAAAGGCTGTCTTTTTATGTCAGCCTTGTGATAGATTGCGTTCATGCTCAAATTCACACCTACAGTTAATTTAGAGTTACCAGTTAACCAAACAAACCTGGCTTTGGGAGGAAGTTGGAGTATCTGAAGAGAAGTCACACTGGCATAGCAAGAGTGCCTGTCAGGAACTTTTTATACCAGCAGTAGGATGGCCAGATGTCCCACCTTATGTGGGAACGCACATAATTTTCATACCCTGTCCTTCGTCAGACAACGTCCCACATTTTGATTGGCTCTAGTTAAGTTTCAGTTGTAAGTATTTACCAGCTGTGCTCCCACAAATGGTTGATTTTTGATATACTATGAGACCTTACACCCTAGACATGGCAGATTGTTGTTTAAAAAGCTCCATGAGGAGAGAAGTTATGAAGGCTTATGTGCCAAAATATGTTAGAGTTTTAAGAGAACAAAGAGAAAATGCCAAGAATCAGATGACCCGAGATGAGATGAGCAAGAACTTGGCGACAGTGGAAATGAAAACCTCAGTTTAAGCCAGAAGAAAGCTCCGGCAGAAGCAGGCTCTGTTAAATTACTGACTAACCTTGATTTTAAAAGGAAATTAGAATAACACTTATATGATAGTATTGACAACTTATAATGTTATAACTAGTAATTAGCTGGTTTACAGTCCAGTGTAGGTGACTGTATTGCATCTTAATGTTTACTACCTTCCAAAAACCTATATGATTGTGTGAGTAAACAGGAACTTGAACAAACACTTTTTATGTGATAGCAGCACAGCAGACATAAATGTTTGACTTAAGTAGTACATCTTGTTGCATTTGCATATTATTTATACCCATAGATAGACACATAAATAGAAAAAATACCACCATTAACACTGTTAGTAAAGGCTCTTTTGTACCCCGCAGCACGGAAATCCAAGAAGTTGAAGCTGAAGGGAGTCAGCGAGGACCTGCAGGGCTCTAAGGATGGCCAAACTGCTACAGGTGGCGCTGGAGGCTACCTGTCCTCAGAGAAGGAGCTGAATGCCAGTGCTGCCAATGCCCTGGTGCCCCACAGGCCTGGGGTGGTCACACCTTTTCTGCCGCCCTCCATCTGCAGCGTGTTGGAGCTGATTGAGCCCGAAGAAGTGTACTCTGGCTATGACAACTCACAGCCTGACACCACTGACCACCTGCTATCCAGTCTCAACCGCCTGGCTGGAAAGCAGATGGTACGCATGGTGAAATGGGCCAAAGTACTTCCAGGTTAGTGACCATTAGTGCAAGAGGGCTGAAGCCTAAGTGCTGTTTAGGAATGTTTGCTAGAAATGTTTAGGAATGTTGGAAAAGAGTGGAAGCAGTCCTAAAGACATGTGTAAGAGAAGTAGGTTATATGTGCATGGCCTTATAGTTTACTGCTAACAAAAGAATTGATATTCAGTTTTATTTATGGCTGAATCAAAAAAAGTGGTAAGCTGGTAAAAATACCAGCCTAATAAATCAGAGGGGACTCTATATCGTAATTATGAAGAGGGGTTTTAATGAAGACAACACGTCAACATCTTCACTTTTGATCTTTTTCGGATAAAACACTGCCAGTTTTGTCAGAGCACCCAATTTTGATTTTAAATATTAGGTCAGGAAATAATTCTGCGGTGCTTCAACAAGATTAGAGATGAATCCTATTTTACCATTTAATAAAATCAAGATTAGGATTTCTTATAGAAGAAAAAAAAACAAAACTAATTTACATCAGTGTTGCCAGTTGTTATGTGAACAGCTTTCTCATTAATTTTTTCATATACACCAGATTACGGGAAGCTGAGAGAAAATAATGTTTGAGAAGGAATAAACACGTTCCCCTAAAATTCCAGTCAGTGGCAGACATAATGAAAGATGCCTCACAGGTAGCTCTTTGAGCCTGTTTAATTTGCTGTATTGCAAATATTTGATACCTCCACGGTGTCTGCTTGCCATATCCGGACATATAAATAGAAGCCAGACAGAAGGGTCAAAATGAGCACCTTCGACTTTCAGATATGCCCCCTGCCGGCATTCAGTTTACATTTGGATGTGGCAGAGTGACACGCAAGGCAACACGGGCCAGCAATGTCAGTAACAGCAATGTGCCCAGTCTCTTGTTATGTCAGTCATTAAGCACATATACTTTTCTGATGTTAACTTTAAAGCAGCCTGTAAAAACACACACACACACACACACACACACACACACACACACACACACACACACACACACACACACACACACACACACACACACACACAGATCAGATGTAACAGTTTAGAGAAGACCCTCATAACGTGATATAAACTGACTAAACGGTGTTGACAGCCAGGCATTTGACATACCTTTCCCACAAATGTTTTCATACAAATCATTGTTTTTGGCAGATTGACACGCATATAGACTGAAATAGTCCCTAAGCCCTGATAAGTCACTTGGGTGTCCTTAGTTGGCCTGTGTGTTTCGGATAAGGAGGGGTTCCTTGCCTGAGTTTGATTGAGAGTTTGGCAAGTTTCCTATTTGAGTCTATTTTTGGAGCTCCGTAGATGGCATGCCAATATCTGGAGGCCTTGTGGGATTTGCATGAAACAAGAATGGGTGAATACTTCCCAGTGGTTATCATGTCTAAATAAAAAACTGGCACAAAACTGCTCGCTGTAGCACAGATACACGCCGCTTAATGCATAGACATGAGTAAACACACGCACGCGCACACACACACGTGCCAGGCTAGATAAAGGCCTCTTTAAGTTGCTGCTTAAGTCCAAATGCGTTAACTCAGTGTTCCTTGCTGCATTTAAAACGTGACGTTGTCTCTGTCTGCTGTGCATGTGTTCATGTGCGCTAGGTTTCCGGAGCCTGCCCATTGAGGACCAAATCACCCTGATCCAGTACTCATGGATGTGTCTGTCCTCCTTTTGCCTCAGCTGGCGCTCCTACAAACACACCAATGGACAGATGCTCTACTTTGCCCCTGACCTCATCTTTAACGAGTAGGTCCACACTTCCATATCTGCAATGTAACGCACGCATGGCTCTCATGTTATTAGATCGTATTGGTCGTAACAGTTAGCAGGTAGCAGTACTGAGACTAAAGTGAGGAGATATGCCCTTTATCAACCATTTCAGTCATCTATTAAAGACATGAAAAAGCACAATTTGGTTTTTAGAGTAGTTAATTAGTCGATATAGTAATTGAGTGAACAGCCAGGCTTACACTATTAGTGGCTGGTTCTATTTTTAGCCACTCATGAAATGCTAATTTATGCATAAACATAAGGAAGTAAGCAGTGCATTTTGGGTCTGTGCTATTTTAAGCGTTTTATTAAGCCACCCAAAAGCTACTAAAAGGCCACAATGAGGTTTTGTGGTAATGACTTCCCTCTCAGGAAGTCAGGATGTACTTTAAACGAGGTCATAATCTCGCGCCAGATTTCTGGCACTTTACAAGAAAACACGTTTGTACTTTCTGATGGTCCTTTAATTGCATCAGGCACAGACCATCAAAGCCTGGCAAGAGCAGTCAATAGCCCAGTTGATCTGTGTTAATATGTTTGAGCAGGGGAGCAGGCAGAAAGGAAACGTATGCTATATATATGCTATATATTTTTTTTTTCTGATTGGAGCTGCAGTGCGTGGCCATTGATGAATTGAATGTTGTAGAATTAATCAAAGGGGAGAACGGTAACTTCTCTAGGCAGCCTGCTGTAGAGGAGCATGTTCAGTCAGAGGCTGCTTTAAAAGCTCCCAACTAATAGCTTGTATAAGTCAATGTCACTGGGTCAGTTTGTCCCAAATAAATAAATACAGAGACACAAACAACCAAATAGGAGCACAAACTCTTTCGTGCAACACAGCTACAGTAAAAGCCCCCTTTTTTTTGGGACCTGCATGTTGTATCACTGTGTGCTTAGCTCACATCCTGAGTTTCATTTAGCGCCAAATGAGACACAGTAGGTTAGGAATTGTGTTTCCTACTTTGAAATCAGTTTTAGGGGGAAAATCTTACGCTGTGATAGAAACCGAATGGTTCATGTGACACATTCAGCTCTGAATAAGTCCTAACACAGAGAAAAGATGTTTAAAAAAAACGAATAGCACGAGTATAATGAATGATTATTAATCATTTATATATAAATATGCATATATATATATACATACATATATATACTTTGCAGTTGCTGTGTTGGTTTCTATACAGCAGCCTTTCCCTTTGACAGATGCGCCTGGTATTAAGCTTGACAGAGCAGAGGAGATGTAGACTGGCTGTTGGTGGTGGCCTGGATGTTGGTCACATGCTTGCTGCTCTATCAGGGCAGCCTGGATGTCACTGCCATCCCCGTTGATTCTTTCTGAGCGAAGGTGTGTGTGCGTGTTTGTTGTTGTTTTGAGGTCAAATATGGGTACACAGTTTGTCCATAACTTTTCGAGCTCCGGTCAGTCTTCAGGGCAGAGGACGGTGTCCACTTGTTTCTATAGCAACAAAGTGCTTATTGGCCTAGGGCATTAAAGCGTTTATTGAGCACCCTGTCCCCTCACTTAGCTGTCTGCAATTGAGTCTAAATACAGCAAGCATGGATGTTCATTTTACATTAAAAGCTATGTACATCTGTCAAATTTTGTCCATTATTATCAGTAAATTCCCGAGTCACATCACATCACTTGCCCTAGATTCAAACATTATAATTATAGAGTGCAAACAGTTGCTTTTACTTTGTAAAAATGTGGAAACTGCATGCATCATAGATTTATAAAAATTATTCTGCTTATAGCTGTTAATGTATGAGGTGGCTGTGGCTCGGGAGGTAGAGCATAGAAGGTTGGTGGTTCAGTACCTGGTTGCTCCAGTCTGCATGATAAAGTGTCTTTGGGCAAAATGCTGAGTTACCCGTGTTGCTCCTGATCTGTTCTTCAGAGTGTGAATGTTCGATATAAAGCACTTAGATAAAATTTAAAAAGTGCTTGTGTGAATGGATAACTGTGGCATGTCGCATAAAGCACATCTCAGATAGAGTAAAACAGTGCTTTATAATCCATCCATTACCATATTATATTTTTGGTTTCCTTTCTATTTATCTAACTTACTACTTTCATTTGAAATTAAATTTTGAACACGGGCAAACAGTTTAACTGCTCAAA
Source organism: Astatotilapia calliptera (assembly GCF_964374335.1). Classification (NCBI taxonomy): domain Eukaryota; kingdom Metazoa; phylum Chordata; class Actinopteri; order Cichliformes; family Cichlidae; genus Astatotilapia; species Astatotilapia calliptera. The sequence goes on along the minus strand of NC_137427.1, from coordinate 26,818,792 downwards.
AACATACCTAAAGTCAAACAGCTGATCTAAACTTCTCTTTATTCTTTGTTATCAAGTGTTCACGACTCATTGTGCATCCTTAGTGTGTAAAACTGTAGCCAGTGGTACAGCGTTATTTAAACTGTGCCACTGATCCCGTGGCTGCTCAGCTGTCAATCAAACACATATAAGCGTCCTCCCAATGAGCCCTTGTGATGCATCTGCAAAGACCCTTTTGTGAACTTTTAAATTATATTAACAAAGTTTTTGAGGAATTATGTTGACATTGATATTTGAGAGTTTGAAAAAAGAGAACACTAATTGTGATTTCATTTCAATTCTAAATGATTCCTTTGTCCTTCTCTTGTGAGCTTTTTGGGAGCTTCTCGCAGCTGAAGGAGACTCTGAACTCTCCTTTCTCCTCAGTCTTGTGCTTCTTCCTTTTTTGCCTTAGAAACAGAGAAAGAAAAGGAAACCGAGTGAGAAGAAGACAGACACACAGAGATACAGAGAAATTGGAAAGCGAGAGGGAAGGAGAGAGATTGCTGCTGTCTTCTTTTTTCTCCTCCTTCTTCTTCTTCTTCTTCTGCTTCTTCCTTCCCCAACACCAGGTGCTCATTTTGGGCAGTGATTCAGCAAAATTGATTTCAGGAAGGGAGTGAGTGAGCGCGAGAGAGAGAGAGGTAGCGATAGAGAAAACGTGTGGAGACTTTAGAAACTCCAGCCCAAAGTTGTATCAAATGATATTACACCGCACTTTGCGAAACTGCTCACATACACGGCACTGCACAGCGGGGAAGCGGGCGTGCTCAGACGTCACAGTTTATCAGTTACTTAGCGAAGCCGACAGCTGCACAGTAAATACTGTAAAGGCGTTGCGTGTCTTTTTTTTTTGTGCTTTAATGGGAATATTATGCACCCATTTCCAATCGGCTGCTCCCGGTCCCCTCTACATAATATTACATGTAGTTGTTATCAGAATAAGTCTCCGCCCGCGCTGCCTGTGTAATGATGTGGTGTCACTGCATTGTGGTTAAAAGTCCAACCTCTTTCAAGTCAAGGCGCACCACTTGCATTTAATTACTGTAGTCCTGATGCGGTGGTGATTTATAGCAGAGTGAAGTGGCATCCAAAGCCAGAGAATCTGTGGCATCTGCAGAGAGTGTTTCTGATTGGCTTGTGCTTTATCTCTTCTAGTGTTTCTTGCTTTCCTGTTTTTTTGTCCCGTTTCTTTGTGTGTGTGTGTGAGTGTGAGAGAGAGAGTTGTGTAACATACCCAAGATGATTTTAGCGATAAAATGTGTGTGAAAGAGAAGGGGAGTGAGACAAATCAACGCAACTGGTGTATTTTTGACACTCTGGTGCACAGGCACTGATGCTGATTGGTAAGCATGCACATGCGTACTTAACATATGTTTATGTGTGCCATTTCTGCCAACATGGATGTGTTTGGAATTACACACAATTTTTCAAATGTGGTTTTTTTTTTTATGGGGATTGGGGTTAGATACGGGGTCTGCTGTAGTCTGCCGCAGCTTTGGAAAACTGGTGCATCTGTGCTGTGAGACCGTACGCAGCGCTCTGCAATCTGCAATCTGGGGGGATTTGGTATTCTGGTCTTAGCCCAGACTGGAAGGATCCTCCTCTGCACTGTGTGGAAACACTGTTTCACTGGACTGAACTAGTTTTGGTAGGAACAGAGCGAGGAAGCCTGTTAGTGAGTTAGTATCGACAAAAATAAATAAATAAATAAATAGAAAATAACCAGTGAATGAACTGAGAATAAATGTGAGCCTGTACTGGGGAAAGGAGTGTAACAGAACACCGACACAGTTGCTAGTTATTAATTTCTTTTTTTTTCTGCCTGTCTCTCTTCAGGGAGCGCATGCAGCAGTCGGCCATGTACGACCTGTGTCTGGGCATGAGGCAGGTGAGCCAGGAGTTTGTGCGACTGCAGCTAACCTACGACGAGTTCCTCTCCATGAAGGTCCTCCTGCTTCTCAGCACAGGTAAGCAGTGGACTGGAAACCTGCACGGCTCTTATTTATTCTCCACTTACACACCTGGCTATCATAGACTCCACACTAATAATCGAGCCATCTGTTCAGAACCACTTCGGACCTTCCTAGTACCTCGCAACACCTGCCACATTTCATGTGCGTGACTCAGCATTCAAACCGTAGGGTCCCGGCTCCCAACATTTCCGCTGATGCCAAAAGTGCCCAGATGAGATGAATCCGATGTTTTGTGAACCCGGGAATGCTGACGGGCATCTAACACTTTCTTTGTACTGCACTGTTTCGTTGGTGCTTTCAACAGCGTTATATAATACAGATGGACAAATCCCAAATCTCTTTGTTTTCATTTTATGTTGTGACCTAAAAAAACCTCCCTCATATTTAAGGATAGTGAGTGTAGCTTTAGCAGAATCAGACTAAGAACAGTCAGCGTATGTCATTGTTGCGATATAAATCCCCCCTCGCTAACTTTAGGATCACAATTAAAGGTGTCATGATGTGGATTGCTACAGCCTGAGTCAAACTGCTTCTTCTTAACCAAAAAGGTTGCCATCTCACAAAGGAAACGTGGCGATGAGGTGTTGTCTGTTCAGTTTCACCACACACCTTCGAGACACCGTTGGCAGTATCTGCCTTCCTGGCGCCCACGGTTCAATTCTTAGTAATTCTTCAACAGAGACAAAGAGTGTGAAAAATAGACTTGGTGTTGCAGGCACCTGTGGCAAAATGCAATGTATGCAAAATGAAAGAGAGATGGTGTCATTTCTCGGTTGTGCTCTGGTTTATTTTCCGTTGCTGCTTTTTTTGTTGTTGTTTTTTTGCCAAGGATTAACACTCGTGCCGCTCAGTACTGAGGGTCTCACTGTGATACCACTTCACACACACCACCACTACAGCCTCACAGAGAAGATACGTTGGACCAAGTTGCTCAACTGGAAACCAAAAGTAGCCTCTGTTTTTTCTTTTCACTATGACAACAGAGTGAGTGGCTGTGGTCAAGTCAATGGTAGCAGTCTATCAAAACGTTACTGTCCACACACACACACACACACACACACACACACACACACACACACACACACACACACACAACTAGAATTAATGAAAAGGTAAACACAAAGCTTTAAATCACACCAGAGACCTGATGCAGTCTTGCATTTGTCTGTGTAGGGTGTCGATAGATGTGCCACATTCAGAAGGGCACAGAAAGGCTGTAGTGAGCAATCTCATGTTTCCATATAAAAAACTTGGCGGGTTTTTATTTTTATTTTTACTGGACAAATTTATTTATTTAAATGAAAACTTTTTCAAAAACTTTCAATTAAGTACATCTACTAAAATACTTAGAAATCCTGATAAAGTTGTACATTTTATATTCATATTTTCAGTGCTTGGGTTTTTTCTGAAATACAAGGAAGCTTTGGTGCCTGTAATGACTTCTCTCTTTACACAGCAGGGACACAGCAAATGTCAATAGCGCAAAGAAAGTGTAGCCCACATTTCTTCAGGTTGTACCGAATAATTTGCTAATATTACTAAACTGTATTTCTATAGCACCTTTTAAAACTGGAGTTAGGTGGCTGGCAGAAGTTACAAAAATTAGAAACAACAAAATGAGAACATTTACACTAGATAGACCATAATGTGTTATACAAAAGCAGGCTATGACGCGAGACAAAGTTTGATTTTTGAAACTGAAGGGCTGATTGAGCACTTTGAATGCTTTAAGTAGAGCCTTTAAGTCTTATCGACTTATTGTCTTAACATTTTTAAGTTATATCGATACAGATATGTGTTGTTTTTAAATCGCTAAGCATAAACAGATTTCCCAGTTATTTATGAGTCCTTGCTAAGATAATGTGAGAGTTCAGTTTAAAAATAATCTTGTTTTATTGCCACAACAAGACGTGGATGACCGTTTTATGCCCGTCCCAGACCAGCTGATTGTTGGGTTTGTTGAAAACATTTGTTGCCAACAGGGAAGTTGCAGGGTGCAAATTATGCAACATCAACCCTCATAACATGGTTCAACTTTGTTTCTCCCATCTCTTTATCTAGCACAACACAAACGATATATATATATATATATATATATATATATATATATATATATATATATATATATATATATATATATATATATATATATATAAAAAACCAGACATCTGTGAGCATGAGCAACAACTCTAGTTTTGTTTGTGTTTCACTTCTAATTGCTGTTGCTATATTTGTGTCACGATTGTGTACACATACTTTATAGCATGACATATATGAAGATATGTTTAACATGTTTTAAACGTGTCTTTCCGTTGCCTTGACTTGACTCCTTTTTCTTTAACTTATTTAATTTTTTAGATATGCACATAGCTAATATCAGTTGAGCTCGAGCTTTAAGCCCTGAGTGTGGAAACTGTGACAGCTCCTGATTCTCTGATCTGACAGCCTGGGTGCAGAATAAGAGGTTAAGAGTTCTGAAATATAAAGCAGAAAGATATTATGCAGCGATTTCCAAGAAATCGATATGTCCTTAAATTAGATTCTGTCACAATTGGGTAGCCGATTTAGTTCTGGAGTACTCTGTTTATGAGTGTTTATGAGTGGCCTTGCTGCCGTGCTTTGCACCAACTGTAAACTGGCAGCTGCAGCATCATTTTAAGCATCTATACTCTATTTAATATACTTATATACTTATATACTTAGTTAAGCGAGTAGTGAATACTTTGAATTTCATTAAAGTGTTTTTTTTAAGTATTGAATGGAAAGGAAGGGAAGTCTACAAGTATTTTAAACATGCACTGTACTGCGATGTAGCAGAGGAAGGCCGATTTTGGCTCTATAGCTCAGCGACATATGGAAGAACAAATGTGAAAGCGTTTCTCTGAATATGAACTCTGAAAGAAGGAGAGCTCTAACTGGACTTTAACAATGTGGATGTCAGAAGAGAAGAAGGAGCAAGGCGATGCGGAGAGAATGAGAAACCAAAGACGGGAAAGTTCGATTTAAAGAGTGAAAACACTCTTTGGAGTTGACGGAGCAAGGGTTGGTGAGAAAGAGACAGGTGCACAGCTATGGGGAGAAAGAAAGCGAAGACAAAGGGAGTGGTGGGATGGCGGAGCTAGTCCTTCTGTTGCCGCGGCCTCCCTCTCCCTCTCCTCACTGGTCCTCTGGAGGTTTTCCAGAGAGCCCTGCTGTACTTAATAAAGGCCAGTCAAGCACCAGGCATTGCTCCAAGACCTGCTATTTTTCTCCACTTCCTTGAAACCCGGGCTAGAATTTTGAAAGCGAGGGTGTGGATAAAAGAAAGTGGGATGCAGAATCAAAACAGGGAATTTAAGATGCTTCACAGTTAGCTTAGTCTGCTGCAGTTATTGGATTTAGTCAAAATATAACATTCAAAAATGAGGGAAGGGGAGGGAAGAAAATAATCATTCAATGCTTCGTCTTTCATGTCTGTACTGTACGGAGGTTTGGCAGAGCACTTGTGGGTAATTTCAAAAAAAGGAGCAGTCTATTGCAGGATTTTCTGAGGCGCTGTAGGAGGCTCACTTAGTTACCATCATTCAGATATAATACTCGGGCCTTGTGGAAGGAGTAGCGGGAGAAATGTTTACAGAGGAGGTGTCAGAACTTGTCAGCTGAGCAAGTACTACATAGTCACCGAGTTTGCGAGTGCCTTTAGGCTGCTTTGCAAAAGGGAATGTGTGCGCTGCATGGAGAGAGAATAAACGAGTGAAACAGACATGCGAAAAGGGATAAAGGGAAAAGAGACAAGGGCTGTTATTCCTCTGTGACCTTGGCTAAGGTTTCAGTCAGCCCGCGGTGTCTCATGACCCTGTTTGGATTCAGTACAGTAGCAGCGGCCTGCTTGAACCGGTTATGCTCCTCACCTCTACAAAGATGTAGATAAAGTTGATGATCTCACTCATTTGTTTCCTTTCCAAACCGTCATCTTGCTTCTCTCCAAAATGGCTCCGGAGCCTCATTCCAGATGGGACAAGTGTGTGTGTGTGTGTGTGTGTGTGTGCGGAGCTGAAGTGGTTACAATCTCAAATACTGTGTCAAATACTGTGTTCCTTTTATTGCAGCTGGTTATTTTTCTGTTGCATAATCTTTTAATAAATATTTATTGTCATTCAGCACTTTCACCTGCTTTATATTGCAGTCATAATCAGGACTAGCTGCAAACTTGGTTACTATCAGGAAGTAAATCAAAACTAAGAGCCACCCTGTCAGTTAGGCATGTAGCTACCGAGAGCAGGAAGATGCACGTAGTTTGGCGAAACGCATGCTAAGAGCATCTTCTCTCGGCATTAGATATGCGCTGCTTCCTTTGAAACACATTAAGAAAAAGAGCTGTTCGGTGGTTGCGGTGCACACGGTGCAGCGTCTTAACTCCCAAAAAAGAAATGCAGCCCAGTTGAAGGTGCTCTCGACCTGCAGCAAAAATCAATTTGACATCATTTATAGTGGTATAAATGCCCTATTTCAGGGCCGGTCATGGTGCCGCCCCTGAATGCCAGGTCAGTTTCTAATCAGGGTGTATGTGGGTCAGTGGGAGAAAAACAAAAGGTCCAAATGCGACCAAGGGTTTTAGCACATTCTCATCATGTCAGCCATGAAATCAGCACAGAAATCACAGCACCAGGGTACAATCTGTTTTCTGGAGGTGATTGTACCTAAAAGTATGATGAAAAGAATTACATAGAAAGAGACAAGAAGGAGCACACACACACCAAAATACATACTCTCAAAGATCTGTTTTAAAAAACCTGCAATTTTGACTGACAAGATGCCGGCTTTGCCTGTGGCTGTTCACTCTGCAGAATTCAAACAAGCCCTATCAGCTGATCGTTGTTGCTAAAGTTCATATAAGATGCTTGGAGCTTGAGGCCAGCAACGTGTTCCTATTGAACATGTTTCAGTAGGTAATTAGGTAATTATTAACTAGCAACAGGTCATTAACAAGATTTGGTAGGAAAAAAAGAGCCGTTCTGAGAGGCTGACAGTGTTTCAGATAATGAGGGGTTCACCAGTGTGTAAAGACTGTGTGGTCATGTAGTTAAAAAATACAATTTTTCAAAATAAAAATTGTAAAGAATTTGGGGGGGATGTCATTTACAGTGCATAATATTGTAAAACGATTAAAAGAAACTGAATAAATTTCTATATGCAAGTGACAAAGATGACAACCGGTATTAAATGGCCATGATCTCTGAGCCCTTAGTCACCAGTGTATTAGAAACACATAATTCTGTAGCAGAAATCACTGTATGACCTAAGCAACATATTTTTGTCTGTGCATTCACAAAACCCATCATGTAAAAGAAAACACACACACATGTATATTTATATAAAGATCCAGAAACACTTCATTTCTGGTCCTGAGCTAAATTAAGAAGGACTGAAGTGAAACAGAAAACTGTCATTTGGTTTGATATAAAAAATGGTTTAATTCTTTGTGAAAATAACAGATGCTGCATCCTCCAGATGCTTCATCTCCTAAACAGGAGATGAACCATCTGGTTTATGAATGACTGTGTAGTTCAAAAGCCAGTGATGGTGGAACAGAGTTAATTATTGCCCTTACCATGTGTAACTTGCACATCTGCGAAGGCACCATTAATACTGACATATTTTAGAAATATCAAAATCAACGTGTCATTTTCAAAACACACTCGACCTTCCAGCAGCTTTTATGTTGTATTCATTTGAGGCCTTACTGTGTTGTAAAGCATCATTTTTTGATTTTGGCTTTAGGAAAACTAAAGATGTTGCCTCAAAGAGCACACCTGATTTTTAAGCTTTGAGAGGTGAGATGTGTCTTTGTATGGCAGCAGCAGAATGTTATTTAAGAGGTTTAGCAGGCATGCATACAGTCATGTGAATAAGAAAAAAATAAGCAGAACAGCTTAGGTTTCCAAGGTTGCATCCAAACAAACCACAAGGTTTCTCAAACGGTGTCATTTGGACAGACAAGACTAAAGTAGAGATGTTTGGCCAACGTCCACTGTGCAACATTTGGTGAAACCATCAGCACAAACACCTCATGCCAACTGTCAAGCACGGTAGTGGAGGAGTGATGATTTGGGCTTGTTTTGGATCCATAGGTCCCGAGCACCTTATAGTTGTTCTCCTGTAGTATAAGTATTCTAGAGTCAAATATGAGGCCATCTGTCCAACAGCTATAGGTTGGCCTAGACTGGGTCATGCAGCAGATCAAGGTGTCCAAGTCCGGACCTCAACCCTGATAACAGTCCTGTGGTGGGACTTCAAGTTATTGCTGCTTAAGATGCTTCTACAAATTGTTGAGTCATGGGTTGTACTCAGTATTGCGCACACCGCTTTTGTAGTTTTTGCTTACTTGTGTTAAATAAGTAATGGCACAGTGAAATATGTTGTGTTGTTTTTGTTCATCTCAGATTGTATTCAAATCATTTTAGCTGGGAAGGCCTTGAGGCAACTGCTGTTGTGATTTGGTGCTATATAAATCAAATTGAATTGAACTGAATAGCTCGTTTTCTAAAACCCCAGGATGTACTGCTTTTTTTATGTATCCATGACATGATCCTTTGCACAGGTGGGAAGACGGAGTGAGACAAAATGATACTGTAGATGTTTAAATGGATCTTCGTGGTGTAATTACTGTGGGGTTTTTTTTTTCATTATTATCTAGATTTCTAATAGACCAGTTTTTAACTCTAAGTGCCACAATCCAAGTCATTATTATGAGAATGAAAGGTTGACGTTATTTAATAGCTCTGGGCGCCGAACGTTGCGCTTAATAAATTAGGTTTGGCTAACAAAATTATTAGACCCTTTAAATTACATAAGCACCATTGTTTCCTTTTCTGCTCTCACTGTTTCTGAGATAACTTTGAATCAATGCCTTTCACTATATCTGTCATCCTTCATGAACCAGCTGCTACACATGGAAACTAATTACTACTTGAAATGGTGAAAGTGGTTGTAATGAGTTGCTAAATAGGCTCAGGTCAACAGCACAGGAAAAATGTGCAAAAACAGGCTACTGTGTGGGTTTCAGAGCATAATTCACTAAGCACCTCTAATTACCCTTAACACAGTTGCACATTAAAGGAACATACCGCGGGATGTGCATGGCTTAGCCCATTACCTGCAAATCATATTTAACACGCATGTTCCAGACATTTTTAAAATGCGTCAAATGTTTCAGCACGACAGGAAAATCAATTCAGAAACATGCGAGACAGGAAAACAGTCACAGTTAATTAGTAATGTGCTTTGTTTTGAGCGGAGTTACTATGAATGGTTAAAAACAAAAAAACAACTTCCCTTTTGGTGTTTTCAAGAATTCTCAAACAGCTAAGAATGAATGCTGTAAAAACCACAACCCGACCAACATTGGATTGGTTTTTTTGCGGGGGGGGACAAAATGAGTTGCATGTGAAAGACGGATGTTGTCGTGTCAACCGCTGATTACTAAAGCTGTTTTTACAACCTCAAGATGAGCTTTTTTTTTCTATCACCATCGTAGCTTTTGAGAAACCACCCATCACACGGGGGTGGATCTGACTGTGAAACTGCATGCTCAATGGCTGATGACTCGTCATTCACACGGTGAAGAGTACCTTACTTTATCCTCCTTTTTCACTCTACTGGCTATCATCATTTACAAAGTGATCTCCATGTTTTACTCAGTAACACTTAAAACTAGTGATTGATGTCAGCACAAAAGTGCTTACTGAGGTCACGGTGACTGGGAGCGGAGGAGCGGGGAATCTCTTTGCAGCTAGTGGAGTTGCCCCCTACTGGTCATTAAGAAGAATGCAGGTTTAGAAACTTTCACGTTGGCTAACAGCATGTGATTGACAAGTCAGCAGCCAATGAGCTGGAGGTTTCACAGTCACATTCACCCCTCCTCATCACATATGTTTTTTGAAGCTAAAATGGCAATAGTGAAAACGCTAACCTCAAATTGAGTCTTCACAAACCACCGGATGGTTCATGGTAGCTATGTCCATCTTTATGCCTGTTTCCATCTTTTATATACAGTTTGTTGGCCATTACTGATTACAGTAGCAGCAGTATTGTAAACAGTGGAGTTGGAGCCACAATTACAAGATGAGCCCATTCTAAATTACTTCAGGCATCTATTTGTAATACTTGTGTTTTCTAAAAAAAATAAAACTCTATGTGTGAGTTGTCTTATGTTTATGAGTGAAAATGTGGATAACTACGTTTTTCTAATGTGGGATTGACTTTTACTATTTAAAAGACCCCTGTTTTTGACTACTTTTATAACGAATACAGAAGTAATATAAAGAAAACCAACACTGTCACCCAACAGTCCTGATCATTACTTTAACACATTGCCCTCACTGTTTTAAAATACAACCACAGATGACAAATTGAACATTAACTTGCTCTTCAGATTGCTGTTTTTTAAAACCAACCCTACAGCCCACTGAATATTTATTGTGATAACACCATTAATTATCTGAAAAGCATTCAGCAGCTCTCAGCGTAGCCCAGATAGAGCACAATAGAGACACATTAGGCGAATATTTCTTCCTGTATATGTCTAATGGAATCGCAGGCTTGGCTGTTCAGTACAAAGTCCCCTGCAGTCATGTCAAAACGGCTAACAGGTTTAAGTAGAGAAGTCTGCACTGTTTAGTCCTCATTGCTAGTATTGGGTCATTAAAATTTAAATCGTTTCAAATAATTGTTGTACAGTCATTGCATCCATATCAATGACGTAATGATTTGTCTGATTCCCAGTTCCCAAAGAGGGTCTGAAGAACCAGGCGGCGTTCGAGGAGATGAGGGTTAATTACATTAAAGAGCTCCGGCGTTCGGTGGGAAAAGCAACCAACAACTCCGGCCAAACCTGGCAGCGCTTCTTCCAGCTCACCAAGCTGCTGGACGCCATGCATGATGTAAGTACCCTTGACCCCCCCTCCCCCCCTTTGCCAGTTGCATACAGTACTGCCTTCCCTTGGCAGTCTAGTTATGCACTTTAGGGCTCTGATACAACTGGAAATGTTCTCAGTGAAATGGCAAAATAGTGGATTTGGATAATGTGTTTACTTAGCAGTTCAATGGTGCCGTGGCTTGGAATAAGGATTATTACATCCCATTTTCTCCCTGAGGGAAGGTTATTTTGGAAAAGGCAGTGATGAGGCTCGTATTGGTGAATGGAACAAAAGGGGATCGATATCAGCTTGCAGTTTATTGAAGTTCACACTGGTCACCATAGCAAATGTGCAAAATGAGGTTTTTTTTGTTTTTTTTTAAATGCATGTGTCAACAAGTGCATGGGAGAATGACAGTGTAGGCACAGCCTCTGGAGGTGAGCGTTAGCAAGAGAGAGCAGGCATAGAGATTCAACGACCCTAATGACTGAGTGAATGGGGTTAGTGCTGGGCAGATGACCCTTCTTTTAAAGAAGGGCTGCCCAGACAAAAATCAGTGGTGCCCCCAAGTGGTAAAGACAATCAGTGAAATTCAGTTGCAGTTTACACACAGTTAAAAAATATACATGTACAGTACTGTGTGAAAGTATTGCGTCTTTATATTTTGCTTCCAAGGAGTCAGACTTTCTTGCAATTTTTTAAAGTGGTCTTAAGCAATTGTTCTCCAGGCTTTCTGAACTTCCTTTATTGGCTGCTTTTTCACTCATTTTCAGTCGGTACAAGAAGCGGACTGAAAATGAGTGTACCTGTGAATAATTCAAGTGTAAAACACAAGAGATGAACCAGTTTGAGGTGTATCCTTAGGCGCTGTCATGAAGCCATTCTCAATGAAAGGAAACAGATTACACTTTCAGCACGTCTGATGAAGAGATGAATCCAAATATGACATTTATGGTTAAAGTCATCAGTATATATAGAGAAAGTTAAGAGAATAGGCCCAGCCATGGTTTTGGACTGCATTAGAGCCAGTGGTGTTGGGAATCTTGTCAAAATGTATGGAATTCCAAACTCAGAAAAGTGGAATCGTTTTTCTAGCTAAATATAAAGAAATTAGGGGTGGCTTAAGACTTTTGCACAACGTTGGTAAGTAGGAAATAATTTAGAATTTAGAAAATAAAGTGGAAAAAACCCAGTTATGTTTCTAATAATCATATTTTTCTCTCTGTGGTGTCCAGTTGGTGGGGAACTTGTTGGACTTCTGTTTCTACACCTTTCGTGAGTCCCAGGCCCTGAAGGTGGAATTCCCCGAAATGTTGGTGGAGATCATCAGTGACCAGATACCAAAGGTGGAGTCAGGCCTCACTCACACGATCTACTTCCACAAGAAGTGACTCTTTACACAGATGGGACAGAAGCGGCATTAAGAACTCGAAAAAGAGGAGCGAGAAAAGTTCAGGGAAGAGAAGAAATGTGCTGGGAAGGCCCGTCCTGCTGGCCCGCACCGTGTCGCTCAGTATGCCAGCGTCCTCGTACTGGATGGAAAGATTTAGAAAAAAAAAAGAAAAAAAGAGAAAGTTTGGGGGAGAAGGTTTTGACCCTGCAGTCACCACGAGCGGTTTAGAGCTGCGGATAGTTTGAGAAGCCGAGCGTGACACACCGAGAAGGACTTGTGACAAATGTGACAAAGCATCCCGAAGTACACCAATGTCCCCCTGCCCCAAAGACGATAACAGTATTTTCTATGGAGATAAAGCCATACATTTCTTAGGGCGCACTAGATACATTCACTACACACACACAGAAACACACGTAGAGGGAAATCGACACACTTAACTGTCCACATGCCTTCACACAAAATGCACAGGTGCACTCCACATGCACTAGAAATGGGACTCCCTTACTTACAAATCTAGAGAAAAGGTTTTGTTGCAAATATTAACTCTGGCTTATGCAGTCTTTCACAGATAATAGCACTATGAAAAAAAATTATGCCAATATTTACATTTGCTTTGCAGTGTAGTGACGAGACTGCAGGGCAAAAAAAAAAAGGACATTAATGAGGAGGCACAGAAAATCTAGACTTAATAGACAAAGGTCTATTTGAATATATTCCAAGGGCTATACAAGGATCATCATAAGCTGAATAGTCGCATCAAATTTAACAAGGTTCAATTTTAAAATCGGTATCATATAAGCCATCGCTGACATTTACATGCTGATTTTTCTTTTTCAAAGTTAAAATGTGTAGTCAAACAATCAAAACTAATATGCAAAAGTCCAAAGCTAAAGCTGTTTTGAAACACAAACGTCTCTCTCTCGCGTAAAAGAAAGCTTTGCACGTGATGCTCCCATGTCATAAAGTCACTATTTTAGAGGCATGGTGGTGTAGAATTAAAGACAATATTGACGAGAGACTTCTTACCTTTGTGCAGAAATGGTCAGGAGCGCGGCGGGATGGAAAAACATAATGCATTTACGGAAACAATTTCAGTACAGTCCGCTGGTAATGGATTTGACTGAGGTGCATCCATAGTAATTGCTGTTATTTGTGTTATCTCCAGAGCAGCTGTCCAAATGTCTGTTTTTACTCACAATGAAGCGAAACCAGCCCTTTGTGAACCGACACTTATCTACTCTTCCCAGAAAGAATAAAAAGCATTTTTTTTTAAAGAAACGTGTGTTGCAAAGGTTTTAAGTTTTTGACAAGCCAGTCGTTTTACATTTAAGGTGCTTCGTTTCTACAAAAGCCAGGCAAAACATAACATGTACAGTAACTTGGTAGAACAGTCCATGCAGTACGCCACGTGGGCTCGCAGTTCAAACACGCATACTCTGTAAAGTCGATATAATCCAAGACGGAGCGTTAACTCTTTGCAGTGCTTACAGTAAAAACAGCTAACGTATCAAACCCCAGGCAGATGTGTACAGGTATTAACTTCTTAAAAACACACTCTATTCAGCTGTTGTACAGAAGACGTTTTTAAGGTACACGACGACGAGAGCTTGATGAAGATGTGTTGGTATGATCACTTTTCCCTCACTTTGCTTATTTCCTTTTTTTTTTTTTTCCTATCTTCGGGCCAAGTGCTACTATTTTAAAAGCATGGCGAGGCCCAGTCATCTGGACCATTAGCTCGTCTCACACCCCACTGGTTTCCGGGTGGTTGTGGAACACTACTATGATGCTACTGAAAAACGACAGAGTCGCTGGGGAAGAAAAAGAGTGCGCGTGTGTGCAAGGGGAGGGTGGGGGGGGGGGGGGGGGGGTTTGGTGTGTGAATATTACTATTCTTTTTTTCGTGCCCTGTAAGTGTGTATTTACATGTGTGTATGGAGTGCGTGTGCGTTTTTTTGTTTTGTTTTTTCCTCCTGGCAAGCATGTGCATAGATGATCTGCTCTTTCGGCGTGGGTATTATGCATTAATGTTATAGGATTATCCTATTTCCACATTTAGATTTTTTTGCACAGAGAAGATACAATGTGAAATGAGGCGTCAGTGCAGCTCGTAGGAATTCTCTGTTTCGATAAGCAACTGTGATAATGCGGGGTGGGGGAGGGGAGCAAAACGTTCTGCATGGTCACCCCGGCCTAAAGTTAGAGACGACATCATTACCACATCAGGGTGGCCGCGTGCTGTATTTGTGGCCTCGTGCTCAACTGAGGTCTCGTCTGTGTTGTTATTTGCTTTGAAGTTGGCATAACAGAGTAAGTAGGTAAGTAACTTTACTTACTTATAGCCCTTTTGCACTTGTACCTACTCAGCTTGACTTGACCCGGTTTTTAAGGGTTTTCGAGTAGGTGGTAGTACCTGCTACCAGGTTCTTTTTTTAGTACCTTCTCGGCGGTTGTTCTGAGGCTAACCGAAAATGTTACATCAACAGGCCACATGGCACTGATTGCCTAGCCAGTGGCGTCATTCCACAAGTCTTGACAGCGACTCCTTCACCAAAATTTTTGAAACTCAGCAAGGAGAAAAATGGCTACACAAACAAACAACACTGTGGTCCTCGAGTTTGACAAAAAGAACTAGACCGAGCAGCAGGTAGCTCATCCTCCATTGTTGTGTTGTGTTTGTGTCATGGGACTTACTGTACTGTATTTGGTACTCGATTGTAATGGAAAACAACCAAATTTGAGTCAGTCGAGTTGAGTAGGTACTAGTGGAAAAGGGCTGTTACTTACTTACGTCATTAATTGCTTGGACGTTGGTGTAAAAAGATAGTAAGTAAAATCAGTCAAGGTGATTTTACTTACTTATTTACATAACTGCTTGGAGGTTGGCATTGTTGGGATCACGACTGTCATTCGATACTGTATTTTTGGGGGAGAGGAAAGCAAAGCAGGGTATTTGAACTTTTTGTCATTCCCAAATCCGAATCCTTTTTCAGTAATTCACAAAGAGGTTGGTGTGTGTGTGGGCCCGGTTCGCTCATGAAGGCTAGGATTCTTGTGTTTTGCCATAAACTTTATAATAATTTCTCCTGCGCAGTCATTATCATGCAGTACCCGATTCATCTTTGCCGTGCCCTTACGCTGATCTGTCACTGTTTCTTTATTTTGCTTCTTGTCTTTTTTTTTCTTTTTTCTTTTCAAGAATTCAAAATTTTAAAAAATAAACTGTCTAAAGGTTCATAGGATGAATGGGAAAGTATTTTTGAGAGAATTATATTTTGCTGGAAAACAATATTTAAGTACTTTGTCTAAAAACGATATCCTTTTTGTAAAATGAAATGTTATTGCATGCTTTTTGATGAGATGTTTACATTGTATTTAAAAAGAAAAAAAGGGAAACTTGTGCCTTTTTATCTCACCTGATTTACAGTTTTACAGTATATATTGTAAATAATACAGCAAGTCCTTATGTTGAGTGTAGTATAAAACATTTCTACTTTAACCATCTTGTTGGAATATTCGAGAAAAAAAATGACAAAAACAAACAAACAAAAAAAAATTAATGTGTGTTTCCCACTCGCCATGTCCTGTGTGTCGGATCACAGAGGAGAATTTCAAGAAAGGGGTTGGCACCAGGCAAAGGGCCAAACAGAGAAATGAATGTATCATACATCGTGAGAGACTTATGGAACTTACTACCTGAATGTTAGAGAGAGAACATTTATTATCTTCTTATTAAGTAAAATTATTTGATTCTGCATCTTTTTTCTGTTTTTTACTTTTTGCATTGTTGTTCCCCGACTCATAGAGAAAAAACAAACAAACCACGATTTAAAAAAGGATTTATTTTGTAACGAGATGTATGAAGTGATGGATCCTTGTTGCTGTTGAAATGATTTCCTAATCCGTGGCGGTAATTGTTGATGAGCACCACAATAAAAATCAAGAAGTCACAAACTATTGAAACTGCGGCTATGTGACAGAACATTATTTTTGGCTTTGTGCACACACTGAGAGAAGCTGCGGTTTACCCGACCATCCAGCCAATTTCAATTATGACCCCCCCCCCCCCCTTTTTTTTTCTTCTGGACCTTCAAATTAAAAGTATCAAAAAATGCAAAGATGATGTTGTTATCAAGCTCCATCTCCTTTATCGTCCTCCAGATATATGAGCTGGCTATTTTTTAGATAAATACTTTTGGATATAGTTTAGTGGGACACGCACTTGTTCGCTTGCTTGCAGAGAGTTAGATAAGAAGATGAGCGTCACTCCAGTGTTGAAATCAGAAATCTGCTTAGGCTGAACATAAAGACTGGAAACAAGAGGAAATAGCAGGGAATGGTGTCGTTTGAGGCGCCGTCAGGCGGGGCTCAAGACCACAGTGTTTGAATATGAGCCACTGCTGGCATAATAGGAGAGGAGACAGACCTGGCACTCGCACAACGGCAAAGGTCACGGTAGAAGCATCATTTTTAGAGGTAAAACCTTTTTAAAATGTTATTTAGGGGCAGATTCTGCAATTCGTTTTAAACACTTATGGAGGTTTAATGTCCCAGTGAGCATTCAAATTCAAAATAACTGCCCGGATCAACGTGTGGAGGCATTTGTTGAAGGGCTTTGGCGCCATCAGTGGTGGAGTTGCATTGTGGCTGATGTGAGAGTGTCTACAGTCAGTCTGGTAAATTTTGGGGAAATTGAATTCTAAAACAGCCGACTGAGAGCGGTATCAAAACATCTCATCTCCTAACTCTCCGCTAAAAGGGACTGTAAGTGTGTTTCCCCCAAGTGTCGAGGCAATGCTTCGGAGGAGCAAGATTAATGTATTGTTTACTTAATGGTCATCAATCACCGCCCACTGCAAACAATAAAATCAACCCTTACCCCCGTACTTGGGGGAGCGGCTCTATCTTCAAAGCTGTCCTAAATGAACTCCCTCCCTGTCGGCTCGGGATAACTCGGGATATTTGTCTGGTTTTTTTTTTCTTTCTAACTGCAGTGTCACAGTACACTTTGGTGGAGTCACTGTACGTGGAGTCCCATCATCACCATTCTCTGTTCACAATAATGATTCGGGTGTAGAGAGACTAAGCCATATCTCCACAGCCATGGCAGTGCATTTTCTTATAAATATATACAACATTTTTTTTCCTGTTTTTTTAGTTTCTTTCTTTTTCCAATTTGAAAATTGACTTTTTTACTCAGATGCTTTGTATAATAATTCTCAGCAAACATACAGTAGACAACCCTCACTATAAACCAATAAAACATCTTCGAAAGCAGTTACTACTGTATATCTTGATGCAGATATTGCCATACTTGTGTTTGCAAACTATTGCAAGATTCTAATAAAAAAAACATTAAATTGAAGCATTTGTTGTAATTTATGGGTTGTGTGCAACTGTGTGCGTGTGTGTGTGTTTTAAAGGCGTGTGCGATGAAATCTGTACCAATGAGAAGAAGCTAGAAAACTCGTTTACATCATGGGATGCATATAGCCCACTTTGATCTTAAGTGGGCCGGACCATTGAAATTCACTCTTTCTGTTAATATATAGTTGAACTGAAATTGTAAGTAAATAAATGTGCAACATAACATAAAAAGCTCTGGCTTGTAGTTGCCTGTCCTGTGATTAAACTACATTTTTACTCTGGACCAACAAGAAGAAAAAATGAAAAATGACCAAGGGGAAGATCTTTATTAGGAGGAAAAGGTCTGTGCCGGACCGATTCTGCCCCCCTGGGTCTCGTATTTGATACCCCTGCCCCAAACTATAAGAGTTGATGGATGTATTTGAAACAGCTGCATTTGGTGGGCGGTGATATTAATAAGGTAAAGAAAACAAAACAGAGAGAAGCATCAGCAGGTACGCCATTCACTAGGAGAGGAGATGAAGAGAAACAGAAAGAGGGAAGAGTGAATAATGACAAAAAGGCAGCGGGCAAGCGTGAGCCTTTTACAGTAAAACGACACCTGTGGAGAAAAATCACCATTAACCTTGTTAAAGGCTGATCTGAAAACACGCCTGCTTTGCCAGACTGTAGAGCAGACAGTATTACTTTTTTTTTTTTTTTTTTTTGCTCATTTTCCTCCTTCTCCCTCTCTCTCTCTGTGAATCCACAGCCCTCTCCAAATCTCCCCCAGATTTCCAATTGCTTTCACTTGTAGTCGTGCCAGATAAACAGAATCTATTGGATCAGGCTGATTTCACGGCTGCACCCGCACACATGGCGGCTTCTGTGGCCCACTTTCTCAGCTGAGGAGTCCCCCCCCCCCACCCCCTTTCCGCACACACACGAAAACACACTCTTTCCTTTATGTTTGAAATTCACTTTCCTCCAAATTCCCACTCAGTTTTCAGCCCCGGTAATACACCGAGTCTACGAGTGTGAAGCGTGATGGAGACACAGGAAAGTATTAAGGCAGTTGTGCCATTTTCTCACAGTTGTAGGTAAACTGCTGCGCTGCTTTGATCTGGGCTGAGTCACGGCACGGTGTGTGTGTGTGTGTGTTTTTTGGGGGCTGAAGGACACTGCGTCATGGGAGGTAGAGGACAGCTGGCACACAGCCGGTGGGGGGCTGGGATGTGAGAAATGAACACATCTATCTGGATTTTTTTACTCACACACATCAAGTAAGTCGACATGGTGACACTGATGTATACATCACCCCAGTCTGATGCACACTAATGAATAATGCATGCACAGGTAGGCTGACCTCAATCTTAAGTGGCAGTGGAGGGCAGCTCAACAAGCCTCAAATTTGAAAAGCCCAACGCTGTTCCTATTCAACAATTTCACACAATGACGAGAACTAATAAATGAATGGAGCTTAATTGATTTTGAAACTACTAGAGCCTCAGTGAATCACTGGCTGAGGCAGCAGGGAGCAGAGATGAGCCTAAATACTACTGAGAGAGAGATAGGTAGGCAGATCGTTGCAGCATGGCATGCTTTCTGACTGACAGTCCAAAGAGTGTGAGAGGCAGGCAGGGCGCACGTCTATGATTCAGCAGTATTCTGCTGGAGGGAAGATGATGAAGAGCCATAGGAGTGGGTGGCAGTGGTGGTGGCGGTAGTGGTAGTTGAGGGATTATTGTGCCCATCTCATTAGCTATGCCTCATTTCATAATGTTAATGTTACAGTTGCTTCAGGGGGGCTGGTGGACATGTGTCACCCACTAAAACCACTAAAAACCTTTCTTTAAATGGACAAAGCCTGCATGTGTTTACGCTGCTAAACAGCGCATCAGCCCGTTCACTGGAGGCCTGAGTGTAGCAGGGGGTGCACTGATGGTGATTATGTAACAGAGGCCGAAGCTCTGGGTCTGGAGGCCATTTGGTGTGTTAATTACACAGATGTAGTCTAAGAATTAACATGCGTGAGGCTGAGATGTTAATGGATCAGGGAGTGGTGAGGAGGGTGGATTAGTGTGTTTTTCCTCCATAAAAGATTAACATCTATTTTTAATCCCTTTATGGAAAGTTTTTTTGGAAGTAGCTTTTAGTCGGAGGGGCCCAGCACAGGTCAATATAAAGAGGAAGGATTACATTACACCACAGGGTTCAGTGTATGTGAAGTGGCTGCAGGATGAATCCGCATTTCATCATTTTATTCTTAGACTCTGTGGGAAACTGGGAGCCTTTTCAGTGACACAATGGATGAATCAGCAAAAAAAACCACACACGTTCCACATTAATAAAGCTGCACATTTCCCAGACAAAGATCTAAACGGCAAACTTTCGTTATAACTCTCAGTCGGCACAATACGGCCATGAAATGTGTGTCGTTTAATAGGCTGTTGTGAGATTAGTCCAATAATTAAAGAAACTGTTAAAGACCTTAATTTGTAAAAAAAAAAAAAAAATTAAATAAATCATTTATCGTATTTTTTCATGACAAGAATATGCAATGCAGTGAAAGAACAAAAATAGATATCTTTATTTGTTTAACATTGATCAAGAAGTTACCCAAAGGTAAATTTTAAAAAAGAGAGAGAGAAAAGCCAAGAACCTTTACAAACGTCATAAATCATTGTCTTAAATTATTGTAACCTCAGCTGCAAACACAAACAATCAGCTGAACCAAAGCTCTCAGACAAATGAAAGTGTTTCGCTGAACAGCTGAAGGATAAAATGTATTATGGTGTGCGCACATGCTAAAACCAAATCTAAATGACAACCTAAAAAAACCCATCCATTACTTAGCGCAGTAAATATACTTGGTTGTAACTCTTTAGGGCTTTGTACACTCGATGGATGCGAAACGGTACAAATATTTCAAAGTACTGCATTTCGTGGTCTCGCTCACAATAAAACACACATTTCCGATAAGTTAATAAAGAACTAATAAAAGTCAAAATTCAGACTTTCTGGGAGTGTCTCATTCCTTTGCTCTGAAGAACCTGAGTAACGTTGAACTCGAAAAACAACAAACCAGACGGAGGATTTGAGAAGAAAAACACTTGGTTTCGATCACCTGCTGAAATCGACTGCGGCTGATTGTCAGGTGTTAGTGTTTAACCCAACAGGTTCCATCGGGTGGCTAAGAGGCGTTTCTGAAAAAGTTCGGCAGCAACGATACGGCACTGTAAATTAAAATGAGAAAAAAAGAAGAAGAACAAAACAAAACGTGCAATCAATGCGCCAATTACACAAAATACAATTACATCAGCAGTGTGCCTCCTTTTGCATGTCTAGCTATTCTCAAAAGAACAGAACATCGCAAAAGCGTATAAATGAAAAGTTCGCCCGATCGTTTTCATACATACCCGTACGCATGTTTACACCGGGTGCTTTGACTGTGAAGGCACAAAGGGTATCTCAAACAAATTTGCGTGGATCAATGTCAAGGGCTGTGGCGGGTTGTGAGGGGGTCAATGTTACAGTGGTTTTGAGTGCTGTCATTCTACTTTGTGGTTTCTGAAGATCACCCTTTGACTTTGAGCTCATGGATACCATGTATAACAGGGCAGAGGGCGCTTAGAGAGACGCTTCTCCTCTGGTTCTGCTAAGTTCCTTGGATAGAGGCTACAGCATCTTCATATACAGCAGAGCACTGGAAGTGCAATCCCATTTTGCAATTACAATTGTCAAAAATCAGGTGAACACTTGGCTAAAATGAACAAACACATAAACATGCTTGCAAATGCATTGTAAAGTCTACTTGCCAGCAACAAACAAACAAACAAAAATGCACCAATAACATCATATGGTGTTGTCATTACTGATTGAGAAAATTCAGGGCTTCGATTGAACGAGGCTATCGAGGCACGTGCATCTTCCCATACTTCCCTCGGCGAACGTGATGAAATGTCCATAAATATTTCCTTTTGGTTCTACAGCATCTCCACATAGTTTTCAGGGATGAGGCCCCTCTTCCCCTCCAGCTCCCCCTCCAGCCAGCCCGGCTCCCTCGACTGGGTCACTGCAAGAGAGGACACAGTGTCACTGACGGGGGGGAACAACAGCATGGGAGGGGATGAGGGTGGGAGAGAGACAGAGGACACTGGGCCTCCAGTGAGTACACTGTTAAGAGAGTGTGGAGGGCAGAGGTTTAAAGGAGGATACAGCGATTATTCAGTTACAATAAACTACACTGTGACCCTGTTAGCAGGACAGATATGTCAGAAAGCAAATCCCAGGCTGCAAAAAAGACCATACAAATTTACTTTAAATCCAGTGGTCATTTTGTTTTCTTTCGGCCCTTTCAGTTTAGTCATTTTACTCAAAACTGAAAGAAATAAGAACTTAAAAAACAAAAAAACCTTTCATATGGGTATAGACAAGTTAAGTCATTTCCAAACCTCAAAGCAAAACAGCCCGCTTTTAGAAGGCTTGCTAAAGTGAAATAGAAACTAATATCTCACTTTTTCCTGAACAGAATGGGAATTTCAAAGACAATTGTTGCGATCTCTGTGACATCTAGTATCTGACGTCACCTCACCATATACGTTTTATCTGTTGAGTTGTGGTGGCATTAAATGAAGTGCATAATGAGTGGTGTAACAGTTAGTTGTGAAAAGGGAAGCAAATGCAGAGGAGCTTTAAATCTATGTTTGTTAAACCAGCGGTCCCCAATCCCCGGGCCACGGACCGTGAGTCGTTTGGTACTGGGCAGCGAGAGTTGAGGCTCAGGTATGAAATTCATGGTTTTCGGGGTTTTTAGTGTTATTTTTTAATCATTTTTATCGTTAATTTGGTTTCCCTGTGTCTTTTCTCATGTGTTATGAATAAATCTTCTGTTTTTTGGTAACAGTACTGGTTCTATTTTGTTGTATTTATCCGTGACACCTTAAAGGCCGGGCTGTGAAAATATTGTCAGACATGAACCGGTCCGTGGCGCAAAAAAGGTTGGGGACCGATGAGTTGAACGACCAGCAGGGGGCGACAGCTGCGGCTAGAAAAAAAAAAAGCCCAGCTAAATAAAAGTCCATGAAAACATGCCTCTCAGGTCTCTTACTCTGTGACTTGAGTGAGCATTTTCCTGATGAGGTTATGGACCCAATCCCTCATGTCAGCTCTTGTAAAAAACAACATGACATTCATTTTTAAATCATAGCACCATTTCAAACTGAGCGCATTGGAAAAAAGTGACAAGAAATTCACAATTTTCCAGATGCAGACTTGCTGTGTAACATATACACTTTAAACACCTTGCATTTTTTCCAGAAAATTAGTTTTTAAAAAATGCACCGTGAAAAAAATTAAGCTGACATTAAGTGATGATGAGCTGGTCCTGATGTTTCTGCACAAGAAGAGGAAGAAACTAAGATTCTGGGCTTATTTCTTCATTTTTCAGGAGAAGACACCAGGGAGAGTTGAAGCTGTATGACGGAAGACGAAGCTTGAATGTGTATTATATATATAAAAGACACACTGAACCTCTAACCAGTTCACAAGTGGTTTCTGGCAGCTGTTTACCAACACTTGATGGAATCAATTGCAAGGAAGGTGTTGCACCAAAAACCTGCTTGTGATCGTGTTAGTCTCTAGCAGATTGTTGCCCTTAGTGTGCTTGGTAGGCTAAGGTAGGTAACTACTAGCAAAGTCGCAGTAAAACTTGGAAAAAGTGCAATACAAACTGGAAACAGAAAATGTTGCCTCCAAAATAAAAGCAGAAAGTAGTTGCAGATAAGCTGGGCATGTTCCATGCAAGCCACCAGCCACCACAGCAATCTGTTAGCAACTAACACAATCGCAAGGAAGTGGAGGCAACACACATTTTCCACTCACAATCGTCGGTTGCCAGATGGTCATGGACTGATCTCTAGATCTGTGTGACTGGGGCCTTGTTTACTTGACCGTACATTGTGACACGTCCAAAATGTCAGATAAGTTAATGTCACGTGTTTAGCAGTCGCGTGACTGAAAAACTACAATAAAACTCATAGGATGAGAACAATTTCAATCGTACTCATGCTTTTAAAATAATGCTAAAATGTGTTCAAAATATGGAAACGTGGAACACAGAGAAAAGTTCTGCAAAAACTTTCTGCTGGAAAGATAAAACAAACTGGACATAACTCCAGTTCTTTTTAGTGTGAATGTAGCCCCCCCCCCCTTCACCACCACTGACTGCGTGGGTTGGCTAGAGGGGGGTCAAGACTTCAGGCTTTCATTGCCAAAGCCACCCCATGTCTCCGCCCCTGGGACCTGTCTTCCAGTGCAAGGACTGTTGTTAAAGGGCTGTTTGCATCCACTATGTTTTGAACTGTTATATATTGTATAGTATAATGGAACAACAACAAAAAACTTTAGGTCTCTAAGGTGGCTAAGAATCGAAGAATCGAAGAGAATAAATTATAAGCAAATAAGAAATGCAGATATGTTCTGCTAATTTTAAGGGTTAGGAAACATCAATATATGTCAACTTTGTCTTCACACATATACACAGACTTGGTAAAGAGTCAGACCTCTTGACCTTCTGCACATCTGCTATGCTCCAGCTGACTTAAGACCACAAATACATTTAGAAATAGAAGTGCAGCAAAATGTCAAGGGTTTTGAAGACACAGCAAGTAGATGTTTAGTTGATTAAAACCTCGGCACGTAACATTTATGTAACAATGTCAGTCGCCTCCTTTGAAGCCAGATTAAGTGCTGAAGGACACACAGATAGTAAACAAAGCTGTACAGAATGTGCCCAAACTTTCTTAACAGGATCACTGGAGATTTATGTTAAAATCCAAAAGAAACAACTTCAACAAGATAGTTATTTAAAACGTGAGAAAAATAAAACAGAGGATGGTTTAATCTGACTTTTAAAATATTATTATTTTCTTAATACTTATAAATCCACTTTCTAATAAATTAAGTGTTGTTACTGTAATCATGTTTTGAATGGCATGTACTCCTCACACCAACACTAAAATACAGTTGCACCCATTTCAAACAGTGCAAAAATGTAAAGCTACGTGATCACAACAACCAATAAATTCTTAGGTCATATCAAAAGCATCTCCACAAGCAGGTTTGCTTGTACATAATTCAGTATATACACTTTATACTATCTGTGTCTCATAAAGGAGGGTTCTCACAAAAATATAAAAAATAGGGACTCGAAAAATCCTCATTTCCTCTATGAGTGATTAAAGCTCAGTTGAGCTTCGACTCAGAGACACCACAGACCAAATCTGTGTCTCCTGCGCAGCCCTCCCTGTTCTCCCCCCTCCTTGTCTCATCTCTCCGTTCAATTGAAGATCAGATTGGCTGTTCGGTTTTCCTCCAAATCCAATATGCCAGGGCTGGTTCTGAGTGAGCGACTGGTGTAGGCGATAACACTTACCACCGTTGAATATGTCGCCGACGTGGAAGGAGAGCTCAGAGTCGTGCTCAGCCTCACATGGGTACACTGCCCTGGCTTTCCTGCTGGTGACACTGAAAAATGAAGGCAATCAGTGAGCTGGCGGAGCTTTGGGAAGGATTACCGCACAGTTCAATCTGGGCCCGGGGCCTGCTTGTTCATTCACTCACTAGCCTGAAACAGCAGAAATGGGCCAGGTTGGAAAATAAGAAAAAAAAAGTACTGAGAGAGGAGCTGGGCCACTACACAGCCTTGTCTTGCCCTATCTCTAGTCTAGACAGTCCAAGGAGCGAGTCAAAACACAGCTACAAGCACATGTGCGTGTGTGTGTGCTCAGACACAATGGGATGCAGCACTGTTTGCAGCAGATTTTGTACAGCCAAAAAGGAAAGCACACATCAGGTCTGCGCAGCAGACAACCATCTATGGTGAGATAATTAAAAAGTAGCAGGGGGATTCTAAAGTAGGTTTGCACACAAACACAGGTAGAAAAGAAATCTCCCTCCGCAGCGCTTCGGCTTTTAAATTCCCATTTGTGAGCTCAGAAGCTGCATTTTAAATCAGCCCGATGTAAAAGAGCGCCGTCAAAGAAACCATATTCATCGCACCGCAAAGGTTAGTAAAAAGACGTATTTATGCCATTCGGTTGGCAAAAACATAAAAACAGTCTCCACAGAAAGCTTGTTTTGCCCACCATTGCAAAGTGTTATCTCGAACGCCAGCAACATTACCATGTAGAAATTGTGCCTTCAACGCACGATGCCCTGATAAATATTTCATATTCTTTCTGCAGAGAGGCAACAATGTAGGATGAGAAAGGAGAAAGAAGATATACAAACTGAAAAAAGTTTGTGGTCACAGAGTTGTCAATACAACAATGCTCAGCCAAGTTCCTGAATTCAGAAGAATTTTGGAAGAATGCACTCATGTGGAACCGCATTTGGAAAAACGAAGACTTTTATTTCGATGAAAACAACATTGATGGATTGCCCATAGAATTACCACGCTGTTTGCATACTCCTCAGCAACATCTGAAGGCACCGAGAATGAACTGAGCATTTATTTGGAGGCAGGCAGGGCAATTGATCAGTGCAATGGGCTGACTGCGTGCACAGTCCCATCCACTTCTCTCAAGGTACCATTTGAGGCTTGACAAAGGAGAAGGTTGCTGCTATGGCCAATGCTTGTGTGGCATTCAATTCATCAAAGGTAACCAAATCACACAAAGAGTGAACAACATTAAAAAGAAAAAGAAGGAAAATATTGATGTGAAAAGCTGCGCTGATGCTAGACGATTGAGACACGCAAGATAAGAGCAGCGAGTTAGTAACGGAGGAAGTGATTTAAAACAGGGAAAGAGAGCGAAAGAATTTTTCCGCATGACATTCAAACATGATGCGAGCGTGATAGTGAACAATTCAGACAAAACAGCACGGAAGAGAGGCCAACTGCAATTACGAAATTAGAGAAGAAACTAGCAAAGAGCCCTGTCTTACCTTTCCTCTTGCCTTTCTTTGTCAGAAGTAGCTTTGGTAGCAGCAGTTTGACGCTCTCCTGACGATCCAGGAGCAGAGCAGGAGGCTGCTGCTGTGGCAGATCTGCAAATAAAACAGAGCAGCTTAGTCACCACAGATTCCATAGTGTCGTCTGCTGACTGAAATTATGGTCAGCATTATGTAATCCATCGGTTTCCCGCTTTGGATTTTTAGCCGCTGACGACTTGTTTTTTGAACACTATGAGAAAGGGGCGTCTCTGACTGGAATATTGCACAATTTATAGTTTATTTAATTCTTAATTCAACCATAAAGAACAAAACGAAACATTTAGACTTAGAATTAGCGTTTAGTGAGGTCATAAATCAAAAGAGAAGTAGGCTCATGTAACCACAGGCTTCTGTACAATCACTTGGTTTTGCAACTAGAAGAGTCACCCCCTGCTGGCCATCAAAAAGAATGCAGATTAAGGCTAAGGACATCTTATACATACAGTAATGTTGGCATACTACACTATAGCACGGAGTCACATTTCCATGAAAACAACACGATACCAGCATTAATGTTCTTGTTCACGCAGCATTATAATATAAATGCAATTGAAATATATGAACTCAAAGGTTTATTTACTCAAATGCGATTTTTTTGTGAGGAAAATGTGCTTGGTGTAAACTAAACATATACCGATCAATTTAATTTTATTTCACCAGATTCCATTAAATATAACATTTAGATATACAATATAGCAAAATCAGAAGGAAAACTTTAATTAGTTAACGTCACCATCTTGAGCTGATTTTTGTGTGTGTACCCCGTGAAGAGGTTCTCAAGCCATTATGCGTTTCTTTTCTTGGTAAAACCTGTACCTACAGTAGTGAGCGCAGGTTCTGCACAGTCACACGTTGACTGTAGTTTTATCTGTTGCAGTAGTAGCTGTGCTTTACACTCGTTGTCAGGGCCAACAAGTCTATGGCCGACCTGAAGGACTGAGGTAGGGGTCCTGATAAAGGGAGAGTGCAGCAGAGGAGAGCAGGAGTCTCAGCCAGGCATCCCTCTGTGCTCCATGCCTGCCCCAGGGCCAGTGCTAATACAGCACATAATGAGCAAATTGCTCCTAGCTGCCGCTCCCATAGAGACGTTAATAAAGGCAATTAGAGGGAGCAGCTGGGGAGGGGCTGGAGGTTGAGAGGATGTTGTGAATAGTGGTTACGTTGGCACTAGTAGACGTGGGGGGAGAGATAGCCTTAAGGGAGAACATGGCTGGGGATGTTATGTGGACATAGGTGGAGGTGAACACAGCGCTGTGCTCACGTTTTCGTCCCACGCCACCCCCTCGCCTCCCGTAGTTGCTTTCTTCCCTCATTTCTTCCGCTGCTTCTCTCAGTGCTCTTGTCCATCCCCAGCGGTGGCTGTTCTGTTTGGGCCTGGCCTGACTGTGGGTGATTTATAGCTCTGCAGCAGTGTGGGGCCACTGTGGTGCTCAGCTGCTCCACATCAGCATGGGGGACAGTGCGCTGCAGTGCAGCAAATCCACTCATTAACCTGGTCCCAGGCACAACCACTGTCCGCCTGGGTCGAAGCCAAAAGAGAGGAGAGCCGAGGAGTGCCAACACTTGACCCACCAGCAGGTGAACTCACTCACATACACGCCATATCCAAAATTAGATGATATTGAAAGGAGAAAATGTCAACATCCACATATTTCAGAAAAGTTAAATGATCTGTCTGACTGTTTCTCACAGCTGGGAAGAGGATTATGCAGCTCTGTGAAGATCTTTAAAATAAACAGATATCTAAATAATAATAACAGAATAAACAGTTAGGGAAATCAGGGAACGCCACATGGTTGCCCTAGAAACTTGTTAAATACATCAGAGGTAAATGGATTTATCCAAAAATTGCTTTCACAATTACAGCTAAGCCAAAGCGAGGGAAATCGTTTACCGTTTCTCTTCAGCAAAAATAGCATCGAGCATGAATTGCTCTTCGTTGTTTTTTACCCGTCACAGGCCTAGCTAAGCCTTTTCTGTAAAGATGATTAAATACAGTAAATAGGGACTTGAAAATGCAGTGCATGAAAGGCCTGGATGAAAATCCCCTTTCAGATGCCGGTAATATTTATCACAAGAGTTTTCTTTAAGAGTATTAAGTTGTGAGGATGTGTATGTATATTATATTGAGCAGAGGGCAAATTGTAAAAACTAAAGGGCATCATTATATCAAACTCAAACAATATTGCAAACACGGAATTTCAAAGTGAACAGCACCTGGAGGTCTTCTGGTTTATCGTTATAAACATTGGGGTTATCACACGTTATCACGCATTGCACAGCAGAGGGCTGCTGCTTCTCATTACTGCAGGAATTTCAGCCTGGAGGATCCAAGCCTTGTTGATCCTGGCGTGGAGCTAACATGGGGATGAGCGGGGCTATCGACCGTCTTTCTACCAAAGGACGAAAGGCAGCGGTGGGATTTAGTACTGTTTCTAGTAGAAAGTGGGATCAGACCTATAGCCGAGCTGCTCGCCCAGCAATCTCCAGTTTGGGTGGGCAGGAAATAAGCTCTGATCCACCATTTTATGATCCACAGCTGTCTGCCAGTGGGAGGCTTGGAGGGCTGGAGGTGGGGCAGCAGCACAGAGATAGAAGGAGGCCAAAAAAACAAAACAAAAAAAAGGCCAGAAAATGTAACCTCATTGGGCAGCACTTCGGGCAACTGAGCCGCTGGGAGAAGCTGTGAGTGAATTCAGGGAGAAGAGGAGAAATGAGGCAAGACATGGAAGTAGACAGAGAAGATAAATCGTGCAAATACCCACAAAGAGTTACTGTATGATACAGTGAGTCAGGATGCATTTTTTTTGTATGACCATGCAGATTTTTGCCATGCTGCAGGACAGAGACTAAAATATGTTGCTTTCCAGGTGCGCCTTTGAGCACGCCAGAGAGCAGATAACACATTTCTGAGAGTGGCTGGAAGTAATGCAGCAATTGCCATCCCTACTGCTCTTTTTGGCTACGACTCACGCCGAATCCCTGGGTTCCACGCCAGAGAGCTGCTGTGCTAACAGGTCTCTACCATCTCACATGCTAAGATTTATGAGCGAACAAAGCCAGGGCGACACCCTGTGACATATGGCGCAAGTCTTCATAAAGGGACAGGGGCTGCGGCTATAAGGGTAAACAAGATGAATATCTCCCCAATGTCAATACGATTTACACGGCCAACGCACGGCCACCTGTCTCCCAAACAAATAAGAGCCGAGATTTACGACCTCCTCCTGGTTGCTCCTTCCGTCCTCCAACATGATGCCACATATGTGGGAAAGCACAAAAAAATAAATAAATAAAATACCCACAGGGGAAAAAAATAGAGTTGGTTACATAAGGGCTATAGAGCCTTGTCCGTCTAATCCTGCAACTTAGAAAAAAAACTAAACATGCCTACACTCACAGGCGGGCAGGCACCCACAGAGGTCACAGAGAGAAGAATCACATTGTCCTCTGTCAAGGTGTGAGGAGGATTTGTTTTTATTTTACAACTCTTTTCAGCTGATGGAAAAGGAGAGAGGGACAGTGAATGAGGGAAAAAAAGACAAGTCTATTCCAAGGTGAATGTGTAGACATGACACAGCAGAGAGTCTAACATCTGCAGCATAACCCAATAATTCATCTCTCACATCAGCATTCAAGACAAGTCATAGGCTGAAAACAACAAAAAGGACCAAGGACTTAGCAGTGAGGACAGAAAGGAGAAGCCAGCGAGGGAGAGAGAGGGAGAGAGGCATGGCAATGGATTCCAGCTATTAATGCATTTCCCATCTAGTACAAAAGAGTAATAGCAAGAACAATGGGGCTGACACTCCAATAATTAATTCCACTTTACCTTGAATAATCTGTTATTTAATTAAACTCAAAAATGGCAACTGCGTAATGTGCATTACAGGTTAGCAAACGCGTGATTCACACGAGAACTGAGATGCTCGTTTTCCACGATTCACAATGTTCAAAAATAGGTAAGTGTGCATTATTAATAATGATTGTTTTATCTTGCCAAGTATGCTTTTTGCCCAGAGTTGTAAAGAGGGAGCTGAGATGCAGCTGCTAAGTGCAGAAAAGTGCAACTGCTTCCCATGATGAATGAAACCCAAAGTGTTTACATGAATTTCCTTTTTAATAATGTCCACAGGAAGAAGTTGCTGGACTTTTGGCTTAGAGTCGCTATTCTCAGGTTGTTGCTGAAATATGTGCGCCAATATTCAAAGTATTTCATTCTTCATTTTACTCCACAAGTGTGCATCAAAGTTACTGTCGAGCCAGATGATGCAAAACTGAAAGGGTGTGAAAGGGCATTTCAATTTTCTGCCAGCTGAGGATGACCAACGGTGCCCTGAATCAAACGCTAACATGTTGCTAAAAGATGTGCTTTTCTAAGGACGTTTTCAAACTGGACGAGGGGAGCATCGAATCCCCGATGGTCTGATTAAACTACACCGGTTTGAACTGGAAGACAAAAAACCTAAAATCCAATTGATTTAATGGAAGATTTCTGCTCCAAAAACACTAACAAGAGACTAAAAAGAATATGAATATACATAAGAACAGGTTCTCACAGAATCACAGTAACCACGTCAATACAAAATGCAAGTGAATAAAAAGCCTACAATTAAAATAATGTCCTTCTCTCTTATTTGGAGTTTGCCTTTTCCTCTGAATCATCCCCTACACTTCTGAGAAGTTCAACGATTCATATGTTAAATGAATCAATACATTAAGTGAGAGGAAATTGGCCCAAAGACTGATTACCAGACTAACAGCTGTGCTTTGGAAGCAAAGACCAGTTAATTAGAAAACACTCTAATCAAACATTAGTTATTAAAAACAGAGTTTACCTTTGAGAATGGGATAACTTGATGTGAAGCACTACTAATTTGAAATCATTTTCATTTGTGGCCTGATAGCTGAAGATCTCACCTCACAAACATGCATTCTGAGCGCCCGCATGCGACATATCGATTTGAGACTTAGTGAAGAACTCACCCGGAGTTGCTGCCTGAGGAGAGGCTGGCATTAAGAGGGGCGTGGTCACTCTTCTCCATATTCACCTCTGAGGCCGAGGCTGATGATGACTGCGATGACACAGATTCATTGCTGCCCATTGAGGTCTCATCTGGAGCTGGGCTGGAACTGTCTCCCACTGTTGACACTGGGATAAACAATTAACATGTGTTTGTTTGAGTTAATTACATCTTTTTAAATAATTTTAGTCAATGGTAAAAGGTTCAGTCTGCTCAAGCTCGCCGACGATAAAACAGATGAATAATTTATCAACACATGAAAACAATCCTGCATCAACAAGGGACTTTGTAAATCAAACTGCTGTCAAAGCAGGCGAGACTTACAACCAAGTTTGTGTTGTTCGTTACACTTGTGAAGTCATAGACAGGAACCTAAGAGACAGCTGGGAGAGCCGAGCTCTTGTTTTTCACTTTTACTGTGACGTAAAGATTGTGCTTTTAGGAGATGAGGGAGGCACAAAAGGATAAATGTAAAAAAACAAAAAAAACAAAACCACAAAATACAACATTTATCTCTCCCCCGATAAATACATCAATTATGAAAATGTCTAAGAACTGGCTTTGTGTACAGTACAGTGATAAACTCTTGAGCCACCCTCATTTCTTTATATTTTGCTAATAAAATAGGAAATGTGTGCAGTGATTTATTGAAACATGTGCAAACATACATGGAAGTACAATATATAGGCCAAAAACAGAGTTTGTACATTTCTAATGAACTTGAAAGTCAATATTTGTTATGAACACAGCCTGATCTTTCTTAGGCAGCTGCTTCAGGAATAGTTCTCCAGGCTTCTTGAAGGACATTCAAAGCTCTTCTTTGGATGTTGGCTGCTGGCACTATTCTCTCAAGATGATCCCACACTGCGTCAATAATATTGAGGCCCGAGCTCTGGGGAGGCCAATCGATGACCAACAGTGTTACACTGTGAGTTCTTCTATCCAAGTATGCTTTTACTGCGCCGGCAGTCTGTTTGGGATCATTGTCATGGTGAAAAATGAAGCAGTTGTTGTTACAACTTGCTTCTTATACGCAGCACTAGATGTGAGCAGAATATTGTTGCTAGCCTACTGTTCAAGTCTTTTGTTTAGAGGTGGAAACCCACCAAAAGAAAGTTTGCTTAGAAGGTGGTGATGTCAGGATATAAATCTGGTTGTAAGAGACAGAAGATGGCCTGAGGGTCTGCACCAAAGATTAATTTATACTGTAAATTATGCAAAGCTTCTCTAGTGGAAAAAAGTTAAAGTTAAAAGTTAAAAAAAATCTATTGATTAAACTTGAGACCACTTTATAATGAGAATGAGTTCAATTTATTTTATGCATTATTATATAATTTTATCTACAGATTTTGACAGTACATTTTTTTGTAAAGTGCTCTAAGAAAAAGATCACATCTGATGAAATAAATATTAAAAAAAGCAAAACACACCCAACAGTAATAAACTGGCAGCTAAATCTTTAGCACCTTTTACATTTTAATTAAATCAGTAACAAACATGCAAGTGATCTGTAATCATCTTGAGAATAAGAGCCTTGTAAACCACAGTTGTTGGAAAGCTTCCTGACACAAATACTCTGATTAAAGCACCTCTCTACGCATAGCGTGCCGTCACATCTGCGAGGATATCAGACACCCAGCACGGCACGTAGAATCATAAGAAGAGTCACACGCATACATAAACACTGCTCTCTCTTACCCACTTCAGCATTCTTAAATTGCTTTTACTCTTATTATGTGGGACCCATATAAAAGACACAAAGGTTAAAAAAGGATTATGCCTTTCATCCCTGATATTAAAATACCCCACAGTAAAAGCTAGCACAAGGGAGACAAAGAGAGGCAATCTGGTAAGCAGATTTAGACTCCTTTGGTATTGTGTGTGTGTGTGTGGGGGGGGGGGGATTTAACTGGCTGTGGATCAGAAACTGCTAGAGTTAGAGTGTTTGGGTCAGTGGGTCAGGTGACCAGCTCTCCTGATGTACCAGAGTGGGACTCTCTTATGCTGCAGTCTCCCAGTCAATCTTTAGAGAAAGTAAATTTTTAAGTAAACAAAAACACAGAAAAGACCCAGATGCAAATCCCTTCAAACAGTATTAGAGAAAGAAGGTGATTAAGTTTAGTGTGTCATCTGTAGACACTGTTATTCTGCATAGCACTCATAAGGGAACAGACAGAGTGAGTGATTTAGAGCTCAGCAGGGATCAGCGGTAAATACACTTAGTTGCCAGTTTATTTGTTACACCCACCTCAAACTAATGGATACTAATATTGTTGCCTGAATGCATCCGACAGTGATAATGTTTAGTTTTTGTTTAAACCGCCCATTAGAAAGATGCTGATTCGACTTCATGATAATTCTGGATATTTTGACTTTGTGTTTCTGTTCAACAACACTGTATTACATAAAGCCTAACCTCCTTGGTGCACCTCACAACCTGGCAACACTCTATTATGATAATTAATGCACAAAATATGTTAGAGTATGAGTGTACAAATTAGCACTAAAATAAATTAGCACTAAAGTTTTCCCTTTTTAGGTTCTTTAAGACAATACATGTTGGATTTTAAATTGCCCCTCAACAGAATCTCAACTGGCAGCTTCCTTGTGTAGACCTAGAACCAGCGTAGACCCCCCTCTTCCTTCAGAACTGTCTTAATTTTTTGCTGCATAGATTCAACAAAGTGCTGAAAACATTCCTCAGGGGTTTTGGTCCATATTGACATGATAGCGTCACAAATTTGCAGAAAATTCTTTTGGCTGCAAATTGGCGGCTCTATTGAACTGAGATCTAGTGACTGTAGAGTAGAGCAGGGCAATATGACCAAAAATATTTATCACGATATACGTTTGAAAATTTGCAATAACGATATAACTGACAATATAATTAACACTAGACAAAATACTTTACAACTCCACACCTTTGTTAGTGCAAAAAAACCCCCCAAACATCAATATATTTTCACTTAAACAAGCAGCTGTTTTTTTATGTGCATTAAAGTTATCTAAAAATGTAACAGTGCAAATTCCTTGCTGACAGTTTAACCAAAAGGCATTTCCAGTGGAAATTGGCTGACATATCCTCAGCATAACCATGCATAATATCCACAAAACTTAAAAAGAGGTTATACACACACAATACGGTAATATTATGTTGAAGCACAGTACGTATCACTCCGCGAGGCGTCTGCCTACGATAGCCGTAATGCTCCAACAATCCATCAAGCGGTGCGGCTTTGTAGCTTAGCAAAGTCGTACTCAAACATTTGATAGATTTTCGAGCGCCGTGTACGACATAAAATCGTTTCGAGGTCAGTAAACACAACCGGAATTCATACATAAGGCACACGGGATTATAAGGGGCACTGTCTATTTTCAGAAAAATCAAAGGATTGATTTTAAGTGTGCCGTATTTTCCAAAAAAACACGGTAATAACGACGGCCGCTAGCATGCACTACCAAAAATAGTGCTTTGTTGTGTATCTGACGGACGAAAGCTA
Source organism: Astatotilapia calliptera (assembly GCF_964374335.1). Lineage (NCBI taxonomy): Eukaryota > Metazoa > Chordata > Actinopteri > Cichliformes > Cichlidae > Astatotilapia > Astatotilapia calliptera. The sequence goes on along the minus strand of NC_137427.1, from coordinate 26,783,638 downwards.
AACCAGTTCCACGCCACTGAAGTTGCCTCATTTTTACAAACCAATTCTGGTTCACCCGTTTCATTCAACGATCCGCTTTCGACCTTCTCATTTTCCGTCATGTGCGTATGAAAACAAAGGCACTGCGCATGCGCGTTTTACCCATAATCTATCGCGATATTTCATTTTCTTATCATTGCCCAACATTATACCGGTATTACCGTGAACGGTATGATATGGCCCAGCCCTACTGTAGAGGCCATTTGGGTACAGTGAACTCATCGTCATGTAAAAGAAATCAGTTTGAGACGATTTGAGCTTTGTGGCGTGGTGCGTTATCCTCCTGGAAGCAGCCATCAGAAGATGGGCATGCTGTGGTCATAAAGGCATAGACACAGTCAGCAGCCATACTAAGCTAAACAGTGGCTTTTTGAATGATGGTCAGTTGGTACTAGTTGGCCCAAAATGTGTCAAGAAAATATTTTCTGCACCACTGCACTACTACCAGTTCGAACCACTGATACAAGCCAGGCCAGCTCTATGCTTTCATGTTGTTTGCACTAAATTCTGGCCCTGTTATCTGAATACTGCAACAGAAATCGAGACTCATCAGACCAGGCAAAGTCTATATAGTTTTCCATTTTGGTCCAGCAGCAGCCTTGGTTTCCTGTTCGTAGCTTAGGACCGACATCCAGCGTGGTCTTTTGCTGCTGCAGGCCATCTGCTTCATGACTTACTGAGTTGTGCATTCCGAGATGCTCTTCTGCGTACCTTGGTTGTAACCAGTAGTTACTGTTGCCTTCCTTTCAGCTTGAAACAGTATGGCTATTCTCCATTGACATCAACAATACATTTTTACCCTCACTGTATAGTTTCTTTCTTGTTTCATCTCTGTAATCTCTAGAGATGACTGTGTGGGGAAAATCCCAGTAGATCAGCAGTTTCTGAAATACTTTGCTATATTCTATAGACCAGCCTGTCTGGCACCGACAACCGTGCGACGATCAAAGTTATCGGTTTGAGCTTCAGCAGGTCATCTTCACCATATCTACATGCCTAAATGTATTGAGTTGCTGTGTGGTGTATCCGCATATCCGCACATGGAAATGGAAGTAAAATAATATTTTCCAACATAACAGATTTATGTTCAGTTCATTTGCACTTACTAAAAGTCTCAGGGCAGGTATTACTCACTTGTTGCCACTTAAGACCTCTTGGGCCCTACAAATGAATAAATGCTAAGTGAGATGCTTGCTGAATCACTATAGTGCTTTACAGCTAAAGTGAGGAGCATTTGAACTTCTAGAGCAAAAAAATAAATAAATTCCTAAACACATTCACAACACCTTTTATTTAACACACCGAGAAATGTGAAAATATACAGGTACAAACTTGTACATCTCTTACCATTCTGAATGTCAAGGGCTTGCGGATTGTAGACAGCCAAAGGCCGATTCTGTCGACTCATTTTCTTGGACTGCCTCGTGGGAGCACAGAGCACTGGGGCAGCAGGTGAGAGAGGGCATGACTCGGGAGCATCTGTAAAGATCTGAATACACATGTGAATAAGTCTGTAGCAAAACACAGCATACACAATGCAGATACTCCTAGACTGTTGAGCTGCAGCATGTCCTCAACTGAACCAATGTGTTTTGAAAAACTCACACTCTTTATGTAGTTGTGGATGGAAAAAGATATTTGCAGCAGCAGCAAGTTCTCCTAGGAAAAGTTGAGCTGCTCATTGATTGGACCCTAAAAACTGCATGTGAACAGATTCGTGTGTGTGTGTGTGCGCATGTGTGTGTGTGTGTGTGTGTGTGTGTGTGGCCAAAAAATTAAAAAATAACTAAATAAATAAATAATCACTTCCCCATCTAGAAATCCAGGGCTAAGTTAAGGTGACGTTTTTCCTCCGAAAAAAATTGACCCAAAGTCAAATAAACAAGGTTTGGACTTGAGGAGGACTGGCCAACTGGCAAAGCCTGTTTACACCGGGCCCGTGTTTACATATAAACTTCAGATGTGGAGTTAAAAGAGAATAGGGCTGCAGAGAAGAGGAAGTCTCAGCAGAGCCTCAGAAAGGATCACAGATGAGGAGAGGAGGGAGGTAGGGAAGGGAGAGGAGAGAGAGAGAAAGTGAGCGAGAGTGTGAACGGAGAGGCAGATAGAGGAGGGGGAGGGGGGGTGGGGGCATGAGAGAAAAAGTTTGTAGGAGAGAGGCAGATAGAAAAAGTGAGAAATCTGATATGGCTGAGAGTTTGTGCTGCCTCTCTCTTCCCCTCTCGCCTCTCTCTGCAGATGGAGGTGAATGTAAAGCAGAGTCTACTGTTGGTATCTGGGGGTATCAACAGTCTGGAGTGGGACTCAGCTGTGAGGGAAGTTAATGCCCGTCTGTCTGTCTGCTCAACTTTTCCCCTGCTCAAACATGCTGTACTTTCTAAAATGCTCTTGCTGCATTCTAACACTACATCTTTTATCACCCGGCCAGTGCTGGATACCTCTAGGTAGTCTAAGGACACTAGCGGTGCGCGCGGGGCTGGCTGGTGTTGTTTTTGCTGGTGTTGTTTTTTCTGTATTTTCTCACACCCCGTTTTAGATTTGTGAGTTTGGGTGGAGACATTATTCGCAACACGCCTCTTCTTCATTTTAATGAAGCTTGGAAGGAAAATAAACACGACGAGCTCCCGGTTTCATCTGATTCTATGCAGCGAGTGCAGCTCTGCTCCAAACAGATTAGAAAACTAATCTCAAACCTTTTTCTCTTCTGACACGGAGAATTATCCCCGTTTGAGGATTGACACCGATTAATGACATTCTGGGGGAGATTACATGATCCTGTGAACTACAGGTTATGAAACAACTCACAACCAAAATAAATGCATTCAGACAGGCCTTTCTGAATGTAATAAAATGTGTGCAACAATCTACGGAGTAATCAAAAGGCTGAAATTGAAGAGAAAACCATGTGTTTGATTCTGGTAGAAGCACTTAGGGCTCCCCCTATTGGAGAGCCACACAAAAATATGTAAATTAAACTAACATCGAGCTTCTCTGCGCCTCAATAACTGGGTGAAGGGTATTCTGTCCGAGCATGTTTCATTATCTGAGCTCTATGTCAACTCGGAAAAGCTTCCAATAGCCACAAATTACCCCATCATCTAGTATGATGCATGTTTTTGCCAGAACACTTACTCAAGAAAGCAAAAAAAGGTTTTCAATGCACACGTATAAACCACCCTCACCAAAAACAAGAATACCTGCAGAAGAAAAGAGCATCACATCTCCCCTAATTGAGACTCTTATTCGATCCAGATGAAACTCTTCTGTCAGACATAGTACAGTACGTGCACTTCTGTTCCAGCAGAGAAGTACCAAATAATAATTTAGGAAGCGAAACACAAAACCTCTAACAGTAATAAAGCGCCCCGTTCCAAAAAAGACTCGCAAACACATTTTTTGCTGCACTAGCACATTTATAATCTGTCAGTTTCGAGTAATTATGCACCACATAGGTAGGTAAACAACAAGGTGCTGTGAGCAGCTTACTGATGTCATGTCACCTCAGATTTCATTTCGTGCTGTCACTTGTTACCTGGCGCTGCCTACAGTGCTTAGGTTTTAGTGAATATAGTTGTGGACTGCGAATTGCAAAACAGTTGTATAGAAAATGTTGCACTCGCAGGATGAATCCAATGTGAAGAGTCAACGCAGTTAACGTGTGTACAATCAAAAAAAGTCAATAGAATACAATAGAAGGATATTCCCATAGACACTTATACAGTCTATAGAGTGCACTCCACTAGGCATTTGATAGATTATAAAGTCTGTGTGTTACCTTTTCATGGTGTTCAATGAGGATTTCCACCACAATGTTTTGGAACTTAAGGTCCATGATGGCGGCGACAGTCTCCTCCTGTGGCCTCATTAATGTGGGTCCAAACACCACGCCCAGGTTGGCCACGGTCATCAGATTCTGCTTGCTGTGTGCCGCCACGCTGGGGAAAATAACCACTCACATTATAGCCGCTTAATTTCAACTAAACAACTTAACTTCACAAAGACAGGGTAGTCCAAGAATAAAAAAGGGCAGAGCTCCAGTAGCGTAACTGTAATGGGTCATTATTTCCCCCTCCCCCAAAAAAAGTTACATAAGCAGATGAGAAAGGGAATCCAAAAATAATGTTAAATAAAGGCTTAGTCGCTGGCTGAAAAACAGCCCTTGAACACAAGACAAGTTTTTTCTACCCTTCAAAACTGGAGGTGGTAAACCACCCAGATCTGGATGCACTCATCTTCCAGCTCATTAAATTAGTAGATGGTGGCCTATGCAACAGCTAGTTCAAAGACATTTTTAAACCCAATGTAAAATAATGAATTTGATGCCAGCAACAAATCCCAAAAAGTTAGGACAGGGCCAATGCTTATTGCTGCACTCCAGCATCTCTCCTGTGACTGGTAACTGAGGAGACCAACTGCTGTAGTTTTAAAAGCCAAACGTTTCTCGCTTGAGATAGGGTTTCAGCTGCGGGGCCTCCTTTGTTATTTGTATTTGTATTTGTAATTTCATTATGACGCCAATCGGCCCTTTCAGACATGCACTCCTTCCCATTAATCTGATGGTGTTTGAACTTGTCAGCTTCGTGTTTGTATGAGCGCCCTGGCCACAGTTGCGATTGCAATCTTACCAACTTGGCGTGTGTGACTTTTACTTATTTTCTCTACAACACAAGTCTAAACTGCATGCAGTCACATTAGCAGATAGAAACACACGATTAAGACTGCAAATCTTGTTCAGCTCACTGAAAGGTTTGAATGTTTGCTGTTGTCATCTAGAATCGCCATTCCTTATTCAGTAAAGGGGCAGCTGAAGCACACACAGGCCCGAAAACACAGGGACACTGCTTCTAGTGACAGTGACAGATGGAACTAAAGAGTGAAGTTACACTACTCTAGTGTCACTGTTGACAATGCTTGTGGGCACAAGGGCAACAAGTCTTGAAGCACATTATGCACAGTATGCATGCGTATGCTGTCTCTTTTTGTCATTCTTACATTTCTCAATTAACCCAGGGGGAATACTAATGCAAACATGACCCAGTATCCATGTACTGTACAATGTTTTCCATGTCAGGAAAGGACTCATGGATGACTCGTCAATGTAGGATTGTAGGTAGAACCAGTTTAGCATCCTTTCATTTTGGACTATGCCACAGAGTGTGGTTTAGCAAAATCTGTGCACATCTTTTTAATAATTATGGTGCCTTCACAGATGAAAATCACCCTTGCTATATGCATTAATGTAACCCCATGCCATTACAGATTCTGGTTGTGACTCCTAAAAGTAATTACTAATTTCAGATGCCCAAATTCTCTGCAATTTTAGTTTGAGAATTTTTAAAACTGCTGCCGAAATATTTGCTCCTGTAGTCTTTCAGAGCATAGCAGCGGTTAACACATTCACCTTACATCCAAAAGACCCCTGGTTTGAGATGGGCAAGAGACACGAAGCTAGTCTAAAAGAAGGGTGGCTTGTTCATGAACTCCTAGTGCTGGTAAATGTGAGGATAAGGGTATTTCATGTAAAATGTGTGCCAAATCAAATATGCAGATACATTTGCTGTGCTGATCCTTTGGGAGCAGAAATAAGGGAGCAGCTGAAAGTACCGCGGAGTCTTTTCCTCTGACTCAGTGGCATTCACAATCACATTACTGATCAGTTCTGTTTGTTTTTTAACTTTAAACAACATCCCTTTTATTGTTTTGTCACTTGTTGATGGCATTAGAGTCAAGCATATATTTTTTTAAAAATCATACTTTCAAGTTTTACTTTTACTTTAGTAATTGTGAAAGACATTAGCCAAACTGACACCTTGCAGCACTGTATGATGCTTTGTGTCATATGAAATGTATATAAAACGCTTAAAAAACACTACAATTAAGTTTAATTACTATGAACTTTCTATTAATATTTTTGTTCACATATAATTATTCTGGGGGATTTTTTTCAGATTTTCTTTTCAAAAGCACACAACATGGCCATTGATTAAGCTTTCTCTTTGTGTTCTGAATGCGAGTATGTATTAATCTCTTCATCATATTGCCATCGCTGACATGTAAAGAGGCCAGGGGATGGATCCACCTTACCAAATGATATTTACA